>NC_037333.1:85678824-86303824 GCF_002263795.3 Bos taurus
ATTTTATTTTCTTGGGCTCCAAAATCACTGCAGAAAGTGATTGCAAGCCATAAAATTAAAAAATGCTTGCCCCTTGGAAGAAAAGGAGCAATCTAACAAGAACCAGTATGGCTGGTTTCAATCAACCACATGTCTTAGAAACCTACTATGTTGAAATTCTTCAGTTCAGTTCAGTTCAGTCGCACAGTCATGTCTGACTCTTTGCGACACCATAAATCACAGCACGCCAGGCCTCCCTGTCCATCACCATCTCCCGGAGTTCACTCAGACTCATGTCCATCGAGTCAGTGATGCCATCCAGCCATCTCATCCTCTGTCGTCCCCTTCTTCTCTTGCCCCCAATCCCTCCCAGCATCAGAGTCCTTTCCAATGAGTCAACTCTTCGCATGAGGTGGCCAAAGTACTGGAGTTTCAGCTTTAGCATCATTCCTTCCAAAAAACACCCAGGGCTGATCTCCCTCAGAATGGACTGGTTGGATCTCCTTGCAGTCCAAGGCACTCTCAAGAGTCTTCTCCAACACCTCAGTTCAAAAGCATCAATTCTTCAGCACTCAGCCTTCTTCACAGTCCAACTCTCACATCCATACATGACCACAGGAAAAACCATAGCCTTGACTAGACGGACCTTTGTTGGCAAAGTAATGTTTCTGCTTTTCAATATGCTATCTAAGTTGGTCATAACTTTTCTTCCAAGGAGTAAGCGTCTTTTAATTTCATGGCTGCAGTCACCATCTGCAGTGATTTTGGAGCCCAAAAAAATAAAGTCTGACACTGTTTCCACTGTTTCCCCATCTATTTCCCATGAAGTGATGGGACCAGATGCCATGATCTTTGTTTTCTGAATGTTGAGTTTTAAGCCAACTTTTTCACTCTCCTCTTTCACTTTCAAAAGGCTTTTGAGTTCCTCTTCACTTTCTGCCATAAGGGTGGAGTCATCTGCATATCTGAGGTTATTGATATTTCTCCCGACAACCTTGATTCCAGCTTGTGTTTCTTCCAGCCCAGCATTTCTCATGATGTACTCTGCATAGAAGTTAAATAAGCAGGGTGACAATATACCTTCTTGATGTACTGCTTTTCCTATTTGGAACCAGTCTGTTGTTCTATGTCCGGTTCTAACTGTTGCTTCCTGACCTGCATATAGGTTTCTCAAGAGGCAGATCAGGGGGTCTGGTATTCCCATCTCTTTCAGAATTTTCCACAGTTTATTGTGATCCACACAGTCAAAGGCTTTGGCATAATCAATAAAACAGAAATAGATGTTTTTCTGGAACTCTCTTGCTTTTTCCATGATCCAGCGGATGCCGGCAATTTGATCTCTGGTTCCTCTGCCTTTTCTAAAACCAGCTTGAATATATGGAAGTTCACAGTTCACGTACTGCTGAAGCCTGGCTTAGAGAATTTTGAGCATTACTTTACTAGCGTGTGAGATGAGTGCAATTGTGTGGTAGTTTGAGCATTCTTTGGCATTGCCTTTCTTTGGGATTGGAATGAAAACTGACCTTTTCCAGTCCTGTGGCCACTGCTGAGTTGTCCAAATTTGCTGGCATATTGAGTGCAGCACTTTCACAGCATCATCTTTCAGGATTTGAAATAGCTCAAGTGGAATTCCATCACCTCCACTAGCTTTGCTCGTAGTGATGCTTTCTAAGGCCCACTTGACTTCACATTCTAGGATGTCTGGCTCTAGGTGAGTGATCATACCATTGTGATTATCTTGGTCATGAAGATCTTTTTTGTACAGTTCTTCTGTGTATTCTTGCCACCTCTTCTTAATATCTTCTGCTTCTGTTAGGTCCATACCATTTCTGTCTGTTGAAATTCTTAGTTACAATATATTCTTAAAAACACTTTCAACTGCTTATTCTAAGCAAACTCCTGCTGTTACCATGCCTACTCAAAATCTAACTCCTGACAGCAAGCAAAACATTGCTGTTATCAATACCACTAAGCCCAGGTCAACCAACCCTACTATCATCACAGAGCTCATAGATCTTATGCCTAGGACTATGTTAAGGACTGTGCCTAGGACTATACACACACATATGTGTATGTATGTGTGCATGTATATTGAAGAGAAGGAAATAAAAATTGCAAATCATAAGCTCTTTCACTAAAAAAGGTAAAATTTGAGGTATTCAAAATACAAGATATATTCAAATTACAGCAAGTATTATAGCAAATATTCCCCTTCCCCTAAACCTATGGATAGTAATGATGATCATATTGATTTTAACATTGATCTCAAAACTGAAACTTTTTTTGAAAAAGGAACAATTGCTACTTTTCCAAATGGCAACAATCCCAATGATAATTATAGTTTAGTTCAATATAATGTCCCAGGTGGAGCAGTGTAAAGAATCTGCCTAACAATGAAGGTGAACAGGGTTCAGTCCCTGGGTCAGGAAGATCCCCTGGCAGAGGAAATGGCAACCCACTCCAGTATTCTTGCCTGAAAAATTCTATGGACAGAGGAGCTGGCAGGGTACAGTCCATGGGGTCACAAAGAGTCAGCCAGGACTGAGCACATGCATTTGCATCATCATGCATGCAGTGAATAATTCTGTAATCATAATTTGAAAACAAAGTTTGCAAGAGTATGTGCCAAAGACCAAGCTAGAGAACTAAATGTGTAGCATTGTAGAATTTAAGAAATAAGCTTCCATTTCAAGCTCTCTGCCACCTGATGCAAAGAGTGAACTCATTGAAAAAGACCCTGATGTTGGGAAAGATTGAAGGCAAAAGGAGAAGAGGGCAGTGGAGGATGAGATGGTTAGATAGCATCACTGGTTCAGTGAATATGAATTTGATCAAACTGCGGGAGATCGTGAAAGACAGGAAAGTCTATTGTGCTGCAGTCCATGCGGTCACAAAGAGTCAAACATGACCTAGCTACTGAACAACAACAATTGATTTAATGCTATGCAAAATAATCGACTATGATTTTCTATTGTAGTACAAAACAATGATTTCAACCTCATTTTAAAAAAACTTGATAGATGAATCACTTTAGGAGATTCTACAACTTCAAGCATATATTGCATAAAAAATTCTTTATGTTATTATTAAATCATAATTTATATAACCAATTCTTATTTGGGGTTCAGATATATTTTCCTCACATTTTTTTTTTACAAACAACTCTGTGATGTACATGCTGGGATCTATGGTTATTTCTGTGAAATAAATATGTAGACATAGAATGACTGTGAACTTAGACATATACATCTGTCCTTAGACATAGAATGATTCAACATAAAAGTAGAACATTACATACACAGACATTTTTCTATAAATATTTTATAAAACATTTTATATTCCATTGCTTATTTTTTTAAGACAGTCATAAAAAGGTAATGTATAAAACATACCTTTGCTTTGATTTAACATAAAACCATCACATCCTTGGATAAGGCTGTGGTGTGGCAGAGACCAGGTATTATTAAAAGTAGATGAAAGCCAGATGAGAGATGATAGTGATGAGGGAGATGAAATGAGGTAGGATCCTGGATATCACTTAAAGACTCCTCATGGACAAGATGTGAGGGGTGAAAGAGGGAGTCTCAATGATTCCAAACTTTGGGTCTGAAAAACAGTGAAAGCTATAAAAGTATAGTAGTTGGTTGTACTGTAAGGAATATCAGGAGTTCCACTTTGAAGCATCAAGTTTGAAGTGTTTATTAGTGATTTAATTTGCAACAGCTCCTAAAGGAAATCAGTCCTGAATATTCGTTAGAAAGACTGATGCTGAAGCTGAAGCTCCAATACTTTGGCTATGTGATGCAAAGAACTAATTCATTAAAAAGACCCTGATGCTGGGAAAGATTGAAGGCAGGAGGAAAAGGGGACGACAGAGGATGAGATGGCTGGATGGCATCACTGACTCGACAGACATGAGTTTGAGTAAGCTCTGGGAGTTGGTAATGGACAGGGAAGCCTGGCGTGCTGCAGTCCATGGGGTCGCAAAGAGTCAGACACGACTGAATGCCTGAACTGAACTGAATTGGCAATAGCAGGTAAACAGTTGGATATTCAAGTCTGAAGTATAAGAGAGTGGTCAGGACCAGCAATTTTGATTTTATATTTAAGAGTAGATGCCATGGCAGTGGCATTTAGAACCATGGGGCAAGATGAGGGTACCAAAGAAGGGACTGTAAAGAAAAGAAAAGAGGATCAAATGCCAAGACCTGGGGCACCTCAACATTGAGGAGTTTCCACATAAAATCAAAAGTTCTAATAATTTTTATTAATCACAAAATGGAGTATGTTCTCTTTGATTAAATTTCTGAATCTCCTTGTGTTAACATTAGGAAAGATAATTTTAAAATTAAACTAACATATAAATAAAATGTTACTATGAAATATGTCACCCACCCCCACAAATATCATCAGCCAGGTGGACTCCAGGTTAAGCAGAACTTCAGCACAGAAGGCACAGATAAATGAAGGATCATAATGGTTTCCTTAGGAAGTTGTTAAATAGAATAACTTATAGTTTCTGTCACCTGAAGACAAGAATCTCTTCATTCATCCCCCCCAAAAAAAAACCTCTTGGAGATTTACAAATATCTGGTTAACAAAACTGTAATTTTGAACTTCATGAAGACATATATATTGATTAATGTTTTGAAGCAAATGGAAATTTTAAATGCAAAAGAAAGTAAATCACTGCTGCTGCTGCTGCTGCTAAGTCACTTCAGTCGTGTCTGACTTTATGCAACCCTATGGACAGCAGCCCACCAGGCTCCTCTGTCCACAGGATTCTCTAAGCAAGAATACTGGAGTGGGTTGCCATTTCCTTCTCCAAAGTAAATCATATTATGAGTCAAATCAGCTTAACATTCTTAAGTGTATGTGGCCTTTCTGGTTTGAAAGTGAAGGCTTCACATCTCATGAAAAGACAGCATTATGTATTGTTCTTCTACTGGCACATTTACTATATTGTTGATTATCCAGCAAGAATTCAGCTCAAGAGACTCTTTAAAGTAAGGGTGAATTAGAAGTCATGTTCTTCGAATAGTAAAGGAATTACCCAAATGGAATATGTTGGATCTACTAAAAGTGGTTCTTTGAAGAAGAAAGCCATTCTTTTGCATTGCTCTCTCATTCAGTTCAGTTCAGTTCAGTCACTCAAGTCATGCCCCATTCTTTGCGACCCCATGGACTGCAGCATACCAGGCTTCCCTGTCCATCACCAGAGCTTACCGAAACTCATGTCCATCGAGTCGGTGATGCCATTCAACCATCTCATCCTTTGTCATCCCTTTCTCCTGCCTTCAATCTTTCCCAACATCGGGGTCTTTTCCAATGAGTCAGTTCTTCGCATCAGGTGGCCAAAGTATTGGAGCTTCAGCATCAGTCCTTCCAATGAGTGTGCAGGACTGATTTCCTTTAGGATTGACTGGTTAGATCTCCTTGCAGTCCAAGGGACTCTCAAGAGTCTTCTCCAACAATACAGTTCAAAAAGCATCAATTCTTCAGTGTTCAGCCTTCTTTATGGTCCAACTCTCACATCTATACATGACTACTGGAAAAGCCATAACCTTGACTATAAGACCTTTGTCAGTAAATTAATGTCTCTGCTTTTAAATATGCTGTCTAGGTTGGTCATAGCTTTTCTTCCAAGAAGCAAGCACCTTTTAATTTCATGGCTGCAGTCACCATCTGCAGTGATTTTGGAGCCCAAGAAAATAAAGTCTGTCACTGTTCCCACTGTTTCCTCATCTATTTTCCATGAAGTGATGGTACTGGATGCCATGATCTTTGTTTTTTGAATGTTGAGTTTTAAGCCAGCTTGCTCTTTCTTAGTGCCATTATTATTATTATTATTATTAATTGATGTATTCTCAGTACCAACTACAAAGCCTAAAAATATATTTTTTTAATATTTCTGAAAAATTGAATAAGTGGATTTATTGTAACAGACAGGGTTTCCCAGGTGGCTCAGTGGTAAAGAATCTGCCTGCCAATGCACAGATACACTGATGGGGAGATATAAGAAATGGGGGCTTGATACAAGATACAAGAGATACAAGAAATGGGGGCTTGATCCCTGAGTTGGGAAGATCCCCTGGAGTAGAAAATAACACCCCACTCCAGTATTCTTGCCTGGAAAATTCCATGGATAGAGGAGTCTGGTGGGCTACAGTCAATGGGGTGGCAAAGAATCAGACATGACTGGGCATGCACACACATTATAACAAATGCTTTAAATATGAGATTTAAAGTTATAATACATATTTTTACATACAAATCAAGTAAGATAAAATGCTATTAACTCAGTATACAAGTGGTTAGGTTTTAACCTGTTATAACCAGATTTATAAATAATTTTACACCATATTTTATTCATTTATAAATTCTATCATTTAAATCTAAGAAGATCTTACAATGTGTATTAGGAAAACATTACCCTTCTTCTACAGAGGAGGTTAAATGATCTGTCTACAGAAAAATTGCTAAGTGATAGCCTGAATTTAAACATAAATTTAATTCTATTTACTGTACAAGAACTATCATTAAGTAAAGTAAATGTCTATTCATTGAATTACCTCAGTGAATTTTCAAATACTCTAATTCTCACAGCTACATTTCCTCGGCAACAGAATTTTTACCATCTGACTTGGCTTGTGATTTAATACGTATTTACATGTGAAAAACGGTACATGATTAAGAATAACATAACAAATATCTAGGCAAAACAAACTTCATATAATTAAGAATATACTCAGAAAGTTCTAAAGTAGTTGCAAATAAAATGGTTTTGATATTCACTTTCTAACAGGTTAATGAGAAAAATGCTCTTTATATTTTTCTGAATAAAATTATTTAAGAAAATATTTCAACATTTTAAGCAATTGGAAGAATTTTGATTTACATCTTCTCATTGGATGTTTTCATACACTGATTATTTCAATTCTACCTAAATGCCATGGGAGTAAATTATGCAAAAGATAGTTAATTAAAGTTGTAAAATGGTAGGATTATAGGACAATATAAATATAGGGCAATATATTGTATTGTTAATTAATGAAGGCAATGGCACCCTACTCCAGTACTCTTGCCTGGAAAATCCCATGGACAGAGGAGCCTGGTAGGCTGCAGTCCATGGGGTCTCGAAGAGTCAGATACAACTGAGCGACTTCACTTTCACTTTTCACTTTTCACTTTCATGCGTTGGAGAAGGAAATGGCAACCCACTCCAGTGTTCTTGCCTGGAGAATCCCAGGGACGGGGGAGTCTCATGGGCTGCCGTCTATGGGGTCGCACAGAGTCGGACACGACTGAAGCAACTTAGCAGCAGTAGCAGCAGCACCAATAACAATTAATACTAAATTACTAGATTTTTTTCTTGTTAAAATTTTTCATGAAAGAATGATAGCCTAGAAATCACAGGATAAATTATTAAGAATAGTCATTAACCATCACAGTTCATACTGAACAAATATAAGGATGCTTATGGTCTTGAGAGAGAGTATGCAAAGAGAAAATCCTCCTTTGCCAGAAATATCTGTTTGGTTGCTTTTGTTTCAACTTAACCTGGAGCAATCTCATCTACATGAAATGTTTTCCTCCACCCTCAACATTATCATCCCCAAACCCCAGAAAAAGAGAAACAGAAAAACTGTTACTATATCAAATGAAGACTCATTTGATTAGTCCTCTATAATTACTGAAGGCAACAGGACATTTGGGGATATTTTTCAGGTTCAAAAAGGAACAAATTTTCACCAGAACCCAGGGAAAGCACCCCTGGAAAAGAATCTAGTTGAATAACCCACTAAGAATTCTCTAGGGCATTCCTGTTTCAAAGTTCTTCATTAATTTCTCTACCAATTCCTCAGGGAGGGAAAAAAGGCATGGAAAAGTTAAGATGTTAATTGAGGGGCATAGTGAGTTTGAGCAACTATGGTTTTAAAAATAAATACAGTTCATTACACTGTTTTATCCTTCAGCAATGACCTTGTGGGAAAAAAACATGTAAAAGAGACCAAAAAGTAATAATTCTTTTGTGGATGTTGTTGGCCACTCAGACCATGAATCTAACCTGTGTTTTCACTGCAGGGGCACCTGCAGTGGCAGCATGGGGTCTTAACCACTAGACTATGAAAGAAGTCTGAAAAAGTTACAATTCTTTTATTCATTCAACAGCCATAACAATATCTCTACTTACTATCTCTTTGGATTAGAAGAGAAAAGTAAAACAAAGAGGAGGTTGAGGGTAAGTAAACAAAGGATTCAAAGGAAGAGCAGGACAGAAAACATTGAGAACATTTGAGTTCTCTAAATGGATTAGAAGGAATTAAATTTCTGAGAGATTTTAACAAAGCCTGTGCTTCCCTTATATTTCCACATCCTCCCAACTCCATGCATGTTTGGGGGGTGGTGTGTTCTGAGGTCTATGTGAGGAGGGCGTTTACATCTCAGACTTAATGGTTCTCAGCTAACTGAGTCAATGATTCTGTCTTTAAAAACACGAACATAAACACTTTCCCACTCAAATATCAAGTACACAGTTGTTTCACAAACTGGACTATTCAGAAATGTAGATTGTATAACCATATTGTTATTTGTTTCTCTAAGAATGACCTCTTAGTTTTAAAATGCTATTTTTCCTTTAATACCTATTGAAAGATTTATGAAATAATTTTCTTGATTTTACAGCTTAATTACACATTATTCCCTAGTTTCATAAAATTTTACATAAGATGACACAGTTTTCACATTCTCTATAGATTCCTATTTGACCATCTGTGCAAACTTATTTAAATAACTCCACTTTTCTGAATTTTTTCTTCTTTTCCCTTCATTTCTTAGAGAATGACTTTTACAACATTTTGGCCTCACACAAGGCTTTGACTCACAATAAAAATAAATTCACACTTATATCCTATTGTTTTCTAATTAATGAACATAGTAGATCCCTCTATTTTATTAGGTAATTTTTAATTCTGCCTAATGATTGTGAAATGGCAACCCACTCCAGTGTTCTTGCCTGGAGAATCCCAGGGAGGGGAGCCTGGTGGGCTGCCGTCTATGGGGTCACACAGAGTCGGACACGACTGAAGCGGCTTAGCAAGCAAGCAAGCAAGCAATGATTGTGATAGGCAGAGTAACGCTCACCCCAAATATGTCTGTGACCTAATCGCTGGAAGCTGTGAATGTTATGTTCCATGGCAAAAGGGACTTTGCATATGTGATTAAAATTAAAGACCTTAAAGTGGTGAGTATCATAGATTATCTAGGTAAGCCCAGTTTAATCATATAAACTTTTAAGAGTAGAGGAGAAAGTAGAACAGGGAGTCACAGAGATGTGACACCAAAAGGACTGAATGGCTTTGAAGACGGAGGAAGGAGACCATGAGTCAAGTAACTCTCTAAAAGCGAGCAACAGGGCTTCCCCGGTGGCACAGAGGAGAGGAATCTGCCTGCCAATGCAGGGAACACGGGTTCGATCCCCAGTCTGGGAAGAGCCCACATTCTGAGGAGCGGCTAGGCCCAGAGCGCCACAACTGCTGAGCCCACGCACTGCAACCACTGAAGCCTGTGCGCCCTAGAGCCCATGCTCCACAAGAGAAGCCACCACGATGGGAAGACAAAAAATAAGAGCCACTTCAGCTCGCGAAACTAGAGAAAGCCCACAGGCAGCAACGAAGACCCAGCACAGCCAAAAAATTAGTAAGTAACTCTTAAAAAAAATAAAACAGCTCTCAGTTTATAGCCAAATGAAAATAGGCCCCTTGGCCTTACAACCACAAGGAACGGAATTCTGTCAACAAACGAAATGAACAAGAAATAGATTTTTCCCTAAAGCCTTCAAAAAAGAATGCAGACAATGGACACCTCGGTATTAGTCTGGTGAGACCCATCAGACATTTTTAAGAAATATAATAAATAGGTATTTTTAAGCTGCTAAATTTATGATAATTTGTTATGGCAGAAGGGAAAACTAATACAATAAAGTTTTATAGTTTTCAGAGTTAAGTTTGAACATATTTCATTAGACTTAATAAGCATTTGGGGTTTTTCTATTATTATAAGTGACAATGCTTAAATTTTATATTCCCTTTGTTGCTGATACATAAAAAATACAACTGATTTTGTATATTAATCTTTTATATAGTGACATTGCTATATTAACTTAGTAATTCTGATCATTTTCCTTTACATTTGTCTGAATTTTTCACCTGTGCAAAGAGTGAAGTGAAAGTCACTCAGTCGTGTCTGCCTCTTTTACTGACTATACAGTTCCATGGAATTCTCCAGGCCAGAATACTGGAATGGGTGGCCTTTCCCTTTCCAGGGTCTCTTCCCAACCCAGGGATCAAACCCAGGTCTCCCAAATTGCAGGTGGATTCTTTACCAGCTGAGCCCCCTGTGCAAACAAGTTGTCTTCAAATGATTAGTTTCATTATTTTCTCTCCAGTCTTTTTTTTTTTTTTTCATTCTTTACTGCTCTAGCAAGGACCTCCAGTATTATACTGTGTAGAAATAATAATCAGGCCTCTATTTCTATGCAGCAATAAATAAATAAGACAGATTTGGGTATCTGAGAATGAAGCTATTGCTGTAGCCAGTGCCTAAAAATGTGGTAGTAGCTTTGGAACAGGGCCATGAACAGGGCTAGAAGGATATTAAGGAGTATGTTTAAAAAATCCTAAAATACTTGAATAGATTCTTAGCAGAAATAAACACTTAAGGACACTGCTGGTGATGAGACAGAAGGAAGTGAGGAGCAAATTACTTGAGAATAGAGAGAGGTACTTTTTCTCCTGAAGTTATTGGGGAAAAAGAAAATATGCCCAGTGAACTGGATGATTTGGCTAAGAAGATTTCCCCCCAAATTCTGGAAGCTATAGCTGTTTTTCTCTCACTGCTTATGATAATACATGAGGAACAAGAAATAAGTCATAAAGTGAGGATAGACTACAAAAAGAATTTGATTGTTTTGCAAAAACTCTCAATCTCTCCAGACAGCAAGATACTCCAAACTTACCAAATGGCTTCCAAAGTTCAAATCCAAGGAACTGTCAGAAGATATGGTTGAGATTAAAAAGCCAAGGGTGCAACTTTTCTGTTAAGACCTCAGGAAGCACAGAAGTGCTGCAAAGTACTATTAAGTCGCACAGTTGTTGTTGGGCAGTCGCTCAGCTGTGTCCAACTCTTTGCAATCCCATGAACTGCACGCACCGGGCTTCCCTGTCCTTCACTATTTCCCAGCGTTTCCTCAAACTCATGCCCGTTGAGTCAGTAATGCCATCCAACCATCTCGTCCTCTGTCACCCCCCTTCTCCTCCTGCCTTCAATCTTTCCCAGCATCAGGGTCTTTTCCACTGAGTCAGTTCCTCACATCAGGTGGCCAAAGTATTGGAGTTTCAGCTTCAGCATCAGACCTTCCAATGAATATTCAGGGTTGATTTCCTTTAGGATGGACTGATTGGATCTCCTTGCTGTCCAAGAGACTCTGAAGAGTCTTCTCCAACACTAGAGTTTGAAGGCATGAATTCTCCGATGCTCAGATTTTTAATTGTACAGCTCTCACATCTGTACATGACTACTGGAAAAAACCATAGCTTTGACTCTACAGACTTTTGTTGGCAAAGTGATGTCTCTGCTTTTTAATACTCTGCCTAGATTTGTCATAGCTTTTCTTCTGAGGAGCAGCTTTTAATTTCATGTCTGGAGTCACCATCTGCAGTGATTTTGGAGCCCAAAAAAACAAAATTTGTCACTGTTTCCATTGCTTCCTTATCTGCCAAGAAGTGATGGGACCAGGTGCCATTATCTTAGAATTTTGAATGTTGAGTTTTAAGCCAGCTTTTTTACTCTACTCATTCACCTTCATCAAGAGGCTCTTTAGTTCCTCTTCACTTACTGCCATAAGGGTGGTGTTATCTGCATATCTGAGGTTATTGATATTTCTCCTGACAATCTTGACTTCAGCTTGAGCTTCATCCAGTCTGGCATTCCACACGATGTACACTGCATGTACAGGGCTTCTCTACTGGCTCAAAGGGTAGAGGCTGCAATGCAGGAGACCAGGGTCCAATTCTGGGTCAGGAAAATCTCCTGGAGAAGGAAATGGCAACCCATTCCCATACTCTTGCCTGGAGAATTCCATAGACAGAGAAGCCTGGCAGGCTACAGTTCATGGGATCACAAAAATTCAGACATAGCTGAGTGATTAACTTTCTTTTTTCACTCTGCATGTAAGTTAAATAAGCAGAGTGACAATATATAGCCTTGATGTACTCCTTTCCCAATTTGGAACCAGTCCTTGTTCCATGTCTGGTTCTAACTGTTGCTTCTTGACCTGCATACAGGTTTTGCAGGAGGCAGGTAAATGGTCTGGTATTGCCATCTCTTTAAGAAATTTTCCACAGTTTGTAGTGATCCACAGTCAAAGACTTTAGCATAGTCAGTGAAGCAGAAGTAGATGTTTTTTCTGAAATTCTCTTGCTTTTTCTATGATTCAGTGGATGTTGACAATTTGATGTCTGGTTCCTCTGCCTTTTCTAAATTAAACTTGAACATCTGGAAGTTCTCAGTTCATATACTGTTGAAGCCTAGCTTGGAGGATTTTGAGCATTACCTTGCTAGCATGTGAAATGAGTGGAATTGTGCTGTAGTTAGAACATTCTTTGGCATTGCCCTTCTTTGGGATTGGAATGAAAACTGACCTTTTCCAGTCCTGGGGCCACTGCTGTAGTCACCCTTTAAAAGATTAAGCCTATGCCTCAAAGGTCTTTTCAATCAGATAGTAAGCCCTTTAGGAAGCTTAAGGGTGTGGTTCCTCAGTGATTTCAGCAAGAAATCAAAGAAAATTGGATGCAACCTTAAAGGGATGTGAGTATGCTTTTATCTAAAAGAGTGAATTTTAATTTGATTGACAAGAGACTTATAAAGTTTTTGAGAGACCTATATCAGCAAATACACTACTACACTACCATTTGGGCTTCCCTGATGGCTCAGTGGGTAAAGAATCTGCCTGCAATTCAGGAGACCCAGGTTTGATCCCTGGGTCAGGAAGATCTCCTGGAGAAAGGAATGGCCACTCCAGTATTCTTGCCTGGATAATTCCATGGATAGAGGAGCCTAGTGGGCTACAGTCCAGGCAGTCACAAAGAGTCAGATATGACTGAATGACTAACACACTACACAGCAAAACACCACCAGCTTGAACTAGACCCCATTCTATTCTCAAAGCAATTGTTCAGGTATAAATGGTGAATGAACTGCCAGCAACTGCTTTGAACAGCAATTACTAATAGCAGTCAAATTAATTTATTAGTCACAGTGAGATGAATGAATGAGAAACTCATGTTATAAGGTCTAGGATAGGATAGAAAGATCTGCTTAGGTAATTCTGAAATTTTAGTTAAACTAACCATCCTTCCTCTTAATTATTATTAAAAAAAAAAAAAAAAAAGGAGCATCCCGAGAAAACAGCACTCTTTTTAAAGACTATTATTCTTTACAAAATTTGCCTGGGTCAGTTTTAGGAAACAGTAAGACTAGATTTTCTCAGTGATGTCCAAAGCCAGTTTGTTGTTGCTTTTGTTAATTAGATCTGTTTTCTAATTCAACTTTGTCTAGATCTCAGGTTCCTCTTATTTTAAAATCCAAAGTGTTCTCTTGTCTGCCCAAGGTGTACATTGGCTGATTGCTGGAACTGAAAAGAGTAATCTCATTTTGGGGTTCTCTAGACTAGCATTGAGGAGGAAGGGTATAGGTTCCCCTCAACCACAAAGGGCCCACAGGCTTTTTCATTCTTGGTAAACTTATCTTTATTCAAATAAAAGTCTGGAAATAATCATTCTGTGTCATGGAACTGAATGTACATCAAAATAACCTGCATTCAAAATTGCATTTTGATGGCTAAGTCAAAAACTTCTCTTGGTAAATGTCACATTGCACTTGAAAATATGTGGGTTATTTTCAAATATCTTTTGATAATGATTTCTAACATAATTCCACAATGATAAGAGACAGACTCTGAATAATTTCAATACTTTCAACACATGAAAATTTTGCACCGTATTTTATATCCCTGGATATGTTCCAATGTATTGTAGTTTACAGTCTATGGGAACTTGAGTAGAATTTGTATTCTACTGTTGTGTGAAAATATTGCAAATCTTAATTATGTTGAATTGGCTCATAGTGCTTTTCAGATCTCCTATTTCCTTCTCAGTTCAATCCAGTCAACTCAGTCATGTCAGACTCTTTGTGACCCCATGGATTGTAGCTCTCCAGGCTTCCCGGTCCATCACCAACTCCTGGATCTTGCTCAAATTCATATCCATCAAGTCGGTGATGCCATCCAACCATCTCATCTTCTGTCATCCCTTTCTCCTCCTGCCTTCAATCTTTCCCAGCATCGGGGTCTTTTCCAATGAGTCAGCTCTTCGCATCAGGTGGCCAAAGTACTGGAGTTTCAGCTTCAGCATCAGTCCTTCCAATCAATATTCAGGACTGATTTCCTTTAGGATTGACTGGTTGGATCTTCTTGCAGTCCAAAGGACTCTCAAGAGTCTTCTCCAACACCACAGTTCAAAATCATCAATTCTTCAGTGCTTAGCTTTCTTTATGGCCCAACTCTCATATAGCTTTGACTAGATGGATCTTTGTTGCCAAGGTAATATCTCTTTTTTCAATATACTGTCTAGGTTGGTCTTTAACTGTGTGGATCACAATAAACTGTGGAAAATCCTGAAAGAGATGGGAATACCAGACCACCTGACCTGCCTCTTAATAAACCTGTTTGCAGGTCAGGAAGCAACAGTTAGAACTGGACATGGAACAGACTGGTTCCAAATAGGAAAAGAAGTACGTCAAGGCTGTATATTGTCACCCTGCTTATTTAACTTCTATGCAGAGTACATCATGAGAAATGCTGAGCTGGAGGACGCACAAGCTGGAATCAAGATTGCCGGGAGAAATATAAATAACCTCAGATATGCAGATGACACCACCTTTATGTCAGAAAGTGAAGAAGAATTAAAGGGCCTCTTGATGAAAGTGAAAGAGAAGAGTGAAAAAGTTGGCTTAAAGCTCAACATTCAGAAAACTAAGATCATAGCATCCAGTCCCATCATTTCATGGCAAATAAATGGGGAAACAGTGGCTAACTTTATTTTTCTGGGCTCCAAAATCACTGCAGATGGCGACCGCAGCCGTGAAATTAAGACACTTAGTCCTTGGAAGGGAAGTTGTGACCAACCTAGACAGCATGTTACAAAGCAGAGATACTACTTTGCCAACAAAGGTCCATCTAGTCAAGGCTATGGTTTTTCCAGTGCTCATGTATGGATGTGAGAGTTGGACTGTGAAGAAAGCTGAGCACCGAAGAATTGATGCTTTTGAACTGTGGTGTTGGAGAAGACTCTTGAGAGTCCCTTGGACTGCAAGAAGATCCAACCAGTCCATCCTAAAGGAGATCACTCCTGGGTGTTCATTGGAAGGACTGATGTTGACGCTGAAACTCCAATACTTTGGCCACATGACGTGAAGAGCTGACTCATTTGAAAAGACCGTGATGCTGGGAAAGATTGAGGGCAGGAGGAGAAGGGCATGACAGAGGCTGAGATGGACTTTACCTCTGAAAGTAATTTATCCAAACCCAAAATAACCAACTCACCAATGTATTTTCTTAAAATGGAAATTGTAGTTGAAGGATTTACTATGTCACAGGGAAGCCCCTACTAGTGTTAATTAAAAAAAAAAAATAAGAATTTGAAAGTAGAGAGTTATTTTATTTGGTGAGAATGTTAAAGACTCTGAGCCTGGGACTTTGCTCTCGGGAATGATGTAGACTAAAATTGGCATTACTTTTGGGCACTTAATGCTAACTCTAAAGTTCTCATTCTCTCTCTTGGCTGCTCAAGAATCACTTCATGGACTTCTAAAGTTGAACACCATGGCTTAGTTCTCTGACCCCAATGACTTAGCCATAAATTTAGATTTTCCCCATATCATCCTGCAGAAGATGGTCTTAATGAGTGGACCACTTTGAGAATCAGAAGAAATTATGAGCTCTGCCTTCAATTAAATGTGTATTTCCAAATTCACACTAAATTTAACTTGGAATTTCAAAGTTTCAAATAACTCCTGAGGTGTATTCACAGACTCTTTCAATGTCCATTTATGATAAAAACTGTCCAGAAAGCAGGAATAGAAGGAACATACCTCAACATAATAAAAGCTATATATGACAAAACCACAGCAAACATTATCCTTAATGGTGAAAAATTGAAAGCATTTCCCCTAAATTCAGGAACAAGACAAGGGTGCCCACTTTCACCATTACTATTCAACATAGTTTTGGAAGTTTTGGCCACAGCAATCAGAGCAGAAATAGAAATAAAAGGAATCCAAATTGGAAAAGAAGAAGTAAAACTATCACTGTTTGCAGATGACATGATCCTCTACATAGAAAACCCTAAAGACTCCACCAGAAAATTACTAGAACTAATCAATGAATATAGTAAAGTTGCAGAATATAAAATCAACACACAGAAATCCCTTGCAGTCCTATACACTATTAACGAGAAAATAGAAAGATAAATTAAGGAAACAATTCCATTCACCATTGCAACGAAAAGAATAAAATACTTAGGAATATATCTACCTAAAGAAACTAAAGACCTATATATAGAAAACTATAAAACACTGGTGAAAGAAATCAAAGAGGACACTAATAAATGGAGAAATATACCATGTTTATGGATTGGAAGAATCAATATAGTGAAAATGAGTATACTACCCAAAGCAATCAATAGATTCAATGCAATCCCTATCAAGCTACCAACAGTATTCTTCACAGAGCTAGAAAAAATAATTTCACAAGTTGTATGGAAATACAAAAAACCTTGAATAGCCAAAGCTATCTTGAGAAAGAAAAAATGGAACTGGAGGAATCAACCTGCCTGACTTCAGGCTCTACTACAAAGCCACAGTCATCAAGAGAGTATGGTACTGGCACAAAGACAGAAATATAGATCAATGGAACAAAATAGAAAGCCCAGAGATAAATCCACGCACATACGGACACCTTATCTTTAACAAAGGAGGCAAGAATATACAATGGATTAAAGACAATCTCTTTAACAAGTGGTGCTGAGAAAACTGGTCAACCACTTGTAAAAGAATGAAACTAGAGCACTTTCTAACACCATACACAAAAATAAATTCAAAATGGATTAAAGATCTAAATGTAAGACCAGAAACTATAAAACTCCTAGAGGAGAACATAGGCAAAACACTCTCCGACATACATCACAGCAGGATCCTCTATGACCCACCTCCCAGAATATTGGAAATAAAAGCAAAAATAAACAAATGGGACCTAATTAAACTTAAAAGCTTCTGCACAACAAAGGAAACTATCAGCAAGGTGAAAAGACAACCTTCAGAATGGGAGAAAATAATAGCAAATGAAGCAACAGACAAACAACTAATCTCAAAAATATACAAGCAACTCCTACAAGCAATTCCAGAAAAATAAATGACCCAATCAAGAAATGGGCCAAAGAACTACATAGACATATCTCCAAAGAAGACATACAGATGGCTAACAAACACATGAAAAGATGCTCAACATCACTCATTATCAGAGAAATGCAAATCAAAACCACTATGAGGTACCATTTCACGCCAGTCAGAATGGCTGCAATCCAAAAGTCTACAAATAATAAATGCTGGAGAGGGTGTGGAGAAAAGGGAACCCTCTTACACTGTTGGTGGGAATGCAAACTAGTACAGCCACTATGGAGTATAGTGTGGAGATTCCTTAAAAAACTGGAACTAGAACTGCCTTATGATCCAGCAATTCCACTGCTGGGCATACACACTGAGGAAACCAGAATTGAAAGAGACATGTGTACCCCAATGTTCATCGCAGCACTGTTTATAATAGCCAGGACATGGAAGCAACCTAGATGTCCATCAGAAGATGAATGGATAAGAAAGCTGTGGTACATACACACAATAGAGTATTACTCACCCATTAAAAAGAATTCATTTGAATCAGTTCTAATGAGGTGGATGAAACTGGAGCCTATTATACAGAGTGAACTAAGCCAGAAAGAAAAACACCAATACAGTATACTAACGCATATATATGGAATTTAGAAAGATGGTAACAATAACCCTGTATACGAGGTAGCAAAAGAGACACTGATGTATAGAACAGTCTTTTAGACTCTGTGGGAGTCTACATATACATTGAAATATGTATATTGAAATTGAAATATGTATAATCATATATGAAATGAGTCGCCAGTCCAGGTTCGATGCACGATACTGGATGCTTGGGGCTGGTGCACTGGGACGACCCAGAGGGATGGTATGGGGAGGCAGGAGGGAGGAGGGGTCGGGGTGGGGAACACATGTATACCTGTGGCGGATTCATTTTGATATATGGCAAAACCAATACAATATTGTAAAGTTAAATAAAATAAAATTAAAACAAAAAATAAAGGACACTGATGAGGGGAAAAAAAAAAGGGAGAGAGAGAGAAGATTGAGGGCAGGAGGAGAAGGGGACGACAGAGGATGAGATGGTTGGATGGCATCACCGACTCAATGGACACGGATTTGTGTGAACTCTGGGAGTTGGTAATGGACTGGGAGGCCTGGCGTGCTGTGGTTCATGGGGTTGCAAAGAGCCGGACATGACTGAGCGACTGAACTGAACTGAACTGAACTACGTTGGTCATAGTTTTTCTTCCAAGGAGCAAGGATCTTTTTGATTTCATGGCTGCAGTCACCATCTGTAGTGATTATGGAGCCCAAGAAAATAGTCTATTGCTGTTTCCATTGTTGCCCCATCTATTTGCCTTGAAGTGATGGGACCAGATGCTATAATCTTAGTTTTTTGACTGTTGAGTTTTAATATTAAATATTTAATATTTAAAAACTAAGTATATTTAATACTTAATATTTGTTTTTAATATTATATATATATATCCTTAAATATACTTATGTTTTTGAATGTTGAGCTTTAAGCCAGTATATTTAAGTACATCCTTCTTAAAGTATATAGTCTGTACATTCATTATATTAATTTTTGAGAGTTTGATATTGAAATTCCAGAGTTTTCTTAAAGGAGGTTTTAAAAGAGATCTCTATACTATTCTCTTCACTGGCCACATTATAAGATCAAAGAGATTTTGGAAAAAATAGTGTTTTCTTTTTTTAATTTTTCTACAAGTAAGCTTTATCTTTTAGTAAATTTACTTCAACACTGTTGAAGTAAAAGCACAAATAGTTCCAAAACATATATGACTGGAAATATAATGTTTCAGTATTTCAGAAAATGATCATGCTGCTGCTGCTGCTGCTGCTAAGTCGCTTCAGTTGTGTCCGACTCTGTGCGACCCCATAGACAGAAGCCCACGAGGCTTCCCCATCCCTGGGATTCTCCAGGCAAGAACATTGGAGTGGGTTGCCATTTCCTTCTCCAATGCATGAAAGTGAAAAGTGAAAGTGAAGTCGCTGAGTCGTGTCCGACTCCTAGTGACCCCATGGACTGCAGCCTACCAGGCTCCTCCATCCATGGGATTTTCCAGGCAAGAGTACTGGAGTGGGTTGCCACATGCTACTAGAGACTAATTCATTTATACTGAGTTTCCCTAAGGTAATGCCTAAGACATGTATAGGCTGTATTTTCCATTTCCTTTCACAAAATTCTGCTATCAGAAGTCTGTTTTTCTGTATATTCATCTTAATAATCTGACATGGTAGACACATGGTACACACTCTAACCACACAACTGTCTATATTAGGAAGAAAAACATAGTGTTCTTTACAATTAGAGTAATGTAGGTCAGAACTGGATTTCAATTTTCAATAACTTTAATTGTCAAGTGTACCTCATCTGAAAATCATTTATTAAGAGGAAAAGTACATAACATTTTACAAAATAATTTCAGAACAGGTATAAAACTCAGTAGACTAAATATATATATATATATATATATATATATATATATTTATATATTTATAGGTACATATATATGTATTTATATATGTATATATGTGTGTATATATATATATATATATACACACACATACAGATATCAGAGAGAGAAGAGCAAAAGTCAAATAGCTTTATAGACTCTTAGGATTCCCTGGAACCTGTCCTTGAAACACAGTAATGCATAGAGCACCACATCACCCATCAGATGTACAGAAACCAAGTTCCATAATGTTTATCTCTCAACTTAATAGCTCTCCATGTACCTTCCTAGAACTCTTTTTATGCCACAGCTCATATAATTTTCCTAAATGATTATGGGAGTTAGGAAGGGAGGGGAAGTAGGATGCTTTTGTGTGTGTGTGCATGCATGCTCACATGTGACTGTACATTCAGTGACTGAAACGAGTAGGTGAAGAATTTATTTTTTATAATTCTTGATAGAAAATGAAGCTCTTCTTATAAGCACAAATTTTTAAAATAGTCTCATTGGCAAATCAAGTAGAAAAAAACTAGTTTTTCAGTGGTTTCAAAATAATGATAGTGTCTTCAATATATATGTGTGTGTATATATATATATATACACATACATATTTTAATTTTACATCCACATTTTAGGTTTAATTTTAGGAAAAGAATTTTTATTCTTAAAATTGCTATTAATAAAACTTTAATTTTTTATTGCTGAGCAGTTTAGTAATCATTTCTTCATTTTCAAGCACATAACAAATCTTTTCTCTTATTTATCTTCTTATACGGGTTAAAAGGACAAGATGAAGGCTTTAACCCTGACTGGACTCATCCTGGTCTTTGCCATTTGTTTCCTGGTAAGATTTTATATACTTGAAAACTAGAATAACTACCTAAAATTGAAAGTTATATAACACTAAGATGGGGGTCAGAGTGAGAGTACGTATTTTTAAAAACAGAACAGGGTCACATGAGATGGAAAGAAACAGGAAATTACCTTCTACTTCTAACATCTTTGGAAATAGATCAATTCAAAATCACTTGGAATCTGAGGAGAAGGGGCAAAACAGAAGGAAGGGTGGAAAGGAAATAGAGAAAAATGGAGAGAGAGCAGAGGAAGGGATGGCTGTTTGTTGAAGAGGGTGAAGTATGAGAAAATCTCCAAATAAATTTAAAGGAATAGAACTAGACTGGCAAATAAATCACCAAGACTCCTACTTGTCTTTAATGTCTATATCCACCCATCACTTCCATTTTAAGGAGTTTCCCCTCCAAAGGTGAAAAATGAGTGTGAATTTACCCATCTCTCGAGTTTGTTTTTCAGTAATTCTCTGGGTCTGTTATCACATTCTCATGATCAAAAGCTGTAAAATGTTCCTCCACTTAAGACATAACTACAGTGAAAAGGAAGAGGGTAAGATGGTCTCCTACTGACATCTAAAATAAACAATTAAATTTCAAATATTTGACTTGTCTTATCCATGACTCTGCAAATATATTTCTTATTTATAAGAGACTGGTTCTCTTGAACTGTATGGCTTTAGATTTTCCCTTTTATATCTCTTGCAGAGAGAGAAGGGAAAAAAAAAAAAACTTCTGCTCTTCTGGTTCAATTACGTGCTGTTCAGTAGTTTCTCATATCTCTCTTTGATCAGAGAGCATAGTATCCACTATTTTTAGAATTACATGTGATCTTCAAATGTCTGCTCAATTTTATTTAACCAACCGCACTTTATTCCAAGGAGTCCTTCCTTTTCTGTTATCATTATTATTTCCTTGTAAAATTCTTCCCACAACATTCAATGCCTCAGACAAAGCTTTGGCAAGCAGGAAAAACAGTTTTTTCCTGCATTTTTTAATATCCATTTTTTTAATTCAACACCAAATACTGTTCCTTTATATAATTACTAAACTGGAATTTAGCTGTAATACTTACATTGAGATTCAGGTAACACAGCTGCCTATGTGGTTCTTTCATTCATTCCTAAAGGACATGATGATGATTTTTACTCGGCAGTTTTTAAGGGAAAAACAAATTTTCATAGATTTAGTGGTAGCATTTTACAAAACCAACTAATTGGATTTCCTCCAAATTACATTTCTATATTTTTTTCAATTTTCCAAGTAAATACACTAGCATTGAAAGTAATACCCAGGTACTTTCTCTAATCATCCACGTAATGTGCCTTGGTATTTTATAGTTATAGGGTTTCCCTGTGGCTCAGTGGTACAAAATCCACCTGCAATGCAGGAGACTCAGGTTCAATCCCTGGGTGGGGAAGATCCCCTGGAGAAGGAAATGGCAATCCATTCCAGTATTCTTGCCTGGAGAATCAAGGACAGAGGAGCTTGGCAGGCTACAGTCCATGGGGTTGCAGAGTCAGAGTATGCATGCATTTTAAGATTATTCTAAATTTGTCTGACACTCAAAATCAAAGCACCTCTTAACTGAAAGAGCAGACCAGTTTCTAAAATGAAAGGGAGGATATAAAGCAAAAATTAACTGACTGTTTCATTTGGAGATGTCTTCTATTCTCTCCCCCCGTAGTAGTTCAGTAGTTCAGTGAGAGTCAGCAACCACGACGCCAGGCAACAAGAAAGACAAACAACAGTCAACCTGTGCAAAGATTCCCCATCAGGTCATCAAGGAGCAGACCTTCATCCACCCAGGTCATTAGGAAACCTCAAGCCCCTTCTCGTGCCTCTGTCCTACCTCCACTGATTAACAAAGCAGCCAGTCAGTCATCTTCAAATCTGAAGACACTAAGTACAAAGAAAAAGCCATCACAAAGACAAAACCAGAGCAAGCCTTAAAAAAGCACATTGGCCTCTGCCAAGAAAGGGCTGACCCCCCATTCCTCTGGTCTAACAGAACGAAATATTCTACTGAGGTCAAGCAAAACTCTGGAACAGCCTAAAAAAGGTCAAAAGACCACTGGCAAGAAACAGTCAAAAAGGACTTCAGCAGCACCAAAATCATTTTTAACTATAAAGAACAATCGAAATGCATTCAAAAAGCCTATCCTCTTCTAGCAAGAAGCCGTTGAATTTGCCAAGAGTGGCTAAAGCAGCTTCAGAAAGAACTTCAGCTAAAAAGAGTTCACAAAAGTCCAAGAAAATCCAGTCTACACCTGCTAAGAAACAGTTTTTAAAAACCACAATAGGAACAGCTTCAAAATCATCTTTACTTAAGAAGAAATCTAAAGTCTTGTCTATATTATCCAAAACACAGTCATCTACTCCACAGCAATAAAAGCTTCCCCCAAAACTTCATCAACCCCACAGAACACACCAGCTAAATCTCACAGAGCTCTGTCTTCATACACCAAGAAAAACCAGAAGCAGGCAAAAGCAATTAAAATAACTCCCCCAAAAAGTGTAGCCAAAAAGAAAACTCTAAAGAAACAAAATACCAAACTGTTAACTCAGGTCAAAAAAAGACCAACTAAGACAATGGGAACAAGAGCAGCTTCTAAAACCAAAAAGAAAAATCTGACTAAATCTAAAAAGGCAGCGTCTACATCTGCCAAGAAAAAGCTCAATCAACCAAAAGAAGTTGCAACAAAAAGGAAAACCTCTATAGCCGAAAAACCCTCTCCCTCACCTGCCAAGAAACAAGTGAATCCGCCTAAACCACTTAAATTGGCACTAAAAACACAATTAGTCTCAAAGAAAGGACCAAATACATCTAAAAGCTCCTTGTCTAAATCCACCAGGAAGCATTCAAATCAAGCAAAAGAAAGCATATCTCCAGCTCTCAAACTCCGACTGAAAAGAAAAATCTAAAAAAATCAAACCTTCCTGCCAAAAAACTGTCTAAACCTGCAAAAGACCAAAAAGATCTCTAGCTAAGAAAGGAATTCACAAAAAAAACTACAAAGAAACAGCCCACAGCAGGTAAAAAGACTGCAAAAGCAGTTCTTGCACAGAGTAAATCTATAAAACCATCTAAACAAAGACAGCCCACAACTCTAACAGCAAAGAAAAGGCCAAGGAAATCCAAAAAGAGACCATCTAAACCTCTTAAGAAAGTTTCAAATCAGCTTACATTCCCTCAAGGAATAAAAAGACAACCTCCCTTAGACAGCAAAACTGTAAAACAATCTAAAAAAGGGAAATCTACAGTTGTCAAAAAAAGGTTAACACCATCTAAACCAAAAGGAACTAAATCAGTTCAAGCTGTAAGGAAAAAATGTCCAGAGAACAAAGTCACAAAGCCACTTCCATTACATCCTCCATCTAAATGTCATCATAACAAATTTCCTTGCCAACAACCAAATCAACCACATAAGTGTTCGTTGAAGGTTCATCCATTCTATCCACCTCCACCAAGGCCATGGCCAAGTTCTCCACATTTCCAGGCACACCAACCTCATCTGCTTCATAAGCCACCCTGTCATAAACCCAAACCTCCAATAAGGCCAATGGGGCCCGAAGTCATTACAACTAAAGGCCCGACCACTACAACTAAGGGATCAGACGCAACCACAAGAACGTCTGAAACTCTATCCTCAGCTGCTGCCACCACAAGCCAAGTGACATCAACCACTAACAGCAATAGATGCTGTCTCCACTACAACTGCATCAGCACCTGGGACGGTGTCAGCGGCACCTTCAGTGAAATGCACATCACAAGAGCCCACTGCTTCCAGCTCTACAACTTCCATCAAACCAGGAGCTGGCTCCACGATACTCCTCACCACTGCCACCACTGCTGCACCTGGTGTTACCTCAGCGGATTCAGAAACTAAAGCAAACGTAGCAGTTGACACCGCTCTCCTAACTGTAGATTATCCCACCACTCAAAGTGCCTCTACAACTTCAGCAAACCCAGGTATCACATCCCCTGCTATGAGTGCCACCACTGCTACTGCCACAACCTCCAAAGGTGTTGGAGTCACAAATGTTAACACCTTCCACAACCCTAGGGAGAGGTGCCACCAGTGCTGGTGCTCCCTCATTATCAGCCAGTGCTGCCACAACTCTTGCTTTCGCTACCACAAAAGTCCCTGGAACTTCTAGCGCTGCTTCCAGTTCCATCACAACCACAGTTGCACCTGGCGCCACAACCATAGTCACACCAAGTCCTACAAGCATCAGCTCACCTGGTGCTGCCACCACACATGTGGGTGAGACTACCCTTGAACCAGTAGGTAACATAACCCCTGAAGATACTATCCTAGTGAATGACGAAATCAGAGTCAGTCGATGATACAACCACTGCAGTTGCCACCACGATTTCACTCAATGAGGTCACAACTGGTGCAACAGATTCCACAACCTTGGAAACAGACTTCACATCCACGGTTGCTACAACAGCTGGATCCTCAACCCCAGAACCTGAGGGAACAATCACAACAGCAACAGCCTCCTCAAACCTACAGGCAAATACAGCCACCATTGGTGTCGTCACAACCTCAGCCATCGGCATGACTACTGCTTGTGCTGGCACAACTGTAGCCAGTGCTTCTACTTCAACACCTGTGACTTCAGCCTCTACTGCTAAACCCAGTGTGTTGACCAGTGTGGGTAAAACCACTGTCCAGGCTTCTGTAGCTCCTGCTCCAGGGAAAGAAGTTATCACTCCACCAGCAGATGACATAACCACTGAAGCTACAACAGTACCTGCAGATGCCACAACCCCCACAGCTAAAAACCCTACATCCTCAGTAGATTCCACATCTCCAGCTCTAAGTACAACAGTTTCAGCTACAACCACAGTAGCTAGAGGACCCGCCACTGTCACTACAGCAGCCTCTACAACTCCAGGGGTTGGTGTCACCACAAGTGTTAGCACTGTACCTTCAGTCACTGTCACCATACCTCTCGAGGCCACCACAACCTCACCAAGTGCTGCCACCACCACACAAGGTATGTCTACCTCTACTATTGAGTCTAGTACCTTGACCATCAACAGTGGAACCACAAACCCAACCCCCAGTGCCACAGGTCCAACTGAAGACGCCATGACTACACCCACCGATGCCACAACCCCTTCATCTGACTCCACAACTTTAGGAGCAAGCACCATGTCTGTGGCTACAACAGGAAAAGCTGCTTCAGCTGCAACCACAATCCCCATAACAGCCACCATTGCAACAGTAGCAGCCTCCACAAGTGTTGCAACCACACCCTCACCCTCAGCCTCAGGTGCCACAACTGTTGTCAGTACAAGTATACTAGGTACCCTGAATACCACCCCACTTACTTATGGCTCTACTGCAGAAACATATTTTCCAACCCCTGAAACTGTGAATACAACTCCAGAGAATAAGGAAACTACTGGATCGATAGTGGACACTACAGCTGAAGCTGCCACCACATCGATTTCCATCACTACCACTGTATCTGAACATACAAACACTGAATTGAACTACTCTACAACCAAAGAAATTGAAACAACTGCCACTGCTGATGAGGTTAATCCTGCCATGAGTTCTTCAGAGTCCACAGATGTAATTACCTTTACACCTCCTGGAACCATCACAACCATAGCAACAACCGACACGCCTGAAACTAATGCCATCACTACCACCCCAGCCGCAACCTCCACTACCCCCCGGGTAACCTCCAGTCCCACATCTATAGTCACCACCAATACAGCCTCCACTGGAACCACCTCTGCGTGGATAATGCCATACAATCACCACCTGTTACCCCAACCACAGCAAATAAAGCTACAACCAGCTTCCCAACATAAAAGCAATGCAGCAGCACATATCAAGTGTATCAGTAACAGGTAAACAATGCGTGCAAAGAATGAAATGAGGAAATTCAGTAGTGTTCTACGTATTTCCAAATAGCTTACATTATGGCTAGTCACACCTGATCTGCCCCAATTTTTTGCAATCCTATGAAAAAGAGTAGATATTCTCTCATTTTATATATAGGATACAGAGTTTTGGGATTTGGTCACATTCAGAACACACAATGGTAAAGCCAAGGCTAGAATCCAAATGTCTTAATATTTAAGCCAACAGTCAGAAAACTTAGAATTCTAAAATGGTGATCTCACATTCAGTAGACAGCTGAATCACAATCACTTAGCATCTTTTCAAAATAAAGATTACTAAGCTCTGCCATTCCAGATACTATGTTAGTCCCTCAGTTGTGTCCAACTCTTTGTGATCCCATGGACTGTAGTCTGTCAGGCTCCTCTGTCCATGGAATTCTCCAGGCAAGTAAGAATACTGGAGTGGGTTGCCATTCCCTTCTCCAGGGATCTTCCCAACCCAAGGATCAGACCTGGGTCTTCTGCATTGCAGGCAGATAGAACCACCTGAACCACCGGTTACCATCTGAACCACCGGAAGTCCCTAAATACTATATACATATATATATAAAATAAAGTCCTTGGAGAGTCAGGCGGGATCTGATAAGGTTATGGATATGAAAACACTCAGACAGTATTTCAGAAAGGGAAATTGGCAGGTATAAATGTTCAAACATTAGAATGAGTATCACAACCAAGAAACTGTAAGCAATTGTACTTGACCAAAATAGGAAGAGTGAAACCTCAATTAAGTTATTAGTAATGAAAGCATGATGCCATAATTAAAAAAGAAAATCTTCGGAGAAGAAAATAAATTTAGAAAAATTTATATTAATGAAGATACAATACACCAAAAAACTCATCTAGATTGTAGAACCATGATATAAAACTTTCTTTTCTTGATTCAGCATTAGTCCAAAGACTTTTTTTTTTTAATAGAAGTATACTCTTGCCTGGAAAATCCCATGGACGGAGGAGCCTGCAAGGCTGCAGTCCATGGGGTCACTGAGGGTCAGACACGACTGAGCGACTTCACTTTCATGCATTGGAGAAGGAAATGGCAACCCACTCCAGTGTTCTTGCCTAGAGAATCTCAGGGATGGGGGGAGCCTGGTGGGCTGCCGTCTATGGGGTCGCACAGAGTCGGACAGGACTGAAGTGACTTAGCAGCAGCAGCATAGTTGATTTACAATGTTGCATTATTTTCAGGTATACAGAAAAGTAACCATAAGTTTGTTTTCTATGTCTGTGAGTATATTTCTGTTTTGTAAATAAGCATCTGTATCTTTTTTAAGAAGAAGCACATCTAGGATAATTTCAGAGAAAAGAGTGTTGGAACATATGATTTATCAAAATTTATATAAGGGGTTTGTTAAGGTGGATGAAACATTCTAGGTAGTAGTAATGATGGATTAGGCCTTAAACATAGCAGCTAGCTAGCTATACTTACTGTAAACTTCTAATTAGATATGTTTTACTCTAAGTAATTAGATATGTTTTACTCTAAGGTTGAATGATGAGATGTTAGGAAAATAAGAGAGCGATC
Source organism: Bos taurus (assembly GCF_002263795.3). Taxonomy (NCBI): domain Eukaryota; kingdom Metazoa; phylum Chordata; class Mammalia; order Artiodactyla; family Bovidae; genus Bos; species Bos taurus. The sequence goes on from NC_037333.1 coordinate 85,707,091, forward strand.
CTGGGTGCAGGTGCAGGTAGTTAGTTCACTTAAATGGAATTAATTTCACATAAGAAATAGAAAATAGCAATTTCAAAAGAGCTAGGTGTTGTTTGTAGGACAGTAGGGATTAATTTTATATTTCTCAACATTTTTCTAGGTCCTATTCTACCTAAATATTAAATTTCTCGCCTTAACTTTCACCAATACTGGCTCAAGAATTGACTGTCATCATACTTCAGAAATGAGACCATTCTAGAAATTCTGCTTCTTTCACCCTTTCTCCTCTTGAATGCATTCATTTTCACTTCTTCAGCTTCTGTTCAATAAATCATTTTGAAAATCATTTATCCTTGTTTGTATTTGCATAACTCTCACACGTTTGGATATGAATTAAAAACCTAATAGCTTGTCTCACTAAAAAGCTCCAAATAATGAGCAATACTTAAATAGAAGGTTGACTGGGCTTCTGACGGCTCAGATCTGCCTGAAATGCAGGAGACCTGGGTTCAGTCCCTGGGTTGGGAAGATCCCCTGGAGAAGGGAATGGCTACCTAGGCCTGTATTCTTCTTGCCTAGAGAATTTCATGAACAGAGGAGCCTGGTGGGCTACAGTCCATGGGATTGCAGAGTCGGACACAACCGAGCAACTAACACTTTCACTTTGACTGAGATCTTAATGTTACCCTCAGTTTGACTAAACTTTAGACAGGTTTTTTTTCTGACTCTAGATCCCTGGAGTCTTGGAACATTTCCTTAGAAGTTTTTCAATTTTAATTCTTTTTCTGTCCCTTTGAGGTATCAGTCTTTTTAAAGCCTCTCTCCAAGTTTACAACTGAGGAAAGTTCTTAAGGACCTAGAAGCCAAAGAACACAGTGCCTCTATCTCTTAGTCTCTGCGGGAGGGCAACAGCCTAACGTGATTAAGCACCAATTAGTAAATACAGATGACCTAATCACAGCGGAAGACATTTGCAGACTCAAGAATCATACAATGTGCTTGACACATCCCACTGGTCAGCATGTCATAACACCCTGCAGTACTGGCTCAACGTGGTGCTTAAAAACCTCTCATCTGTTCAGTGGAGTCAACTATTGCAGTAGTCTTGAATGAAGTCTCCCCTGCCTGTTTAACTTTGTCCTGCAATTTTTGCTTTCTCGAGGTAAATATGTGGACTACAGAAAATATAAACAAATAATGTGTGGGTTAAAACTCCCATAAGCCAAGCTCTATAAGAAGACATCAAAGGGGTGAAAACAGAGGGGCATGCTCACTAATATAATATGACATGTCCTTGCCATTTTGCCTATTTTTAAGACCATGGAAAATATTCAATATATATTAACATTTTGAGACAGAAATTCTGAATTAAATATAATAAATATGCTTCTAAATGTATAGCTGACTTTGGAACAAAATAATAGTAAGGGAACATGTTAGTCACTCAGTCGTGTCCAACTCTTTGCAACCCCAGGGACTGTAGCCTGTTGGGCTCCTCTATCCTGAGATTGCTTCTATAGAGGCAAGAACACTGGAGTAGGCAGCCATTCCCTTGTCCAGGTGATCTTCCTGACTCAGAGATCAAACCCACATCTCCTGCATTTCAGGCAGATTCTTTACCATCTGTGGCACCAGGGAAGCCCAATAGGAAGGGAAATCCCCACGATAGAAAAACAAAATGCAAATGAATCCAGGGAGGAAAAGATGTGCCTGAACTCTGAGGCTGACCTGAAGGATGTGGTTCTTCTTGTTAATCTAGGAGCTTGAATTTTAAAACCCAGATGAGGACAAAGGAATGGACATTGAGCCCATTCCAGACAAATAATTCCAACCAAGTCTCGTCACATGAATCAGAAAGGCACATCCTTCAAATGGATTCAAACAATTTTGACCACTAGTAAAAGGAAGTGAGGAACAATGTGCTGTACTCACTAGCCATGCAGAAGACTTGGGTTCCATCCCTGGGTTGAGAAGATCCCCTGGAGTAGCATGCGTATATAAGGTAGATCATTGGGTAACTGTCCTACATTACTTAAAGGCTCATTCTATAAATCTGTTATATCTGCTATACACTAAGAGCAAGGATTTACTCATAATGAAACCTTGCATGCTTGAGGAAATTTTTTTGAAAATTATTTTTTTAGATAAAAGAAAGAACATCATGTCTTTGTATATTGTATATTGATGATAATGAGCCAACAAATATATTGTATATTGATAATGAGCAAACAAAGGGATAAAATAATAATATAGGAGAGAAAGGATTAATGGAATAAAATCTTTGGCTAGGCAAGAGGGGTAAGATCTATTCTAAAATGGAGGAGTTGGCCTTAAGCTTAGCTTTGGAGAACTCATCCATAGTAATTGCAAGGGAAGATAGAATGTATGGACTCAAATTATAGGGGATAAGGAAATATGGTGGTCCAACTTGTGAATGTACTTTTTTGATTTCATTTTGTTTTAATGAAATAAGGAATAGGGCCACTTACTAAGAGTGAGGATGAGCAGGAGATATTATAATTTTGAAGGGGAAGAAGCTATTATAAAAAGATATATATAAATATATCCATTAATGGAAAGATTTATCATGACAAAATGGTTTACATGATTATGGAGACTGAGAAGTCTCATGATAGGCCATCTGTAAGCTGGAGACCCAGGACAACTGATGGTGTAACTCCAGACCAAGTCTAGTTCAAGGCCTGAGAACAAGGGTTGCTAATGTTGTATATTCTGGTCCAAAAGCAGGAGAAAATTGATATCCAAGCTAAACCAGGAAAGTAGAAAGCTAAAGGGGGCAAATTCCTCCTTCCTCCATCTTTTCTTCTATTCAGATTCCCAAAGGATTGGATGTTGCTTTAAGATCCCCTAGAGAAGGAAATGGCAACCCACTCCAGTACTCTTGCCTAGAAAATTCCATGGATGGAGGAGCCTAGTGGGCTACACAGGGGTCTTCCATGGGGTCGCAAAGAGTCAGACACAACTGAGCAACTTCACTCACTTCACTCTTACTGACTTCATCAGTTTAAATGCTAATCTCATCCAAAAGAAGCCTCATGGACACACCCAGAAATATTATTTAATCTGATCACTCCTTGACCCAGTCAAACTGACACACAAAATCAACCATCACAGATTTTATCTCCTGGTTCACTATAGCTTATTTTGTACCACTCCTTTTTCAATTATGGTGATTTCAGTGTCCACAAAGAAAATTTCTTCAATGTTTTGTTCCCTCAGTTCCTCAACTCCATTTGCCTATATGTTTACCTTGTACCCTGTTTTAACCACTCATTCCCATGGCTATAACTAAAAATACCAATACTAATATTACAAACAACTCCCTTTCTGCTACCCTGATTTTAACAATTCTTTAACTTCAAAAATACCTACAGTCCACTGATCCCATCAACTTTTAACTCTTCCTTCCTCCCTGTGAGTCCTTACTATCCTCTTATCCAACTAGCATTCCATAAACAATTACTATAATCCTTCCCTTTTAGACACCATTAACTCCCTTATCCTGCACTTGCTGTACAGTACTTGCTTTGGAAAAAAACATCAATTTGGAGTAAATATATAACCCTTCATCCATTTTGTTCTTGCAACTAGAGAAAAACCACACTTGATTACGACTTCTAGGTGCCTGTTAATGCTGAATGGCAATCTTAATAAAGTTCTCTAATACATTCATTTTCTAAATCTTCTTATAGTGGTACAGGTATGTCTTCAGGTTAGAGGAACTAGGTTTTAGATGTTTTGCACATCATGAGAAATAAAGGGCATAATAAGATTAGTTTTCTTCATGGTGTTGCGTTTCAGACTAGAAAGGGGTTTAAATGTCTTGGAGCCTTGGATTCATTCTATATATTGAAATTTGAAGATCCAAAAAGGGTCAGTCTTACTACAGGTGTATGAGACTCCACCCAGATTCCAGTGAGTATAGTGACATGAAAAGAAGGGAATTTACTCACTTTAGAGTTCTCGGGCCCCTCTAGATCTCCACTGATCTCCTTTTGTCCCAGGCTATGGATGCAAGAAGTATGAGATCAGACATTTTCTCTTCTTAACCCAATAAACCATGAGAATTCTCATTTCTGTGCCACTGTTCATTCCTTTTCCTACACCTAACCAATATCCCCTAACCCAACTTCAGTCTCAAAACTTACCTAAACCTGAAAGCCAAGAACCTTTCCAAAGACATTTCTCCTCTTCTAAACCCCCAAATTATAGTCCTTTGATTGTGTAACTCATCGGGCAGATTTTACCTATCTCCTCCCCATTGTGTCACTCAGGGCCTGGAGCTGAAGCTTAAAGTTTTCAGGTACTCATCAATACTTGAATAAATAAATGAGTAAACAAATAGCAATAAACATGGATGTCATGTATATTCTTTTCCTCCTAGAATGGATTATAAATTATTTAGACTCCTGAATGTATTGTAACTTCTACTTCTGTGTTTCCACCAGTAGCTTTCATGGACACCCAGTAAGTAGGTGTCAATATTCTCAGTTATTAAGTATGTGGTACTAATATGCTTGAAGATTCAGTAAAACAAAACAAGCATTCTGTGAAAATCAGTCAGGGCCATGTCAGTAGGCTTCACTTTTGTCATGTAAGAATGTGGACACCAATAATCCATTTTTTAATATGTAGTTCCTCCTTCAATATTATTTTTTTAGTATATAGAAAAGTACTCATGTTGGTCCACTTTAACGCTAGAGAGGACAGCTGCCAGAATTATTAAGTAGGTCATAAACTGAAAAGCATGTGGAAAAATAAATGAACTTTTCACCTTGATGAAAGGTGGCAATGGATTAGGACTTCTTAGACTACAAAGAAAGAAAAAAGAATTTCAAAGATGACGTTTCTTAACAAACAAAGATTTTATTTTCTTGTCTCAGATTCAACTTTGGAAACCACTAGGTGAAAATCTTAGATCTTATAAAGATGAATTAGTGCCAGCAAAGCATTCTGAGTCTGAGTCTGGCGGCTTACATGAAACAAAAAGACCTGCAAATATAATCTCTAACTGAATGAATGTTTCATCTTTAAGTATGTATTACTGCACTAGCTTTCCAACAATTACTTTAACTCAAAGAGCAATGTTTAATATCTTGGGATCATATTTCCAAACTACCAAAGTGATAAGATTATAATTGTTCAATTCATGACACATTGCTTTTGATCTGAAGGTAATTACTATGTAGATGCTTAGTGCATCAGTGCTCTGCCTGATTAAAAAAGCAATCCAATGACAGCCTTGGACATAACTTTCGGGACTCAATATTTGTTCCAATACATAATAAAAGAATGTCAGCTACAGAAAAGTATTAAGCCAGATGATAGGGAAAATTGACAATCCTGATAGAAAAAAAAATGACAAGAGGTTTGATTTTATCTTTCCATCTAGTTAGAACCATATGTCACAATCATTATTGATTTTCTGGGTTATATGATATGAAAGAAGTATGCAGGGTGAAAAAAAAGTTGTTACCATTAAGCAAAAATTTAAGTGTTTTAAAATGAGAAGGGAAAGCAAGCCAATTAAGTGTAGACTGAGTGTCTATACCATCGAATAAAAGTATCGTTAATACCAGGCCTTGCATAGTATAAACTGAAAGTCAGTAACAACGTAATTTCAGAATTTTTATGGTGGTTATAGATTATATACCAAAGAATCACCTCAGCAGGTGACATAATAAGGATAATGTACTTTGCTGGATTCCAGGCAAATGGACAATTAGTTCAGAAACTGAACAGCCATACTAGCCAGTGTTGAGTTTACTGAAGGAAGTGGATGTCTGAAAGATCAACACAGTATCTATGTAAATCATACAAAAAAGGAAAAAAGAATCACATGTCATAGACATGTGATTTTTAAATTCTTTCTTCCATATTATAATCATATTTTTCAGATACTTAAAACCAAACACAATTCTGTCCTTATGAAAACCACAGTCTTTAAGGTGAATTCCAATGTAAGTTATTAAATGCTGTTATAGTGAATCAAACTTCTGCTGTGTAAGAAGAGATGGCAACGATTAAGAAAAAACAAGAAAGCAGGGAAACTAGAATGGCACAAGAAGCTAGAGAGTTAATTTTTAAAGATTTCATAATGTTTAAAACATGAATCTTGCCCCTTTCAATTTGAAGATAAGCTAATAGGTCACTCTGTGCCTGAGAGATGCATGCACAAAAGCCAACAGACATTTCCTCTCCTTTCTTTTGTTTGGGGATTAGCTCAGAAGCAATCCCTTATATATGAAGCTTTTTCTCTCCCCCACTGAAATAAAGGAGAAAGAACGAGGGACTTGCATTTCTCTCCTAGATTTAGACTTTCTCAACATGGATTTCATACCTATGCATTACTGAAGCAGGTTCATTTGGTCAAGAGTTAAAACTAGAAGGCAGCTGAAAAGAAGATTCCTTAGCAAGGTAAGATATACTTTAAACTCTGGCTGAATATAAATTCAGTAAGTTAGCTTATGTCTATATGGTCCTCAAAAACTGTAATAAATTGATTATATACATATGGTTAACAAGAGACTAAGGATGAATTTTTATGATGAGGTCCTCACTGAAGTATTCTGTCCAAATGTAGGTACTAATTCGAGTGTTTACGCCTTGATTCTCTATAAGCTATAGAAAAGAGCTAAAACTCTTCCTATTCTCATTACTTAGTTAAAATGGCATTTATTGATCTTAGCAAAAAGAGTAGTCTATCTCACTATTATCATTTCTAATAATGCACTAGAATTACTTGGGCACTGTCTTCATCTTATTAATTAACTCAGCATTTTAGAAACGATAATAATGATGATTTCTGACTATTTTTTAATTGTTATTTACACTGTCAATAAATTAACATAACATACAACAATCTTTTACCTTCAGTTCAGTTCAGTTCAGTCGCTCAGTCATGTCTGACTCTTTGCCACCCCATGAATCGCAGCACACCAGGCCTCCCTGTCCAACACCAATTCATGGAGTTTATCCAAACTCATGTCCATCAAGTCGGTGATGCCATCCAGCCATCTCATCCTCTGTCATCCCCTTCTCCTCTTGCCCCTGATTTCTCCCAGCATCAGGGTCATTTCCAATGAATCAATTCTTCGCATGAGGTGGCCAAAGTACTGGAGTTTCAGCTTTAGCATCAGTCCTTCCAATGAACAACCAGAACTGATCTCCTTAAGGATGGACTGGTTGGATCTTCTTGCAGTCCAAGGGACTCTCAAGAGTCTTCTCCAACACCACAGTTCAAAAGCATCAATTCTTCGGCACTCAGCTTTCTTCACAGTCCAACTCTCACATCCATACATGACCACAGGAAAAACCATAGCCTTGACTAGACGAACTTTTGTTGGCAAAGTAATGTCTCTTCTTTTTAATAAGCTATCTAGGTTGGTCATAACTTTCCTTCTAAGGAGTAAGCATCTTTTAATTTTATGGCTGCAATCACCATCTGCAGTGATTTTGGAGCCCCAAAAAATAGTCTGACACTGTTTCCCCATCTATTTCCCATGAAGTTATGGGACCAGATGCCATGATCTTCGTTTTCTGAATGTTGAGCTTTAAGCCAACTTTTTCACTCTCCACTTTCACTTTCATCAAGAGGCTTTTTAGTTCCTCTTCACTTTCTGGCATAAGAGTGGTGTCATCTTCATATCTGAGGTTATTGGTATTTTTCTCAGCAATCTTGATTCCAGCTTGTGCTTCTTCCAGTCCAGCATTTCTCATGATGTACTCTGCATAGAAGTTAAATAAGCAGGGTGACAATATACAGCCTTGATGTACTCCTTTTCCCGATTTGGAACCAATCTGTTGTTCTATGTCCAGTTGTAACTGTTGCTTCCTGACCTGCATATAGGTTTCTCAAGAGGCAGGTCAGGTGGTCTGGTATTCCCATCTCTTTCAGAATTTTCCACAGTTTATTGTGATCCACACAGTCAAAGGCTTTGGCATAGTCAATAAAGCGAAATAGATGTTTTTCTGGAACTCTCTTGCTTTTTCCATGATCCAGCGGATGCTGGCAATTTGATCTCTGGTTCCTCTGCCTTTTCTAAAACCAGCTTGAATATCTGGAAGTTCACAGTTCACGTACTGCTGAAGCCTGGCTTAGAGAATTTTGAGCATTACTTTACTAGCATGTGAGATGAGTGCAATTGTGTGGTAGTTTAAGCATTCTTTGGCATTGCCTTTCTTTGGGATTGGAATGAAAACTGACCTTTTCCAGTCCTGTGGCCACTGCTGAGTTTTCCAAATTTGCTGGAATATTGAGTGCAGCACTTTCACAGCATCATCTTTCAGGATTTGAAATAGCTCAACTGGAATTCCATCACCTCCACTAGCTTTGTTCGTAGTGATGCTTTCTAAGGCCCACGACTTCACATTCCAAGAAGTCTGGCTCTAGGTGAGTGATCACACCATCGTGATTATCTGGGTTGTGAAGCTCTTTTTGTACAGTTCTTCTGTGTATTCTTGCCACCTCTTCTGAATATCTTCTGCTTCTGTTAGGTCCATACCATTTCTGTCCTTTATCAAGCCCATCTTTGCATGAAATGTTCCCTTGGTATCTCTAATTTTCTTGAAGAGATCTCTAGTCTTTCCCATTCTGTTCTTTTCCTCTATTTCTTTGCATTGATCGCTGAGGAAGGCTTTCTTATCTCTTCTTGCTATTCTTTGGAACTCTGCATTCAGATGCTTATATCTTTCCTTTTCTCCTTTGCTTTTCGCTTCTCTTCTTTTCACAGCTATTTGTAAGCCCACCTCAGACAGCCATTTTGCTTTTTTGCATTTCTTTTCCATGGGGATGGTCTTGATCTCTGTCTCCTGTACAATGTCATGAACATCTGTCCATAGTTCATCAGACACTCTGTCTATCAGATCTAGTTCCTTAAATCTATTTTTCACTTCCACTGTATAAATCATAAGGGATTTGATTTAGGTCATACCTGAATGGTCTGGTGGTTTTCCCTACTTTCTTCAATTTAAGTCTGAATTTGGCAATAAGGAGTTCATGATCTGAGCCACAGCCAGCTCCCGGTCTTATTTTTGCTGACTGTATAGAGCTTCTCCATCTTTGGCTGCAAAGAATATAATCAATCTGATTTTGGTTTTACCTTAGCAGCCCAGAATAACAAGACAAAATGAAGACTCTACTCCCAACACTGACCATCTTGAATCTTGTGGCCTGCTCCCTGGTAAGTTTCAGCATTTTGGATAACAATATTTTTATGGAACTAAAAATTATATGGTGGTAAAAAATGGATTTAGATTTTCAGCATATGTTTGATGCAAGAAAGAATGTCTTGCTAAACAAATCATTGTATTTTTAGTATTCTATTTTCTATTTATAAAATTTCCTTATTTTAAAATTAATCATATACACAATGAAGGAAAGATAATAGAAGTTATAATACATATAGCATGGGATTTTGAAGAGCTTCTCTGTACTTTTTAATACTATAAGAGATTAGTTACTGAAAGTTTGCCTTAGAATTCCTGGATTAATATTTACAGAGGGTGCATAACCTTAACATATTAGCTGTTCCTTTTCACACTGACATTGTATATTTCTAAATTGATTAAATGAGTAGAGAAGAGACCTTGAGAATGTTGCTTTATTTGAACAATTTAATGCCATGACAATTGATTTCAGGTTTTCAGTAAAATATAATCTGCAAGGGAAACCTCACAAGAATATTGTACTTCTTTCTCTATAGTATAATGGGAGTCAGGAAATAAACACTCAGACAAATCACCATCTGTACGCCAGTCTGCCTTTGTCCTCATCAGACAATCACTCAGCGAGTCAATTCTCACCCATTCTAAGAACAGAAGAAAATTCTCCACCTACATACAATTCAAATAGCTACTCTAAGTCTACTAATAGTGGAACAAGGCTCTCTGGATCTCTTTCAAAGAGAAACCACTCAGAGACTCTTCGATCTAGTGTATATAACCTTTCCTCATTCGGGAATGACTTACCAAGTAACGCTGCTTATGTCAAGGATCCTGTGGACAACTCTACTCTGACAAAGGCCCCAAAGAACATTGTTTCACCTTTACCTGCTGCCAGGCAGGACACTTCTGCTATCAGGACCACACTTTCCAGACTTTCACCCAACTCCAGAATAACACACAACAGGATGACTGTTTCTGAAGAAAATAGCATCTCAGTATCTGTATCCACGACCACTCCCCAGTATAAGTCCAATTCCGCTGTTGCTCCCTACCTTCATGCCAAAACAATTCAGAGCCTTGAGCCTTTCTTCCCAACCACTGGGAAGTCTAAACTGTTCTTTGCCCCTAATCCTGCTGCCTACATCCAAAATGCTAAGAATGAGTTCAGTGCCTCTGCAGATAAGAGTACCACTGTCGTGTCAAATGCAAACAACTTCCACATGGAAGAAGCAAGACCAGACAGTATGTCCTTTGTTGGTACCACGACCCGTATGAAAGAAGGAAATACAGCAAATACTTATGCTGCAGACATTTTAGAAGATTACATACCTTTGCTTGATGTTCCTGACATGAAGGATGAAAACATAATTATAATTAATGCTAGCTACCTGGAAAGAGATGACAAAACTATGAGCAACTATCCTAAAATCCCACAGAAAGATGATTCTATTGTAATTGACGCCACAGACATGAAGAATCAGGGTATATCTACAATTAATGCTCAAACACCTAGCATTTTGTCTGCAAATGATGGCAATGACTTTGAATCTATTCCAATTCTGAGTAAGTACGACAATGCTGATACCAAATCCATCACAATTGACACAGACATTGATGAAACCATTTCCAATATCAATCCCATTAATACTAAAAATTCTTTTCTTAATTATAGAATATATAAGAAAATTAATAATGATATTAGTAATTTGAATTATACCAAAACAATGTTAGATGAAGCTAAAAATACTATGCATTTTGGGGGGGACTTAATTGCCTCCAACACAAATGGTATCACTTCTACAAAGCATTATGCTAACGATATCCCAATGGAACCAAAGACCAACACCAACATGAACCTTAAAATAACTTGGCCTTTAAAGGAAGGTACGATAGAAGGCACCCACCCTGTTCAGATGGAAAACATCACAACACCTATCAATAATAATATTGCTAAAACAATTGAATCTAATGTAGACAATTCAAGAATTAAGTATCATTCTAATTTTCTTGCTGATGTAAATCTCCAAACTGACAGAAACAATTCTAAGTCTGTGAGCACTGATGGAATTGAGAATGTTATTATTATGCTCCAAGGAATTGAAACTCTGGACCAAGATGATGAAGGTGTAAAGGAAGTCATCTTCTTTCATCCAGACACTTTCACAACAGATAGAAGAAAAGGTTTCTCTTTCAATCCTGATATAGATTATGCCCAAACAGCAGGAAACAAAATAATCCTCCCTTCTGGCACCACTGGTATGTTCAATCCCTTAGTCAAATATAAAATAAAGCCTTTTACAGTGGACAGCACAAACCTCATCAACAGAGGTAACCCAAGAACTCCCATCACAATTACTGCAAATGACGCCAAAGCCAAGACAGATATTGAAAGATCTACTGTGTTTAAAACAGCCAATTTCCAGAGCAATGTTCATCCTGTGGTCTCTATCACTCAACCTAGCACTGTTGGGTCTGCTTATTTTAGTGAAAACAGTGTAGCTGACATGATCTCAGATTCAAAGGTCAATATCACTCTTTCAGATCAATCTACTGACTCTGTGGATGAAAGCATTCATCTCTCTACTAATAACAACCAAGCTGGTGGTGCTGCAGTTCCCAACCTTGAAACAGACTTTCCTATGCACAAAAGATACACTCTTCTGTCAGTAGCTGAATCATCTACTCCAATGCCCAATGCCCAAAATAATCAAGCTCAGAACTCCCTGCTAATTTATGATGATCTTTTGACTAGTCCTTGGATATCAGATCCTGTGGCTGAAAATCCTCATCTCACTAATGATACCATGACACAGAAATGGCAAATCAATAAATTATCAATAGATCCTTTGAACATTCCACTGGAAGTTGACTTCAGTTCTCCAAGCAATGCATACAATGTCACTGCTCATGCAAGTAAAGGGACTACAAATATGATTAACAGCTCTGAACTGGTGATTAATAAGGCCACCACACCAGAAGGAAGGCCCACTGTAGCTATGACCTCCCTGCCTGCAAAGACAACTGGTGTTCTTACACCAAGAAAAAGATTTGGAAGTTTGATAGACAAAGAAATAGCTAATGAAGAAGAATCAACTCCTGATGTGGAAGTAAAGTCTGTAGTGGAAGAAGATGCTGGTTTTCAGATAGAAAATCTTCCACCTGCATATAATTCTAAGTACTTTGAATCAGGAAACAGGGGCTTTGAAAGGAATGGATTTGTGTCTGTTGATACCACAAAGTCTCTTTCCCCATTAAGTAGTAGTATGCCTATTTCTGAAGTAGCAATAAGTGACAGAAACTTTACTTCTCCTAGAGGAAAAAATTATGTTCTATATGTCATAAAACCTGAAAATGACAGAATGCATTTTCAGACACTGGCCACCAAAACAATAGCTAGTGGTCTGCGTAAAAGTGCAGTTGTGAAACAGAATATGGAAGCAGCAGATGGCACTGAATTCCTTCTACCTAGCAATTCTATCCCCCAAATTGGAAGAATGGATAAACCCTTACTCCATAATTCATACTATGATGTAATCAGTGACAATCCACTTATCACCAAAGAGAACCCAAATGCTGTTCAGAGCATTATGAAACATGACCTATCACTCTCCACATTGGATAATGCAGACATCGTTAATTACATTGATGGCTATCAAGCCCCTGCTGCCATCACTTCAAGCAATGCCAAGAGACTTGCCAATAAAGGCAAAATGGCTGGGACTCAAACAACTAATATTCCTCCTGGCATTAGTACCATATCTGATGATATTTCCTATGTGAATAAAAACACTGAAGTTATAACAGACTTAGCTTCAATAGCTGCCACCTCACCAACAAAGAAAGACATTCTTACCATGAGTGAAGTTAATGCTCTTAATAATAAGTCTATTAAACTGGGAGATGATGTAACCATTTCCAGAGTAGATCCCAACATGTCTGGAGATGATGCCATTCTGTTAATAGCTGATCCCTCTACTGTCACGAAGTCTGTTGCCCACTTCAATCATCCTCAAGCAACAAACCGTTCAAAAAAGATCTCTTTGGCAGATATTATAATACCTAAAACTTTTCATAACTTTACTTCAGCAGCTTTGACTGCTGCTGAAGGAAGTGTTGACACCAAGTTTTATATCTCAAGATATGAACCTGAAAACTCTTTCAAGGAAGATATAACACTGAACTATGAAGCAGATCCTCCAAAAGACATACACATTAGAGTAGAGGAAGAAAACACACTGAAAGAAGACAATGTGAGGGATCATATTTATGTTATACCTATTTCAGATAATAATGTTCCTACAGGCAACAACCTGGCAGATACACATTATTCTAATTCTGATGTGTATAGCTCCATAAGATTCAAAGGAACCACCCAAACCACAGCTGACCAACTTGAATTTGAGAATCCTGCATCAACTTACATGACTGAAGTCTCAAAACCTCTACTTGAAGAATTTACTTCTGAGTCTAAAGGAAAAGTGGTTGTAGCAAATAGTAATAGTGGAGATGACAATGGTGAATTCTTTGGTGGTGATATTTTTTATCCAGTGATGAAAGAAAATGTCCCAAAAGGATACACTTTTCCCCCTGAAAGAAGATCTACAATTACAACACCAAATTTTAGGATTCCAATGAAAGATAATATAGCCCCTGCTCCAGAAGGCAGTGTCTTATTAAGAAAAGGAGCTTCTAGAGAACATTTTACACCCTATACTGATGAGCAAACTGATCCAGGAACAGAAAAAGACCAAATTGCTATAGGTAGCATAACCAATGCTCATACAGGCATTGTTCCTCTGACCTCCTCTACTACTGTCCCCTCTGAAAATATGAATGTGGGGAATTATTATCAAGTGTCTGGAATAGGAACTCCTCTATCACTGGAATATCCAAATACATTGAGAGGTGATGAGTCCATTATTCTTTGGCATGGGACTACTGTGGCAAAGAAAAATGATCTAAATGCTATGGACTTGATCATCACTGAAGCTGATAAAAGTGATTCAGAATATATTTCAAATAAGCATGCCTCTGAACTAGAGAAGGGAGAAAATCACCTTAGTACAAAACCTAGTAAATACACACGTGGACCAAATGGATTTGTATATCAAACACCATCCTCTAAAGGTGAGGTCTCAAAGAGTCTTCTATATAGAATAATTTACCCTGAGTTTGACGCTAAAGACAAATACCAAGCCACCTTTCTCAAAGAAGGAAATACTGACTTTGATTCTGTTTCCACTTCTTTCAAAGATTACACGCAAAATTTTAACACTCAGCATCTGAAAACCATGGTGCCCCCCCTAATTGAGGCAGGCAAGACTTTTTCCCCTGAGTTTCTAAAAAGATCAGCTGCAGAAAACGGCACTTGGCCTGAAGATGATGATGTCATCATTCTCCCTCAAGTTTCTGGTTTGGGAAATACAGAAACCAAAGATTTGTTTCTACCACACACAGAAACAACTGTTACCATGGGAGAGAAGAGAACATTTGACACTCTCCCCATTGATCATGCTGCAGTCATCACATCCATAAAAAGTCAAAGTCATTTCTACAGGAAAGGCATTTCATCCAATGTTAATAACACAGCTGCTCCAGAATTGGCAGACACAAGCACATCAGGAAACTCTAAAGTCAATGTAAATAAAATGGACTTAGCTGAAGTAAAGCCTTCAGAGGATCACAGTAATCCCTTGGCTAAAGGTACTGCCTCCCAAGCTGAGAACGTCTCTGGTGGTGAAATCAATAAGAGCACAATCAAAACTGGCTCAATAGCTTCTGTTAATCACATTAATGTCGCCAAAATGCCAACAAATGCTACCACCATTTCACCTAGTGTCTCAACCTTTGACTCTAAGGAGAGCAGTGAAAATGGTGACTCCATTATGCCTGACGTAGATGGTGTTCTAGCCATAAAATTAAATTCACTATTAATTCCCAACTGGAAAAGACCTAGAACTGCAGTTGTCCTTAGTAAAAATGATGATTCTTTTTCAAATAAAACTGTGACAGTAGAGTTATCAGAGCCACTGGATGAACACTCTCTTATCAAAAACCCAAACTGGAAGATTACCAAGGTACAAAGTGAATTTCATCCCCTCTCCATGGTCTCCTCTGTTCCTCTTGAAGATCCCACTGCTTTTTCAGAGAATTCTATCAATATTGTCTCTGACATACTTACCACTGAAGATGGGGTCCTTAATGATAAAACTGATACTGTGGAAAAAGAAACTACCGCTTCAGGAACAGAGGCTAATGCATCTTTCAGTAAAGATAAAGCTATTGTAGAGGATGAGCCCTTTATTTCTGAAGCCAAAATTCCAGTGAATTTAAGAGAGGTAAATTCAGCAAATGTTAATCCATTCCTTCTTAAGCTGGATGTTGCTTCTGCTAAACAGAAAGTGCCTGGAACTTTCTGTTTAGCAGAAGCAACATCCAAAGAAACTAACCCTGTTTCTACAATAAGAACAATACAGCTGGAAAAGGCCAGGGCTAGAGGCTCTTCTTCTCTTTATGATAACTTAGAGAGGTCTATAACAACCTCTTATAGCCAGTTACATCATCTACCCCAGAAACAAACTATTCCTCTTACTGCTTTTGTTGCTGATTTTATCAAAATCAATAATTCTGAACTTGATCCTGCACCCATTATCAGAGGGAGTGACCTAAATATAGCTGATGAGTCTAGTACATCTAATGATATAATTGTCCTAACTGACAAAAAAGTCGTTTCACCTGACAACATTATCTTTGCTTATGACAACAGGAACATTATAAATGGGAAAAGATATTTAAATTCTGCAGAAAAAGATAGTGCAACTCAATATGAAGTAATTCCTATTAGAAAGGACTTTTCAACAGAGTCAGATGTGGTTTTTCTGGCAGAAGAAGATCGTCTAGACAATAAGAATCTAATGACCATGAGGCTTGATGACAATGATCATAAGTATCTATCAGAGGAAAATTCCTTTTATGTCGGAGAAGAAAAGAGTCCCACAACAAAAATACCTGCCCTCATCCAAAGGCTCTATAAATTTGGATCTCATGCTCCTTTCCCCATACATGTCACTGAGAGTCTATCAAATGAAAATTCTGTAGAACTCAAAGCTAAAAAATATCAACTGTTGACCTCCAGAAAAGGAAACCCTGATTCTGACAAAGTTGGCTCCTTTCTCAAAGATCATACCATCAATTTCAAAAGTAAGTTACCCAGAACCATGACTCACTCCCTAACAGATGGAAATAGAATTTTTTTTCCAGAATCCCCAGATGATTTATCCCTGGAAAGAGGCATCCAGAGTGAAAATGACATCATTATCAATCTTTCAGAAGACAAACAGATTGAGCCTATCAATACTCCAGATGCAGAATCAGTGGAAATTGTGGAAGAAAGCAGGGCCTTCTCAGATGTAGTCAGTGATCCCACCAGCAGCACAAATCCAATAATGAGCAGACTGGCTTCACAAGAGACACACAGTCCCATACACTGTGCTGTATGACCAGAGGGTACCCAGTATGTCACTCAAGTTGAAATATAATGAAGACACAGCTTTCAAGCCAGAGAGTTACCATTCACAGGATGCCACTGATCCTTCAGTTAGTGTCAACCCTGATATTGAACTTTCCTTTGTTGTTGAAACTTCTGAGAATAAAAAAAACAGGGTTTCAGCTTATTTTTCACCTATGAAGACACCTCACACTATGGCTGATACCACTGCTATTTCCCTTGAGAATAGTTATGAAGGAGGTGAGTCTATACAAACTAATGAAAATAACGTTAGATCTAAAGAATTCCCAACTCTACAAACAACAGAAAGTGTCATTCTCATGCCTCAAGTCCTAACTGAGGATTCTGCTCTAATAAGTGATGGGTCTTTGACTGACTCTTCAAAGACAGTATCATTAGTACCAGAGAGAGTGACTAAATACCTTGATCTCATTCATGGAACTGATATTTCAGAAAATCAGGTAATTAAAATCCAAACAGACCTTCAGCCCCATTCCTTGGACTCAGTTATTCCCTCTGCTAATTCAGTAACTTTTACCAGGAATTCCATAGATGGTGGGCCTGATTTGCCATCCACTGTGGAGAGAAAGACTGTTAACATTTATAAAATGAAGACAGATGTTCAACCTTTGGATACAACAATGAAAGTCCGTTCACCTACACAAATAAGTTCTTTCCCTTCTGAAATAAGGAAAATGGCCGCACTCTCTGTTGAGGAAGACACCAATGCTCAATTTGATTTAAGTAATCTTACAAATGCAACAGTTCTCATTCCAACTTTGGAGAAAAGACTTCTCTCAGCCCCCAAGCCCAGCACTCTCTCCAGGAGCAATAGCAACAAGGAGGAGGCGCTCATTGTTTCCAAAGCAGGGAATTTCATCTTAGGAGACTCAAGAACATTGAGAGAGAGCCCTTTCGTTGGTAGATTTAATATTTCTGCTAGACCTCAAGCTCCTCCCAGTTTAAAAAGAACACTTTCAGCTGATTCCACCTTGTCTCATGAAAAGACTTTAAAGCCTAAGGAGAAAAGTTCTGCTCTGTCTGATGAAGATGCAGGTCCTATAGGTTTGTTTCATAATGTTCCCACTGGATCCTATGAGCAACTGTGGAAATCAACTCCTTTTCCTTTTGATTTTACAACTGCTGTGAGTTCATCAAGATATTCTGAACTTGATCCAGTTTTCAAAATGAAAAAAGATACTACAACAAAGACTAATAATAATACTCCATTTCAGGAAAGAAATTCTCCATCTAACAAAGACATCATTTCCCCTAGTACCAATACTTCAACAAAAGACATGTTAAACCTTATTTTTACTAACAGATCTGTGCAAAGAAATTTTGTAGGGAAAGACATAAACACTGAAAATGAAGTAGCTCTTATTACAGAAAACATCTCAAACATTACCTCAGAGGGTGAAAATGTTCCAGATGATGAGGATGTAATAAGTACTGTGTTTGATGCCACAGTTTTTGAGGATGTTATAAAGAAATATGTCCTTGAACCACGGGAGGAGAATAACAATCCAGTTACTAAAGAACCTACTCTCATTTATGACCCCAAAATAGTTGGGTCTCACCCACTCTACTCCAGTGCTGATGCATACAAACATTTATTTCAAGGAGCCCCAACAGAAACAAAAACTAAGGAAATGCTGCAAAATTTGATATCTAGAGAAGAAAACTTCAGTTCTGGCCTGAATAATAGTCTCAATTCCACTGACAATTTGAATTATAAAGTTCCCAGATCTATGACTTACCCACCAACTCACACAAGTGAGAATCTTCACAAATTTCTAGGTAAAATACCTTTAAAAGGAGGCACTTTAAAAGAAGATGACACCAGCATTATCTTCCCTGAAGACAAAAGAATGGACTATACCCTTGCTTCAAATCCAGAAATAACAGTAAATATGGTGAATGGGAGGAAGTTCCTAGATGGACACACTGATTCCTTGGTGATCACCTCTCCATTAGAAAATAAGAATCAATTCTACAGTAAAGTCATTCCATCTGCTACTTATAACACTGATTCCCAAGGTAAGGCAGAAAATATTTCATTAACCAATGTTAAAGAAAAAACTAATATGGCAGAGACGCCACACTCATGGGAAAGCATTATTCCTTCAGCTGATTTCAGTGTCATCGCTGATGGCAAACTTTCTTCTATCAATGAAGAGATCAAAATTTTAAACAGTGAGGCATCAATCTCTTCCTCACCTACAAATACAGGCCACACTATGAATGATACCACTACTCTCTCCATTGAAAATACTGATGACAGAGGTGATTCCATGTCTCCAGAGGAAAATATTAGGTCTAAAGAATTCCTAACTCTACAAATTCCAGAAAAGCCCATTTTCAGTTCTAATGCCTCAACTAAAAATCTTGAAACCTTTGACCCAGTGATAAATAACACTTTGGCTACTTCAACTGCATGGTCAAATATGTTTGAGACAATGGTGGAATACCCTAATTCTGCTAATGACGGTGTTGATACCATTACTAATGGAACTGATTTGAAGCTCTACTCCTTGACCTCCACTAAGCTTCCCATTGGTTCCACTGCTTTTGCAGACAATCCTACATATAATGACTCTGATTCACTTCCCTCAGTAAACAGAGGAACTATCGACATTTCTAAAATTAAAACAGATGAAATATACTCTGAACCTCATAGAACAATCATAAAAGCCTTTTATCCTATAAAAGTCTCTCAAAATAGAGTCTATGAAGAAGGAAAAATAGCTAATTTTCCTGATCAAGAAGACCCAGCTACTAAATTTAGTGCAGGTCACATTACAAATGCAATTGTTCTCAGTCCACCTGGAGAGAAAATCCTTTCCTCAGTAACTGGGTCTAATTCTCTGCCCAAGAGTGACAACAACATGGAAGAGGAAGTCAATATCTCTGAAATGGGCAATTTTCCTCTAAGAGATGCAAATACACTGAAAGAGAATTCTTTCACTGTTAAATTTGACATTACTTCTACTAACCCTCAAGCACACTCTGATGTAAAAGGAATCTCTTCAGTTGGCTCCACATTAACTCTTCCAGAAGCATCTAGGTCTAATGATCCAAGTTCTACTAAAGTCACTATTGGAGAAGGGACCATTGTAAACTCTTCCAGTGGAACAGACAAGTTATCGTCATGGAAACCAACTCCTCTTCCTTCTGATTTCACAATATTCAGTAGTTCTTCTAAGTATTACAAAGTTGCTCCAGTTGTCAAAATGAAAAAAGGCATCATAACAAAGGCTAATAATAATATTCCATCTGGAGAAAGCAATATCCCCTCTATTAAAGCCAATATTTCCCCCACTATTTCAACAAAAGGCACTAAAAACATTATTGATAACAATAAATTTGGAGAAAAGACTTTTATGGAGAAAGACACAGCCTTCATGGAAGAAGCTTCTTTTACAGAAAACATTTCAGAAGAGACACATGATACCTTTTTGGCAGATCAAAATATTCTAAATAGTAATGATATAGTAACTATTATACCTGTTGACAATGCTCTTGAATATGCTACAAATAACTACATCCTTGAACTACTGAAGGAAGGAAATGGTCCCCTTATAGGAAAGGGCACACATACCAATGACTTCAGTGTAACTGAGTCTTATGCACCCTCTGCCAGCGCAGCAATCTCTGAATATTTAACCCAAGGATATCCAATTGATATCAAAATGGACAGGAAACACCAAAACTTGGTCCCCAGAGAGGACATTCATAATTCTGACAATGATCCTACTGCTCTCAAAAGTTCTATTGTCCATTTTAACACAAAGTCTCCCGGGTCCATGATTTATTCTCCAAGTGACTCAAATTGGACCTCCTCACCTGAGTTTCCAGTTGAAACAGTTATAGAATATAGTTCTCCAACTGGAGATAACACCATTATCGCTCTCCCTAAAGGCAAAATAATGGAGTATCCATTTGTTCCAGGCCCAGAACTCATGACAAGAATGGAAAAGGACAGAATAATCACAACTGACTCTATAGATCCTGCTGTGATCAGCAAGCCTGTAGAATATAAAGACCAATTCAATAGGAAAGGTGTCTCATCTGTTTTGTATAATAATGTTGCCCCAGATGGTGCAAAACCCTCTATATCAGGCAGATTCGATGCAAATAGACTTAACTCAAAGTTGGAAGATATGCCCCATTCACAGAACAACATTATTCCCTTAGTTGAGTTCAATGTCACTCCTGATGATGATCTTCCCTTCATCAATAAAAATACTGAGGATGCAAACAAACCTTCAACCTTTTCCTCATCTCTGAATAAGGCATCCAGCACTGTGGCTGACTTCATTGTTCTTTCCACTGAAGATAGTTATGAAGGAGGTGATTCCACGTTACCTGGAGAAGACAAAGTTGAGTCTAGAGGACTCTCATCTCTATTAACATCTGCCGTGTTCACTCCTACTTCCTTAACTGAAAATCCTGAAATTTCTGGCCTAATGACAGATAACTCCTTGTCTGAATCTTTACTGTCTAGGTTGGAAATGTTAAAGAAACCAACTGAATATGGTGATGTCATTAATGAAAGTGATGTTCCGGAGGGGCAGGCCATAATCATGCAAGCAGACACTCATTCCCATCCATTGGCCTCAAATGTTCTAACTGAATCACCCACTTTTTCAGATATTCCCACTAATGGTGAAATTGTCTCATTTTTCTCTCTGGATAGAGATACTCCTGACAATTATAAGACTAAGACAGACACACTATATTCCACATCTCAAAGAACTATGATGAAAGCCTTTTCCCCCAAAGAAGACTCTCAAAATATTGTCCATGAGAGAAGGAAAATAACTAATCTTTTTGATCAAGAAGATCCAGCTGCTAAATCTGAATTAAGTCACTTTAGAAATACAAAAGTTCTCATCCCAGCTGTGGGGGAAATCCTTCCATCTGGAATCAAGCCCAATCCTCTCTCCAAGAGCAATAAGAATAGGAAAGGTCTTTTCACTGTTAAATTTGATGCTACACCCTTCAGACCTCAAACACAGTCTAATTTTAAAAAGATATTTTTAGCCGATTCTACATTAACTCTCCCAGAAGCATCTAGGCCTGCCTCTCCTGATAAATTCACTGACACCGGAGGAGCCATCACAAACTCTCCACTTGAAATAAATGGCCTACAACATAGGTCAACTTTTCTTCCTCCTTATTCCATAACATTCCTGGAAACTTCCAAATATTCTGAACTTGTTCCTGTTACTACTGTGGGAGAATATACTAACAAAAAGACTGACTATAACATTCCATTTGATGAGACAGTTATTCCACCCAAAGAAGTTATCATTTTCCCTAATACCATTACCTCTGAAAAGGATATGGCAAGTACTTTTAAAGGGAATATATTTGAGCCCAAAGATTTTATAGAGAAAGAAACAACTGCTGAATATGAAATCATCTATTTTACAGAAGACAGTTCAGAAACGGTTGAGGACATTTTTTCTGCAGGAAAAATCACTCCAGCAAATGAGAACTATATAACTATCTGATGGTAGTGGTTCTGAATATGTCTCAGATAACTGTGCCTTTGAATTAGAGGACAGAGCAAGTAATTCTCTTATAAAAACAAGTTTAGCCATGTATGCCCCAAAGACATTGAGTCAGTCTGTCTAAAGCAACATCCTCGGAGTTCAAAGGTGGAGAAAATTATCAAGCTACAACTCCTAGACAGGAAAACAAGAACTTTGATCCCATTGTTCTCAAAGATTCTAATGCCAGTGTCAATACCAACAAACCTGTAACTCATTTCACAACTGATTCAAGTAAAACTTTTCCTTCTAGTTTTTCTGACAAATCATCTGTGCAAAAAAGCACCATAAATGGTATTGATGGCACTGTAATTCTCTCTGAAGGCTTTGACTTGAGAGATAAAATAATTGATTGCTCTCTTTTTCTAGACACAAAACCCATAACTGACAGCAGAACATTCACAACTGTTACTAACCCTGCTTTATAAAACAGTGATGATTAACATTACCTTATAAACATTAACATTTATAAGGTAGCTACACCCAGGAGAGGAGACACCACCACATCCAGGAAACCCGATTTTACTGAAGGTAGAACAGGTACGGCTGCAGTGCCTGACTCAAGGTTTAATAATTTTCCTTTAGCTCAGCATTCAGGTAAAGACATCTCCAAAGTGGATGAAGACACAGAAAGTACAATCAACACAGCTTTTAATTTCTTTTATCCTTTGAAAAAGCTGTCCACCAATATGCCAAATATCCCTACCTCTACTGCAACCAAAAATACCATTGGCCATTATAGCCTTCCATCATCAGATAGTGCCACGTCTCTAAGACTTTCATCTATGGGATTACCTGAAACTCTCACCCTAACTTCTAATGCTCCTACTAAAGAAACTTCAGCCCCCAGACTTACAAAAGATGCAAACTTGTATCACCCAACAGTGCCAGTATCAGAGATATTGAAGCCTGTGTCTACAGACTCCACTTACTTATGAAGGCATTGTCTCAGAAGGGCAGAGTATTAAAGGTCAAAGTATCCCAAAGGCTGTACACTTATTCTATGCTGTTCTTCAAGCTGATGCCACTGGTTCTTCAGACAATATGGTAGATGTCAACCCAAAGACATCTGCTACTATCATCACTAATAACAAAATTTTTGATATTGATGCTTCTGGTGATCAAAATTCAGACCACAAGGAAATAGCCATCAAGATTTCTACTCTTGCCTAAAGAATACAGTAAACCAAATTCCTATTCCATGAGGGAGATAACTAAAGCTTCTGCAGTGAAAGATGTAGCTACTGAATTTGAAGAAAATCACCTTACAGGTGCAAATAAGAGGAAATAATCCAGCTATTTAGGTGGGAACAAACTTTCTAAAAGATGCATATCTGAGGCATTACCTTGTGAATAAAAATGTCATCACTGATAATAAACTAGTCAATAAGGATTATTATAGTGCCCCTGGAGCAGCTTACTCAAGCTTTCACATACCCAAGGATTCACTTCTAGAGGAATCTGTTCCTCAGGAAACCCATTTGATGGCTGAGAACTCATACTTACCCACAGAAGTAATTATCACTATTCCTAATGATGAAGAATCTTTATTTAACATGGATATATAATTTCCATGGTAAAAGGAAATTCTCAGTTGGAATTTAATGTAGCCAATCTCAAGGCAACAGATACTGAATTTCAAACTTAAGGAAGAAGAAATACTACACATGAATCTATTGTTGAGATAGAAAAAAATATTACCTAAATTTGAAGGAATTTCTACAGTACCACAATCTAACAAGGAGGCTAAAATACATACTTTAAGACTGACATTCTTCAGTCACAGATAGAAATAATTAACCCAATGTATACCCATGAAGCACCTACAAACAACAAAGCAGATATAAGGGTCTTGACTGCCCCTGCTGTACATACCATCTTCTCAGGAAACAGAGAAGTCGTGATGCCACAGGCCAACACATCCTTTAGTTACAATTTCCCTACTCAAGTACCTAACATTCCAATCACTGGAAGGAAAGAGAAAAAAGTGGACCCTGATACAATCAAATCTCAAAATGCAACTGCTCCTCTCAGTTCTTTCACTGTTTCTGAAGGTGGGAATTCTTTTGTTAATGAAGATTTTATGACCACAACATCTACATTCTGATTATAATCCTGTCAATTAAGGTTAAGAACTCTATTTTTGCCAATAAACTTGCAAAATCTAAACATACATAGACTCTTTCTAAATGGGAATTCTGCCTCAGTTGATTCTTTTAAAACTTCACATGACATTTCTTCTGATAAATAGAAAGATATTCTCGATACAAAGAAAGTCTCAATGGTAGACATCCCTATGCCATCAGCCTTTTCAAAGTCTATACCTGAGGATTCTTCTAGTCATGTATTCCTGAAAATCATAAAGGTAGCAAACGACCTTCCTGGAGACTTACTGCAAAATCTATCCCTTTGGTGAGCAGTTCCTACTTTTTCACTAAAAAGAAAAATAGGCTTAAAAAAATGCTATCTAAAAGGATGCATAATCACCAAGCCAAACACCATGAGCAAATGAAACATAAAAAAATGTTACCCAACCAAACTTGCTGCAGCTGCCAAAATAAGGAAGATATGTACCACAGGAGATATGTGAGTAGATATAAATTTGAAATTTTTCTGGGAAAAGACAAAATGTTCTTATTAGTGTGATATATGTTAAAACAATGGAAGAAACTACTATTCAGATAAAATGAAACTTACAGAATCTGATCCTCTGTTCTTATGTCAGATAATACGTTTGGTAGGAATGATCCATTGGTCAAATAAATTATTTGTAGCAGATGACTCCAGTTCCATTCTCAAGATTGCTAAAATTCCAACAGTCCCACCAGGATTTTCTCCATATGCTTCCTGTTTTTTGATGGATGACACACGCTCTCAATCTGAAGTGTCCTTTTTGAGATCAACAATATAAAATACACATATTATAATAAAATTAGTCTCCATAGAGAGAAATGCTTTTTTATGCTAAAATCAATGTGATTCCACCTCACGCTGGGGGAGTAGATGTGATGATCATGGAAGTGATCTCTGAAATGAAAGACTATTTGACTATTTTTATTCATGAAGCTGTTATCATTTTACCTGACATTTCTAACCAGGGAATAAATGCTTATAAGAATGAATATTTTGCTCCTTATTTTTTACTCTATTCAACATAACAAATACCAAATACTCTAAGATAACTTAGCAGTTATACAACCTAACACTTACATTTTTTCCCTTTTTGTACACATACACACACAAAATTCCCCCAAAAAACCACCAAGTCTTCTGTTTTTAATATGCTTTATCTTGAATCAAGCTTCACAAATACCAAATTATGAGAAAGAAAAAAAAGTAGAGGTTAAAACCTCCCATTAAATTAGCCAACCCAGAGAATGGCTTTACCCTCATATTTCTTTTAATGGTGCTGGAACTGACTTTATTTCTATTTAGAAATTTTTTTTAATGTGTCTATAACTAACCTGAGACTTCCTTCTTTGTCCTTGATGCTGACAGCATTCCCTACATCAATAAAGACATTGGAGCTCTCAAGAGTAATGGTAGCATCTTGAAGCAAAAACATTTCTGGAAAGCTGCCCATATATTTGAAGTGAAAATTGTCCATCTTAAAACCTATCTGATATTTCCACAGAAAGTAGCGATATACTTGTCCCAGACCAATCAACTAAGAGACAACACTGTAAACTTTGAGGTTGAGTTCATGCGTGCTTAGTCACTTAGTCATGCCCAACTCTGACCCCGTGGACTATAGCCTGCTAGGCATCTCTTTCCATGGGATTTCCCAGGCAAGAATACTGGAGTGGGTAGCCATTCCCTTCTCCAGGGGATCTTCCTGATTCAAACTTGCATCTCCTGCATTACAGGTAGATTCTTTACCATTGAGCCACCAGGGAAGCCCAAACTTTGAGGCTGAGTCCATACTTAATGAAGAATAAGCATTTGTCTTTGAGATGAAAACTACTGGTCTGGGTGATGCCACTACCTTTTTTCAGATTTAGTTCTGCCTGAGTCTGAAAGTTCCCTTTCTTTTAATAACATTAAGAAAAACTTAACACCAGAGTACAATCCCTTTTCACCTAATTAGCTAAAGCTTAAGGATGATAACAAAGTAATGATGACTAACATCATTTAAAAAAAAAAAAAAAAAACAAGATACTCCCTCTGAAATTGAAGATATAATTATTAAGGCTGAAGAGTTAGTCACACCCTGATCTTGTTTCTGGATGAATTTTGATGTATAACGTCAACTCTCTGCCAGAAAAGTCTTTGTGTGTTTGGGGTTGAAATAACACTGTCTACAGAAAACCATTCCTGAATAATTTGACCTACAAGATCTGACAATCTCACTATTATTCAAGTTAATTCAATAAAATCAACTACAATGAAGAAGAAAACTAGCAAGACCCTAACAGACCAATAACTTATTTTTATTATCCCTACTGAAAAAGTGAGGATTCCTGCTCTAAAGAGAAGAATTAACTAAAATCTGTACTACCTAATTAGCTTCTGCAGCTACATTCACTGCCAAAAATGTCATTAATTTTTTTAGACATTTAAATACTATGAATCTGAAGAGAAGATGCTTTATTTCCAAAAGACACTGTTACTTACTTGAGAAACAGGTAACCTGAAGCTGATGCTGATAATCCATGGCACCTGGAATTTCCCTCATTGACACTAAACCCATTAAGTACATGGCAGACTCTGCTATATCTGTTTCAAGTGACACGAGACACACGTTGGAAGGTGTAGCACTTATAAAGAGACATGGTAAATCTCAAGTGCCCCACAATTATACTATTTGGCTTTTAATGTTGATTTCATAAACAGAGAGGGCTCTATTATCTTTTCATTTAAGACTACTGACAAGTGTTCAGTCATGTCCAACTCTGCAATCCCATGGACTATAGCCTGCCAGGCTCCTCTGTCCATGGGATTTTTCCAAACTAGAATACTGGAGTGGGTTGCCATTTCCTTCTCCAGGAGATCTTCCCAACCCAAGTATCGAACCTAGGTCTCTTTTGTCTGCTGCACTGGCAGGCAGATTCTTTACCACTAGTTCCACCTGGGAAGTTCTTTCATTTAATGTCAGTACTCATAACTCAGTGCCCAATCAGAGCACAGAAACAACCTCCAAGGAGAGCCAGGGCCAGTGGCCCTGTGGTTGATGCAACAATCACCATGATGACAAATGCTTCCATCACTATAATGAACACCACTCTCCTGCCTAGGGATGCCACTGCACCCAGGGGAAGACCTTTGAGTGTGCATGGTACCACTTTGTCCCATGGCTGAAGATGGTTTGCCAAAAATTTATTCTCATCCTCCAGCAGAAAGCACTAAGACAACAACTGAGGCAACCATCTTCTTTGGGGCTGACAACACTATTCCTAAATCAGAAACAACTATTACATCAGAAGGAGACCACGTTACTTCAGTAAATGACTATATGCTAGAAAATGATTTTTCAACAACTACAGG
Source organism: Bos taurus (assembly GCF_002263795.3). Lineage (NCBI taxonomy): Eukaryota > Metazoa > Chordata > Mammalia > Artiodactyla > Bovidae > Bos > Bos taurus. The sequence continues at coordinate 85,734,805 of NC_037333.1, forward strand.
CAACAAGCTTATACCACCAAAGGAAAGACAAAAATCAGAAGATGATGTTGAATCCCACCTGGAGAAAGAATTTGCCACTCTGATGGACATTAAAAACCCAATGGCTAATGAGTCTATCACTGAAAACTTCTTGCCAGTGAAAACTGGTAATATCTCATCAACAGACGCCATTTCCTTAATAGATTTTTCCACTGACATAGCAAAAGAAGATATTCTCTTGGATACCATTGACCCAGGGGATAAAGATGTGTCACTAACATCTGAAGTCTCTGGCACACCAAAGGAAAGCACAGCTGCCATTGCTGACACCCCGATCCTTCCAAATATAATGGGTAAATCTGATGTAAGCAATTATAGTTCCTCAGTTAAGTTCAAAGTCCCTGCTGATGGGAATGCCCATATTACTGACTCCTCTGTCCCTGAGGCTGAAATCACTCCAACTACTGAAAGAAACCTCACCACTATTCCAGACATAACTGCCCTTACAGAAGAGAAAATAACAGAAATTGACTTAATTCTTCCAGAAAATGACCCCAATGTTGTGCCTAAACTAACTGATTCTGATGAGGAAAAGTTCATCACTGTGTTTGAGCTCACTACCACTGCTGAAAGAGACAAAGATAACCCAGAAGATGCTCTGCTAACTGATGAAGAGTCTACAGATGAAGTCAGTGTTTGGATGGAAAGGGATATGGCAAATGAAGAAGAGAGTCATTCTGTTCTGCTTACTGCCGTAGAATCCAGATATGACTTCGTCATCCCTGCATCAGTAACTATGAACCTCACAGAAGATTTGCTTACAGAAGAAGATTTGCCTGAAAATAATAGAATGGAATCTGTAACTAAGAATACTGACGAATTGTCAGGAACTACTCCTGATCTAGATGCATTCAGCCATAAAGAAGACAATTTCACAACTGAAACTGGTGTCTTTAAACTACTGAAAGAAGAACCAGATGAGTTTCTGATTTGAAAGCAACAACAGAAATGCCACAAAGTATTGTGCAGTAGCCTAGGCAGCTAGTTTTAACATCTAAGAAGTTTGTCCAGCAAGCAATAAATCTTAATAAACGAAAGAATGTGAGCATTTAAGGCAAGTACAAAATTTAGAAAATGCATGGGTTTAAAAATAGTGGTCATGCAGCAGAATATATTTTGGGAAACTTTAAAAAGTCAGTAATACAAGAGTTCCCCTACTATCACAAAGTTTAATTGAGTTATCCAATAATTACTTATTTTAATATAAGATCTTTAATCCCAGCCTTCAGGGATATTAAGAGAGAGCAATAAAGCAAACTCACTCCCCACTGCGTCTAATCATATACATCATTTTAGTTAATCCTCAATAGCATATTTTAATGTGAGTTAGAGACAAAGAGAATCAAATTAACAACATATCTCAAAAACAATTGTAGTATTAAAAGACCTTAAATGCTTATTCTAAACAGATATCTTTTTAGTATGCAACCAATGATTCTCTACTGAAAAATATATTTGAAACCCACACTCATAGAAAAAATAAGGCTATTTAGTAATTGTTTAGCATCCACATGTAAGAAATATAAGAAATATTACAGGGTTCCTGGCTCATGCTGGATGCAGACTAAGGCAAAATGATATTTCACAAATGTATACATCTGTCAAAAACAATATTGTATGTAAACATATGAATTAATTTAATTTTTTTCTTTAAAATCTCTTTCCTGAATTTTTGTTAATTTTTTTCAGGTCTTAAGCATTGATACTGCACTCTTCTTATGCTTTGGGTTAGCAATTCAAGGCCATACATCTTCATTCTTTTTTGAAACCAACTGTTAAAATGGGCCTGTTTTCACTTTGCTGAATTCTCTTCAATAAATCTTCTTGACAGCAACTGATTTACTGTAAGTGTGATTGATATTCTAGACCAGATTTCTCAAATTAGAGATATGAGTGAAAAAAATGAAAATTCATTGTTTAAAGAATAACTCAGCTCTGGGTATCAAGTAGAATTATCCTATAAGGACTCATAATTTTATTATTTTTTATAAAGAAAAACAAAGCCAAAGCGCTAGTTCAAAGTTAAAGGTACCTATATGGGAGGTGGGTGAAGAGGGATGGGAATTTACACCACTAGATAGACTATAGACTTTGTTGTGTAGTTGCTAAGTCATATCTCTTTTGTGACCCCATGGTCTGTAGCCTATCAGGCTCCTCTGTCCATGGGGCTTTCCAGGCAAGAATACTAGAGTGGGTTGCCAGTTCCTTCTCCAGGGAATCTTCCGGACCTAGGGATTAAACCCATGTGTCCTGCATTGACAGGAGGATTCTTTACTGCTGAGTCACCAAGGAAGCCCAGACTATAGACTAGAATAATGTTGAGTTACTGCCTAACTACAGATTGTGTTGGATATATAAACAAATATAATAAGAGACTACAGCTTCGATTTCACACAAATTCAGGTCCAGGGAAGTTGTGTCTGAAAAAGTGAGATTTAAACTAAAGATTGAAAAAATGTAGAGAATTGGGGATATAACCTGCCCAAAGCCCTGAGGCAAGAAATGCCTCAAATTATTCAAGAAAATGAACTGAGCATGTGGTTGGAAAAATGACACAAGTTGAAATGGAAAAGTAGGTAGGAGAAAAATTATGTGGTATTTGTTGAACATTCGGAATTTTGTCCAGAATATATTTGAGAGCCATTAAATGTTTTAATCACTTATCCTCATATCAATCTTAGTACTGAACTAGGAAGCAATCTGAAAAGCATCATCATTTTAAAACTCCAACTACAGTTTCTTCTAGGAACTTTGCTTAGGAAGGAGGATCTTTCCTGCTTCTTCCTAGTTGGTTGCTAGCAATTATTTACATTCTTTGGCTTATAGACAGTCACTATAATCTCTGCCTCCTTCATCACACAATGTTCTCTTTGTGTGTCTCTGTATCTGGATTTCCCCTTCTTATATGGACATAGGTCATTGTATTAGGCCCCTCAATCCTGCGTGACCTCATCGTGGTTACATCTGCAAAGATCTCAAGTCTGAATAAGGTCACATTCACAGGTTCTGGGAATTAGAACTCCATCATACTTGAGAGTGGGAGGAAAGACACAATTAAATACATAACACCTGTTGGTATAATGTTTATCTTCTCTACCAGTTTATATGATGGATAATTAAGATGATTACATAATACATTATCAATACCAGAACACTTTTGAGACTGAAAGAAAGTATTATTAATAATGACTCCAAAACCAGGGGCATAAACTAGAGTTTCCTAAGTAAACACAGCTAGTCACCCCACCCTAAGGGAAGAGATCATATCCGCCTTGTCCATCGCTCAATTCTAAGAGTTTTGAATGCAGTAGAACCTCAATAAACATCTGTTAAATTAATGAATTAAATTAAATAGTGAATGATGATGTATTAGGCGATGAATGCTCTCAGAGGAATAATGGTATAAACTGGATACTTATGGATGAATATGAGTTTACTGGTACTGAAAGGGTATCTCTGAGGGAAAGGCAAGAACAAAGATCCAGAAGCATAAAAATACTCAGTGTGCTCAATACCATTGAAGAAAAGTTAAAGCACAGTGGATCTGAGAGAGAATGGAACAGATGTATCAAATGACTGATATAGCCTTTTGAAGGGAAAAATAAACTGTCAGATCATTAATATGTCAGAGTTCCCCAAAGAAACAGAACCAATGATGATAGATGATAGAGAGAGAGAGATTTTAAGAAATTGGATTATTATAATTGTAGAGACTGACAAGTTTGAAATCTACGGCATAGGTTGATAGTCTGAAAATTAAGAATTGGTATTGCCGTTTTGAATCCAAAACCTACAGGGCAAGTCCCCAGGCTAGAAACTCAGACAGTTTTTATGTTTCAGTTTTAAGGTAAAATTTCTTATTTTTTAAGAAATTTAAGTCTTAGCTTTCAATTGATTAGATGAGGCTAATTCACATTATGAAAATATGTTTTATCTAAAGTTAACTTACTGTTAATCACATCTACAAAATACCTTCACAATAACATCTAGACTAGTGTTTGATTAAACAACAAGGTGCCACAATCTAACCAAATTAACACATAATATTCAGATCAGATCAGATCAGTCGCTCAGTCGTGTCTGACTCTTTGCGACCCCATGAATCGCAGCACGCCAGGCCTCCCTGTCCATCACCAACTCCCAGAGTTCACTGAGACTCACATCCATCGAGTCAGTGATGCCATCCAGCCATCTCATCCTCTGTCATCCCCTTCTCCTCCTGCCCCCAATCCCTCCCAGCATCAGAGTCTTTTCCAATGAGTCAACTCTTCGAATGAGGTGGCCAAAGTACTGGAGTTTCAGCTTTAGCATCATTCCTTCCAAAGAAATCCCAGGGCTGATCTCCTTCATTAAGCATCACATTATGTGTATAGCTAGTTAGGGTTAAAATTTCATATAACTAACAGCTTATATTTCCTGAGTTAGTTTCACCAAGATTAATAGGGCTTTTCACAGGAGCTAAAATTTTTTTTCGTGGTAAAATGCACTAATAATGTTGGGGCATATTTTCTGATGTCTTCAAATGATAGTAGGTATATAAAGTGCGCATGTGTGCATGCATGCTCAGTTGCTCAGTCATGTCCAATTCTTTGCCACCCTATAAACTATAGCCTGCCAGGTCTGTCTGTGGGATTTTCCAGGAAAAAATACTGGAGTAGGTTGCCATTTCCTCCTCTGCTGCTGCTGCTGCTAAGTCGCTTCAGTCGTGTCCGACTCTGTGCAACCCCATAGACGGCAGCCCACCAGGCTCCCCATCCCCTGGGATTCTCCAGGCAAGAACACTGGAGTAGGTTGCCATTTTCTTCTCCAATGCATGAAAGTGAAAGTGAAAGTGAAGTTGCTCAGTCGTGTCTGACTCTTAGCGACCCCATGGACTGTAGCCCACCAGGCTCCTCCATCCATGGGATTTTCCAGGCAAGAGTACTGAAGTGGGGTGCCATTGCCTTCTCCGATTTCCTCCTCTAGGGGATCCTAACCCAGGGATTGCACCCACATCTCCTGCATCTCCTGCATTGGTAGGTGGATTCCTTACCACTGAGCTATCTGGGAAGCCCCCAAAGCATGAAGTGTTCATGGAGGTATATTTTTCACAGAGCCCCAGTAAATTTCACTAGTAACTAATGCTCTGTGTAATATTTTTAGAAATGCTGATGTGAAAACGAGAGGTGTCTAAAGTTCTAAGAAAGGGATTAATATGTTAATTGTGTTTTAGAAAGACTATTTTGATGAAACAGTAAAAGTTTGACTTGGGAATGATAGAGGAAGCAAGTGGCAGAGAGACAAACTATAGCAGAAACCAATAAGAATATATATTCCAATACTCAGTACATTCCAATATTTATCAGTGTATTCCATTTTCCCTACTAAATTAGTAATAAGCAGAAACTTAACTACATAGCCTATGTGACATGAAAATTTTATGTAAAAATCTGAACATTCCAGTATCAGCCCCAGGCATTTGTTGTTGTGGCCAAGTTGGCTGCTTCTCTATAATGAGAACAAATCTTGTGAGTTGGAATCCTCATATTTTCTCTCATTCTATAGAGTTTTAGATTAGATATAACTTACAACAAAGTCAGAAAAGAAAAGGGAATTCATATATATTAATGTGGTGTGGTGGTGGTGGTTTAGTTGCTAAGTCATGTCTGACTGTTGCAACCCCATTGACTGTAACTCACCAGGATCCTCTGTCCAACGGATTTTTCCAAGCAATAATGCTGGAGTGGGTTGCCCTTTCCTTCTCCAGAAGATCTTCCTGACCCATCAATTGAACCCCGGTATTCTGCATTGCATGCGGGTTCTTTACCAACTGAGTCACCAGGAAAGCCACTAACGTGGTAAAAGCATTATTTATCACCTAAATTTATTCCAGGAAATCAATTAGTTGATAGTCACAAAAATGCCTGAGACAGAGTCTAACTTAATTTGTTCACTGTAAGAATTAATCAAAAATTTTCTTAACAGGAATTAGACATACTTAAAGGTGGCACTAGAAATGAACCTGCCTGCCAATGCAGGAGATGCAGGAAACTCAGGTCGGATCCCTGGATGGGGAAGATCCCCTGGAGAAGGAAATGGGAACCCACTCCAGTATTCTTGCCTGAAGAATCCCATGGACAGAAGAGCCTGGCAGGCTACAGTTCATAGGGTCACAAAGAGTTGGAAAGGACTGAAGTGACTTAGCACGCACACAAAAATATTTTGGTGCAAAGGAAAGACAAAAGTGAAGCGAAATGTCTATTTAGTTCTTTGGCCCATTTTTTGATTGGTTCGTTTATTTTTCTGCAGTTGAGCTGCAGGAGTTGCTTGTATATTTTTGAGATTAGTTGTTTGTCAGTTGCTTCATTTGCTATTATTTTCTCCCATTCTGAAGGCTGTCTTTTCACCTTGCTTATAGTTTCTTTTGTTGTGCAACCCTGTATGGGAGACAGCAAAAGAGACATAGATGTATAGAACAGTCTTTTGGACTCTGTGGGAGAGGGAGGAGGGGATGATTTGGGAGAATGGCATTGAAACATGTATAATATCATATAAGAAACAAATCGCCAGTCCAGGTACGATGTAGGATACAGGAAACTTGGGACTGGTGCACTGGGATGACCCAGAGAGATGGTATGGGGAGGCAGGTGGGAGGGGGGTTCAGGATTGGGAACACGTGTACACCCGTGGTGGATTCATGTTGATGTTTGGAAAAACCAATACAATATTGTAAAGTAATTAGCCTCTAATTAAAATAAATTAATTTTTAAAAAAAAAAAGTGAAGTGAAGTCACTCAGTCTTGTCCAACTCTTTCTAACCCCATGGACTGTAGCCTGCCAGGTTCCTCTGCCCACAGGATTTTCCAGGCAAGGATACTGGAGTGGGTTTCCATTTCCTTCTCCAGGGGATCTTCCCAACCCAGGGATCAAACCCAGGTCTCCTGTATTGCAGGCAGATTCTTGACCATCTGAGCCATCGGGGAAACCCATAGAGATAAATAGATCTGGGTTAAAATACTAGGATGTGAATCTGTGAGCTAGTTCTTTTGTAAAGTTTCAGTCTCTCCATGTACAAAGTTACTTTCTATGTAAAAGCACAGAGATCTAAGACTACACCTTGATCTTGCTTTTAGATTGTTCTCATTGCAATAAGTTATCCTAAAAAATTTAAGACACAACAACAATGAAAACAATATCTGAGGAGATATTGTGTCCAGTGACCTCAAATTCACCTTGAGCTCTAAAAGTCTGGAAGTCCTCATCTGATCTTCAGTCATCACTGGGGGAATTAATGCCAGGACATGCTGTGCTGAGTCGTTCAGTCATGTCCGACTCTTTCTGACCCCATGTACTGTAGCCCGCCAGATTCCTCTGTCTGTGGGGATTCTCCAGGCAAGAATACTGGAGTGGGTTGTCATGCCCTCCTCAACACCAAGATACACCATTGTTAACAGCTAACTTGAAAGAAAAGCATCACAAATTCAATTATGCACCAATAAACTTCCCACCTGTAAGCATATGATGTTTTTCCATCTTTCTGGTGATGAATGACACTTTAATGGAAAGTAAAACCTACTAACATCAAAGCAAATGTCAAACTACTGCAATGCTCATGTTCTCAACAGCTCAATAATTGGCACATTTCTTCTAAGCAAGACAACTACTGTCATGCATAACATAACTTCTGCTAAAATTTGAAGAATTATTAGTCTAGCAGTAAAAAGCATAGTAAGTGGTATTAAATGCCTCACTACTCATCTTTTTCTCATTTTTATGGACAAAAGAAAGCAAGACATGAATGTAACGTTTGCAGCTGCCCTCCAGCTACTTAATGTTTCAGTTGAGCTAACTTCATTATCTCTGAAAACTATCTTTCAGTTCAGTTCAGTTCAGTCACTCAGTCATGTCCGACTCTTTGTGACCCCATGGACCGCAGCATGCCGGGCCTCCCTGTCCATCACCAGCTCCCAGAGTTCACCCAAACTCATGTCCATTGAGTCGGTGATGCCATCCAACCATCTCATCCTCTATCACCCCCTTCTCCTCCTGTCCTCAATCTTTCCCAGCATCAGGGTCTTTTCAAATGACTCAGCACTTCACATCAGGTGGCCAAAGTATTGGAGTTTCAGTTACTTTATCTTAAAAAGTTGAAGATGAACACAAAAAAAGCTATCATCTTCTAATACTTTCTGCCACCTCAGATTCCACAACATTAGCACATAGTAGCAAGGCAAATACTGTAAATAGCAATCATTACTTATGAAAATGTGCATTATACCTAGAGTTTGCAGTCAAGTTTCAATAACTATTGCTTGTTGGTAAAAAGTCAAGTTGTTTAACAAACCATCCACAATAAAGGAAAGAAATCGACTTACGATAGTATTTTTAAATTATAAAGAATAAGCCTTCACTTTTTCTGATGCATAGATAATTAACCATGATGTTTTCTCAGGAAAAATGAAAAGGACAGATGTCAACTTTTAAATATTATAACACTCTTTTTTTTGTTGCTTCGGGAAATCATTTGGATTAGCCCAGAAGCAAATGCAAACATAATAATTATAAGAATATTTTACTTAGCAATAGGAACAAAATAGAAAGGATTCTGTTTTTCTTTAAGGAAAAAGAACCCTTTATAAGGTATGAATCACCTATACTCTTTCTCTGAGCTTCCAGACCTCAGAAGCCAAGGCAAGGCTAACATTACTGAATGACCAGAGAGAATCCTTTATTATTATACCATTTTTTAAAATTCAAAAACTTAAAACAATTTTAAACTCAGCAGTGGCCACAGAACTGGAAAAGGTCAGTTTTCATTCCAATCCCAAAGAAAGGCAATGCCAAAGAATGCTCAAACTACCACACAATCGCACTCATCTCACACGCTAGTAAAGTAATGCTCAAAATTCTCCAAGCCAGGCTTCAGCAATATGTGAACCATGAACTTCCAGATGTTCAAGCTGGTTTTAGAAAAGGCAGAGGAACCAGAGATCAAATTGCCAACATCTGCTGGATCATGGAAAAAGCAAGAGAGTTCCAGAAAAACATCTATTTCTGCTTTATTGACTATGCCAAAGCCTTTGACTGTGTGGATCACAATAAACTGTGGAAAATTCTGAAAGAGATGGGAATACCAGGCCACCTGACCTGCTTCTTGAGAAACCTATATGCAGGTCAGGAAGCAACAGTTACAACTGGACATGGAACAACAGACTGGTTCCAAATAGGAACAGGAGTACGTCAAGGCTCTATATTGTCACCCTGCTTATTTAACTTATATGCAGAGTACATCATGAGAAATGCTGACCTGGAAGAAGCACAAGCTGGAATCAATGCAGATGACACCACCCTTATGGCAGAAAGTGAAGAGGAACTCAAAAGCCTCTTGATGAAAGTGAAAGAGGAGACTGAAAAAGTTGGCTTAAAGCTCAACATTCAGAAAATGAAGATCATGGCATCTGGTCCCATCACTTCATGGGAAATAGATGGGGAAACAGTGGAACAGTGTCAGACTTTATTTTTTGGGGCTCCAAAATCACTGCAGATGGTGACTGCAGCCATGAAATTAAAAGATGCTTACTTCTTGGAAGAAAAGTTATGACCAACCTAGATAGCATATTGAAAAGCAGAGACATTACTTTGCCAACAAAGGTCTGTCTAGTCAAGGCTATGGTTTTCCAGTGGTCATGTATGGATATGAAATTTGGACTGTGAAGAAAGCTGAGCACCGAAGAATTGATGCTTTTGAACTGCGGTGTTGAAGAAAACTCTTAAAAGTCCCTTGGACTGCAAGGAGATCCAAACAGCCCATTCTAAATGAGATCAGCCCTGGGTGTTCTTTGGAAGGAATGATGCTAAAGCTGAAACTCCAGTACTTTGGCCACCTCACGCGAAGAGTTGACTCATTGGAAAGGACTCTGATGCTGGGAGGGATTGGGGGCAGGAGGAAAAGGGGATGACAGAGGATGAGATGGCTGGATGGCATCACTGACTCGATGGACGTTGAGTTTGAGTGAACTCCAGGAGATGGTGATGGACAGGGAGGCCTGGCGTGCTGCAATTCATGGGTCACAAAGAATCGGACACAACTAAGCGACTGAATTGAACTGAACTGATGACAAGATTAATATAAATATTTCATATTTCTAATGATACACATTTTTAAGTTGTAAGTAAATATTTAAACTTTTCTGTCTAGTGTCTTAAATATGGAAAGGTCAAAATCAGAGCCAAAAGACCATTTTAATGGCAATTTCTTAATTTCTTTTGTGTGTTTAAATTATAAAATCAACAAAACACAGTAAGTTTTTAATAACAGAAAATCTGCATATAAACTAAACCATCATACCACCTTTATTTAATTCTTTCTTACATTTTCCAATTCTTATCTACTTGGATAATTTACTCAAAGTATGTGATTTAAACTTTTCACTTATCATGATAACTTAAGCATTTTTCAAATTTATATAGTCATCAATATCAGTATTCATATTTTTAAATTATAAGTAACACTGGAATGAACATTTAAACTTTTTTTCTATTGGCTAATTTATCAATAAAAATCCTCAAGACTGAGATTCTTTAAGTTAAAAGTATAGACATTTTCATGTTTCTTTTGTATATTGCCATCCTGCTTTCAAAAAGTTTGTCTCAAGTAATAGAATCAACAGCTGCATGCAAGGATGTCAACCTTACCTCAACCTTGACCATATTTTGGTTTAACCTTTTAAAATAACTCCCTAGTAACTGTAAAATAGTAGGTCAAATAGAAAGTTCTATTTGTTTTCTTGACAACAAAACAAGACTTCTGTCCACATTTTTATCTACTACTCACATTGTTATTGAAATTCATTATTCTTAACCTTTGCATGTATCCGTTGGATTTGATATTTTTCTTACAAATTTGACAAAAGTTTTTTGTCAAAAAAACTTTACAAAAGTTTACAAAAGTTCTTTTTATGCCATAGATACAATATATGCCATGGATGTACCATAATATGCATAAATGTTTTTTCTTTGGTTAAAATTTAGCAAAAACAAATCAGTATTTGTTTTGTTTTCCTTCCACCAATGAAGCATCTCTTGCTACCTACTTCTAGAAGACCCTAGCAAAGTAATGTCTCTGCTTTTCAATATGCTATCTAGGTTGGTCATAACTTTTCTTCCAAGGAGTAAGCATCTTTTAATTTCATGGCTGCAGTCACCATCTGCAGTGATTTTGGAGCCCAAAAAAATAAAGTCTGACACTGTTTCCAATGTTTCCCCATCTATTTCCCATGTAGTGATGGGACCGGATGCCATGATCTTCATTTTCTGAATGTTGAGCTTTAAGCCAACTTTTTCAGTCTCCTCTTTCACTTTCATCAAGAGGCTTTTGAGTTCCTCTTCACTTTCTGCCATAAGGGTGGTGTCATCTGCATATCTGAGGTTACTGATATTTCTCCCGGCAATCTTGATTCCAGCTTGTGCTTCCTCCAGCCCAGCGTTTCTCATGATATACTCTGCATATAAGTTAAATAAGCTCTCTGCCATTTCTTGTCTAATGTAATCTGGTAAGTGTTTAATTAAGAGAATCTTTAAACTGTGTGGGCAGAAGAGAAACCCCGAGGGAAAGTGAGGAACTCTATCCACCTGTCCCTGTTATGCCACAGCAACTCTAACTTGCCTATTTCTGTGTGCTTAGATCTGCCATTTCTAATTCTCACAATCTCCGCTCCAGGTGAGAATGGAGGTGGGCTGCCCAATAGGGCATATTACCTGAAAATACTTGTCACATCATCCAGTTTCATCCTCCTGCTCTCTCTTCCCCGTTCTAAGACAAGAATTCTAAATGAATCCTTTAAAACGAAAAAGTTATCCTGCTTCCAATGCTAAGGGATAGATGTTGTCTAGGTTTAGTGATCCAAACTGTGCTGATATTTAGAGAAAAAAAAAAAAATCTCAAGCCTACCTTGAAAGTTTATGACAATTTTTGGCAACTTATTCCTTCTTCATCTTGAAGTCAGGTATTTGACTATTTCTCTGACTTTATTCACTTTAAGAATGAATCCTGCATGAAGAGGCAAGAGGAGTGTCATATTTAGAATCTCAGTGATTAACTTCCACCACTGAAGATGAAATAAGAGACAAGGACCTCAACTGAAATCCTAAGGAATACCATATGAAAATCCATGTAATAAAGCCAGTAAAATTGCCCATAGCATTGCTACACTGAGGTTCACTGAGAAGATGTACAGTGACCAATTTAAGACATTTCTAGCTTTTACTGTCTATGATTCTGTCCAAATGCCAGCCATGTGGGTTTACGGAATGCTCTGTCAATCTCGTATTAGGATCTACAATAGGAGTAACACAAAGCTCTTATAATTTCCTTTCATTCTCTTTATTCAGAGCAGTAAAATGCACTATGCTGTTTTCCAGGATGGAAATTAGCATATCCCAAAATGTTCTCCATGAAACACTAAAACACTAGAATGAAGAAACGCTACAGATACTCACACACACATTTCCGTGGTGAAATAAATTTGGGAAATATTGCATATCCTTTGGATATGCTAAATAGCCATTGACATATTACATTAACAATGCCAACAAGTCTTGTAGTAAAGAAAAGTATTTTACTTTTCCATAGTTATTTGACTACCAAAATCTTTTTAATACAGTGTTTACCATGGAACACATTTGGACAAAATTTGTAATAAAATTATTAGGTGTTGAGAATAGCAGAAATACAGTTTACATTTCACCAAAGCTCATAATTCTCTCTTCTTGGTGGGTACACACATCAAATTACTTATGAAATAAAGTCAGAATATTTACATAAATTTGAGTAATAACATGGATACATATTAAAACTTGATTACAAGCTAGTTTATGCATGTCATTTGCATAAAGATAATTGTTTTGTGTTCTTTTAAGTTTAGTGAAAGTTCCAAAGAGCGCTCTAAACCATCTAAACAAACACACTCTCATAAGACAAGAGAGCAGTTTGCAAAATTTGGACAAGCTTCTGCAAATCCACATGGTAACCATGGTCATCATGGACTCCAAAGATATTCCACAATCTCCTCTTCCCCCACCGCCCACATAGTCCATCACCGAGACCTACTCCAACATCTAAGAATATTATCAACCCCAGTTCTCAAGCTCCACTGCTACTTCTAGTGCTCCTCCAACAGCAACCACCAAGGCTTCCACTGCCCCTACCAGCAAAACTACAGGCTTTGCATCCAGCACCACAGCTCCCAGCACCCTCCAACCCAAGGCCACCACATGTGCTGCAGCAGCTGGTACTGCCCCTGCCCCTGATCCTGGCACTGCCCCTGCCCCTGATGCCAGCACTGCCCTGATCCCTGATGCTGGCACTGCCCCTCCCCCTAGTGCTGGCACTGCCCCTGCCCTGATGCTGACAACCAGCAACAACAGATTCCATAAGTTCTAGAACTAAGATGACAAATGTACCAATCACAAGAAGACAAAGGCAAATCAAGGTAAACCACATTTTCCAAAATATTTTCTAACCAAATAGGTTTGTGTGCATGGTGTGTGTGTGTGTGTGTGTGTGTGTGTGTGTGTGTGTGTGTGTGTGTGTGTTTGCCACATCAAAGAGAAAGATAAATAGTTTCAAAATCTGCCATATGCATCAGCCAGCCATGTAGCATAATGGATAAGGGATCTGATTTCAAAATCTGCCATAGGATTAGAAACTCTTATTTTTCTTTATTTCAGAAATTAAATCTGGTCTCCTTGAGTGGATAGGTTAGAACTATAACCCAATGCTAGCAGATTCCTATAAAATAAAAGAACGAAAGATTCACCAAATGAGTATGTATTTCTACTATCTTCCCCCATTGCTAAAATGTTTTATTTTCCAGGAAAAAAAAATGACTTTTAACTAGGGCCTTAGTAAATAAAAGTTAGTGTATACTTTAAAGTTTACAAAATCCCACAAGTGTGCATTTGTTATAGAGGAGTGCTCCTCTCACTCTTTCAGGACCTCCTGGCTTTAATAAGAAAAAGGATGAAATATTTTAGTAAATATTGTGATTAACTTTAGAATAGAAATATAAACTAAACCACAACCCATAGAAGACCTCTCTTGCTATAAACATTGACTGAAACACACATCATTATATAATATGATTCTTAAGAAAGAATATCAAAGAAATAAGCTGCTGCTGCTACTAAGTCGCTTCAGTCATGTCCGACTCTGTGCGACCCCACAGACGGCAGCCCACCAGGCTCCCCCGTCCCTGGGATTCTCCAGACAAGAACACTGGAGTGGGTTGCCATTTCCTTCTCCAATGCAGGAAAGTGAAAAATGAAAGTGAAGTCGCTCAGTCGTGTCTGACTCTTCGCAACCCCATGGACTGCAGCCTCCCAGGCTCCTCCGTCCATGGGACTCTCCAGGCAAGAGTACTGGAGTGGGGTGCCATTGCCTTCTCCGAAAGAAATAAGAGAATATCGTATATTACTCCTATTTTTGAATATCGGTACTCCCAATTCCGAATATAAATAAGGAGAATTATCCCAATTATGTAGTATAAAAATCACACAGACAGATGCCAATTGTAGAACACTTAGAAAAATTCTGACACTATTACTGCATCAAATACTCCTTGTACTGAATTTCATTTAATAATCAGAGCCTCACTATAAAGGAAGATTATCATTGTCTCCTTTTTAAAGCTGAGGAAATTGAGGCTATGAGAATTTATGTGACTTTCTAAAGATCACAAGTATAAATGGTAGACCAGTTTTCAAATTTACATCCATTTAACTCCCTGGTCCCAGCTTCAAATGCCCCACCCAGCAATGGGCTATTTTAAATCACATGAAGATTGAAGAACTTGTGTGCTATTAATTAATGGCTTGTGGTATTTTGTATTGCTTTGTTTTTACAGATCCTGAAAAACAGAATACTGCTGTGTTTATGATCATCATCATCTCTCACTATTTTAGCTTTAACAAAAATGTAGAAAAATACACCAAAATATATGGATATGGGTTCTTACTGCTTCTTCTTTAGTTTCACTTTACTTTAAAAACTATCAAAGATAACTTGATTTATGCATTTGATCACATGTGTATTGGTCTCTTCTTTACTTCTCTGTAGAATGCCACCAGTATTACTGGTACCTTTACTCTTTTTTTTTTTTTTTTCTAATTTTATTTTATTTTTAAACTTTACATAATTGTATTAGTTTTGCCAAATATCAAAATGAATCTGTTGGTTCTATAACACCAAAGTATGTGTCCAGAAAAAAGAAATTTTTTGAAGTCACCCCATATAACACTATGTTAAAATATTATAAAGTTGAGAAACTACTTTTGATATAAAATACCAGTGTATTTAGTCATGACCAATTACATATATATAATTCACATAAAATATAATTCTATACATACATATATATATATGTATACAAAAAAATTGCAACCATGATAAAAAAAAAGTACAAAGAAGAGTTGTAAATACAGCCCTGCACTCTAGGAGATCATAGTCTGGTAGGATATATTTTCAAAAAGCATAGAAAGAATAAACAAGTTTAATTTCTCCAGATGTACAGGTATTCTTTTTCTGAAATCTCCAACATTATTACTTCTTCCAAAGGGGCAGTTTCTCCAGAGACTGTTCAACAGAAACTTTGTATTATTCTGTGAATCACTGCATATGATAACATATTAATTCAATTCCTAGTTGATAAATCATTCAACTGATTTAGTAAAAATTTACCTAGATCTAGGTCAGAGAACAGAAAAATAAAAATATAAATATAAATAACTCAATCACTATTCCTCAAAGATTCAAGTGCCAAATAACTAAATAACTACCTAAGGAATCTGTAGTAAATACTGTATGTAAAGGCACAAACAGGAATGAGCAAACAGGGGAAGAGATGTTTATTCCCCTTTAAGGAGAGCAAACATTTGTGGAAAAACAATTACAGGAGACACAGATTATCAAAAACTCTTGGTATCAAAGGATTGAAAGTGACTTCAGTAGCTATTGAGACACAACCTACTCCTGAAGGAGTAGGAAGAAAAGTTCAGCTAACTAACTTTGGCCCTATGATTAGGGCCACAAAAAGTAATCCACAGAAAGTAGTACAGAGTTTCACTGAGAAGATCAAAGAAAAAAAAAGTTTCCTGACAGACATGAAAAAGGAAAGGAATAATTTTAACAGGGAGAAAATAGGCAGGAGGACCACAGCTGGATAAAAACACAACAAGCTCATGCAGTTAAGAGAGCAAATGGAGGACTTTCTTGGTGGTCCAGTGGTTGAGACTTTGACTTCCAATGCAAGAGGTGAAGGTCTGATTCCTGGTTGGGGAGCTAACATGCCTCCTGGCCAAAAAAACAAAACATAAAGCAAAAGTAATACTGTAACAAATTCAAAAGGCCTTTTTAAAAAATGGTCCACATAAAAAAAAAAATTTTTAAGAGAGAAAATGACATTTACGTTCATATCTTCCAAATATTTATTATGCGTACACAACATCCCAGGACTGTGAGGAATAAAAGCATACCACACTGTCAAGACAGAAGTCAGCCATGAACATAAGATATACTTAGAAAAATTGATATCAGAACAGGAAGTTATAATCATATTATCAAGAGTCAGGATTATTAATTTGTTTGCTGCCGCTAAGTCACTTCAGTTGTGTCCAACTCTGTGTGACCCCACAGACAGCAGCCCACCAGGCTCCCCTGTCCCTGGGATTCTCCAGGCAAGAATACTGGAGTGGGTTGCCATTTCCCTCTCCAATGCATGCAAGTGAAAAGTGAAAGTGAAGACGCTCAGTCATATCCGACTCTCAGCAACCCCATGGACTGCAGCCTTCCAGGCTCCTCCATCCATGGGATTTTCCAGGCAAGAGTACTGGAGTGGGGTGCCATTGCCTTGTTTAGTTCTATAGAAAAGGGAAAAAAATCAATGAAGGTTTTACTGCAGAAGATTATTGCAGAAAATACACCTTATGAATAATGAAGTTAATTGATTTCTTATGCAAGCCAAACTCTGTTCTAAGAACTTGATGTAAAACTACTTAATACTCACCATAACCTTATAAAATGATTCCCATTATTATTGACACTCTAGAGACAGGGAAGGGCTTCCCAGCTAGCTCAATGATAAAGAACCCATCTGTTAATAAAAGAGACATAGGAGACACAGGTTCGATCCCTGGGTCAGGAAGATCACCTGGAAAAAGAAATGTCAGCCCACTCTAGTATTCTTGCCTGGAGAATCCCATGGACAGAGGAGGCTGTCATGCTACAGTCTGTGAGGGTCACACAGAGTCAGACATGACTTAGAGACTGAACAACAGAGACAGGAAAACAGAGGCACACAGAAGCTAATCAAGGAAAGGTAGAAAGTGAATAAAGAGCAGGCACCAGTTTGGCTAACATAGCCCATGACTTTCACTTCTCCCACTGGAAGTGCCTAGCATGCTATTATGGAGAAACAACTTTAAAATCTATTGTTATGGGCAAGTTTCTTTGTGTTCTGCTTATCCTGGAGTTTTATAAGATAAAGTTTCTTTCAACCAGGAGTCCACAAACTCCACATTAGTGTAGTTCGTATTGTCTTTATCATCAGCAATAACTCAGAGCACATTTTCAAAACAAATTTTCCTGTATAT
Source organism: Bos taurus (assembly GCF_002263795.3). Classification (NCBI taxonomy): domain Eukaryota; kingdom Metazoa; phylum Chordata; class Mammalia; order Artiodactyla; family Bovidae; genus Bos; species Bos taurus. The sequence continues at coordinate 85,752,469 of NC_037333.1, forward strand.
TTATTTATTACCTTACTGTTTTTTGTTTTTTTTTTTTAAAGAAGAGAGTGAGAAAGATGAAGAGAGAAGAATAACAAAGGTGGGAGGGGTGTGATGGGGAGAGACTTGAGAGAGAAAAGCGGGAGGAGGAGGAGGGAAGATTGGGAGAGGATCATAAGAGAAGCCCATGCTTAGACCAGAAGAAAGAGAAAGCAGATAGAAAGAGAGCAATCAGAGCTGAGAGAACTATGAAACATTGCATAAAAGCCAAGGGGAGGAAAAGGTTTAAGAAAGCTTTAAACACTTCTGAGAAGAAAAAAGAAGGGAAAAAAATGAGAAATACAAGGAGCACACAAACAAAATATTTAGAAATAAGAGTCTCACCATGGTTCAAATAATAAAAAATAAAATAGTTCAGGGGTGAAAAGTTAGTAAACGAAAAAAGAGATTTTTAAATTAAAAAGTCCAAAAAGAGACAGGCTATGGCTTGAAAGAAAGGTGCAATCAGGATCATAATTTGGTATTATGAAAGATGAATCAAGAGTTATATCCAGTTGAAATGAGATATTGAATGTTTAATTCTAAAAAGGGATAATTACCTGTGTGGAGATCAAGATCACTCCCATGAGAAGAAGAGAGTTAGTCTGCCACCCCAAGCCATTACTGCTTGTCTTTGGTAGAAATGAGCATTTTCTAAGTTGGGGGCCCAAATAAGGGAAGCGGTCCTTTGAATTCTACCCCTGGTCCTGACTGGGGTGGATCACAGAAGAAATGCAGTTTGGGCTTTTTTTTCCAGGCAGGAATCCCTCTTTCTTCTTTGCACACTCCAATCATTCTGAGACCATCGTTGGCATAGTCCTTTCCATCTTGACAATTATATGCCATTGTCAAGAGACCCAAGTTCAGGAACCTCCGTTGGATCTCTCTTCCACCCATGGATGAGATCTTTCAAGTCTTTCTAGTCTGATGGATGGTAGCATTTCTCAATGATCCTAAAAAATCACACCTGAGGTCTACAGTGGCTAAGGGCTTCCACGGTGGTGCAGCAGTTAAGTCTCCCCACTTCCATGGCAGGGAGCATGGGGTTCAATACCAGGTGGGAGCAAATCCCACATGATATGTGGCATGCCAAAAAATAATTAATTAATTAGAGCTTAAAAATGAAAAAGTCATAATTAATTAATAAAACTGCATCTTGCAGAAAACAGAAGGAACTAGATTTTCCAAGGTGAAGACTGTTTCTTTACAAGGAACAAATGTGCCCTCTCAAATGGTAGCTGTTAATTCTTCCTTGCCTCTCAATCGCAGGGCAATTGTTGAATTTGTCATTCTCCTGGCTGTTGCTTCCCAATTAGTATTCCCAATGATTTACTTGAACTTCCTTATAAAAAGAAGGTTTACACTTCCTCTAGTTTCTGGAGAAGGGAATGGCAACTCACTCCAGTATTCTTGCCTGGAGAATTCTATGGACAGAAAAGCCTGGCAAGCTATGGTTGTCATGGGGTCACAAAGAGTTGAATAGGACTGAGCGACTAACACGTACATACACATACTAGTTGCTATAAGAATTGCAGGTCATCCCTGCATTTATAGTTAAAAGTCTTTAAAGTATTTTATCTAGTTTACAGAAGAAAAAACATACACAACCATATTTAACAAGAATTTTTTTAAAAATAAAATAAAATTGTAACAAAGAAAATATATTTTGGATATTAAGATGAAGACAGGAATATTTCCCAGGAGAGATCTTAAAAGGGAAACTGATTTGTTTGGTTATATGATTGGAGTTATCAATCTAGCAAAACTAATTAAAAGGGAAATTGCATACTTAATTACATTCACAGACTGAAGATATTCAGGTTTTACTGTGAAGATTCCTTTCAAGTTTACAATAGAATAATAAACTCCCTTATTCACAATAAATGAGAAATTTGCTCATGGTACTGAATACAAGGAAAGATGTTGTCCATAAAACAAAATCACGATTTGGCTTTATGGACATTGTGAATATTTTTTATCTGATTGGATTTTTCTTTCAACTTTGGCTATTTGGAATCCCAGAGAAAAAACATGTAGCCAGCTTTCAGAACTTTAGGGTCTGAATCTATGCTGTGTGAATTGGAGCTATAGCATGTCTTCAATCTATAAAGCCTGGTATTAATTCCTCCTCACAGAACTAGACTTCTTTAGTCCACCAGACTATGTTTTCTCTCCAGGCCCAATGGCGTCACTGCCTAAGTTCTGATTACAAACACTTTCACAGAAATTTTTTAAAGTAATCTGTATATTTGAAAGCATGATACATATTTAAAGTGATACATGACACATGTTTTGGGGTTAATAAAGCCAAAAAGCCAAAACATCTACTTCTAAGTAATCTAAGATAAATATATTCATAGTCTTTGCATAGTTCCATAGAAAAAATGCTTACTACTGTACAGAAAGGCAACAGACTTCAAATATACTACTGAATTACTGAGTTTAATTCTGCTCAATCTAATTAAGTCAGGAAAATATTTTCCATTTGCTGCTTAAGTCTGTACACTAACAGTAGTGTGACTCTACTGTCACCTTGACTTTGACTAGAGACATTAGCTCATTTAGGTACTGTTCTAGAAACTATTCACTCATCCAGGAACTTTTCAATCCATAAATTAATTAAAGTTTAACTTGAATGATTGTTTCTGTTTCGTAACAGACATGTGCTTCTGTTAGCTTGTCTTGTTCTTTTGTTGGTTACACTCCCCCTCAAGAATTGTCTCAGTATTGCCAGTGTTCATTCTAAATCCTTCAGCACCAATGATCCATTCCAACAGAGACCACACTTCGATCTGAAGCACTTGGTTAATAAATATATTGGCATCTAAACAAGAAAAGAGATTCATCTTCTAAGAAGCTAGATCATTGTTAGAGAAAAAAGTAGTTTATTGAACTTTCCACTTAAACTTTGAAGTTGAACCATCTTCACTATTTGGGTACGTTATTGTTCACTGACTGACTACAGGCTAAGATTAGCAAAATGGTAACATGGCTTATTCTCCATTGACATTCTTCATTATGTCATTAGAATTTTTAAGGCAGTTCATACAAAGCAAATGAAATGAAGTACAATTATTTAAAACAAGGATCAACTCTCAAAATGAGGCTTCTTTGTTCCTACACCACCTATGAGTTTCAAAATATTTTTTAAAACAAACATTTCAATATCCTGTGACTTTAAAAACTAGCACTGCATCAAACACCAGTAGGGGGTCCAACAAGTAGTGAATGAGTGGATGAATGGATAAAGGAATAACTAAACTCCATGACATCAAAATTATAAATATCCACATTCTTTTATTTATTTATTTATTTGTGTGTGTGTGTTTAGTTTAATTTTATTTTATTTTTAAACTTTAAAATATTGTATTAGTTTTGCCAATCATTGAAATGAATCCGCCACAGGTATACATGTGCTCCCTATCCTGAACCCTCCTCCCTCCTCCCTCCCCATACCATCCCTCTGGGTCGTCCCAGTGCACCAGCCCCAAGCATCCAGCATCATGCATCAAACCTGCACTGGCAACTCGTTTCGTACATGATATTATACATGTTTCAATACCATTCTCCCAAATCTTCCCACTCTCCCTCTCCAGCAGAGTCCATAAGACTGTTCTATACATCAGTGTCTCTTTTGCTGTCTTGTACACAGGATTATTGTTACCATCTTTCTAAATTCCATATATATGCGTTAGTATACTGTATTGGTGTTTTTCTTTCTGGCTTACTTCACTCTGTATAATAGGTTCCAGTTTCATCCACCTCATTAGAACTGATTCAAATGTATTCTTCTTAATGGCTGAGTAATACTCCATTGTGTATATGTACCACTGCTTTCTTATCCATTCATCTGCTGATGGACATCTAGGTTGCTTCCATGTCCTGGCTATTATAAACAGTGCTGCGATGAACACTGGGGTACATGTGTCTCTTTCCCTCCTGGTTTCCTCAGTGTGTATGCCCAGCAGTGGGATTACTGGATCATAAGGCAGTTCTATTTCCAGTTTTTTAAGGAATCTCCACACTGTTCTCCATACTGGCTGTACTAGTTTGCATTCCCACCAACAGTGTAAGAGGGTTCCCTTTTCTCCACACCCTCTCCAGCATTTATTGCTTGTAGACTTTTGGATCGCAGCCATTCTGACTGGTGTGAAATGGTACCTCATAGTGGTTTTGATTTGCATTTCTCTGATAATGAGTGATGTTGAGCATCTTTTCATGTGTTTGTTAGCCATCTGTATGTCTTCTTTGGAGAAAAGTCTATTTAGTTCTTTGGCCCATTTCTTGATTGGGTCATTTATTTTTCTGGAGTTGAGCTGTAGGAGTTGCTTGTATATTTTTGAGATTAGTTGTTTGTCAGTTGCTTCATTTGCTATTATTTTCTCCCATTTTGAAGGCTGTCTTTTCACCTTGCTAATAGTTTCCTTTGTTGTGAAGAAGCTTTTAAGTTTAATTAGGTCCCATTTGTTTATTTTTGCTTTTATTTCCAATATTCTGGGAGGTGGGTCATAGAGGATCCTGCTGTGATGTATGTCAGAGAGTGTTTTGCCTACATTCTCCTCTAGGAGTTTTATAGTTTCTGGTCTTACGTTTAGATCTTTAATCCATTTTGAGTTTATTTTTGTGTATGGTGTTAGAAAGTGTTCTAGTTTCATTCTCTTACAAGTGGTTGACCAGTTTTCCCAGCACCACTTGTTAAAGAGATTGTCTTTTCTCCATTGTATATTCTTGCCTCCTTTGTCAAAGATAAGGTGTCCATATGTGCATGGATTTATCTCTGGGCTTTCTATTTTGTTCCATTGATCTATATTTCTGTCTTTGTGCCAGTACCATACTGTCTTGATAACTGTGGCTTTGTAGTAGAGCCTGAAGTCAGGTAGGTTGATTCCTCCAGTTCCATTCTTCTTTCTCAAGATACCTGTGGCTATTCGAGGTTTTTTGTATTTCCATACAAATTGTGAAATTATTTGTTCTAGCTCTGTGAAGAATACCGTTGGTAGCTTGATAGGGATTGCATTGAATCTATAGATTGCTTTGTGTAGTATACTCATTTTCACTATATTGATTCTTCCAATCCATGAACATGGTATATTTCTCCATCTATTAGTGTCCTCTTTGATTTCTTTCACCAGTGTTTTATAGTTTTCTACATATAGGTCTTTAGTTTCTTCAGGTAGATATATTCCTAAGTATTTTATTCTTTCCGTTGCAATGGTGAATGGAATTGTTTCCTTAATTTCTCTTTCTGTTTTCTCATTATTAGTGTATAGGAATGCAAGGGATTTCTGTGTGTTGATTTTATATCCTGCAACTTTACTATAATCATTGATTAGTTCTAGTTAATTTTCTGGTGGAGTCTTTAGGGTTTTCTATGTAGAGGATCATGTCATCTGCAAATAGAGTTTTACTTCTTCTTTTCCAATTTGGATTCCTTTTATTTCCTTTTCTGCTCTGATTGCTGTGGCCAAAACTTCCAAAACTATGTTGAATAGTAATGGGGAAAGTGGGCACCCTTGTCTTGTTCCTGACTTTAGAGGAAATGCTTTCAATTTTTCACCATTGAGGATAATGTTTGCTGTGGGTTTGTCATATATAGCTTTTATTATGTTGAGGTATGTTCCTTCTATTCCTGCTTTCTGGAGAGTTTTTATCATAAATGGGTGTTGAATTTTGTCAAAGGCTTTCTCTGCATCTATTGAGATAATCATATGGTTTTTATTTTTCAATTTGTTAATGTGGTGTATTGCATTGATTGGTTTGCAGATATTGAAGAATCCTTGCATCCCTGGGATAAAGCCCACTTAGTCATGGGGTATGATCTTTTTAATGTGTTGTTGGATTCTTATTGCTAGAATTTTGTTAAGGATTTTTGCATCTATGTTCATCAGTGATATTGGCCTGTAGTTTTCTTTTTTTGTGGGATCTTTGTCAGGTTTTGGTATTAGGGTGATGGTGGCCTCATAGAATGAGTTTGGAAGTTTACCTTCCTCTGCAATTTTCTGGAAGAGTTTGAGCAGGATAGGTGTTAGCTCTTCTCTAAATTTTTGGTAGAATTCAGCTGTGAAGCCGTCTGGACCGGGGCTTTTGTTTGCTGGAAGATTTTTGATTACAGTTTCAATTTCCATGCTTGTGATGGGTCTGTTAAGATTTTCTATTTCTTCCTGGTCCAGTTTTGGAAAGTTGTACTTTTCTAAGAATTTGTCCATTTCTTCCACGTTGTCCATTTTATTGGCATATAATTGTTGATAGTAGTCTCTTATGATCCTTTGTATTTCTGTGTTGTCTGTTGTGATCTCTCCATTTTCATTTCTAATTTTATTGATTTGATTTTTCTCCCTTTGTTTCTTGATGAGTCTGGCTAATGGTTTGTCAATTTTATTTATCCTTTCAAAGAACCAGCTTTTGGCTTTGTTGATTTTTGCTATGGTCTCTTTTGTTTCTTTTGCATTTATTTCTGCTCTAATTTTTAAGATTTCTTTCCTTCTACTAACCCTGGGGTTCTTCATTTCTTCCTTTTCTAGTTGCTTTAGGTGTAGAGTTAGGTTATTTATTTGACTTTTTTCTTGTTTCTTGAGGTATGCCTGTATTGCTATGAACTTTCCCCTTAGGACTGCTTTTAAAGTGTCCCACAGGTTTTGGGTTGTTGTGTTTTCGTTTTCATTCGTTTCTATGCAAATTTTGATTTCTTTTTTGATTTCTTCTGTGATTTCTTGGTTATTCAGCAGCCTGTTGTTCAGCCTCCATATGTTGGAATTTTTAATAGTTTTTCTCCTGTAATTGAGATCTAATCTTACTGCATTGTGGTCAGAAAAGACGCTTGGAATGATTTCCTTTTTTTTTTTTTTGAATTTACCAAGGCTACATTTATGGCCCAGGATGTGGTCTATCCTGGAGAAGGTTCCATGTGTGCTTGAGAAAAAGGTGAAATTAATTGTTTTGGGATGAAATGTCCTATAGATATAAATTAGGTCTAACTGGTCTATTGTATCATTTAAAGTTTGTGTTTCCTTGTTAATTTTCTGTTTAGTTGATCTTTCCATAGGTGTGAGTGGGGTATTAAAGTCTCCCACTATTATTGTGTTATTGTTAATTTCTCCTTTCATACTTGTTAACATTTGTCTTACATATCGTGGTGCTCCCGTGTTGGGTGCATACATATTTATAATTGTTATATCTTCTTCTTGGATTGATCCTTTGATCATTATGTAGTGACCATCTTTGTCTCTTTTCACAGCCTTTGTTTTCAAGTTTATTTTATCTGATATGAGTATTGCTACTCCTGCTTTCTTTTGGTCCCTATTTGCATGGAAAATCTTTTTCCAGCCCTTCTCTTTCAGTCTGTTTGTGTCCCCTGTTTTGAGGTGGGTCTATGTTCAAGACAACATATGTAGGGGTCTTGTTTTTGTATCCATTCAGCCAGTCTTTGTCTTTTGGTTGGGGCATTCAACCCATTTACGTTTAAGGTAATTACTGATAAGTATGATCCCGTTGCCATTTACTTTATTGTTTAGGGTTCGAATTTATACACCATTTTTGTGTTTCCTGTCTAGAGAATATCCTTTAGTATTTGTTGGAGAGCTGGTTTGGTGGTGCAGAATTCTCTCAGCTTTTGCTTGTCTGAAAAGCTTTTGATTTCTCCTTCATATTTGAATGAGATCCTTGCTGGGTACAATCATCTGGGCTGTAGGTTATTTTCTTTCATCATTTTAAGTATGTCTTGCCATTCCCTCCTGGCTTGAAGAGTTTCTATTGAAAGATCAGCTGTTATCCTTATGGGAATCCCCTTGTGTGTTATTTGTTGTTTTTCCCTTGCTGCTTTTAATATTTGTTCTTTGTGTTTGATCTTTGTTAATTTGATTAATATGTGTCTTGGGGTGTTTCACCTTTGGGTTTATCCTGTTTGGGACTCTCTGGGTTTCTTGGACTTGGGTGATTATTTCCTTCCCCATTTTAGGGAAGTTTTCAACTATTATCTCCTCAAGTATTTTCTCATGGTCTTTCTTTTTCTCTTCTTCTTCTGGGACCCCTATGATTCGAATGTTGTAGTGTTTAATATTGTCCTGGAGGTCTCTGAGATTGTCCTCATTTCTTTTAATTTGTTTTTCTTTTATCCTCTCTGATTCATTTATTTCTATCATTCTATCTTCTAATTCACTAATCCTATCTTCTGCCTCTGTTATTCTACTATTTGTTGCCTCCAGAGTGTTTTTAATTTCATTTATTGCATTATTCATTATATATTGACTCTTTTTTATTTCTTCTAGGTCCTTGTTAAACCTTTCTTGCATCTTCTGAATCCTTGTCTCTAGGCTATTTATCTGTGATTCCATTTTGATTTCAAGATTTTGGATCAATTTCACTATCATTATTTGGAATTCTTTATCAGGTAGATTCCCTATCTCTTCTTCTTTTGTTTGGTTTGGTGGGCATTTATCCTGTTCCTTTATCTGCTAGGTATTCCTCTGTCTCTTCATCTTGTTTAAATTGCTGATTTTGGGGTGTCCTTTCTGTATTCTGGCAGTTTGTGGAGTTCTCTTTATTGTGGCGTTTCCTTGCTGTGTGTGGGTTTGTACAGGTGGCTTGTCAAGGTTTCCTGGTTAGGGAAGTTTGTGTCGGTGTTCTGGTGGGTGGAGCTGTATTTCTTCTCTCTGGAATGCAATGAAGTGTCCAGTAATGAGTTATGAGATGTCTATGGTTTGGGGGTGACTTTGGGCAGCCTGTATCTTGGAGCTCAGGGCTCCTTTGTTGCTGGAGAATTTGCTTGGTATGTCTTGCCCTGGAACTTGTTGGCCCTTGTGTGGTGCTTGGTTTCAGTGTAGGTATGGAGGTGTTTGATGAGCTCCTGTCAATTAATGTTCCTTGGAGTCAGGAGTTCCCTGGAGTCAGGGTTTGGATTTAAGCCTCCTGCTTCCAGTTATTGGTCTTATTTTTACAGTAGTTTCAAAACTTCTCCTTCTATACAGCACCATTGATAAAACATCTACACTAAAGATGAAAAGTTTCTCTACCGTGAGGGTCACCCAGAGAGGTTCACAGCGTTACATGGAGAAGAGAAGAGGGAGGAGGGAGTTAGAGGTGACCCGAATGAGATGAGGTGGAATCAATAGAGGAGAGAGTGGGCTAGCCAGTAATCACTTCCTTATGTGCACTCCACAACTGGACCGCTCAGAGATGTTCATGGAGTTATACAGAGAAGAGAAGAAGGAGGAAGGAGACAGAGGTGGCCAGGAGGATAAAAAGGGGGAATGAAAAGGAAGGAGACAGATCCAGCCAGTAATCAGTTCCCTAAGTGTTCTCCACCGTCTGGAACACAAAGAAATTCACAGAGTTGGGTAGTGTAGAGAGGAGTTAGGGAGGAGACACAGTCGACCTGATGGAGAAAAAGGAGAGTCCAAAGGGAGAGAGAGCAGTCAAGCCAGTAATCTCGCTCCCTAGTGAAAAATGGGTACTGAAGATTGGGTTCTTAAAGGTACAAAATTGGTAACAAATACATAAAAGCAAAAATTAAAAATCTAGAGTAGAGTTTGGAATTTCAAAAATACGATGTTAAAGAAAAGAAGAAGGAAAAGAAAGAGAGAAAAAATGAACAAACAAAAACAAACAAGGTCACAAAAACTATAAAGAAAATATAGGTACAAAATTGATAACTAATACCAAAAAGCAAAATTTAAAAACCTAGAGTAGAGTTTTGAATTTCAAAAATACAATGTTAAAAAAAAGAAGAAGAAGAAGAAAGAGAGGGAAAAAAAAGAAAACAAACAAAAACAAACAAAGTCGCAAAAATTATAAAGAAAATACAGGTACAAAATTGATATCAAATACTAAAAAGCACAAATTAAAAATCTAGAGTAGGGTTTCGAATTTCAGATATACAATGTTATATAAAAGAAGAAGAGAAAGAAACATAGAAAAAAAAAAGTCACAGAAATTATAAAAAAAAAAAACTATAGGTACAAAATTGATAACAAATACCAAAAAGCTAAAATTAAAAATCTAGAGTAGAGTTTTGAATTTCAAAAATACAATGTTAAAGAAAAGAAGAAGAAAAAAAAAAAAAAACAAGGTCAAAAAATTATAAAATATATATATATGAAGTTTGCTGTAAAAAAAAAATAGGGTCTTTTTTTTTGCAAAGTAATAGGTTATAAAAGTGAAAATTAAAGGAATAATAGAGGACTTAAAATTTTTTTAAAAAATTAAAAAAAAAAAGAAAGAATGATTGTAAAAATAGTAAAAATATATCTAGGACTTTCTCTGGTTTTGTTGTGAGTATTGTGGGTTCAGTTCATTTTTGGCTAGTTCCTTGGTCCGATTTATATTTCTCAAGATCTATAGGCCCCTTCCTATGTAGTCAGTAGTAACCACAGGGTTTTAATCTATTGCCCGTAGCTTCCAAGGCGGTTCCCTCTGTTATAGCTTCTTCTGTTTGCTGGTCTCTTCAGTGTCTGGTTTCCACCCTGACACAAAGAGGACGGTGGAGGACACTTTTTTTTTTTTTTTTTTAGGCTCACTGTACAGTCATGCTGTGGGGAGGGAGTGAGGGATGCTGCAAACAAAAAACACTGGCGTGTGCTCGCAGTGCCTCAGCCACACTGGGTCTGCCCCTGCTCACGGCGCATGTAGCCTCCCTGCCCACACTGCTCAAGCTCTAGGTTGCTCCACTGGGAACTATCTGTGGCCAGCCCTGGGCTGACTGCACCTCCCAGGTCCAAGCCGCTCAGGTTCAGGCACTCGGGTAGTCCTCAGAGGCGCAGACTCGGTTGGGCCTGCGTTTTGTGCCCTTCCCAGGTCCAAGCAGCTCAGGTGATGAGGTGTTTGGCGAGCGTGATTGCTGCGACTTATCACCTCCCCACTGCTCGGTTATCTAGGTGTACAACTGGAGCACCTTCTCAGGCAGATGTTGACCGTCCAGACCCCCAAGAAGTTTTAGTTAGCAAAGAAGCCCGCTTACAGTTTTATAGATAATGTCTCTCTGGGACTGCAATTACCCCCTTCTGGTTCTGGCTGCCTGTCACCGGAGGGGGAAGGTCTGCAGCCGGCTATCTCTGTTCAGTCCTTTGTTCTGTGCACGGGCCTGGCGGTGTCTTAGGTTAGGGCTGGCTTTTCGCGTGCTAGATATCCCACAGTCTGGTTTGCTAGCCCAAATTATTTCGCTCAGATAGCGCTCAGGTTATTCAGGCCAGATCCTTACTCTAAGCGATGCAGCCCCCACTTGCTAGTGGCGTGTGCAGGCATCTGTGCTGCTTCTCTGCTGGGGGAGTTACCGTAGGGCTCGCAATCTGTGGGTTTTAATTGTTTATTTATTTTTCCTCCCTGTTATGTTGCCCTCTGTGCTTCTAAAGCTTGGCACAGATTCGGCAATGAGAAGGTTTCCTGGTGTTTGGAAACTTCTCTCTTTTTAAGACTCCCTTCCTGGGACGGAACTCCATCCCTCCCTCTTTTGTCTCTTTTTTTGTCTTTTATATTTTTTCCTACCTCCTTTTGAAGACTTGGGTTGCTTTTCTGGGTGCCTGATGTCCTCTGCCGGCATTCAGAAGTTGTTTTGTGGAATTTACTCGGCATTTAAATGTTCTTTTGATGAATTTATGGGGGAGAAAGTGTTCTCCCCATCCTACTCCTCCGCCATCTTGGCTCCTCCCTTCCACATTCTTTTAAATGAAGAAATTGAGGCAAATGAGGTGAAACGACTTGTATGACATCAGCCAGCAAATAAATATGGATATGGGCTTTGCAATAAAGTGACCTGGCTATAAATTCACTTGATTAATCTCTGCAGCACACTATGACACTTTGTGTCAGTAAGCTGATGAAGGTTATGTATTAATAGATTGGGGAAGCAACACGGAATCCTGGTTAAGTCAGTATTCAGGCCTCAAAGTGAGCAGACTTAGGTTCAGCAGTGCCTATGTCTAAAACGGAGGTGATAAAGGAAAGTATTTCACTCCATCCTGCCTTGTGATTTAACCTTTTAGAACATCCTCTCAGAATACTGTTTTAGTTCTTCATTGATTAAAAAAAGTTTCCTTTTAAATGTTCATTTAAGAATCTCTTAAATAATTTTAATATCTTGAAGCAATTACAAACATAGAGAATTAAAATGTGTTCAGATTGAGCCACTGCACAAATCTATTCTTCTTTCACCATTAGACTTTTCTCTTTGGCTATTTTCAAAACTAAGATCTAAATGCTAATCCAAGCACTCATTTTTCTTAACCTCACTCAACTAAACCATTGTTACATAAATGAGAGAAAAAAGAATATATAGGATCAGTCATGGAGAAAGGCCCAAGCATACGGCAGTAATACAATTCCACTATCACAACTAAAAAAAAATATAAACTTAAAACACATAAGATATAACTTAGTGTTCCAACAGTCTATCAGTATATTTGAGATGCTCTGAGCCTAACTGGCCATGGTAATGCGTTTGTTATTTAATGACATTTATTTAATAATGAGGCTTCTCAGGTGGCGCTAGTGGTAAAAAGCCCACCTGCCAATGCAGGAGACACAAGAGATGCAGATCCCTGGGTGGGGAAGGTCCTCTGGAATCACAAATGGCTACCCACTCCAGTATTCTTACCTGGAGAATCCCATGGACAGAGGAACCTGGCAGGTTACAGTCCATTGTGCCTCAAAGAGTCAGACACAACTGAAGCAACACGCATGTACACGCATTTAATAATGACTTCCAATTTTAATTCTAGATCATTCCCCCAAATTCTGTCTAGATTAGGTCAGAGTTTGAATTTTAAATGATTTGACTTTTTAGTTTCCCACATAATTTATTTAAATTTTAGATAAAATAGGAAATATGATGATAGTAACACATAGCAAAAGATGACTCATTAAAATTATTTGAAACCATTTTAATTATTTAAAATTAAATAATTTTTTCTTTAAAATAGACAATGGTGCACTCCAAGCTTCAGATTAATTTACCAAAGTGAAAGGACACTGAATTCAAGATATAATATATATTTCCTCAGGAAATACCAAATATTGAATGATTCAGTTCAGTCTATCAGTCATATCCAACTCTTTGTGACCTCATGGACTGTAGCATGCCAGGCCTCCCTGTCCAGCACCAGCTCCCAGAGTTTGTTCAAACTCATGTCCATCAAGTCGGTGATGCCATCCAACCATTCCATCCTCTGTCATCCTCTTCTCCTGTCCTCACTCTTTCCCAGCATCAGGGTCTTTTCCAATGAGTCAGTTCTTCACATCAGGTGACCAAAATAATGACATTTCAGCTTCAACATCAGTCCTTCCAATGAATATTCATGATTTATTTCCTTTAGAATGGACTGACTGGATTTCCTTGCAATTCAAGAGACGCTCAGGAGTCTTCTCCAGCACCACAGTTCGAAGGCATCAATTCTTTGGCGCTCAGCCTTCTTTATGGTCCAACTCTCACATCCATACATGACCACTGGAAAAACCATAGCTTTGACTAGACAGACCTTTGTTGGCAAAATAATATCTCTGCTTTTTAATATTCTGTCTAGGTTGGTCAAAGATTTTCTTCCAAGGAGCAAGTGTCTTTTAATTTCATGGCTGCAGTCACCATCTGCAGTGATTTTGGAGCCCAAAAAAATAAAGTCTCTCACTGTTTCCATTGTTTCCCCCATCTATTTGCCATGAAGTGATGGGGCCAGATGTCATACTGTGGTGTAATGTTCACTTCATAAATGGCAGCCTTCTGAGGGTGCCCCTCCACATGTGTTATGCTCTACTGTGATGCCATCCATCACTGTCAATCACAAACAATATGGTTATAGAAATATCAAGACGGATGAAGCTTCAGAATGAACTGAAGGTGCCATTGAAGAATCATATAATTAAAATGTTTGGTTTAAGAAATTCACAAATATCCAGAAAATCCTGCATGAATATAGATAAAAGAGTCCTTTATAAAAATATTCAAAGTGTCATTTCAAAGGAATGTCTGACCTCTAGGATAATCCATAAAGGGAGAGAAAATTTTAATTTGTGAAAAGAATTCAGATGATAGCAGGAACTCTAAAGTGCCAGAGAAGAAGCCATTTCCCTCTTCTTTGCCTCTTTTGAATTCTCAGCTAGATTACATTTCCCAGCCTTCCCTGCATTTAGATTTGGCCATGTACCTGAATTTCAGCCAATGAATGAAAACAGAAATGGACAACGTCACATCTAAACACAGCCATAAATTCTTCCTGTGTGTTCCTTCAGGATTTCCCTTCCTGGTGCTAGAATGTTGATCCCCAGGCAAACCTTTATATTAATCACAAATTGAGGATAACAGAGCTGACATCATCTTTGTTCTCTAAATGGCTTCCTGCAAACAAGCCTTACCAGTTTTAACCCTGATGACCTATGATGTCAATAAAACATTGTATAAGCAAAAATTAAGTTCTGTTGTTCTGAGCTACTATGGTTTTGGTATATTCCTTCAGCCTTGCCTATTCTAACAATAAATTTGTATTCTATTTTGAAGTTGGGTAATACACTGACAAAGGAGAGTGAGAGGGAGGTAAGCAATGATTTACTAAACATTGTCAAGGTGAGGATAAAAAGAATGAGAGCATACTAGGCAGTGAAAAATTAGGTAAAACTGATATTTGCAATAACTTGGAAGACAAACCTTCCATGTGCCCACTGAGCCTATAACTCTAGGGCAGTGGATGAAAAAAGCTAGTGCTTCCTTTCCCATCTCCTTTGCATCAGTTAAATGAGTGTCAGATCATTTATTCTGTAAGTATATTTTTCTTGTATTTTGTGGGTTTTTATAAACTTTGCTAAATTTCAAGTTCCTAGACAGGTACAAATGTAGGGAGGGAGGAAAGTAAGTAAATAAATTCTAAAATGTACATATGTTATTTTCTGAATCCTCCTTCATATTTGGTAAACAATCAGAACTATATATATCAACAATTGATTGCATTGTCTTCTTCACACTACAGCAGATTCTGAAGGGTTCTCACCTTTTATTTTACATCAGGGAATATATTCTCTATCCCAAAGAGAAGGATTTTGATAGAATATATATTATAGTATGAGATAGTCTAGGATAAAATGGAGTGGGATGGACTGGATAGGACACTGAGTACATTGCACTTTGTAACTATTTATTTTGTTACATATGTGTATGTAGGTACATACTGGGCCATATTGTACTGGGCCAATAGTGTATTTCTTACTGCTATGCACCAATCTTAAATTTTCAAAGCAATGACAGCATATCTGAAAGAATATTACTTTTATGTTCTGCCATTAACTCTACACTGACTTCCAAGAGAAGAGATAGAGTTGATAGATTTCAAGAAAGACAAAAGCTCACTGGACTTGTATTCCAACTAAGATACAAGTGGGAATACTTGGGTAGAAAAGCTTAAAAGAAGGTGTTTGTGATTCTTCCCTGCCAAGTGAGATATCTGAATGAATGACTTAGAAACAGAATACATCAGGTTAATAGCAACCTTAAATTTGACACTTGAAGTGGACAAGAGAAAGGTAATTGGAAATGACAGATAAGATAGAGAGAGATAAGAAGACACTGTAACAGAATGCAGTGAGCACAGCCCCTACCAAGCTGCAACTGCTGTGCATTATTACTCCCATTCCTGTTGCCAGGAAATAGGTATTGCTCAGCCATTGGTTGGCATTTCAGTTGGCTCCACCCACAAGCAATAACTGTCAATGAGGGACTATTAGAGAAATGATTCACCCAGTGGTGAGCAGTATAGTGGTCATCAGGTGGAGAGTGAGGTAAGAGGCATTCAGGCCTTCTCCCAGAGATTCTCCAGCTCACCCAGCCTTGGGCCAGTGGGTGAGCTCAAGGGCTTAGAGAACAGACTGGGCTATGGATTCCAAGACTCTAGAGCCCTCATCAGGGCCATACACTCAGCTTGGCAGCAGGCCTTGAGGCAGCACTGAACCTCAGTCCCATCCCCATCTCTGCAACCTAATAGCAGTGGCAGGTTGCCTGGCTGCAGTCAGTGGGACTTGGTTTTCCCTCCATCCTATTTGGGTGGCCTTAGGAGCCTGAGGGTCAGTTGGGTTGGCCACCTGGCTCTCTCAGTGATGACAGCTGGGCAGGGTCTGGGAACCTGGCCCTGAGGGAGCTGCCAACTAAGATCTGCATCTTCTTAGCCAGGACTGGGACCTTGGAGGGTGAAAGTTGTGCCTTAGGACCTTGCCCTTTCTTGTCAGAGTAGAAAATAACATTTATTTGGTAGAGATTTATAAGAACATTATTGCCTGACCATGATCTGACTTCAAGAACAAAAGATCTGACACCAACAAATTTGCAACAACTAGCCATGCGCCTCCCTCACATTTATTATAAAAAGGCTTTGCTGAAAGCTTTTGAGAAGTTTGGGGTTTTTAAGAAATGAGTCACCCATCTCCTTGCATGGCCCTATAATAAACTTTTCTCTGTTCCAAACTCCAGTGTTTTAGTGTTGTTTGGTCTCATTCTGCACTGGGCACACAGACTTGCATTTTCAGTAACACACTACCTGGATAGGACTCTCAATTGAATATTTAAGTCACCAAGGATAACTTCAGCCATGTGACAGTGTCATTGACAAAATAAATGACTACAAAAAGCAAAAAGTCAGTCTGTGGAACTGAATGGAATTAGCTTTAAATGAGCATGTATAACATAAGAAGCTAAAGGATTCATTTCAGTTCAGTTGCTCAGTTGTGTCCACCTCTTTGTGATCCCATGGACTGCAGCACGCCAGGCTCACCAACTCCTGGAGTTTACTCAAACTCATGTCCATTGAGTCAGTGATGCCATCCAACCATCTTATCCTCTGTTGTCCCCTTCTCCTCCTGCCTTCAATCTTTCCCAGCAGCAGGGTCTTTCCCAGCTAAAGGATTAATATTTTCCAAATAAGAATTTTAGCCTTGATTCTCAGACTTCTGGCTATGAAGGCATAAGAGAGATCATATTTACAAGTGACATGTCGCCACAGTTTAGGCTGGCTATAGTATTCCCACAAAAATATTTCTGAACCACCAGAACACCCAACCACAGCACATTAACTCACAAATTCCTCTGAAATCAGTATAGTCTTAGGATTTGTCTAAAAGTTTTTCCATTCACATTCAGACTTCTTTCTCATGATCACACATTTCCCAGGTTCAGAATGACTGGGACATAGGAAGCTATACCAAAATTTCACCAAATTCCCACCAGGATATTACCATATGCTATGTTGCTACTTGTTTTGTATAGTTTTTAAGTCAACTTGAGACTTGCTGAAGAATATTTTGTCCTATAGGTTTGAACATCATTCTCAGCCAAGACCACTGCTGCCAGTAGAGAAGAGTAGGTGTCACAGCCATTTAGTCACTCAGCAGTCATATCACTCAGTCCTGTCAGGAGACACCAGTTATTTTTCATGGAATTTAATGTAAGTATCATTAACTGGACATTATGAATTCCTAATGTGTAACTGAAGAGCCAAAATGAGAAGACCAAGGTACCAAGCAGATAGCGACTGAAAAAAAAAAGCCAGTATTCGTTGGGTCAAGGGGAGAAAGGGTAAGTTTGAAATTATTAAAACTTAGAATCTTGCAGGAAGGATTCTGCAGTATGAAATGCCAACCTATGGAAAAGCAGAACTTGGCTGGTGTTGGTTTCTCTGAGTTTTAGAGACAGAGTCCTTTTAGTCCAAGACATGGTCCAATACAGCAGGATGCTGGAAGGTGGGAACCAGCATCTCTGAGATGATTTAATGACGTTCTCTCTGTGCTTCAGAATGTTGTGTCCTCACAGTCTCCTGTAAGACGGTCTTGGGGTGGCAGGAGGTATTTAGGAAATATAATTTTTCATTCTTTGTCTTAGAATCAGTTCCCAAACTTGTATAAACTTTAGGTTCCTGAAAACCTAGGTCTGCCTATAATTAGGATAATAGAGAGTTATTCAATTTTACTTTATCTTTTTACAAAGAAAGCTTTGAGAGGTTAAAGAACTTTATCACAAGACAATATTATGCATAAATGGCAAAGTCAATACTGGAACTAAGGTCTTTTGAATTTCAGAACACAATACACCATCTTCCCCCTAATTTGAAAGTTGTTTAAGAATTTGTACTAGTTTTCAGGCAATGACACATGTAACTGTCATTACTTTTTAATATACTTAATTTTTTAGTTCTTATTATTTTTTAGGCAACATCCTTATCAACAGCCTATAAATAATTTTTTAGGAAAAAAACATTGTTGAACATGCCTGGTAAGATCTTAGTACTAACTACCACTCAGTTGCTTCATCATTTAAAAAGAAATGTTAATTTCTTCATGACAATGTCCTAGAGTTATTTTGCATATTAAATTTTAAAATAAAACATTATTTATACACTAACAAATCTCACATTTATAGTTTAAATTTTTGTAAGTATTAGATCTAGTTCACAGAGAAAACTTGTACACAGATTTCTTAATAAAGTGAAACTGTGACAAAGAAAATATATATATATTGGATATTAAGATGAAGCTAGAAATAATGCCCAAGAGAGATCTCAAGTGGGAAACTGATATCTTTGATTCATATTGATTGATACTGTTTACATAACTCCAAAGAAACAAAGCTTACTGCTCTGCAGCAGGGCAACAGACTTCAAATATAATTCTGCTAAATCTATTTATATCGGGGAGATAGTTTCCATCTGTCCAAATAAGTCTCAGCACTAACAATAGTATGACACTACAGTCACCTTGACTTTCCTGTGACCAGAGACATTAGCTCACTTAGGTACTGTTCTAGAGACCATTCATTCAGGAACTTTTCAAGCCATGATTGATTAAAGTTTAACATGAGTGACAGTCTCTATTTCTTAACAGACATGTGCTTCTGTTGACTTGTCTTGTTCCAATACTTTGTTAGTCACAACCCCCTCAGAAATTGTCTTTCAGTTTTGCCAGTGTTCATTCTAAGTCCTTCAGAGTCAGTGATCCATTCCAACATAGATCACCCCTGGATTTGAAACACTTGGCTAATAAATATATTGGCATCTAAACAAGAAAGAAAGGATACTCATCTTCTGACAAGCTAGATTACTGTCAGAGAAAAAAGAGGTTTATTGAACTTTCCATGTAAACCTAGAAGTAGAACTGTCTTCATTGTTTGGGCATGTTATTGTTCAATGCTGACTAGAGGCTAAAATTAGCAAAACAATGTACTCCATTATGTCATTAGAATTTTTAAGGCAATTAAGACAAAGCAAATGAAATGAAGTACGGTGATTTAAAACTAAGATCAACTCTCAAAATGGGGTTTCTTTGTCCCCACACCACCTACAAGTTCCAAAATATTTTTAAGAACAAATATTTCAATATTCTGTGACTTTAACAATTCGCATCGTGCCAAAAACCCAGTAGGGATTCAACAACTGGTGAATGAGTGAATGAATGAACAAAAGAATAACTAAACTCCATGACATGAAAATTATAAATACCAACATTCTTCAACTGCAAAAATTGAGGCAAATGAGGTTAAACAGCTAGTCTGGCATAAGCCAAGGAATAAAGGCTGATATTGGAAACTGAGGTAAAAGTATCTAACTGTAAATTCACTTGATTAATCTCTGCAGCACACTATGACATGTGATTTCATGAAGATGATGAAGGTTATATAGATTGAGGAACCAACATGAAATCCTTGTTAACTCAGTATTCAGGCCTTGAAGTGAGCAGACTTAGGTTCAGTAGGGCCTACATGTATAATAGAGGTGATACGAGAACTCAATTCACCCTACCCTGTCTTATGATTTCCCAACTTAATAACTGAGCACCACATGACCTTTTAGAACATTCTTTCAGAAAACTATTTTAGTCCTTTAAGGATCAAAAGAAGCTTCCTTTAAAATGTCCATTTAAGTCTTTTAAATAACGTAAATATCATGAAGTAATTACAGGCACAGAGAATTAAAATATAGTTCAAATTCAGCAACTGCACAAATCTGGCCTCTTCAACCACTAGATTTCTCTCTCTTGCTATTTCCAAAACTTAGATCAAAATCCTATTCCAAGCATTCATTTTTCTCATCTTTCAAAAAACTGATTCAACTAACCAATGTTACATAAATGAGAGAAAAAATATATAGATTCAGACATGTAGAAATGCCCAAGGATAAAATAATTATAGTTTCATAATTTCAACTGAAAAACAACAGAAACATAAACACATAAGATAGTCCCAAAGTCAAGTTCCAATAGTCAAGAGACATATTGGAGATGCTCGGAATCTAACTGGCCATGGTAATGTGTTTGCTATTTAGCAACATCTATTTAATAATGACTTCTAATTTTAATTCTAGATCATTCCCCCAAACTCTCTCTAGATCAAGTTAGAGTTTAATTATAAAATAATTTTATTTTTTAACTTCCCACATAAAATGTATTTAACTTTTAGATAACATAGTAAACATAATGGTAGTGTGTGCATGTGCGTGCTAAGTCCTTTCAGTCGGGTCCAACTCTTTGTAACCCTATGGACTATAGCCTGCCAGGCTGCTCTGTCCATGGGATTCTCCAGGCAAGAGTACTGGAGTGGATGGCCATGCCCTCCTCCATGGGATCTTCCAGACCCAAGGATCTAACCCACGTCCCTATGTCTCCTGCCTGGGTAGGCAGCTCCTTTACCACTAGTGCCACCTAGGAAGCCCCTATAGTCTGAAATACTGGAGTGGGTAGCCATTTCCTTTGCCAGGGAGATCTTCCAGGGATGGAACCCAGGTTTCCCACATTTCAGGTGGATTCTTTACTATCTGAGCCACAAGGGAAACCCAAGAATATTGGAGTGGGTAGCCTATCCCTTCTCCAGTGGATCTTCCAAACCCAGGAATCAAACCAGACAGATTTGATGCATTGCAAACAGATTCTTTACCACCCGAGCTACCAGGAAAGTGGTCATGATAGTATACATAATCAAAAATGACTCATTAAAATTACTTGAAATACAACACTTGCTGCTTCTCTTTAAAATAAAGAAGCAGTAGCTCGGAGAAGGCAATGGCACCCCACTCCAGCACTCTTGTCTGGAAAATCCCATCGATGGAGGAGCCTGCTGGGCTGCAGTCCATGGGGTCGCTAAGAGTCAGACATGACTGAGGGACTTCACTTTCACTTTTCACTTTCATGCATTGGAGAAGGAAATGGCAACCCACTCCAGTGTTCTTGCCTGGAGAATCCCAGGGACAGGGGAGCCTGGTGGGCTGCCGTCTATGGGGTCGCACAGAGTTAGACACGACTGGAGTGACTCAGCAGCAGCAGCAGTTCACTTGAAGCTCCAGACTATTTTGTTGAAACAAAAGGGCATTGTGATTCATTATATAATATATATTTCCTCAGGAAACACCAAATATTGAATGGATCAAAGCTCCTCCTCAGAAATGGAGAAAAAAAAAAAAATACTTGCCGGAAAAGATTGCCAAATTGGCAATGACAATTTCCTACCTTTGTTTAAAGAACATCAACCAAATCTCAACTAGGCTTTTCCTTGTTATCACATGTATCCCTTGCATCTATATAACAGCTGAGATTTCTTATTCTTTCTCTACTTCATTTGCCATCTTTCAAAAAGTCCCTGGCAGGACTAATTTGACCAGCAGGATAATCAGCCCTGAGAAGGCTCTCATACAGCGGTATGTACATAAAAATATAAACTAAAGGATTTTTACTTTGAAATTTAAATTTTTCTCAGACTTTCAAAGACATAATTTTATGGGATATTTTTTAGCATGTTCATTTTCAACAAAAGAATAATATGTGGCTTACATAATATTTAGTTACCATAAAGTATATTAAATGTTGAGAAATTCCATATGTCAAAAAAAAAGCATTTATTTTAGGCCCCTGGGACAATTAATCCATCCAATTACACAATCAATCAACCTTCCCCTCTGATGTACCTTAATGACTTTTGACCTTCATAATAACCAAAATACTGTCAGATGTACTCTGAGAGAATGATTGCATGATATGTTTTTATTATTTGCTTGGCTTTCCTTTCCTGAGATTTTAAGAATGTGTCATAGGAGAAATGATGCTTAAAAATATAACCATATGTATATATATTCAAGGAATTTTTTTCCCTAGATCATTTTGAGACTCAGATTGTTCAGCCAACACACGTAATCGATGGGCAGAGATAACTGTCCAAAAGCCAGACTGCACAAAGGTGCATGAGGTTGCTTTCCCACAACTCAAGCTCATGTACTTCAAATGTACCGTCGATTTTGAGCCAACTGAGAGTAAAATACCTGGACACCTCCCTTTTCTATGCACAGGTCTTTAATATATCACGTGAGGATTTTTTGCAGTTTTTTGTGACCACTCATCACAGACTGAAATACCTTAGTAGAATGTTATTAAAACTAGGAAAGGATTTATAGTATGCAATAATTTTCCTCTAAACTGTATCTAGTAGGGTGATACTGTTTCTTTCCTTATTTTTCACTTGTACTAAGAAATTAAATTTAAAACATAGGATCTAGTTAAGAAATTAATATCTGAAATACAAGTCTGTAGAAATCTTCAAAGCCCTATAATCACTATTTAAAAACACCAAGATACTCAAATCCAAGTAAGCTGTCCATTTCAAAGTAGCAACTTCTGAAATCCAAAACCTTAGTTATAAAAGTTTCTATGGTATAAATGCTTTCGGAACAACTTTTTTGCCATTCACAAGTCAAAAGTTACGACTAAGTTCAACATTCTAAAGTTAAATGTTACTACGGCCTACTAACATTAATTGTGAGCCCAAAATAATATTAGACAAAATTCTTAAAATGCTGCAGTAGCATTCCTGTATGAGTCATATACAAGTGTTGGGACACTTTCTGAATAGTACTATTAAAAAGTAATGCTGATCAGCCACTGTGCTCACTTTCAGGAGTAACCACAAGGATGAAACCACTGTGCTTGACCTTGGGCCTTTTGGCTTTTGTAACATGTTTCTTGGTAAGTCTCATTACACACATCTGTATATTTTTCTAACAACTACTACTTCAGATTTCTTTTTGCATTAATGATATCATCCTACTTTATATATTAGTAGTTAGCAATCATTGTTGAAGCACTGTTCTAGTGTTTTAATCTGCCTGAAATTTAAAAGCTAACTTAATTTCAAAAGCAACACATTGCTCATGGCTGCTATTTTGGGAAGTTTAGATCTACAATATCAGGCTACTTTATGCAGACACGTACAAATGTGGGTCCCATACATTAGCAATTTCACAAGTAGCTGAAACAAATTGATTGCAAGTTTTTGATCCAACATACTGAAAGACAATATTTGAATATTATTGATATTTAACACAGTTGTTTAATGTTATTGGGACTTCATTTCCTAATCTATAAAACGAGATAGTTAAAAAAGAACATTTATGGTCATCATAGTGTTCATGGAAAATCCCATGGACAGAGGAACCTGGCAGGCTACAGTCCATGAGATCACAGAGTCAGACAGGACTCAGCACACATACCTAGTGTTCATGGATTGTGTGCCTCAGAGTAAACAGATTCATTTATTTAAACTATGCTATATATTCTGCACTTCATCCCAGAACAAACAAGAGAGCCCAGAGAGGAGGATATAGGGATCTACATTTTGTCAAGCACTCAGGGGAATCTATGCATGCTAACTTTTGAGAAACTATAAACATTTGTACCAACATATCTCATGGAAAAGACTGTAGAAGCTTCTAACTATCTTAAATTGCAAAGGATAAAAACCCACAAGTTTGGGGTTTTCTTAAGTAGTGAAATGATAATCTCCAAGGAGGGATGGATGAATTCCAATATAGGAATGAGGAGATTAATTCCAGAGTAATTTCTGCCAAAGATCTGTAAGATCCTTTATACCAATTGGAAAAAGAAAACTCTTTTTCAGATCATTAGGACTTTAACAAAACAGGAAACATAAAATTATATCATTCTTAAACATCAAATAATGCTTCTTCCATCTACTCTCAGAAACTTGAGTAAGACCAGGTCATTCAATAGGTCACTCAGGGAGTCCAACATTGGCCAAAGTACATATTAGTGCATTATATTCTATTATTAAGTATCTTATGATATAATTTTGATAAGCCAGTTAAACATACAGACATATTTAAAAGTTCATATCATGTCTTACTGACCTAATCTTAAAGAAGATTTTCAATATGTTTATATCCTCAGAATATGAGAAAAAACATTTTCTTAATTTAAAGGATCATATTTTGATTATCTAAATAATGTTTTTGCAAAATAAATTTGAGTCCAATAATATAAGCAGTCTAAGTAGAAATAAGTCTTTTCTCAGCTTAATTATATGAGACTAATGATCATTAACAACTACTGAATTTTAGAAATGCAATGAGTAGAATATCTTTTACATATGGGCAAGATAAGTAGTAATATTGGGCATGAAATATTTTGCATGTTCATTCCATTATACAGAATTTGGGAGGGATTGGGGACAGGAGGAGAAGGGGATGACAGAGGAAGAGATGGCTGGATGGCATCACTGACTCGATGGACATGAGTCTCAGTGAACTCTGGGAGTTGGTGATGGACAGGGAGGCCTGGCGTGCTGTGATTCATGGGGTTGCAAAGAGTCGGACACGACTGAGCAACTGAACTGAACTGAATATACATTATCTCATAATCCTCAAAGAAAGACAAATGGTTTACTATTAATTCTATTAAAATACAAATAAATTTAGGTCCAAAGGATCAGCTCCAATTATATTCCAATGAGAGGACAGGTTCTTCTACTGACATAGTATTGTCATCACTTTTACCAAGTTCACTACCTTGACCCCAAGGTGGAAAAATAACCAATCACTGTGGCTGGGTTAAGAGATTAGGAAAAGAACAGGCATTTACTATGAAGATTTTTCATTAGACCTAACCTTTGGATCTATATCAGAATATCCTTAGGAGACAAGGCTACTTTTACCTAATTCTTTGTGTCAACAATGAAAATGATGTTAAATATTTTCCCTACACTAAGAATTCGTTTTCTAGAAAAATAAAAATTAAATCTGAAACTTTTTAAACACCTTGACTAGTTTTTGGCTTGTCAGCCGTTGAGTCAAGTATCCTCCAAACTCCAGTCAAACAAGCTAGAGAGGGCAAACAAGAGTACTGATGCAGAGAAGAGTTTTGGCATTTTACCACCTCACTGGTACACCAATAAAAGAACTTCACTGACATGTTGTGGGGAGAAGCCTGACTGAAGAGTCAATAGAAATGAAGAAGTAGGGTTAGCAAACCTAGACTACCTTTTCTGAAAGTATTGCAAAGTGATGCAGAGAGCTATCACAGCAAGGGAAAGCATAGTTGAAAGCGGACCTTTTTCAAAAAGGTAAACTGAACATAAGGGATAGTTTCCTGAGAAAAACAAGCCAATTGAAAGGCACATATATGAAGTGCAGGAAGCAAACGGGACAACTGACAGAGCTCTGAGATGTTACTTGTGAACAAAAGGAAATATCTAGATATTGATGAGTTTATGGTTGTGTGGCTGGCAAATCTGTGACTCATTTCCAATTGTGTGCATCATTTTGGAGAAGAGGGAGGAAAATCATCTTGGTGGGGAAGATGGGGGTTCAGAAAGAGGTAGAGAATTTTAATGAAATCGGCATCCACTTGGGAAAATCACAGACCTCTAAGGAATGTGAAAAGCAAACTTCAAATACTTGAGAGGTCTGCAGGACAGCACTGAAGGACCATAATCTGTGGTGGCACAGTGCTTTCATTATCTGCCAGCTCTGTTCAAGAACTCAGGACAAGGAATCATTGACAATTTAAGGTTAATTCTAAAGTTGTGCATGCTCAGTCGTGCTTGACTCTGCAAACCCAAGGACTGTAGCCCGCCAGGCTCCTCTGTCTGTGGGATTTTATAGGCAAGAATACTGGAGTGGGTTGCCATTTCCTTCTCCAAGGGATCTTCCCGACCCAGGGATCACATTCACATCTCTTGAATCTCCTGCATTGTCAGGCAGATTCTTTATCACCGCACCACCTGGGAAGTCCAATTCTAAAGTTAGGAATTATCAAAGGGAAAACAACAGACAAACCAATAGGTGGAGGGCCTGAGGAGAGCAAGAGGGAATGTGCTTGTGTGTCTATGGAAACCCTCAGTGAAGGAAGACTTGTACTTTCTTACCCTAGAGCATTGCCATATTTTCCCTTCACTTGTACACCCTCTCCCCGTTTTATATTATTTAAGCCTCTTTACAAAGGCTGGCCTTTTAGTGAGATAATCATTAATCTTTCCTCTAATAAAACCTAATCAACATTTATTTCCTGCACTATCTGTTAAAAGTTGTATTTTCAGAGTAGCAGGTAACATTTCTTGAGCACTGTACCTGAACCAAGCATGGTCCAAGTACATGACAGGCACCATTTCACAACAAACCTCACAATGGCCCTAGGAGGTGGGTACTTTTAGGACTGACATTTTCCAAATGAGGAAAGAGAGTCTCCAAAAGGACTCCACATTCACACAATCTCTAAGGAGCAGATGCAGAATTTAAACCTGGGCATGAAACTCCAAAAGACTAGCTTTCTGCCTCCCTTTTGGCAATTTTTGAACTGCTGTGCATTGTAGGTACTTGGTTTATAGACTCACAAAAGCAGGAGTGTGTGTCTACCTCTCCTACATTAGTGTAGACCAAAAAGTAGTAATATTTTTCACACTTTATTAGTGTTCAAAGCCTGGAACAACCCTGAATAAAGAGACATTTTCCCCATTTGGAATGATTGCAAGCACACGTTCTACTATAAGCAAACAAAATGATTTGACTGAACTCTTTTCCACTCAGTATTATCTCAGGTTTCATTGAGAGACTAGGCATTCAGAGAGTAAAAAAGAAATTCCACATTTTCTCTGACAGAGACTTTAGACACATGGAAGAGTTTTTCGTTGCTGCATAATAAGTTGCCATAAACTAGTAGTTTTTAAAAATGCATTTATTGTCTTGCTATTTCTTTGGTCAGACTCTGGCCTTGGCTTGGTTGGATTCTTGCTCATACTTTTAGAAATTTTGAAAGGTGTAGCCAGGGCTATGGTCCATTCTGGAGCCCAGGTCCTCTTTCAACTTGCATGGATGTTGACAGAATTCAGTCCCTTGTCAGTAAGACTGAAGTCCCCACTTGCTTTCTGGCTAAGAACCAGAGACCAATCCCAGCTCTTACCACCCAAGGCATTCACACTCAAGGCACCATCTCCACACATGGTGTGTGGCACTCTGCTTCAAAGTCAGCAGAAGGCATTCAAGTCTCTCTGAATTCTCTCTCTGACCTGTAGAACCTATTTTACAATAAATGAGCTCAACTGATAAGTCAGGCCAGCTTGGGCCAGCAGGGAATAGGAATCTTGGGAGGCACCTAAGAATTCTGCCTAACACAGAAAATACACATTTTTATGCTTGACACTGAAATATCTAATTTAAAACTGTTTACTTCTTTTTTTTCCCATAGTCTGGAGAGAGTCACAGAGGCCCCAGACTACCAGTGCCTAGACCACTGCCACCTGCTCGTCTTCCTCCATCACGTATTCCTTCTGTCCCAGGATTTGTTCAACGCCCTTCTCTACCTTCTGGTCCTGGGAGAATCCCACCATACCTTCTTCTACCTTCTCGTCCAGGGAGAATTCCACCACGCCCTCCTTTCTTCCCAGGTTATCCAAATCCACCAAGACCTTATCCATCTAGACCTCAAAAGCCCCTTCCATATCCTCCATTGTATCCTCCCTTCTTTCCACCTCTACCCCCAAAACCAGCAACTACCACAGCCTCCCCTACTATCTCCATTACCAACACAACAAACTCCATTACAAACACAACAGTCCCCATTACCGACACAACAGTCCCCACTGCCGACACAACAGTCCCCACTGCCGACACAACAGTCCCCATTACCGACACAACAGTCCCCACTACCGACACAATAGTCCCCACTGCCGACACAACAGTCCCCACTGCCGATACAACAGTCCCCACTACCGACACAATAGTCCCCAGTGCTGACACAACAGTCCCCACTGCCGACACAACAGTCCCCACTGCCGACACAACAGTCCCCACTACCGACACAACAGTCCCCACTGCCGACACAACAGTCCCCACTGCCGACACAACAGTCCCCACTGCCGATACAACAGTCCCCACTACCGACACAATAGTCCCCAGTGCTGACACAACAGTCCCCACTGCCGACACAATAGACTCCATTATAACCACAACAGTCCCCATAACAAATGATGCAGACTCCACTACAAACACAGCAGAACCCCCCACCAAATTCATTAACCCCACAACTACATCACCCGATACCCAAAATTCCTTTACTAGATTTTTAGAAAAACTTCTTTCCTTTTTTGGATATAGAAGACAGAGCCCATGAGCTCTGAGTTTTGGGGCTAAATAATCTTAGAAATTGTAAAAGAAAGCACAAGTTATGAAAACAGAATGCCAACAAATTGAAAATAAAGAATTCAACAATGATACTAAGCCTCCAGTGTCCTCAGGAGAGCCATCATTTTGTCCACATTTATGCCACCCATTTGAAAATTATTGCTACCAGAAACCTGCCCTTGTGCTATGAAACGAAGGAGGGAATTAGGAAAAAATACAATTAGATACCTAGACTCGTAGTTTAGGGTAATGAAGTTGGAAAAGTAGGCAACAGGATCCTTTCTTGGGTACCTCAACCCATCATATAATTACAAAACACAAAATAACATGTTAAAAGATACTAAAATTAAATAATAGCTCTTGCAGCTTTTTACATGACCTGTCAATTCCAGAGCAGAGATGTCTTCCTAGCAAATCTAAATATCTAAATGAGGTACAATCAAGGCACAAATCTTGAAATGTCATATAAAAAATCATTTTCCAGCCAAAGTAGGACTTGATAAATAATGATCATTTCAGACATCAATAATAAAAGGAAGATGGCTGAGATTTCCAGATTTCCTTTTGCTTCCTATTATTAGGTAAGATTTTAATCAAAGTATTATGACCATTTGGGAAAAAAAAGTATTATGACCATCATGGCCTCATTGTATCATGAGAGCAATCATCTCTTTTTCACTGTTGAAGTATAAACCTGCATTTTCTTTCTGTACACTTACTTAATTACCCACATTTCCACCAAGTACTTATGAATCAAAGATATCTCAAAGATACTTGAAGTAAGCCTAAATTTGTTTCTTGGTGTTTAATGCTATCCTTATTCCACAACTACTTATTGAGAATCTGCCATGAAACAGAGACTGTTACAGCAAATGAGAGATCAGTAATAATGAAGGCAGTCAAAATCACTGCTTTCATGGAGCTTATATTCTAATATAACAGGAAAAGAAAGTAAGCAAATGTAAATGTAATTTAAGAAGGAAAAAGCACTTTCCTAAGAAGTGAAGTAGCTCAGTCGTGTCCAACTTTTTGCGACCCCACAGACTATAACCTACCAGGCTCCTCCATCCATTGGATTTTCCAGGCAAGAATACTGGAGTTGGTTGCCATTTCCTTCTCCAGGGGATCTTCCCAACCTAGGGACAGAACCTGGGTCTCCTGCACTGCCGGGAGACTCTTTACCACCTGAGCCACCAGGGAAGATGAAGGGTGAGGTGATAAAAAAAAAAAAACTATGGTGATTGGCTGTCTTATTTGGCAGAATCTCTGATGAAATGATATCTAAGCAAAGACTTGAAGAATGTTAAGAGCAAAGTATTACAATATCTGGTAAAAGGACACTCAAGGCAGAAGGAATCAAAGATGGAAAGACCTGAAGTAGCAATGAATTCTGTGTGTATCAGACCATAGAATGTTAATCTGATTCAAACTTAGTAAGAAAGAAGAGAATATCAAGGAGGCAGACAGATCACATCATAAAGGACCTAGGATTTTAATTCCATTCTAAATGTATGGAAGGTAACTAAAATTTTAGATAAAATAATAACATTTTCTGATTTGCATTTTCAAATTTTCATTTCTATGATGATCCTGTGAATATGATTCTGTTTAGGAAAAAAAAAGAGTAAAGTCTATTTCAAAACTTCTGTTGAGAGGGATGATTGTTTAGACTAGGCTGGGATCAGGCTCCCAGGGGAGAAAGGATCAGATATAGAAATGCTGGAAATACCCAGAGGTATTTGAAAAATGTTGGATGTGGATTTCAAAAAAAAAAAAAATCTAGAAATAACTCTGATATATGGGACCCAAGTGAGTATATGAATAATGATGTCTTTTAGTGACAAGATAGACTGGAGAGGAATCAGGGTTTAAGGATTTGGAATATACTAAGTTCTGAACTGGATATATTAACTTAGAGATCTCTAACTTCTGTACTGTTTTTTATTACTGCCACAGCATATCACCATAGACAGCATCCTGGAATAGGGAAAATGCTTTATCTCCCAGTTCTATATATCAGAAGTGTACACAATGGCCGGGTCACATAGTTTCTCTGCTTAGAGTCTCACAAGACTGAAATAAAGGTATCATCAAGGCTGTAATCCTTTTTAGAAGCTCTGGGGTGAACCTATTTCAAGGCTCAGTCATCTCTCTATACGTCTCTTTTGCCTAACTCTTCTTCTGCTACATCCTCTGACTCCAGCCGGAGAAATTTATCTACTATGAAGAGCTCAATTAATTAGAGCAGGCATACCAAAAAAAAAAATTGAGGATAATTTCTTTTTTGAAATAATTATAGCATAATAAAGGGTTTCCCAGGTGGCACAGTGGTGAAGAATCTGCCGCCAATGCTAGAGACACAAGAGTAGGTCTATTCCTGGGTTGAGGAGATCCCCCTGGAGTAGGAAATGGCAACCCACTCCAGTATCCTTGTCTGGAAAATTCCATGGACAGAGAAGCCTGGTAGGCTACAGTCCATGGTGTTGCAGAGAGTCACACACAACTGAGCACACACACACGCACACACACATATAACGTAATAATATCTGGAAAGCACTTTGACAGCATAACTCTTTGAAAAGTTGCCTTTACTTCCCCTCATTATTCAATTGTCCACTGAAAAAATATGTGCAACCTAAAAGTTGAGAGTTAGGTTTATTCGGTGGGAATCACGAGGACTCCAAGCCCAGTAAACAGTATCTCAGGTGACCTAGAGAGAGCTGCTTCTGAGAAGGAAAGGGAAGGAGCCAGGCTATATACAAGTTTGCAGCAAGGGGCAGGTAATCTGAATATTAAAAGATTATTGTTAATTAAGGAAAACCAGATCTCTTGCATGAAGAGATTTAGTGCTCTTCTATGTATGGGAAGACACACAAGGCTTACTGAAATCATTTCTCTCATATGCATCTCAGCTATCTGGGGCCAAATCCTGCTTTTTGATTGTTCAGATCCTAATTCCTTGTATAACCATAAGAGCTGGTGATGTGGCAGATAACTGCTTCTTGTGTTCCCCACATCCCCCAAGTCCTCAGTGCTTATTAGAGAGGAAGTGGCTGATGGCTGCAGAATAGCTGGCATTGTTTTACCTGGGCTGAGATGGCTATGCCATGGCTTGTTACTGGTATAAGATACTTCATTTCACAGAAATAGTTCATTTCAGAGTAATATTTCATTTCACACAATCAATGAGAGCTTGATTAAATAATGAGGGAATGGAAATCCTGAAGGGCAGATGCTTAGAAACATGCCTACCACAACTTCTAGGTAGAGACTCTGAGCAGGCAGGATATATATATGCAGGAGCAGCTCAAGTGGGAGGTTTGAGTTTAGCCAGAATCCCAGTTTTGCCAGGAGAAACTTAGAAGGGGAAAGCTAGGTAGGGAAGAGGAGCTATTCAGGGAATGAGAGTTGCATGTAAGCTAAGCCATGTAACAAAGACAAGTTTACAAACTGGACTTAGAAACAACTCAGACTTGGATAAGTACACCTCCATGTCATACTATTATCAAGCATCTAAATGAGCAGAGAAAATGATGTGCTTGAAATGAGATCAGGAAAATGTTGTGCCGGTGAGTGAGCAGGGGGGCTGCCTGGTACTTCCCTTCCTCCTGCAGGCACAGAGAAACTTGGGGTGTCTCAGCAGCCAGGGTAGATGGAAAAGTCCAGCCCATCATAGAATCCAGAACTGACCTTTGAACCTTTTAAATAGGGGAAACATGCATCACACTGAAAGTTTCACTATATTGCCTTTTAAGGGATTTTATGCAGAGCCTAAACAAAGTAGGTAGCTTGTTTTGCATGTTTTTTCTTAATGTGCCATCAAGTTTAACTAAGGTTACTGAGCATGGACCTGGTTGATAACAGTATACAAGGAAAGATTACAGGAATGAACTATAGAAACATAAATAACAGCAACAACAAAAAATAAAAGGATTTAGGGACTATATTTAATATGCTTTATTGTGTGCTTGTCCTTAGTCATTCAGTCATGTCCGACTCTTTGTGACTCCAAGGATTGTAGCCCGCCAGGTTCCTCTATCCATGGGGATTCTCCAAGCAAGAATACTGGAGTGGATAGCCATACCCTCCTCCAGGGAATCTTCCCAACCCAGGTCTCCCGCATTGCAGGTGGATTCTTTACCAGCTGAGCCACCAGGGAAGCCAAGAATACTGGAATGGGTGGCCTATCCCTTCTCCAGGGGATCTTCCCAACCCAGGAATTGAACTGGGGTCCCCTGCATTGCAGGCAAATTATCAGTTGAGCTACCAGGGAAGCCCAAGCTTTATTACCATTTGTCTTCAAATCCTGATAATTTGTATGTAACTTCTTATATGGAAGAGGAGATAAAACTAAAATTTCTATTTCCAAGACAGAGCTTGATTTCTGCATGTGACTGAACTCAATCCAGCAGGACACAGTGGCATGGGAATAGAAAGGCAAAAATAGGGCAGAAGCCCTTTTTCCTGCTTTGACTGCCACCAAGCAAAATCGGATAGATACGCTTGAAGCACACCACTGCCTCGTGTGTGAGGCACTTTGACTGCAGTGTAGCAGCAGAGACAGTTCTGTACTTTCTGAGTCACAACTCTAACCATCCAACCCCAAGATGAAGAGACAGTGGAAGCCCCCTAACTTCTATTTCTTCAATCCTCTTACTAATGCTTTGCAAGCACACATTTATCTCTATGGATCCCCTTTCTACTTAAAAGAATGCCTTCTTTCCTTGAATAGAACCCTGGCAAGGACAAAAGAAGAACGGGAAACAAGGAATAGGTGACTGGGTCAGCTGGAAACAGACCATGGTCTATATTGTATTGAATCAGCCCTTTCTACCATCTAATAAGGGTCCCTGCTCTTTTATAAGCAAATATCCCTCTATTTTGGTTCTCTCTTTAATTGTAAATAATCTGGTGCTTTCCTCACAATAGCATACACACATTCATTTCAATAAAAAAAAAAAATACTCCTTATCTCACTCCCTATAGACTGACTATATGCCTCCAGGAACTTTTGCTTCATGCCCTCAGTCACAGCAGACTGCTGCCTTCATTAAAAAATTCCTTCTCTCATAAGCCATAGATAGGGTCTTCCCAGGTGGTCCAGTGGTTAGGAATCCGCCTTGCAGCGCTAGAGATGTGGGTTCGACCCCTAGTTGGGAAACAGATTTCACATACAGAGGAGCAACTAAGTCTGAGCATCGCAACTACTGAATCTTGAACTCCAGAACATGCGTGCCACAACTAGGGAGTTCGTGCACCACAACGAAAGATTCCATATACCGCAACTAAAGCCCAACACAGTCAAATAAATAAATAATGTAAAATAAATAAAACGGAAGTCATGGCCATAAACCAACTACTAGAAAGTGCACCCATCTTTCTGAGTTTTAGAGCTTGCTCCATTTTTCCTCCTGCTCTGCCCCATCGCTTTTGGCACCATGTTAGTCCCCCTGGTTTCATGCCAATTGATTCCTAGCTTATTAGTTTCTGACCACATCATTTTTCATGGCCCATTTTGTTGGCCCACCAACATTACTTAAGCCAATCCCCAGAAAAACCATTCCAATATATAGATAACTCATTAATTTCCTCCATCTCAACTCTGGTATTCTAGAACCCTCCTCTCTAGCCATTTTCTGTGTTCTAAATTGCATTTTTTTTCTTCCTTTATTGAATATCCTCTGCAATCTCACTGGTTTCCTGAGGTCCTCCTGACTTCTAAGTATATGATGAACATTTGAATTTCACTTGTTTACATTTTCTGCCTGGCTCCCTATATTGAAAAACAGCATATAGTTATACATGCTATTTAGTAAATATTTTCAAGCTAACAATAAATTCACTACAACACTTAATAACAATAACCACATTGAGTATTGTAAATCTACAAAATGCTTGAAAATCAGAATGCAAATTACAGATATTGAAAAGTAGTCCAATATACCTAGGTAGTAGAGAGATAGAAAGATAGATGTAGAATATGTGCATATATATATATATATATATATATATATATCCACTACTGGATATATCTGGGACTTCCCTGGTGGCTCAGATGGTAAAGTGTCTGCCTACAATGAGGAAGACCTGGTTTCAATCCCTGGGTCAGGAAGATCTCCTGGAGAAGAAAATGGCAACCCACTCCAGTATTCTTGCCTGGAAAATCCCATGGACAAAGGAGCCTGGTAGGCTACACTCTCCATGGGGTCACAAAGAGTTGGACACAACTGAGCAACTTCACTTTTCACTTTCACTGGGTATATCTACATATGTATCTAGGTACTGACATACCTAGATAATTGATAGGCAGCTAGATCACGAGACAGATAGATAGAATGATAGATATACATTATATACATATCAGTTCTACAAAAAAAATATATTTACATTTTCCTTATTCAGATGAGGCTCAGAGAAGTAAAGTAACTTGGCCAAGAACAAGCATCTCACTGACAGAGACAGGATTCAACTCAAGCAGATCCAAATCCACATCTATATTCTGTACACAAATGCTTACCATTCTTATTTCGATTTTTATGTTGTGAGCAACTCCTACTGTCTACTTTCTCTGTTCCCACAATTAGGTCAATGAACACTGCTGAGAGAGATCACCAGTCTATGCTGTCTGAACAGGCTACGTGTTCCTACCGCTACTGGAAGCAGTCTATTTTACCTACCTCCTCTCTTACATGGGGAGCAACCTAAGAGCAAGTAGAGACCACTCATCCTTATAAATATGCAAACTCAAATCTCAAGTGTCTTGTCAATGAAAATAAAATTACACCTTAAGCTAAGATACAATGACAATATACAGAAGACACCTAGTATATATGTATTCCTTTGATCCCAATTGAGTACACAGGACCTTGATGAATCTGCTCACAAAGATGAAAAATGATCTCACCTTGGTTGCTGATAGTTACTCCTGATTTCATTTTTGACAGTACTGTGGTGTAATGTTCACTTCATAATGCCAGCTTTCTGTGGGTGCCCCTCCACATGGATAATGCTCTATTGTGATGTCATCCATCTCTGTCAATTACAAACAGTATGGTTGTAGCAATACCAAGATGGATGAAGCTTCAGAATGAGCCCAATTGAAGAATCATATGAGTAAAATTTGGGGTTTAAGAAATCCACAAATACCCAGAATCCTGCATGAATAGAAATGAAAAGTCCTTTATAAAAATATTTATTCTAAAGTGTCCTTTCAAAGGAATGCCAAACCTCTAGGACAATCCATAAAATGAGGAAAGAAGTTTAATTGTCAAAACAATTCAGACTATAACAGGAACCCTAAAGTGTCAGAGAAGAAGCCATTTCCCTCTTCTTACCCACTTTTGAATTCTCAGCTAGATTATATTTCCCAGGCTTCCTTGCATTTAGACATGGCAATGTGTCTGAATTTCAGCCAATGAGAACAGAAATGGACAAAGTCACTTCTAAACACAGCCATAAATTCTTCCTGTGTGTTCCTCCGGGATTTCCCCTTCCTGCTACTGGAATGCTGATCCCCAGGGAAACCTTTATAATCACATGTTGATGATGGCAGAACTGCCATCATTCTTGTTCTCTAAATAGTGGCCTGCAAACAAGCCTTCCCAGTTTTAACCCTGATGACCTATGATGTCAATAAAACATTGTATAAGCAAGAAATTAAGTACCATTGTTCTAAGTTACTATGGTTTTGGTATATATTCTTGTACTTTTTGCTACTCTAACAATCAGTATCCTATTTTGAAGTGGGGGACTATATTGATAAAGGAGAATGAGAGATTGCTAAGCAATGGTTTACTAATCAAATGGCACATGGTTAAGACATAAAAGAGGATAAAAAGAATGACAGCATATAAGGCAATAAAAAGTAAGATAAAACTAACCTTTGCAATAACTTGCAAGATAAGCCATCCATATGCCCAACGAGCCTGCAATTCTAGGGCAGTGGATGAAGAAACCTAGTGTTTCCTCTCCCACCTCCTTTACAACATTTATATGGGTGCCAGATTACTTGAACTTTAAATATGTTTTTATTATAATTTGAAGTTTTCTTTATAATCTTATCTAAATAGATTGAAAGTTTCTAGATAGGTATGTAAATAGATTCTGAAATACTCATATTATTTTCTGAATCCTCTTAGGTGTTTTGTAGACAGTCATAACTGAATATATAATAATGACTTTTTTAATATTACTTTGACCACTGCAGCAGATTATGAAGAGGTCTCACTTTTATCTTATACCAGGGAATATATTCTCCATCTTGGATAGGTAGGATTTATGATGAAATATAATCACACAAGATAGTCTAGAATAAAATGTAATAAGACGAAATGGAATGGAATGGAACAGAGTCCTGCTGCTGCTGCTAAGTCGCTTCAGTCGTGTCCAACTCTGTGCGGCCCCATAGACGGCAGCCCACCAGGCTCCCCTGTCCCTGGTATTCTCCAGGCAAGAACACTCGAGTGAGTTGCCATTCCCTTCTTCAATGCATGAAGTGAAAAGTGAAAGTGAAGTCACTCAGTCGTGTCTGACTCTTTGCGACCCCATGGACTATATACTACCAGGCTCCTCCATCCATGGGATTTTCCAAGCATGAGTACTGGAGTGGGTTGCCACTTCCTTCTCTGGAACAGAGTGCACTGCACTTCATAAGTCCTTGTTCTATTACATATGTGCCCACGTATGCATATTGGGCCACAGTCTTCAATGTATTTTTATGTACATGCATAAAAACTGCTAGATCAGATCAGATCAGATCAGTCACTCAGTCGTGTCCGACTCTTTGCGACCCCATGAATCGCAACACGCCAGGCCTCCCTGTCCATCACCAACTCCCAGAGTTCACTCAGACTCACGTCCATCGAGTCAGTGATGCCATCCAGCCATCTCATCCTCTGTCATCCCCTTCTCCTCCTGCCCCCAATCCCTCCCAGCATCAGAGTCTTTTCCAATGAGTCAACTCTTCCCATGAGGTGGCCAAAGTACTGGAGTTTCAGCTTTAGCATCATTCCTTCCAAAGAACACCTAGGGCTGATCTCCTTCAGAATGGACTGCTTGGATCTCCTTGCAGTCCAGGGGACTCTCAAGAGTCTTCTCCAACACCACAGTTCAAAAGCATCAGTTCTTCGAAGCTCAGCTTTCTTCACAGTCCAACTCTCACATCCATACATGACCACAGGAAAAACCATAGCCTTGACTGGACGGACCTTTGTTGGCAAAGTAATGTCTCTGCTTTTGAATATGGTATCTAGGTTGGTCATAACTTTCCTTCCAAGGAAAAGTTTTAATTTCATGGCTGCAGTCACCATCTGCAGTGATTTTGGAGCCCAAAAAATAAAGTCTGACACTGTTTCCACTGTTTCCCCATCTATTTGCCATGAAGTGATGGGACCAGATGCCATGATCTTCGTTTTCTGAATGTTGAGCTTTAAGCCAACCTTTTCACTCTCCTCTTTCACCTTCATCACGAGGCTTTTTAGTTCCTCTTCACTTTCTGCCATAAGGGTGGTGTCATCTGCATATCTGAGGTTATTGATATTTCTCCTGGCAATCTTGATTCCAGCTTATGCTTCTTCCAGTCCAGCGTTTTCTCATTATGTACTCTGCATAGAAGTTAATTAAGCAGGGTGACAATATACAGCCTTGACGTACTCCTTTCCCAATTTGGAACCAGTCTGTTGTTCCATGTCCAGTTCTAACTGTTGCTTCCTGACCTGCATACAAATTTCTCAAGAGGCAGATCAGGTGGTCTGGTATGCCCATCTCTTTCAGAATTTTCCACAGTTTATTGTGATCCACACAGTCAAAGGTTTTGGCATAGTCAATAAAGCAGAAATAGATGTTTTTCTGGAACTCTCTTGCTTTTTCCATGATCCAGCGGATGTTGGCAATTTGATCTCTGGTTCCTCTGCCTTTTCTAAAACCAGCTTGAACATCAGGAAGCTCACGGTTCACATATTGCTGAAGCCTGGCTTGGAGAATTTTGAGCATTACTTTACTAGCTTGTGAGATGAGTGCGATTGTGCGGTAGTTTGAGCATTCTTTGGCATTGCCTTTCTTTGGGATTGGAATGAAAACTGACCTTTTCCAGTCCTGTGGCCACTGCTGACTTTTCCAAATTTGCTGGCATATTGAGTGCAGCACTTTCACAGCATCATCTTTCAGGATTTGGAACAGCTCAACTGGAATTCCATCACCTCCACTAGCTTTGTTCGTAGTGATGCTTTCTAAGGCCCACTTGACTTCACATTCCAGGATGTCTGGCTTTAGGTCAGTGATCACACCATCGTGATTATCTGGGTCGTGAAGATCTTTTTTGTACAGTTCTTCTGTGTATTCTCGCCATCTCTTCTTAATATCTTCTGCTTCTGTTAGGTCCATACCATTTCTGTCCTTTATCGAGCTCATCTTTGCATGTCTTTCCCATTCTGTTGCTTTCCTCTATTTCTTTGCATTGATCGCTGAAGAAGGCTTTCTTATCTCTTCTTGCTATTCTTTGGAACTCTGCATTCAGATGTTTATATCTTTCCTTTTCTCCTTTGCTTTTCACTTCTCTTCTTTTCACAGCTATTTGTAAGGCCTCCCCAGACAGCCATTTTGCTTTTTTGCATTTCTTTTCTATGGGAATGGTCTTGATCCCTGTCTCCTGTACAATGTCACGAACCTCATTCCATCAAAACTGCTATGCATAATTTAAATTTTTAAATACTGATTTAATATATCAGAAAGAATATTCCCTTAATATTTTGCCTTTAACTCTGTACTGAATAAAAAGGGAAATGACAAAAAGTTGATGGATTGTGAGGAAGCCAAAAGGTCAATGGACTGGTGTTCCAAGTGAGATGCCAGTGGGAATAGTTGAGCATGAAAGCTTGAAAGAGGGTGGTTGTGGCCCTCCCCCACCAACTGAGATATCTAAATGAATGATTTAGATGTGGAATGTATTAGGGTAATAGTAACCCAGGAGGAGTCTGGCATGCTACAGTCCATAGAATCACAAGGAGTCAGACACAACCTAAAGACTGAACAACAACAAACAACAAAGGATGCTTCAAGTACACTTGAAAAGAATGTTTATTCTGGGTTTTCTAGATTGTAATGTCTTCAAAGTATCAATGAAGTCTAAGGGTTCTATTGTATCATTTAGGATCTCTATTGGCTTATTGATTCTCTGGAAGATCTGTCCATTGATGTCTGTTGGACGTTAAAGTCTCCTAATATTATTGTATTCCAGTCAATTTCTCCTTATGTCTGTTAGTATTTGTTTTATGTATTTAGATGCTTCTATATTGGGTGAATATATGTTAATAAGTATAATATTCTTTTCTTGTATTGACATTTTTAAAGTGCTGAAAGTAACTAGAAACCTAGGATTCTACATTGTAAAAAATATCTTTTTTTAACCTTGCAAAAATATCTTTCAAAAATGAAACAAAAAGATTTGAAGATGATAAAAATCTAAGAAAATGGGTCACCAGTTGACTCACAATAGAGAAATTCTAAAGAGAGTTATTCAAACTAAAGGAGTACGATCTCAGATGGAAATATGAAACACAGGAAGAAAGAAATAAGAACTATAAAGAATAATCATATGGATATATCTAAATAAATAGCTATTTCAAAAATATTAATGATGTATTTAGTATATGTATATGCAGAACTAGAATTCATTATAGTAACAGCATAAAAGTTGAAAGTAAATTGAATTAAAATGCTGTAAGAGTCTCACACTGCCTGGGAAGTAATAAAAGTATTAAGATAGATTTTAATAAACCAAGGAGGCATACTTTAATCTCTAGGATAATAACTAAAATAATAATAAAAGAATATATTGCTAACAAATGAATAGAAGGGAAATAAAACAAGAAAAATGGAGCTAATAAATATCAAAGACAAATAAAGAAAATATAACATATAAAGAGACATAGAAAACAAACAGTAAAATGATAAATTTAAACACAAAGATATCAGTACTTAACATTTAATGTAAGCAAATAGATTATCTAATTAAAACACAAAGATAGTCAGACCTAATTTTTAAAAATTATATATTGATTACAAAAATTCTCTTTAAACATGACAACACCGAATGTTTGAGGGGGAAAAATGTATATTGTACCAAAAGCACTATTCAAAAGGAACCTGGTGTAGTTATACTAATAGCAGACAGATTTAAAGACAAGTATTACTAGAGATAAGAAAGCAGATTTCCTAACACAAAAGAATGAATTCAACAATAAACTAACCATTTTAAATTTAAGACATAGCCTCTAGGTATACAATGCAAGAACTGATAGAACTAAAGGATAAAAAGGGCTCTTATAACAGTGCAGCAAATATACATCACTGAATTTAATTATTATAGATACATATTTCTTCAGAAAAAATTTTAATCTGTCAAATAACTTAATTCACCAACAGTCTCCACCTGCAATTTGAATTCCCTGTGACAAAAGATGATTGCTACTTTAGGTACTGTTCTAGAAAGCAGCTAGTCAAAATCTTTTAAAGTCAGGTTTTAATTAAAATTGCGCTTGAGTAAGAGTTTTTGTTTTTAAAAGTGTGCTTCCGCTTGCTTCGGACACTCGAATCCTTTGTTGGCTACGACCCACGCAGAAACTGTTTCACTTTTGACAGTGTTCTTAAATCCTTCACAGCCAGCGTTCCATTAGAACTATAAATTAAACCTTGTATTTAAAACGCTTAACTGAAAATGTATCTTGGCATCAAAACAAATTATAGCACCAAGGAGAAAGAAAAGTTAGCTTTTCCATAAAGTAAGTATGCGACTAGCCAGTGTGCTTAGTCTCTCAGTTGTGTCCAACTCTTTGTGACCCCATGGAGAGTGTAGCCTACCAGGCTCCTCTGTCCATGGGATTCTCCAGGCAAGAATACTGGAGTGGGCTGCCATTTCCTCCTCCAAGGGATCTTCCTGACCCAGGGATCAAACCATCCTCTCTGCCTTGCAGGTGGATTCTTTACCTGCTGAGCCATCCGGGAAGCCCTTGTATCTGGAAAAGGTAACAATGGGTAACAATTCATGAAGTATTCAGCATTAACTTAGATGATTTACTGGCTCATATAAATGTATAGCAACAGAATTGTGTCAAAAATAATTAGCAAACTAATAAATTGTGCATGAGTTCTAGTTGTCAGGTACATGAAATCATTAGCGAAGATGTGATAAGGCAAAGAAAACTTGCTAGTTTAAGATCAACTTCAACTCAATTTCCCCGTCACCACTAAAAGCGTTCAAATCACCTTT
Organism: Bos taurus; assembly: GCF_002263795.3. NCBI lineage: Eukaryota > Metazoa > Chordata > Mammalia > Artiodactyla > Bovidae > Bos > Bos taurus. The sequence continues at coordinate 85,794,151 of NC_037333.1, forward strand.
ACAAATTAAATACACAATACCCCTCAATTACTGGGTTTCCCAGTAATTGCAGGAGACAGGAGAGACACATGTTCTATCCCTGGGTTGGGAAGATATCCTGGAAGAGGATAGGGCAACCCACTCCAGCATTCTTGCCTGGAGAATCCCATGCACAGAGGAGCCTGGTGGGCTACAGTCCATAGGGTCGCACAGAGTCAGACACAACTGAAGCGACTTAGCATGCATGTACACACCCTTCAATTACTATAGACTCATCATACCAGGATATTTTGAAATTTTCCAGTGGTCATGTATGGATGTGAGAGTTGGACTGTGAAGAAAGCTGAGCACCAAAGAATTGATGCTTTTGAACTGTGGTGCTGGAGAAGACTCTTGCGAGTCCCTTGGACTGCAAGGATATCCAACCAGTCCATCCTAAAGGAGATCAGTCCTGGGTGTTCATTGGAAGGACTGAGGCTGTTCATTGGATGCTGAGGCTAAAACTCCAATACTTTGGCCACCTCATGCGAAGAGTTGACTCATTGGAAAAGACCCTGATGCTGGGAAGGATTGAGGGCAGGAGGAGAAGGGGATGACAGAGGATGAGATGGCTGGATGGCATCACCAACTCAATGCACGTGAGTTTGGATGAACTCCGGGAGTTGGTGATGGACAGGGAGGCCTGGCATGCTGTGATTCATGGGATCGCAAAGAGTCGGACACGACTGAGTGACTGAACTGAACTGAAGGAAGAAATTGCTATTGAAAGACTAACATTTATTTGTCACATGGGCCAGCTTTTTTATTTAATCTACAGAACAAATTCTATAAAGCAGATTAGTACTATTTTATTTTGTAGATGACAGTGGTGAGATACAAGTGATTAGGTCACTGGCCATACAACACACAGCTATATACAAGAGAGGAGCTGGGATTTCAATCAGGCTACCTGATTTCATCCCACACACACCGCTAAACTGCTGTACAACAGAAGACTCACATTTTTCTGACTGCAACTCAAACACAATTTACAAAGTAACCCAATATATATCCACCTATATAACCATAAAATGTTTCTTGAAAATATACTTACACATAATGCAATCTGATATTTTTTCTCTACACTGCTCTATCCATTTTTTAAATTCTGTTTCCTATTCTCTAAATTGGTATCACTTATAGTGGGTTGCATCCACACTGCAATAGTGTTGTCATTTTTTTTGAAGTATGTTAGTTAGGTGACTGGAAACCAATTGGATTTGGAAAACAAAATAGTACAGTAGAAAAGATTCAATCTTTGAAATGTGTCAAATTTAAGTTCAATTCCTATCTTAAATATTCATGCAAACTTGAACTAGGTTTTTTATTTCTCCTATGATTTCTTTCCCAGTGAGTAATCCGGCAGTGAAAGTAAAAGTGAAGTCATTCAGTCATGTCTGACTCTTTGTGACCACATGGACTGTAGTCTACCAGGCTCCTCTGTCCATGGAATTTTCCAGGCAAGAGTACTGGAGTGGGTTGCCATTTCCTTCTCCAGGGGATCTTCCCAACCCAGGGATCGAACCTGGGTCTCCTGCATTGCAGGCAGACACTTTACCATCTGAACCACTAGGGGCCCTTCAATCTGGCAGTAATAACATATATTTCAAAGGATTATTGTGAGAATTAAATGATCTAATCCACATTAAGTAATTAGCACACAGTCCAGGATGTGGCAAAGACCCAGCACACCATAGCTATTAGAGAATAAAGAATAATATCTTCCAGGATAGGATAATTTTTTCTCAACTTAATGAAAATTATCTCATATGGATAAATCTCTGAGTACCTGGATTCATCTTAAACATAAAATTATCTGATTTACTATATATTCAATTAAAAATAGATTAGTAATTTTCCCATTCCTACCATCTTTGCTAGGCTAGTGTATATTGTATACATTTACATATGAACCCAATATATTTTGGAGTATTTTCTTACTCTTTAAGTAATCCGATTATTCATTAGCTAGGAAAAATATATTAAGCCATTTCCATATATTTAATATTTTAAGTAGCTCAAATACCTGTATGCAATACCGATAGATAAAAGTACACATCTAGGGAGGAAATATAAAATTAAGATGACTGTAAAAGAATATAAATATATGTATACATGTGTGTATATATATTATATAGATAATACATATATAACTGAATCACTTTGCTGTACACCTGAAACTAACACAATGTTGTAAGTCAGCTATACTTCAATAAATAAATAAAATTTTTTTAAAGTACTATTAAGTCTCTGTTTCCTAATTCTCTATTTCTCACCACAAGATCCTTCCTCTTACTTTCAAAATTGAAACAAGGCATTTATTTCAACTGCCTTCTTTTCCTGTTCTTCAAAATGCTTCTTCCAAAATAAGTCAGCGCTTACCATATACATGTCAGTTCTGACATGTAAATCTGCTGCTCCTGCTGCTGCTAAGTCGCTTCAGTCGTGTCCGACTCTATGCGACCCCATAGACAGCAGCCCACCAGGCTCCCCCGCCCCTGGGATTCTCCAGGCAAGAACACTGGAGTGGCTTGCCATTGCCTTCTCCAAGACATGTGCAAATTCCAGAATTCATACCATTTTAAAGAAGTAATTCACAAGTTTTCACTTTGCAATAATTTCAAAGACGTTTTAAAAATACTTTTGTGCGTCCTCTTACTCCATAGATTCTGATAAATTGTTCTGGGGTAAGGTCTGAAAATTGAGAATATTGTTAAAGTTCCCCAGGTAATTTTCATGTGCAGTCAAGTTTGAAAACTACTATATTAGAGCATTCAGCATACTTCCTCAAGGCTTGCTAGGCAATGACTGGATCACAGTTCTATGGACGAAGCTGCCAAACTGGTAACTGCAACTGTCATTGCTTTGTTTACATAAAGAAAATCAACACATATTACCTTTCCTCCAGCTTTCTCTTAACTCCAATAGAAATCCAGAGAGAGGTATTTAAGGAGAGAGATTTTTCTGTAGAAGTCCTTTTTCTTCTTGTGTTCTCAAATTGTGGCTATCTAAGCTGAGTATCTGATCAAAAAAATTAAACAACAGTTTGGTTATTCCAAAGAAGAACCTCCTGCCAAGGTAGGTACTTAGAAAATAGATGTAAGGATTTTGACTTTGGAATTCTAACTTTTACTCATACTCTCAATCATATCATTTTCGTGATGTGATACCATGAAATAATACCAGGAATATTATATATATGGAAATAGTATCCAACCTTAAAAAGAAGGAAATACTGTCATTTGCAACAACACAGATGTACCTAGAGGGCATTATACTACATGAAATAAACCAAAGAGAAAAATACAAGTGCATGCTATCACTTATATGTAAAAAAAATTTTTTAAGCCAAACCCATAGAAACAGAGAATAGAAGCAGGATAGGGGGTAGAGAGTGAAATGAGGAGAGGTTAGTAAAGTGAACAAATTTTCACTTATAAAGTCTCAGGATCTAATGTATAACACAGTGACTATAGTTGACAATCAGTTCTGAAGTTTGATGAGTAGAACTTAAATGTTCTCATTAAAAAATAAATAAATAGGTGAGGTGATAGACGCATTAAGTAATCCAGAGGAGAGTCCTTTCACAATGTATACATATCAAATAATAATATTACACAGTTTATATTATATTTGTCAATTACATCTCAATAAAGCTTAAAAAATTTAAATAGTCATGTTACCTGAAAAACTCAGATGTATTTTAAGAAAAAAGCATTGTCAGTGGTAAAGCTCATTAAGTCTAAAATTTCTGAAAGAGTGTGTTGAGAAGAGCATTCCTGTTGACTGGTTGCACGATTTACATCCAACTTAATAAGCTATTGACTCTTTTCTGCTGACATATTTTATGGTCTCTAAAGTTAATCATGAATAGAAGAGTCTTAAACTCAAAGATATATTTACATTTCTGTTGTTTTTGTTTGAGTTGAGTTTTTAATGCATCTTGAAACTGCCTTTTAAGAGAACATATTAGAAAGGTAATTTTAAAGGGGTGGCCTCACCAACCTACAACTGTAGAATCTGTGGACCTCTTGTCCTAGGTCATTTTCAAGGTTAGCACAGATGATGGATATCATTCTGATCCCAAGGCAATCTGTCATCATGGTGGTGATTGAATTTGCCTTCCCAGAACACAGGTTGTCATGCACTTGATATAGTACTGAAAACTGTAACCGAATTAAGGACAAAGTCTCCTTTTCCTAATTCAGACTCTGATGGACAATAATTGGCTTTTGGGAATCACTTGTGGAAAAATATATGGCAATAATATCTTGTAGTGTTGTTAAAGGGAAGATACATATTGCATAGTATTTTCTCTTCAGATAAATCTAACTAAGAGGGATTACTTTTTTGTTTTTTAAAAAAATAATTATGCTAAGAATTGATCTTTTTTACAACAATATGGTCACACTGACATTATCCAGGTCATGAATCTACAGAAATCTGTCAGTTATTACTACTATCAAAAGTACACCCAAATAAGTTATGTCTCTTAAAAGTAGTCACCACTGTAGACAGCAAGGATTTTCCAAAAAAACTTTTATTTTCAAAATGTATTTGAACACCTATCTGGGAATTGCCTTTCATTAAATACAAGTCCCATTATTTTGTTATAAAATATCACAAACAACAATATTGCTGTGCATACATGCTGCTTCCTTTCCCCAAAATGTCAAGCACACCTTTGAAAGGCTGCAGTGCTATTTCTTTGTTATATCATATAACATATACTAGAGTCCTTACTAAATTTTTGTTTTAAATTTTGAAAACAATAAATAATCAATTGACTAATCATGGACAATCATTGGTCTGCTTTCAGGGGCAACTTTAAAGAATGAAAAACTTAACTTTCATCTTCAGCCTATTGGCTCTTGTCACACATCTTATGGTAAGTTCCCCCAGTCTTATTCTTCATATGTTTCTTACTAATTATAACTTCAAATAAAATTCTGATATCTATGATATCATCCTACTTTATATAACAGTAGAGTGTCCAAATGTCAATCATTATAGACTTGTTCTTATTTTCCTTTTTCTTTCTCTTTTACATATGACTACTCATCTGGGCACTGGTCATGGGCTTGAAGGAACAGAGGCCAGGGAGAATCTGGAAGAGTTTTGTCTTATCCAGAAACATCTCTTCCTTTTTTTTCTTTTTCAAAAGTATTACAATCAAATTGTCAGAAACACATAATGTAAGTTTGCTGCTACTGCTGCTAAGTCGCTTCAGTCGTGTCTGACTCTGTGCGACCCCATAGACGGCAGCCCACCAGGCTTCCCTGTCCCTGGGATTCTCCAGGCAAGAACACTCGAGTGGGTTGCCATTTCCTTCTCCAATGCAGGAAAGGTGAAAGTGAAGTTGCTCAGTCGTGTCTGACTCTTAGCGACCCCATGGACTGCAGCCTACCAGGCTCCTCCGTCCATGGGATTTTCCAAGCAAGAGTACTGGAGTGGGGTGCCATTGCCTTCTCCAACTAAGTGCTTTAAGACTGCAGGAAATAGGAAAACAGAAAGTGGATCTCAAAGATAAATTTTCTAAAATTTATAAATGTATTGTAAAGACTTTAAAATTAGAAAGTTCTTCTTATGTCTTAAAAACATTGGTTAGGGCTAAAATATTTCTATTAATTGACTAGGAAATAAAGTTCTACCTTTTTACTTAAAAGAACAGTACAAAAAGAAAGGTCATTCATTCAAGAAACACTTATGTTACTTCAAACTTCTGAAAAGCATTGGTTAAACTGCATAGAAGAGTCAAAATATATATAATGCAAAGAAACAAGTGATAAATTCCATAGCCATGAGCATCAATAGATTAATTTGAACCCCAGAGAAAGAATAGTTATGCTAGTGTACTTTGGTGCTGAGATGGGAGTTAGAAGAGAGAAAGCTCAAAATATGTTTCATTCCTTAATAATTATTGACAATCCACTGTGGGCTGAGTCCTGCTGGATGGTACAAAAAGCACGATGTTGAATTTGAAATTGGGGTCCTCATAGATCATAGTTCTCATTTCTTACACTTACATAAGATAAACTATTTAAAAAACAATCCATACTACACAGTGAGCAAATATATGTGTAGTATAGATTGTTTTCTAAATAGTTTCTCTTAGGTATATGTCAATAGGGTCCAACAATAATACAAGGAGATAAAGTAGAAGTATTATTTTGATACATTCAATGATTTTATGTAAATATTTTTGGACAAGTGGTTTATTTTCACCTAGCTCAGTTTCTCATCTACAATACAAAATTGAACAATGTTTCATTCCATGGGATATCTGTATCAGGAACATCTGATCCAACTCTTAAGACTGTATATTTACAGACCCTGGCCCAGGCCTGAGAAGAAAAAAGAACATCTGACTTTGAGGTCTGAACATCTGCAATCCAGGGAATTGTTATGCATGCTTAAGTTTGAGACTACTCGAATAGATTTTATTGAAATTAACTTCTCAAGCTATTCTGTTATAGTTACATGAGGTATATCAAGAGAATTTTAAGATAAATGTAGGTGAAATCAATACATCAAATGAAAAAGTCTTAAGTCAATGATTATAAGTAATTATCAAATTTATCATGCTAGAACAAACCCCCTTTTCTGGAACATTTCCCCAAACTTTGTGACAAATGTGATTTCCATGGAAATGTAAATAGTTTGAAGATAAAGGAAGCTCTCTGGTCAAGTAATTTAGGAAAGTCAAACACAATTAATTACAATTTGGTTTACTACAGCACTTTTCAGAGACAATAACAGAGAAAATGCTGTCCTTGGTCCCCCTCCTTCAACCATCTGTTTCATACTGAGAATAAGTAACTTCTGAGAAACCTAATACAAATCATCAATCTTGAAGAGTATAATGAATTAAAGGCAAATTTTTACTCAAGATGCCTGCACTGTGAAACTAATACAACTTAAATTCTTTCTAGTTTAAAAGATTATAGAACCTCAGCTCTGAGATTTCAATCTGCGTTTACAAGGCTTCATGCCTTTTCAAACTCAAAATGACCAAAACTTAATTGACCCTTTTCCCTCTTGGCATGTTTATCTTCATTAATGACAGGGACCATGACTTAAGATTTGAGGATTTTATTTGAGTCTTTATTCATTCATTCAAAAACATTTACTGAGAGTCTGGAAGGTGCTAGAACTGAAGATAGAAAGATGAACAAAATAGAGACATTGTTTTGGGGGGTACTGGGGGAAAAAAGAGAAGCTAAAGGTGGCATTAAAGAACCTGACTGCCAATGCAGGAGAAGTAAGAGATGAGGGTTTGATTCTTGGGTCAGGAAGATTCCCTGGAAGAGGAAGTGGCAACCTACTCCAATATTCTTGCCTGGAGAATCCCATGGGCAGAGGAGCCTGGCAGGCTGCAGTCTATAGGGTCACAAAGAGTCAGACATTACTGAAGTGACTTAGCACACAGGCAAGCAATTACTGTACAAAATGGTAAGGGATTATAAGTATTATAATAAAAGTGGTAAAGCAACAAAAAGGCCAAGGACACCTAACTTACCTCCTCCTCACTCCCTCAAAGATGTTGGATTCTGATTGAGATGCTAGAGATACAAAACTGAGGAAGATACCAACTCTTTCTTCAGCAACAATAAAACAGCTTATGATATTAAAGAGAGAGAAATATCAAAACAAATGGTTTCTATCACTGTAAGAACAAAGTAATGATGCTTGCTTTGAACTCCAGTGACGGCTTCACAAAAGTAAAAATTTGGTTGATTATATATTATATAAAGATATTTGCTATACAATTTTTTAATCTTCAAATTAATGTGTTGAGGGTGCATAAAGATACTTAAACATTTTGAAGGAAGGCAATGGCCACCCAAGTGGATGGACATTAGGGAGGGAGAAAAGAATTCTCTGCTAGAAGAAGAGTCTGTACAAAGGCACAGGGGCAAGAAACAGCTCCTTGTATTGATAGTTCTATATGGTTTATGCAATCAAGGCAAGCAATAGTTCTGTACGGTCAAAGCAAGGATGAAGAAGGGAATGACAAGAGATGAGCTTAGATGGTATAACAGGCTATCTTGTTGGTTGCAAAGGACAGGGACCCACTATGGATATCTCAAGAAAAGATAAGTCAATGCAAGAAATAGATGTAAATTAGAACTGGAACAACAAATTCAGGCATCCCTAAAAGACAGTCCCTATCGCATGGCATACCTCCTTATCCTTGCACTGTTCTCTCTCTCAGGAGAGATGTGTTCTCTTTACTCATAGTTTCTGTGTCCCCATAGTTTAGTTTACAGGTGGCTCTTATTAAAGCCCCAGTCTTTATCTAGCTCATTTTAACCCCTAATATTCATATTTTAGTTCCCACTTCATTAGGCAATTTTAGTATTTTCTATTTCAGGTTACAGAGAAAGAATTTTGTAAATATGGTTTATTTTCCTTCATCTGACCATAAGTCAAAGTATCCTGGATGGCAAGCACTCTGGAAGATCTTTGGTCTATAATCCAGAAATAATTCAAATAAAGGTAGCCAGAGAAAAATCAGTCATGCTAAAAAAAACATGGCTATGGATCCTTCTGAAATGACTTAGAATTTTTTTTGTATTGAAGCATAGTTGATTTACAATAGTGTTAGTTTCAGGTGTCCAGCAAAGTGATTCAGTTACATATATTTTTTCAGATTCCTTTCCATTATAGGCTATTATGAGATATTGAATATAGCTCCCTGTGCTATATAGTAAATCCTGGTTGCTTGTATATTTTATGTATAGTTGTGTATATCTGTTAACCCCATACTCCTCATTTATCCCTTTTCTGTCCTTCCTTTTTGGTAACCATAAGTTTGTTTTCTATGTCTGTGAGCCTGTTCCTGTTTTGCAAATACATTCATTTGTATTATTTTTTAGATCCACATATGAGTGATATCATATAGCATATGTCTTTCTCTGTCTGACTTACTTCACTCAGTATGATAATCTCTAAGTTCATTCATGTTACTGCAAATGGCAATATTTTATTCTTTTATATGACTAAATAATATTCCATTGTGTGTGTATATATATATATATAATATATATATATATACACTTATGTATGCATGTGTGTGTGTGCGTGTGTATATATATGTCACATTTTCTTTATTCACCTTTTAATGAACATTTAGTTTACTTCCGTGTCTTGGGTAATACAAACAGTGCAGCTATGAACATCGAGGTACATGCATGTGTCTTTTCAAATTAGTTTTTGTCTTCTATAGATATATGCCCAGGAGTGGGATTTCTGGATCATTTCTGGTAACTCTGCTTTTAGATTTTTAATAAACCTCCATACTCTTCTTCATAGTGGCTGCACCAATCTACATTCCTATCAACAGTGCAGAAGGGTTCCCTTTTCTTCACACCCTCTCCAGCATTTATTGTTCGTAGACTTTTTTAGGATAGCCATTCTGATTGGTATGAGGTTTTGATTTGCATTTCTCTAATAATTAGCTATGTTGAGCATCTTTTCATGTGCCCATTGGTCATCTGTATGTCTCTTTGAAAGAAATGTATATTTAGGTCATCTGCCCATGTTTTGATTGGATGAATTGTTTGACAGAATTTTTTTAATTTATTTCTTTTTAATTGGAGGAGAATTGCTTTACAATATTGTGTTGGTTTCTGCCATATATCAACATGAATCAGCCATAGGTATATGTATGTCCCTCTCTCTTGAACCTGCCTCCTAGCACCCCCCTCCATCCCATCCCTCTAAGTTGTCACAGAGCACCAGAATTGAGCTCCCTGCATCATACAGAAAATTTCCACTGGCTATCTAATTTTATATATGGTAATGTATATGTTTCAATGCTACTCTCTTTCAATTCATCCCACCCTCTCCTTCCCCTCCCTGTGAAATGACTTAGAATTTTTGAGTGATCACTAGTCTTTGTAAAAGGGATTCAGCTGTGTGTTGGTAATAGACATCAGGATAAATAGGAAATAGAAATTAGGAGGTAGGAACAGAAAATCTAGTCTCGCTTTCCTCACCATACGGCTAGGAATGAAACGGGATAAACTTGTGATAACAGCTACAGAGGTACTATGGAGGTTAACAACCAGAGGTACTCTGAGAATGGGATTCTTTAATACATGAGATGTAAGTTGATATTATGGACTGGGAGAATACAGCAAAGGATTAAAAAGAGGTTGCTATGAAAAGTGAAAGGTGATAATTAAAAGAGAAAAAGCCCTGGGAAGGGAGAGAAGATAGTTACAGGATACAGATGAAAAAGTTGACTGTAAACAGGAAAAGGAAACAGCTGGAGATAGGGACGTTTTATAAGCATGTGGGCAGAAAAGCAAAGTTCTCCATGCAGTAGCATCAATTTTGTGAAACAGAAGACATGACCATCTTCTCTTGGGGATAGGAGGCAAGAGGAGATGAAAAGAGGTGTAGATGCTCAGAAGACAGCATTTTGGGGAAAATAGGGGAGAATGGATTAGCATCATTGGGGTGCTAGATGAGGATGGACACTATAAATCTAATATTTGGGGATTTGTGGCATTCTCCAGCAATGTTCACCAGTCTGGCAGTAGAAATAGTTTGTACAGAGTTGATCCAAGTATTTGATGTTTCCTAGCTCAATAGGGCAGAAAGACACAAAGGCAAGTCACTGAACGTAACAAGTGAGTGACTAGAGTCCTGCACCTTCCTGAAATTTCTATTGCAGACCAATTAGTCTTCTGACTGTCCCTAGACTAGGACTTCTATTTCCTGACCCTGTTTATTTGCTTACAACATTCTTTTAATTTGAATTCATCTTCTTCATTTCAACTTTATTGTTTAAGCTTCATTTTAAATGTTATCTTTCTGCAAGGCAATCCTTAGTTCTCTTTTTCACCAAAATTAAACTTTGCCTTAAAATTGTTATTGCATCAGAATTTTTTGCACTATTTATCAACTATTTCTTGATCTGCTATCAGACCCACAAATCACTGCAGCTGGTATTCATAGAAGACAAAATAGCTCACATTGAGACTGGATACTATGTAACTCCTAGAGGGAAACAGACAGAACTTTATCTGACATAAATCACAGCAACATCTTTTTTGATCCATCTCTCAGAATAATGGAAATAAAAACAAGAATTAACAAAGGGGACCTACTTAAACTCAAAAGCTTTTGCACAGCAAAGGAAACAATAAATTTTTTAAAAACCCCACAGATTGGGAGAAAATATTTGCAAATGATGTGACCAATAAGGGATTAGTCTCCAAAATTTACAAAGAGCTTAACAGCATCAAAACAAACAACCTACACATAAAAAACGGGCAGAAGATCTAAACAGACATTTCTGCAAAAAAGACATACGGTTGGCCAATAGGCACATGAAAAGATGCTCAATATCACTAATTATTAGAGAAATGCAAATCAAAACTACAATGAGATATCACCTCACACCAGCCACAATGGCTATCATCAAAAAATCCACAAACAATAAATGCTGGAGAGGGTGTAGAGAGAAGGGAATCCTCCAACACTGTTGATGGGAATGTAAATTGGTACAGCCACTATGGATAACCGTATGGAGGTTCCTTAAAAAACTAAAAATAGAGCTACCATATGATGCTGCAATTCCTCTCCTGGACATATACCTGGAGAAAAATATCCAAAAGGATACATGCACCCCAATGTTCATTGCAGCACTGTTTACAATAGCTAAGACATGAAAGCAACCTAAATGTCCATCAACAGATGAATAAGGAAGATGTGGTACAGATATACAATGGAATATTACTCAGCCATTTAAAAAGTTAGATAATGCCATTGGCAGCAACATGCATGGACCTAGAGAGTGTCATAGTGAGTGAAGTCGGACAGAGAAGGAGCAATATTGTAAGATACCACTCATTTGTGGAGTCTAAAAAGAAATGATACTGATGAGCTTATAAAACAGAAACTCACAGACTTAGAAAATGAACTTATGGTTGCCGAGAGGAAGGGTAGTTGGAAACTTTGAGAAGGTCATGTATACACTGCTATACTTAAAACAGATAACCAACAAGGACCTATTGTATAGCACATGGAACTCTGCTCAATGGTTTGTGGCAGCCTGGATGGGAGGGGAGTTTGGAGAAGAATAGATACATGTATATGTATGGCTGAGGCCCTTCACTGTTCACCTGAAACTATCACAACATTGTTAATCAGCTATACTCCAATACAAAATAAAAAGTTCAAAAGAAAAAAAAGGCAACAAATAATACTTCACATTAATATTGAGTCCTTCCTTACCATACTTTACCATGTCTAAGTACTTTCCATTGATTATATAGTTATATCAACAGAATATAAGACATGAATTTTTCCTAGAACTATTTTAGAAATGAAGAAGCAGAGGCAGAGACAGTATAAACATCTCAGCTAGCGTGCAACAGAAGGAATAGCTCTAGCAGTCAGACTCCAGTGTCTTTGTCTTAACCAACACACTACACAACTTCCCACAGGCTTTTTATTGTATTGTCTTATATTGTAAATTAGGAGGTTATAGTTCTTCTAGATTTCAGACTTCTGTAAGAAAGGATTCAGGTCTTAAATTTCTTTCCCTTAACCCCTAAAAATGTGCATTGCATATAAACAGCTCTCAACAAATAGTTACACAATTAATTAATGGCTCAGAGCCTGGACTCTCACTGAATCCTCAGAATGAAGAGTAATAAGGAATTGTCCAGGGAGTTTCATTGGAGCATTTCCTTCCAACTAAAGCTATTTCCAAAGATTGCTGTTCAGTCGCTAAGTTATGTCCAACTCGCAACACCCCAAGGACTGTAGCCCACCAGGTTCCTCTGTCCATGGAATTTCTCAGGCAAGATTACTGGAGTAGTCTGCCATTTCCTTCTCCAGGGGATCTTTCCGATCCAGGGATCAAGCCTAGGTCTCCTGCACTGGCAGGCAGATTCTTTACTGGTGAGCCACCAGGGAAGCCCAAAGATGGTCTCTTTTATTATGCAATGAAGGTGATTTGGCCTCCTCTGAAATCTATAGGTGAGAGAGTAGGTTTATTTCTGTTTTGTTTTTTGCATTTATTGCTGTTCTAGGTTTCATCAAGTGCCCAGACTTCCAGAAGAGAAGGGAAATTCTCTGCTTCTTTTATCTAACTTATTTTCTCAGTGAAACATATGACTGCATGACTTTTAAAAGTACATATATCAGTGTTTGAACTTTAAATGATAAGATTTGGAAATCTTTTTTGCTTTTTGTTGGTTTTTATCCCCACAGCCTGGCGAGAGTCAAAGCATTCCCAGGGGACCGTATCCATCCAGAGAGCGATTATCATCAGTTACACCTTACAAGCCAAGAAGAGATGTTCCTCCGCTCGCTCCTGCCAACAGCCTAGCACTTATTTCACCACAAGGGCCTGTGCTACCTCCCCCTCTTTTTAGAAACGGGAAAGGTGTACCACCTACTTCTCCTGGGACTACAGGTCGCCTGGCTCCACGTCCTCCTCTTGGCGCAAATGGGAACCGTGCACCTCCTCCTGCTCCTGGTACAGAAAGGCAACTTTCATCTTCTCCACCTGACACTGAAGGGCGCCTTCCCCGTCCTGCTCCTGCTAACAAAGGGCGCCTTTCCTCTCCCCCTTCTGGCACAAAAGGGCGTCTGCCCCCTCCTGCTAAAAAAGGGCGCCTTCCCCCTCCTGCTCCTGGTACAACAGGGCGCCTTCCCCCTCCTGCTAAAAAGGGGCGCCTTCCTGCACCCCCTTCTGGCACAAAAGGGCGTCTTCCCCCTCCTGCTAAAAAAGGGCGCCTTCCCCCTCCCTCTCCTGGCACAAGAGGCCGTCTTCGCCCTCCTCCTCCTGGCAAAAAAGGACGCCTTCCCCCTCCTGGCACAAAAGGGCGTCTTCCCCCTGCCCCTCCTGGCACAAAAGGGCGCTTTCCCCCTCCCTCTCCTGGCACAAGAGGCCGTCTTCGCCCTCCTCCTCCTGGCAAAAAAGGACGCCTTCCCCCTCCTGGCACAAAAGGGCGTCTTCCCCCTGCCCCTCCTGGCACAAAAGGGCGCCTTACCCCTCCCTCTCCTGGCACAAGAGGCCGTCTTCGCCCTCCTCCTGGCAAAAAAGGGCGCCTTCCCCCTCCTGGCACAAAAGGGCATCTTCCCCCTCCTGCTAAAAAAGGGCGCCTTCCCCCTCCCTCTCCTGGCACAAGAGGCCGTCTTCGCCCTCTTCCTCCTGGCAAAAAAGGGCGCCTTCCCCCTCCTGGCACAAAAGGGCGTCTTCCCCCTGCCCCTCCTGGCACAAAAGGGCGCCTTCCCCCTCCCTCTCCTGGCACAAGAGGCCGTCTTCGCCCTCCTCCTCCTGGCAAAAAAGGGCGCCTTCCCCCTCCTGGCACAAAAGGGCGTCTTCCCCCTGCCCCTCCTGTCACAAAAGGGCACCTTCCCCCTCCCTCTCCTGGCACAAGTGGCCATCTTCCCCCTCCTCCTCCTAGCACAAAAGGGCGCCTTCCCCCTCCAGGCACAAAAGGGCGTCTTCCCCCACCCCCTCCTGGCACTATAGGGTGTCTTCCCCCTCTGTCTCCTGGCACTAAAGGGCGCCTCCCCTCTCCCCCTCCTGGCACTAAAGGGCGCTTTCCCCCTCCCTCTCCTGGCACTAAAGGGCATCCTCCCTCTCCCCCACTTGACACAAAAGGGCACCTTCCCCTTCCTGTTACAAAAGGGTGCCTTCCACCTCCTCCTGGTACAAAAGGGCACTTTCCACATTCAACTAAAACAACCGCAACCACACCCACTACTACTGTTACAAAATCCACTACCATCTCAGAACCCACCACCACAACAGCAACCATCACTTCTACAGAGCCCACCACTATAGCATTCACCATTTCCTCTGAACCGACCAACACAACTATAACCACTTCCACAGAACCCACCACCATAGTAACAACAATCACTGATACAGAATCTGCCTCCACAGCAACTATCCCTTCTACTGAATCTATTACCATAACACCAACCATAACCACTACCACTGAATCCTACATCACCTCTACAGAATCTGTGACAGAAACAATCACTGCATCCACAGAGCCCACCATAATAGAAACCACCACTCTTTCCACAGGGTCTGCAAGCACAGCAACCACCACTACTTCCACAGAATTCTCCACGGCAACCTTCATTACTTATACAGAGCCCATCACAATAGAAACTACCACCACTGCCTCAAAATTCACCAATAAAACAGCAACCATCCCTACCACTGAGCCCAACAGAGCAACCGCCATCACTTCAAATGAATCTGCCACCATAACAGCAAGCATCACGACTTCCACAGAACCCAATATCACTTCCACAGAATCCTCCACCACAGCAACCATCATCACTACTACAGAACCTACCACAATAGTAGCCAATACTGTTTCCATTGAACCCACCACCGCAGCAACCACTTCAGCTGAACCTATAACCACAACAGGAAACAATACAACTTCCACAGAATCTACCACAGCTGCCATCATTATTTCCACAGAACCCAACAAAATAGCAACCACCACTACTCCCATTTATCCCTTCACCACAGCAACCACCATCACTTCTACAGAACACACTATTACAACTACCAGTATACAATCCATAGAATTGCTTACCACAGCAACCATCACTACTACTACTACAGAACACACAACCACTACTTCTTCTAGAGAACCAACCACCACAGCAATCACAAGTTCAACTGAACCAGCCACCACAATAGCAACCACCATCACTTCCACTGAACCAAATACTACTCTCATAAAATCCTCCACAGCAAGCAATGTTACTTCCATGGAGCCTGCTGCAATAGAAACCACCACCACTTCCACAGAACTCATTGATAAAACACCAACCATTCCTACCACCAAGCCCACCACAGAAACCACTACCAGTTCTTCTGAACCTACCACCTCAACAGCAACCATCACTTCCACGGAACCCACCACCACTTCAACTGAACCTACAAAGACAATAGCAGCCAAATTTCCCACAGAGCACACCACAACAGCAATTACCACCACTTCAACTGAACCTAACAACTCAATAGGAAAAACCGTAACTTCTACAGAATCCACCACCACAGAATCTACTACCATTTCCACGGAATCTACCACAGCAACTATCATTACTTCCACAGAACCTACCACAACAGCAACGATTACTTCCACAGAGTCCACCAACTCAGGAACCATGACCATTTCAACTGAACCTTCTGCCAAAACTGTAACCATCATTTCCACAGTGCCAACCACCATAGCAACTACCACCACTTCAACTGAAACTACCACAACAGGAAACATTATAACTTCCAAGGAACCTGCCACCACAGCAGTAATCATCACTTCTTCAGAGCACACCACCATAGCAAACACCGCCACTTCTTCAGAACTGACCAACACAGCAGCCACCATAACTTCAACTGAACCTATCCCAACACCAGCAACCATCACTTACATAGAGCCCACCATCACAGCAACCAACACCACTTCCACTGAACCTCCCACTACAACAGCAACCATCACCATGTCCACTGAACATTATACAACTTCCACAGAATATGCCACAGCCATTACTGTTTCCACAGAACCCACTACAATAGCAACCACCACCACTTTCATAGAGCCCACAACCACAGTAACCACCACTACTTCCACAGAATCACCCACCACAGCAACCATCATCACATCTACAGAACCTACCACATTTTCAACAACCATAACTTCCACAGGAGCCACAACCAAAGCAACAATCAACACCTCTGCAGAATCGACCACCACAGCAACCACTACAGCTTCCATGGAACCTAAAACCAAAGCAACAATAAACACCTCTGTAGAACCCACCTCCATAACAACAATCATCACTTCTACAGAGCCCACCACTACAGCAGTACCCACTACTTCCTTGGAATCCCCCAACACAATGACTATCATGACAATTATAAAACCCACCACAAGAGCAATCATCACAGCTTCCACTGAAACCCTCACCACAGCAAACACCCCAAGTTCCATAGAATCAACCACCAGAACACCAACCATTACCACTTCCACAGAATCTACCACAGCAACTACTATTACTTCTACAGAGCCCACCACTACAGCAATCACCAATATTTCTGCAGAATCCCACACCACAGCAACAATCATTACTACTACAAAACCCACCACCCAAGCAATCACCATCACTTCGACTGAACCTACCACTACAACAGGAACTACCACAACTTCCAAAGACATTATTACTCATGCAACAACCATCACTTCTATGGAATCTACCACCACAAAACCCACCATAACATCAACTATCACTTCCACCAAGCCCACCAATCCAACAACCACAGCTACTTTAACTGAACCTATTACCACAACATCAACCATCACATCCACAGAAACCCCCACCACAGCAACCATTATTACTTCAGAACCCATTATCAAGAAAACCACCATCACTTTGACTGTACCTACTACCTCAAACAGAACCACTACAACTTCTACTGAACCTAGTGCCACAGCTACAATCATCACTTCTAGAAAATCCACCAACACACCAACCAACACCACTTCCACTGAACCAACCACAATGGCCACCATCAAAACAAACACTGAACTTTATACCACTTCCACAGAATCCATAGCAGCCACCATCATTACTTCCACTGAATCAGCCACAGTAACAAACAAAATCACAAAGCCTACCACTACATCAACCATCACCATGTCCAAAGAATCCCCCACCACATCAATCAGCCTCGCTACTACAGAATCCACCACATTAGCAAGCAGCACCACTTCCACTGATCTCAATACTACAGCAACCACTACCTCTGTAACTGAATCTACTACCACAGCAGGAACCACTACAACTTCCATACAACCCACAGCCACAGCAACAATCAACACTTCTTCAGAATCCATCACCACAGGAACCACCACTTCTACCAAACCCAACACCAGAGAAACTACCACCACTTCCATAGAACCCACCACCAAGGCAGCTACCATTACTACTTCCACAGAACATTATGCAACTACCACAGAATCTACTATACCAGCCATCATTAAAGAGCCAACCACCACAGTAACCATCACCAATTCAACTGGACCTACCACCAAAACAGCAATTATTACCACAGAACCCTATCCCACTTCCAAAAAACCCACCACCACCACAGCAGTCATCACTTCCACGGATTCCACTACCATAGCAACTACCACCATTTCCACAGAACCCATCACCACAACAGCAACCATCACTTCCACAGAGCCTTCCACTGCCATAACCACTGCTACTTCCACAGAATTTCCCACCACAGCAACCACCACTACTACAGAACCTGCCACAATAGAAACCACGGCTGTTTCCACTGAACACATCACCATAGCAACCATTATCATTTCAACTGAACCTACTACAGCAGAAACCACTTCTAGAGATACCACCAGCACAGCAACAATCATTACTTCCACAGAACCCACCACTGCAGCAATCAACACCACTGCAACTGAATCTGCCACCACAACAGGATCAACCACAACTTCCACAGATATCACCACCACCATAGGAACAAATATCAGTTCTACAGAGTCCAACACCACTTTCACAGAACCCTATATCACTTCTGTACCATCCACCACAGCAACCATATTTACTTCCACAGAACCCACAACAATAGCAACCACTGCAACTTCCATATCACCCACCACCACAATGGCAACAATCAGTTCCACAGAGCCCAACACTACAGCAATTGCCACCACTTCATCTGAACCTGCCACCACAATACAAATCACAACCACTTCCATAGGACCTACTACCAAAGAAACAACTATCACTTCCAAAGATTCAACCAAAATACCAACCACCACCACTTTAACTGAGCCTACCACCAAAACAGCAACCATCATCACTTCCATAGGACCCTACACTGCTTCCATGGAATTTACCATGATAGCAACCACCACCAATTCCACAGGACCCACCACTTCAACAGCATCCATCACTACCACAGATTCTACCACCACAGCAACCACTACTACTTCCGTGGAGACCCCCACCACAGCAACAGTAGTCACATCTACAGAACCTTCCACACTGGAAACCACCATTATTTCCACAGAACCGATCATCAAAACAGCAATGACCGCTTCTACAGAACCTACCACTATAGTAAATACCACTACTTCCACAGAATTGCCCAATACATCAGCCATCATCACTACTACAGAACCCACAACAACAAGCACCACTGCTTCCACTGAACACAGCACCACTTCAAATAAACCTCCTACCAAATTAGCAACCTTCACCACTTCTGTAGAACCCTATACAACTTCCACAGAATTAACCACAAAAACCATCATTACTTCCACAGAACCCACCACAGTAGCAATGACCAATATTTCCACAGAACCCACCACCACAGTTTCAATGATTACTTCCACAGAGTCCACCACCACAGCAGCAATATTCACTTCTAAAGAATCCACCTCCATAGCAACCACCAGTACTTTCACAGAAATTCCAACCATAGATATTATCAATACTAGTACAGAACTCACCACAAGAGCAGTCACTGCTTCCACTGTGCCCACCACCACCACTTCTACAGAGCCTAACACCACAATGGTAACCATTAACACTTCCAGAGAACCCTATTCCACATCCACAGAATCCACCACAGTAACCATATTTACCTCTACAGAACCCACCACAATAGCAAATACCATGAATTCTACATCATTTACCACCAAAATGGGAACAATTATTTCCACAGAGCCCACTACAGCAACTACCACTTCATCTGAACCTACCACCACAACTGAAAGCTTCACCAGTTCCATGGAAGCCTATGCTACTTCCACAGGATCCGCCAAAATAGCAACCACTAACACTTCCATTTATCCCACCATCACTTCAACAGAGTCTACCACTATACCAACCATGACTATATCCACAGACTCCCCCACCACAAACATCACCACTATAGAACCTACCATAGGAGCAACTAACACAGATTTCACCAATCCCACTTCCACAGCAATCGCTACTTCAACTGAATCTATCACCACAATGGCCACAGAGCAAACCACAAGAGCAGTAATCATCGATTCTACAGAACCCACCACCACAGCAACCCCAATCACTTCAAAAGAACCTACCACCACAACATCAACCATCACCACTTCCAGAGAATCCACCATCACATCAGCACCCATCAGTTTTACAGCACCCACTGCTACAGCAACATTCACTACTTTACTAGAGTTCTCTACCACACCAACCAGCATTAATACTACAGAATCAACCATGCCAACAATCACAACCCCTTCTACTGAACCTACTACCACACCAGCAATAACCTCTTCCATAAAATCAACCACCAGAACAGCAACCACCATCACTTCCACAGAACCCTACACCACTTCCACTGAGTCTACCACAGCAAACACCATTACTTCCATAGAGCCCACCACCACAGCAACCACCACTACATCTGCAGAATCCCACACCAGGGCAAAACTCATCACTACTATAGAACTCATCAGCAAAGCAATAACCACCACTTCAACTGAATCTACCACTGCATTAGGAACCACCACCACCTCCACAGAACCCACAACCAGAGAAAACATCTTCACTTCTAGAGAATCCTCTACCATATCAGCCACAATCACTGTAAGTGAACCCACCACCACAGCAACCACCAATTCCACTGAACCTAGCACCAAGATAGTAACTATCACCACTTCCACAGAACCCTATGACACTACCACAGAATCCACTACCACAACAGCACCCATCACTCCCAAAGAACCTGACACAATAGCAACTACCACCATTTCCACAGAACCCATTGCCACAAGAGCACCCATCACTCCCAAAGAACCTGCCACAATAGCAACTACCACCATTTCCACAGAACCCATTGCCACAAGAGCAACCATCACTTCCACAGAACCTGACACTACAGTAGACATCACTACTTCCACAGAATTACCCAACACAGCAACCATCACCAGTACTACAGTACCCATCACATCAGCCACTACCCCTGCTCCCACTAAATATGTAACCCCAGCAACCATAATCACTTCAACTGAACCTACCACCACAGCAGGAACCATCACCTCCCCCACAGAACCCACCACCAGAGCAACAATATTTTCATCTAGAAAATCATCTGCCACCACAACCACAACCACTGTAACTGAACCCACTACCACAGCAACCACCAATTCCACTGAACTTACCACAATAGCAACTATCCCCATTTCCACAGAATCCACCACCACAACAGCAGCTATCACTTACACAGAACCTGCCACAATAGCAAGCACAACTATTTCCACAGAACCCATTGCCACAACAGCAACCATCACTTCCACAGAGCCTGCCACTACAGTAGCCATCACTACCTCCACAGAATTCCCCAACACAGCAACCATCATCAGTACTACAGAACCCACCACAACAGCAACCACTCCTGCTCCCACTGAACACATAACCACAGCAACCATCATCACTTCAAATGAACCTCCCCCAGCAACAGGAACCACTACAACTTCCACAGAATCAACCACAAGAGAAACAATAGCCACTTCTACAGAATCTACCACCACAGCAACCACCAGTACTGCAACTGAACTTACCACCACAAAAGCAGCCACTACCACTTTAACAGAACCTACCATCTCATCAGCACCCATCAGTTCCATAGCACCCACTGCTGCAGCCATCAGTACTTCATCAGAACCCTCCACCACAGCAAACAGTATCAATACTACAGAAACCACTGGAACAAAAATCACCACCCCTTCAACCCAACTCACTGCCATAGCAGCAACAACCACTTCCATAAAATCTACCACCAGAACAGCAACCATTACCACTCCCACAGAACCCTATACCACTACCATTGACTCTACCACAGCAACCATCATTACTTCCATAGAGCCCACCACTATAGCAACCACTTCCACAGAATCCCACACCACAGAAACAATAATCACTACTACCAAACTCACCACCAAAGAAATCGCCACCACTTTAACTGAACCTACCACCACAACTGGAACTACCACAACCTCCAAAGAACCCTCTACAAGAACAACAGTCAGTTCTACAGAACTGACCACCATATCAACTATGACTGCTCTAACTGAACCCAGTAGCACTGCAACTACTACAACTTCTAATGAAGCCACTACCACCACAGCAACCACCACCAATTCCACTGAACCTACGACCACCACAGCAACCACCACTATTTCCACAGAAGATACCACCATAACAGGACCCACTACCACTTTCAAAGAACCCACAACCACAGCAACTGCCACAACTTCTAATGAAGGCACCACCACCACAGCAACCACCACTATTTCCACTAAGCTCTATCCTACTTCCAAAGAATCCACCTCGATAGCAACCACCACTACTTCTACAGAAACCCCCACTGTAGCAACAAACACAACTTCTACTGAACCAGCCACAGTCACCACCACCACTATTTCTACTGAACCCATCATCACAGCAGCAATCATTACAGAGCCCACCTCTACAGTAACCGTCACCTCTTCCACAAAATTCCCCAACACAGCAACCATCACTACTACTACAGAACCCACCACTTCTGCTGAACCTCCCACAACTCCAACCACCATTCTTTGCATGTAACCCATCACAATAGCAACCACCAGCATTTCCACAGAACTCACTACTGTACCAATTACCACAACTTCCACAAAATTCACCACTACTGCAACCATCATCACTTCCACCACAGCAGCAACTATTGCTTCTACAGAATACACCTCCACACCAACTACCACTATTTATACAGAATTTCCCACTCCAGCAATTATCAACACTAGTACATAACCCATCACAATAACAATCACTACAAGTATTTTCACAAACTCCACTACCACAGCAACCACTTTCAGCATTTTCACAGAACCCACTATCACAACAGAATTCACAACCTCTTCAACAGTACCCATGCCTTCAGCAAAAGAGCCCACCTACCAACACAATATCAGTAGAAATTACCTCCACAGTTCCTACCAAAGTTACTACTCAAATTATAATCAGCCCTCCCTCCACCATATTGCCCAATACAACTGTCCGTGTTTACAACTCCCAAACTACATCCACCTGTATGAATTTAAAGAGTTCTGGGAATAAATTCCTTTAATTTCTTGTTTGGAGATGTGAAAAATTATTTTCTAAACTTCTCTGAGATCTTATGTAAAATGAACTTCAATTATTTCAATGGAACCTATCTTGTTCTAACCAAAGCAAATAAAGTGTTCAAGCAATTATATGCACGTATTGCTGTCTTGATGACTATCACCTTTCCTATTTTTATTACCTACCTACAGCTGATAAAATGAGTTTCAGAGAAAGAAACAGACACATTTTATGAGGGGGACAAAAAGCATTTAGTAAAAGATCTGCTCAAAGAGAACGGACAGTATTAAGTGAACCAGCAAAGGGTGTTGAGGCATACAAAGTCTAACCACAGTGGAGCTTGTGGTGTGCCTCAACTTGATGGGACAAAGGAGCGAATAGCAATACCAGAACCTGAATGAGAGCTGAGGACTGTGGATGAAATGAGTGTTATCTGTTGCTGTGAAGGGTCATCACTACTGCCCACAACAGGAAGAGAGCAGTATAATATCCCTTCCTCTTTCCTTCTCCTATTTCTTTCATCAATGGACTCCAACAAAAATCTGAGAGACAAGGAGTTTGTATGGTTGTCCTCCCAGGATAGAAAGCTAACCAGAGAAGGGTGAACTGCTCATTAGGAACTATTAGCACATATCAGTAGCAGCCTGTTCAGCATCTTGAAACTGAACAAGTAGGTAAGGTAAAATATGAGTTCCTGACTTCTTGCATAGACAGGGAGAGAGCTAGCAGTAAGGTAAATTATAAAATTATATCAACTTTTACTGTCTTTCTCCCAGAAATGTACCAATCAATATGGACAATGAAATAGTAAAAATACATTACAACACCAAATTTTTAAAATAAATATAAAATAATAAAATAGAAATAATGCATGCATAAATACATTAATATAAATTAAATACATTATTAAATTTTAACATGCTGTCTTGAGTACATCAGCATAAGCCAATGAATATAAAAAATGAAACAGTATTCTAATAAATTTATCATTTTACTTCCCCTCAAAATATCTCTCAAATTAGGTAATCATTTTTTAATAAAGACAGTGTCATTGATTTGGGGAGTGAAAAGTCCATTGTATCCATTCTAGCAAATCTAAATGTCTAAATGGAGACATGAGGCAGAATTTTATTTATTTTAATAAAATAGAATTAAAATGAAATTTGATTATAGCAGGAAAATACTTTTTAGAGGTATATCAGGTATATTAAGGTCATTTCAAATTGCATTTGTTCCTGAAAAATAAATTTTAAATTGTTTGAAACAAAAGATTAACCAACTTTTTATGGAATGTATAAAATGTCTGGGAGCATACAAATTTGTATCTCTGTATATTTAGCCTTTTAAGAATAACTCTGAACTCCTACTTTAAGGCACTACTAGAGCCAGATTGCCCCAGTCTCCTTGTCAGCTGTCATTACCATAATCTGGCTTGCAAATTTGTATAATATTTAAGCATCACATAAGGGATCATCATAAGCATGAGGGATCATCAGGGTCTCTGCAATGTCAGCTGTCTGTTTCCTTACCTGTTCTGCTAGTAGCAACTGAACAGATCCATGCCAATTCCAGTTTAATCTTCAATTTGAGGATTAAATAAATACTACTAGACATTCATAGTCAAAACATTTCCTACCATCAAGGAGCTTTTTATCCCTTTGAGTTTAGGCATGCATTATCTCATCCCTCAACAAAGTTTTTAATGGGGGCAATCTGCCATCTCTGCCATGAGCCCTATTTCAGTCACCAGGCAAGGCTGGCCACTTGCTCACTCCTCTCCTCTCTTCCATGAGCCCATGGTAAAATAAGTTTGTTGGGTCACATCACACTGATGCTCCAGTGAAATGTAAGGGCTCATTGGTGATGAAAGTCTGCCATTAACTTCATTTCACCTTCAGCATACCTTTCCTCCCAAGCTTCTGTTTCCCATATTCCTGTTAGGTACAACTTCCAGTCAAGACTTAGAGCCCTCCCCACACCTATTCCCTCCCAAAATCTATTCCCTGTCACTCACACTTCCAGAGCTACCCCTCACATTCTGCAAGTTGTACCCTATATGTTTTTAGGAGGGCTATTGCCCACCAGCTGCACCATACCCAGTAAGTCTGCCCTACTTCCCTACAGACAACTGATCTTCTATTAATATGCTAGACACTTTCACCATGCTATCTGAAATTCCTGTTCTTTTAGTAGAAAATTTCCCAAGATCCGGAGATTTCTCTTGAAGAGTGAAACGAATGAACCAGGCTTCCCCCAAAAGACAGAGCTACTGCTGCTATTCAGTCACTCAGTCATGTCTGACTTTTGGTGACCCCATGGACCATAGCCCGCCAGGTGCCTCTGTCCTTGGGATTTTCCAGGCAAGAATACTGGGGTGGGTTGCCATTTCCTTCTCCAGGCATCTTCTCAACCCAGGAATCAAATTCATGTCTCCTGCTTGGCAGGACTATTCTTTAGCAGTGAGTCACCTGGGAAGCCCTAAAGACAGAACATGTTTTCTCAAATCACAACTATTCAAGCCCTCTGCAACATTAAGTTATAAGCCTCCAGAAGTCTTAAAATGTTCTGTACATCTTTATCTCAATTTAAAAGAAAAGAAAAAGGCACTCTTACTTTCCAAATTTCTCTTAATCACAAAGGAGAATACATACCCATCAAACACTACTGCCATTATAACCAAGCCCACAGCTCCTAGGAAAAAGGCCATACCATAATCATAAAAGGTGACTAAGAACAGCTTATCAATTTTTTTTACTTTATTTTATTTTACAATATTGTATTGGTTTTACCATATATCAAAATGAATCTGCCACAGGTATATATGTGTTCCCCATCCTGAACCCTCCTCCCTCCAGTTTTCAACCACTCAGGGCATCATCAGATACCACATGTGTGTGTGTCTTGCATCATATCCACTTGGCTGGGTGAGGGAGAGAGTGAGATGTGAGTAAACTTTGACAGAAAGTTCTGTCGAATGAAAGAGCTGAGCCACATTGACTATGCTGCAGTGGCTGGACACAGTGGGTGTGATACACACAACAGTCACCATGACACAGGGTTGTGGCTGGAAAGTGAAAAATGCTTCACCTACGATGCTTCATGCAATTCAATGCCATTCACCTCAGAAATGTCTGCCATGTGTCAGGCATTGTCCTTGGTGCTTGAGTTTTAGCAAAGTACAGGGTTGTTATTTTCACAGAGCCTACTATTTGGCTGAGAAGATAGACATTAAAATATATATATATATATATATTGCAAATGTTTTGCAAAAGCAGAGAGCTGTGTGATCAAATAGGAAGGAAACAACCTATGTTAAGTGAAATTCCCTAAGCTACTGATGGCCCAGAACAGAAGGACTGATGCTGAAGCTGAAGTTCCAGTACTTTGGCCACTTGACACGAAGAGCCAACTCATTGGAAAAGACCCTGACACTAAGAAAGATTGAGGGCAAAAGGAGAAGGGGGTGGCAGAGGATGAGATGGTTAGACAACATCACTGACTCAGTGGACATGAATTTGATCAAACTCCAGGAGATAGTGAAGGACATGGCATGCTGGAGTCCATGGGGTCGCAAAGAGTCGGACGTGATTTAGTAACTGAGCAACAATTTCAATATCAAGTTCCGAAGTATAAAACATTACAGATCAACCAGAAAATTCTGTTCAAAAACCTCAAATGGGTTTCACTGGGCTAGAATTAAGGTGTCAGAAAGGCTGTGTTCTTCCTGGAGGTTCTAGGGGAACATCCACTTCCTCGTCTTTTCCAGCCTCTAGGGGTGGCCTAAGTTCCAAGGCTTGTGGTTTCTTCCTCCATCATCAACGTGCATCACTGCCTGCCTCTTCCATATTTAAGAACCCTTGTGATTACATGGTCCATCTAGATAATTCAGGCTAATTGGCTTATAATATGGTCAGCTGATTAGCAACCTTAATTTCATCTCCCATCTCAATACCCCCCTCACCATGTAATAGGCTTCACAGGATTCAGGGATTAGGGCACAGATATCTGGGGAGTGTATTCTTCTGCCTAAGCAAATGAGTGAAAGACAGGGATGCTGCCAAACATCCTACAGGGCACAGGATAGTCCCATAAATGTCAGTAGTTCTGGGGTTGAAAGACCCAGTTCAAAGTTGATGGATGAGTTATGCTTGGAATGTTACAGCTACAAGGAAGTAAAAGGAACTCTGCTGCTGGGGAGCTAGCAATCTTTCGTACATTGATCTGGGCTCTAGGCACACATGTGCATGCATAGGTAATGTGTAAAAATTCAAGATGTAACATGTGTGAAGGTAAAGATGTGCACACTTTACTGGAAGTATGTTATACCTCCTTAAAAGGCCAATAGTCATATACCCTAAGAAAATCACAATTTAAAAAGACATGTGGACCCCAATGTCCATTACAGCACTATTTACAATAACCAGGAGATGGAAGCAACCTTAATGTCCATCAACAGAGGAATGGATAAAGAAGCTGTGGTACATATATACAATGGAATATTACTCAGTCATAAAAAGGAACAAAATTGGGTCATTTGTAGTTAAGTGAATCAACACAGGGTCTGTCATACAGAGTGAATTAAGTCAGAGAGAAAAACAAATATCGTATATCATTGCATATATATGGAGTCTAGCGAAATGGTACTGATAAACCTATTTCTGTAGGACAGGAATAGTGATGCAGACATAGAGAATAGATTTGTGGACAAAGAGAGGGAAGAAAAGGATGAGACAAATATAGCACTGACTATATACACTATCATGTGTAAGATAGACAGCTAATGAGAAGCTGCTGTACAGCACAGGGAGCTCAGCTCAGTGCTCTGTGATGACCTAGGGGGTGGGATGGCAGGGGGAGGGAGGCTCCAGAGGGAGGGGATATAGGTATGTGTTGTTTAGCTGTTAAGTCATGTTCGACCCTTTGCGACCCCATGGACTGTAGCCTGCCAGGCTCCACTGTCCAGGGGATTTCCCAGGCAAGAATACTGGAGTGGGTTGCCATTTCCTTCCTTCTAGGGGATCTTCCCAACCCAGGGATCAAACCTGTGTTTCTTGCATTGGCAGGCAGAATCTTTACCACTGAACACCAGGGAAGCCCAAATATATGTATACATATAGCTGATTCACTTTGCTGTACAGCAGAAACTAACACAACATTGTAAAGCAATTATACTCCAATTTAAATAAGTAAGAAAAAATGTCAACAATTTTTAAAGTACCTGTTAAACTTATGAGATTTAAGATATGGACATAAATACTGGAAGAAACCACTCAAGAGTTGGAAACACTTGCCTGTGGGGAGCAGGACTGAGATGTGAAAGGGTAGAACAGAGAGAGCTTTTTTTCCCCTTGGAGTCTCAGCTGACCTATAAAAATTTTAAATATGACAAAATAGGGGGAAAAAACTCTGCTGAGTCACCTAACAAAGGCCCACTGAACAGAATTGAGGTGAAGCAATGAGAGAGAAAATCTACATTGGCCACCACGACAAAAATTTGTTTTATTTAACACATGCATGGTACGGCCCAACAGTAAGAACTTTATAAATATAAGCTCATGTAACCCTTAAAACAATTATTATGTTCCATCAAATAGCCTAAAAGTGTCAGAGTGTCAGGATTTGGTAGTCCATAAACATATGGACTTCCCAAGTTATGATAGTGGAAAGAATCTGCCTGCCAGTGCAGGTAGATGTAAGAGACTCAGATTCAATTCTTGGGTCTGGAAGATTCCCTGGAGAAGGGCATAGCAACCTATTACAATATTCTTGCCTGGAGAATCCCATGGACAGAGAAGCCTGGCAGGCTGTAGTCCATAGTGTCACACAGAGTCAGACACGACTGAAGCAACTTTATACATGCACAAACTTATGGATATTAGAACTATGAAATACCCACTTTCTATATTAGTGATTCTGGAAAAAATAATTAATAAAGTTGAATGTCTCACATTTACTTACGCTTACTCTCTTTCTCTCTCTCCCTAATACTTCCCAGAAATAGCCATGACATAAATAAGCCCAGATTATCTTTGTTGACAAGTTTTTTTCACTAGTAAAGATAATGGCCACAGGATTGGAAAAGGTCAGTTTTCATTCCAATCCCAAAGAAAGGCAATGCCAAAGAATACTCAAACTACCACACAATTGCACTCATTTCACACACTAGCAAAGTAATACTCAAAATTCTCCAAGCCAGGCTTCAATAGTATGTGAACTGTGAATGTCCAGATGTTCAAGTTGGATTTAGAAAAGGTAGAGGAAGCAGAGATTAAATTGCCAACATACATTGGATCATCCAAAAAGTGAGAGAGTTTTAGAAAAACATCCACTTTTGGTTTATTGACTATGTCAAAGCCTTTGATTGTGTGGATGACAAAAAACTGTAGAAAATTCTTAAAGAGATAGGAATACCAGACCACCCGATCTGGCCTCCTGAGAAATCTGTATGCAGGTCAAGAAGCAACAGTTAGAACTGGACATGGAACAACAGACTAGATCCAAATCATTAAAGGAGTGCATCAAGGCTGTATATTGCCACCCTGATCATTTAACTTATATGCAGAGTATATCATGAGAAACGCTGGGCTGCATGAAACACAAGCTGGAATCAAGATTGCCAGGAGAAATATCAATAACCTTAGATATGAAGATGACACCACACTTATGGCAGAAAGTGAAGAACTAAAGAGCCTCTTGATGAAAGTGAAAGAGGAGAGTGAAAAAGTTGGCTTAAAATTCGACATTCAGAAAACTAAGACCATGGCATCTGGTCCCATCACTTCATGGCAGATAGGTGGGGAAACAATGGAAACAGTGAAAGACTTTATGTTTTGGGCTCCAAAATCACTGCAGATGGTGACTGCAGCCATGAAATTAAAAGACGCTTGCTCCTTGGAAGAAAAGCTATAACCAACCTAGACAGCATATTAAAAAGCAGAGACATTATAATCCAGCAAAGGTCCGTCTAGTCAAAGTTATGGTTTTTCCCATTCATTCATGTATGAATGGGAGAGTTGGACTATAAAGAAAGCTGAGCGTCAAAGAACTGATGCTTTTGAACCGTGGTGTCGGAGAAGACTCTTGCAAGTCCTTTGGACTGCAAGGAGATCCAACTTGTCAGTCCTAAAGGAAATCATTCCTGAATATTCATTGGAAGGACTGATGCTGAAGCTGAAACTCTAGTACTTTGGCCACCTGATGTGAAGAACTGACTCATTTGAAAAGACCCTGGTGCTGGGAAAGATTGAGGGCAGGAGGAGAAGGGGACAACAGAAGATGAGATGGTTGGATGGCATCACCGACTCAATGGACATGATTTTGAGTAAGCTCTGGGAGTTGGTGATGGACACGTGGACAAGGAAGCCTGGCGTGCTGCAGTCCATGGGGTCGCAAAGAGTCAGACACCGTTGAGTGACTGAACTGAACTGAACTGAACTGAAAGATAACAATAGTAGTAGTCACACTTATAAATCTTTAGCCCTTGGTTATATTAAGGGTAGCCTACCCTTAATGAGATAGTAAAGGATTACTGACCTCAGATTCCAATACTGTTACTAATGGGGCACATCCAGGTTTTGTGGGACTGGAATCTTATATCATTTGGGTGGTCCTCTTAAGGAAAAGAATACAAAATTATGAATTCTAAATCATGTACAAGAGTGAATGTCTACTTAGAAAAATGTAAGAAATCTCAACAAATTATAAACTTTTAAAAACTGACACAATCTCCTCCCTAAAAATCTTAGTAATCAACCACCTAAAAAATGTCTACATTCTTAGTAAGTTGAATTTTTTAGTCTTTGATTACCACTTCAAATGACATGACTTAATGAAATGTTTCTTACAGAAATTATCATTTTCTGTAAGAAACAAAAAATAATAATTCAGTTTCCCTTTAGCATGTATGTGTGTGCTCAATTGTGTCCAACTCTGCAACCCCATGTACTGTAGGCCGCCAGACTCCTCTGTCCATGGAATTTTCCAGGCAAGAAATACTGGAGTGGGTTGCCATTTCCGTCTCCAGGGGAGCTTCCCACCTCATGGATTGAACCTCCATCTCTTGTGTCTTCTGCATTGGCAGGCAGATTCTTTACCGCTTGTAGCACCTGGGAAGTATGGATGATTAAAACATATTTTTATTATTGATAGTTTAGAAATTTCATTTAAGCTTTACTACTCATTGTTGGCAATAACATGTAAATTTTTTAAATCATTGCCAAATATTGGGATATTTTGCCAAGTTCCCTTCATATATGAACTGTAAGAGTTCAGAGTAATGAAAGTTTTCTTATAAAAGTAACTTATCTTAAAAGTTTTTTGAAACCATGCACTTTATTGATAATGTCCTCAATTATAGTAATATATTACGAGTTTTATAATATTTTTGAAAATACTAACATTTCCTGGATATGCATAAAATATGTGGCTCAAAATAAAGATGTACTCACTTTTAAATTGGAGCTTCCCAAGTGGCTCAGTGGTAAAGAATTCTCCTGCCAATGTAGGAGATGCAGGCTCAATCCCCAGGTTAGGAAGATCCCCTGGAGAAGGAAAAGGCAACCCACTCCAGTATTCTTGCCTGGGAAATCCCATGGACAGAGGATCCTGGAGGGCTACAGTCCATGGGATTTCAAAGAGTCAGAATAGCTTGGTTCATGCACTATGAAAACAGAAAATATGAATATTATATTCCATGACATTCTTGAGATTGATATAGAATAGATGATAAATAGTCTATGGAGTCACAAAAGAATCAGACATGACTTATAAACTAAACAACAATAATTAAGGCAGGAGTTTCCATTTTGACTAGGCATCAATGAGAACTAAATTATATCTTTACAATTTTCTGTATCTGATGAGTAAAATATTTTTCACAGTCTCTGTACCTTTCAAAATGTGTTTCTCTTCCTCTGTCCACTTTTCTTTTGGGACTAGTAACTCTAAGATATGTTTTTACACTGACATGACATTTGGCCCTACACATTCATATCACAAAGCCAAGTAATATAATTATTTCCAGAAGCTGCTTTTACACCAAGAAGCCTAGTAATAACTTAACTATACCTAAAAGTGACTGTGACCCACATAAATATATCCTATTATGTCCAAATTAACTATATTCCCCCTCTCAAGTCCCATATAACGTGTTCTCCAAAAGGCTTGCAACACCCTCTCCAGTGCCTCCAGACACAAAAGGAAGTGAGACAGAAGAAGAATTGAAGAAGAAAAAGACATTAGTCTTAACCTTTCATGATTAAATATTTTATTACTATAAATACTGCAAAAAAAAAAAAGGACTTTCCTGGTGGCTCAGACAGTAAGGAATCTGCTGGCAATGTGGGAGACCTAGGTTCTATCCCTGGATGGGGAAGATTCCCTGGAGAAGGGAATGGTTACCCACTCCAGGATTCTTGCCTGTAGAATTTCATGGAGAGAGGAGCCTCTCCATGGAATGGAGGATGATGGGCTACAGTCCATGGGGTTGCAAAGAGTTGGACACAACTGAGTGTCTGTCTAGTCAAGGCTATGGTTTTTCCAGTAGTCATGTATGGATGTGAGAGTTGGACTGTGAAGAAAGCTGAGCACCGAAGAATTGATGCTTTTGAACTGTGGTGTTGGAGAAGTCCCTTGGACTGCAAGGAGATCCAACCAGTCCATGCTAGAGGAGATCAGTCCTGGGTGTTCACCTCATGCGAAGAGTTGACTCATTGGAAAAGACTCTGATGCTGGGAGGGATTGGGGGCAGGAGGAGAAGGGGACGACAGAGGATGAGATGGCTGGATGGCATCACTGACTCGAAGGACGTGAGTTTGAGTGAACTCCGGGAGTTGGTGGTGGACAGGAAGGCCTGGTGTGCTGTGATTCATGGGGTCGCAAAGAGTTGGACACAACTGAGCGACTGAACTGAACTGAACTGAGTGACTAATCACAGCACAGTATATTACAAAAATGTATGACCATATGACTACTTTGATATGTATTCTCCTCTAATTAAGAGACTGGTTCCACCTCATTAGAACTGATTCAAATGTATTCTTTTTAATGGCTGAGTAATACTCCATTGTATATATGTACCACTGCTTATTATACAGAGTGAAGTAAGCCAGAAGGAAAAACATAAATACAGTATACTAACGCATATATATGGAATTTAGAAAGATGGTAACAATAACCTGGTGTACGGGACAGCAAAAGAGACACTGATGTATAGAACAGTCTTATGGACTCTGTGGGAGAGGGAGAGGGTGGGAAGATTTGGGAGAGTGACATTGAAACATGTAGAATATCATGTAAGAAACGAGTTGCCAGTCCAGGTTTGATGCGCGATACTGGATGCTTGGGGCTGGTGCACTGGGACGACCCAGAGGGATGGTGTGGGGAGGGAGGAGGGAGGAGGGTTCAGGATGGGGAACACATGTATGCCTGTGGTGGATTCATTTTGATATTTGGCAAAACTAATATAATTATGTAAAGTTTAAAAATAAAATAAAATTTTAAAAAAATAAAAAATAAAAAAAATTTAAAAAAAAAGAGAGACTGGTTCCATTTTTGATGTTTGACCATTGACAGCTTTTAAATTCCCAAGCTCCTCCCTGTCTTTCCACATCTGAACAACTAAGAGAAGAAATTCAGTGTGTATTTCATGTTTTTGGTGTCCAAGAACAATTCGAACTTCACAGTCCCCAAACCCACTGTGAACTCTTGCCCAGACCCACCTCTCTAAAAGCCATAAAGGCTCAGCTCACTTTGCTTCCCTTAAGCCACCTGGACCAGACTGTACCCACAATGATCTCCCCAGAAAGTCATGTTGAGTGTCTGTGAAATCTGCATAATATCAGATATAATACTGATATTATACTAATACTAAGGTCATTTTCCAGTATGTTAAACTTTCAGAATCCAGTTTGATGGGTTTGTCATGACATTAGCTAATGCTTTGTAATACTAAGGTCACTAATACTAAGGTCATTTTCCAGTATGTTAAACTTTCAGAATACAGTTTGATGGGTTTGTCATGACATTAGCTAATGCTTTGTAAACCTGCATACCCATTGCACTCAACCAGGACAACAGGAAATGGGTTTCCAGGCAAATGTAGACATCAAGGTCACAGGAAGAGGCCACCTGCAGCATATTCTTTCTGCCTGTGATCCATCTGTCCAGCTCCACCCTGCTCTGGCCTGTGAGACTGAACTTCTATTTCTCCTCTCTTTCATGAAATGGGAAGCCTGGTACTTTTGACACTCATTTGCAAACCTGACTCTGCTCCTTTGCATTTCTGACTTTTCCTGATCAATGGTTTCTTATCATCTGGTTACTATTATTGCAAATTTGATCTCTGTGTGCTAAATCCTGGTCTCTATCTTTTGGACCTCAATTTGTCACCTGATACAAACCCAATCTTGATCTTTACTTCATGATTCAGTTTGTTGTTGTTATTTTTAATTTTATGCTGCATCTATTGATTGACTGATTTCTATGATTTGCCAATGTCAGCTCATGAAGGGCAACATAACAGGGAAGACTAAGAGACAAGGTAAAGAGAACCTAAAATATGGCACAAACCCATGCAACAAGTTGATGCCAAGAGATCAAGGAGTCTAGCTGGATCCCAATTACTTCATATTCATTCAAGAAAAAAGTTTGATTACTTTTTTAAGAAATAATTAGAGATAAAGACATTATCCATCAGATTCATCTTACTAGGGAAGCTCTATGGAATTGAAGGCTTCCATATACAGAAAAGCCACACATTGAATTCCTAACTGAGCTACACATCTTACAACTACCTTATAAATGTGTGTGCTGATTCCAGAAATGATTAGAAGAGAAAATATGAGTATCTAGGAAAGTCACCCTCACTACAGGGACACCACTTAAAATGCTAGACTGTAATCATTCCTACTTTCCAAATACTGTTTTGAAGTAAAGAGCATGTAGACACCCGATAGACAGCTAAGTTTGATTGTCTTAAATATAAACCTCCTCACTATGTTTCAGGGTTGCAAATAAACCATAAAGCATCTTTGTGAAAATAAAAAACTACTACCCCTTCTACCAATTTAATACAACCCTTTACAAAAGTTCATGACAGACGCTGGGTGGGTAACACTCGGTTACTGGAGCCAGCTCAGCTCAGAGGAGCAGATATAAACCGAGAAGGGCAAACTCATCGAGAGGGCGTCTGCGGGACCATGGAGAATGGATTTACATATGAAGATTATCAAGACACTGCAAAATGGCTTTTGTCTCATACCGAACAGCAACCTCGAGTGGCAATGATCTGTGGTTCTGGGTTAGGAGGTCTGATTAACAGATTGACTCAAGCCCAGACCTTTGACTACAGTGAAATACCAAACTTTCCCAAAAGTACAGTGCCAGGTCATGCTGGTCGACTGGTGTTTGGGATCTTGAATGGCAGAGCCTGTGTGATGATGCAGGGCAGGTTCCACATGTATGAAGGCTACCCGTTCTGGAAGGTGACGTTCCCAGTGAGGGTTTTCCGGCTTCTGGGTGTGGAGATCCTAGTGGTCACCAACGCAGCTGGAGGGCTGAACCCCAACTTTGAGGTTGGCGATATCATGCTGATCCGTGATCACATCAACCTACCTGGTTTCAGTGGTGAGAACCCTCTCAGAGGGCCCAATGAGGAAAGGTTTGGAGTTCGTTTCCCTGCCATGTCTGATGCCTACGACCGGGATATGAGGCAGAAAGCTCACAGTACCTGGAAACAAATGGGGGAGCAAAGAGAGTTACAGGAAGGCACCTATGTGATGTTGGGGGGCCCCAATTATGAGACTGTGGCAGAGTGTCGCCTGCTGCGGAATCTAGGGGCAGATGCTGTTGGCATGAGCACAGTACCAGAAGTTATAGTCGCAAGACACTGTGGACTTCGAGTCTTTGGCTTCTCACTCATCACAAACAAGGTCATCATGGATTATGAAAGCCAGGGGAAGGCCGATCACAAGGAAGTACTAGAGGCTGGGAAGCAAGCTGCACAGAAATTAGAGCAGTTTGTCTCCCTTCTTATGGCTAGCATTCCACTGCCAGGGCACACCAGTTAACCAGCCCCGGAGTGGGTTGGCCTCTCCATTATGGGATCCGAGGAGCTGCTGCCTACTTCAGCCCTTGCTGGAGTCACATGCCTCTGCCTTAGGTGGCGGCAGAAAGGAGGGTCACTTTCCCTGCTTCTCCCACCAGACCTTACTGGTGCTGAGCCCTCTTCTGGTCAGTTTGTCATCTCAAAATGATTTCCACTCCTATTCCTCTTCAAGAACTGGAGCCCCAACCCTAGCACACATCCAAGGATTTAGTTTGGGGCCCTCAAACTCAGCACAGGAACTATTACTTGCTTAAGATGGTCCTCTCACATTCCTCGGAGCTCAGTTCTGCCTCCTCAGAGCATTGGAGACCATACAGGGAAGAGCCTATTGCTTTTGGATTTTTATGCTATTGTATTTTGAATAAAGAGAAAGATGAAATAAAAAAAAAAAGTTCATGACTTAGTAAGCAGGAAAAAGGCTAGATTTCAACTCTCACTTACCCCTCTTTCTGGGCATCTTTGATCAGTGAGTAACTCATACAAACATATTGGCAGACTTGATATTGTCAATAATGACCAGAGGATGACTATGGCATCTCAACTTTCATCTTACTAGTTTTGGACATCACAGACCAAAACTGATGGAGAGAACATACCTAGGCTCTCCCTCTGTCCCTGACTGCTCTGGTGAAGAGGAAATGTATTCTCTTGTATGTATTCTCTTGTCACTAATGTGACTGCCTGGCTGATAGCTGAGAACACTGTGGTCAGGGACTCTTCTCTGCTTTTCCTAAGCCTGAGTCTTGGACGCTCATGGTCCGGAGACTAATCTCCATTATTCAGCCACCATAAACAACACCTGAAAGGATATTCAGTGAAAGAGGAAACACTTGGGTCCTTCTCCAAAATACTTAGAGATTAATCCAAAGTCTAGAAAAAAACACACTGAGTACTCCAAAAGAGTATTGAAAAGGCCCAAGAAGTAGAGAGCAACCTGAAGGGCTTTCTGTCTGTTAGCTATAAAACGAGCAACTTGCTGCTGTAGAACACAACAAAGGCTTTATCCCTCCTCCTAACAAGACGCTTCTGCTAAAACAGGAAACTGCTTCAACTGACTGACAGTATTTTATGAGCCTTGAAGATTGGTGTGGAAAAGGCCTGCCAAAAGAAACCACTAAATAATTTCAAATTTCATGTCCCAAAGAATAAAGTTTTCTAGAAAGCAAAAAATAATCCAAACAATGATACATCCTTAAAACATGACAATTCAGAGATTCTCACTTCTCATGGACACAGGTGATGTCAACTGTCTGCTAGGGTAATTGAAAGAGAAGGAATTGAAATATCAAAGGAGACTTTTTCTGCTAAATACAGTTTCTCTAACCTTCTGATACCCACTCTTAAGGATATTAACCTGGAGACAGAATCAACTTTATAGACTTTTTTACTTCCAGAAAACTCTATTGTTATCCCAACATAAAAAATGTCTCAACTCCCTGTGTCACTGAGCATTAGATTATGAAAATCTTCTTTTTATTTTAAGTAATAGAGTTTTATGAAGAAGGAAATGGCAACCCACTCCAGTATTCTTGCCTGGAGAATCCCATGGACAGAGGAGCCTGGCAGGCAAGGGTTGGACATAACTTAGCAATTAAACCACCACCAATAAAGTTTTAACTAACAGATAATGTCTTAAGCATAAAAAATAATTCCAAATCAATCTGCCAACTTTGCAAAGTATCTGTACCCAAGGTGTTGGCAAACTGTACAGTTCTTTTGGAAGGAAAAGAAAATCTTTCACGCAGACACTCTACCCTAGATTGAGAAACAAATCTAAGAAACATGATACAGTGCTGAAAACAAAATAAAGGAAAACAGAGGTAGATAGTGTTCTGTCCTTATTTAAACAGAGTATAATCTCATACAAAAGAGAGGAAGAGGAATTAGAAAGAACATGCTGGAGATGGATGACTTCACAGGGCATGAATCTGGGAAGTTTTAACTATAAGAACAGGGAGCTAGACACATACATATTAATGTAAAAGAGAAAAAAGTAAGAGAAAAGCATTCAAAACCTCATGGAGATATTACTTATTAAGAAATCCTGTATCTATTGGTATTAGTTTCCTAGAGCTATCCTAAAAAATGCTTCACACACTTCGTGGTTTAAACACAAAAATGTATAGCGTCACGGTTCTGGCTGTCACAAGCCTGCCTCTGCCTCTGGGTGGGGAGCAGCCAGTACAGAGCCAGCTAGCTCTCCTTTGGTATTCGCTCAATCCTTTGTTCTGTGAGCAGGCCAGGCTGTTAGGTTAGAGCCTTTCGCGTTTGGTTAGAGCCATCCACTGGATCATCGAAAAAGCAAGAGAGTTCCAGAAAAACATCTACTTATGTTTTATTGACTATGCCAAAGCCTTTGACCGTGTGGATCACGACTAACTGTGGAAAATTCTTAAAGAGATGGGAATACCAGAGCACCTGATCTGCCTCCTGAGAAATCTGTATGCAGGTCAAGAAGCAACAGTTAGAACTGGACATGGAACAACAGACTGGTTCCAAACCAGTAAAGGAGAACGTCAAGGCTGTATATTGTCACTCTGCATATATAACTTATATGCAGAGTACATCATGCAAAAGCCCAGGCTGGGTGAAGCCCAAGGTGAAATCAAGATTGCCAGGAGAAATATCGATAACCTCAGATATGCAGATGACACCACCCTTATGGCAGAAAGCAAAGAAGAACTAAAGAGCCTCTTGATGAAAGTGAAAGAGGAGAGTGAAAAAATTGGCTTAAAACTCAACATTCAGAAAACTAAGACCACGGCATCTGGTCCCATCACTTCATTACAAATAGATGGGGAAACAATGGAAATAGTGATTTTATTTTGGGGGGCTCCAAAATCACTGCAGATGGTTACTGCAGC
Source organism: Bos taurus (assembly GCF_002263795.3). Lineage (NCBI taxonomy): Eukaryota > Metazoa > Chordata > Mammalia > Artiodactyla > Bovidae > Bos > Bos taurus. The sequence continues at coordinate 85,833,313 of NC_037333.1, forward strand.
CATGAAATTAAAGGATGCTTGTTCATTGGAAGAAAAGCTATGACCAACCTAGACAGCATATTAAGAAGCAGAGACATTACTTTACCAGCAAAGGTCCATCTAGTCAAAGCTATGGCTTTTCTAGTAGTCATGTATGGATGTGAGAGTTGGACTATAAAGAAAGCCGAGCACCAAAGAATTGATGCTTTTAAACTGTGGTGTCGGAGAAGACTCGAGAGTCCCGTGGACTGCAAGGAGATCCAATATGTCAGTCCTAAAGGAAATCAGTCCTGAATATTCATTGGAAGGACTGATGGTGAAGCTGAAACTCCAGTACTTTGGCCACCTGATGCAAAGAACTGACACATTGGAAAAGACCCTGATGCTGGGAAATATTGAAGGTGGGAGAAGAAGGGGACGACAGAGGATGAGATGGTTGGATGGCATCACCAACGTGATGGACAAGAGTTTGGGTAGGCTCTGGGAGTTGGGATGGACAGGGAAGCCTGGCATGCTGAAATCCATGAGGTCACAGAGTCAGACATGACTGAGCACCTGAACTGAACTGAACTGACACGGTTCTGGAGCCTAGAACTTCAAAAACCAAAGTGTGGGCAGGGCCTTGCTCCTCCTGAGGAAAGAATCCTTGCTTGCTTCTCCCACTTCCTGTTAACTCAAATCATCCCTTGGCTTATGGCAGCATAATTCCCATCTCTGCCTGTCTTCTGACAACATTCTCCTTGAGTCTGTATGTGACCATCTTCTCAAGAGGACATATCATAATAGAGCCTACTCCAGTATGACCTCACCTTAACTGATTACATCTGCAGTGACCCTACCTCCAAATAAAATCACACTCTGAGTTACTGGGAGTTAGGATTTCAACATATCTTTTGGAGAGCAGAGGCTTAATTTAAGCCATAACATAATTTAACATGCATCACTTGTCATCTTTTTCCTAAAATCATGTCAAATAATACTTGCTGCTGATCCCGTGTATCCACTACCTGTGTTAAAGTAAAAGTTTGCATTTTAGCTAATTAGCTAATCATCTGGAATTAATAAATATTAACATTATTAAAACAAGGCAAATTTGTATTTTAAACTAACAAATTTCAGAAGCATGCACCAGAGTTCAAAGACTCCAGAACACAAAAACTTTCCAAACTAAGTTTCTAGCTTTCTTGTGGTAACTATAAGTAGGCTCCCAAAAAATAATAGAGACTATGTCACACTGGTTCTTTCACTTTCCTAGAAGTTAATATTAAGAAGCTTAGATAACAAACCATGAATGGCTAGATGCAAGAGAAAAGGAAAGAGAGAGAAACACAGCAGAGTATAACAGAGGACTAAATCATGAGATATTAAACAATAATCAAAGCTCAGAATGGCTTCATAAAGGAATGAAATGTGAGCAGTTTTGTTTTGATGGATAAGTAGACAAATATTACATGAGAAGCAGAATCAAAAAGAAGTGACAGAGCTCCAAGAGTGAAGTGAGCGATATGCATAAAAGTTGTGAAAAATTCCTATTTAAATTGCACATCTAATAGTTCACATATTCCTCTACGTATTTTTGAAATATAGGAAGGTGGAATGTGACCAAGTCAACAGTACCTGAAGTTACAGTTTCCATTTCAAGAAGAAATTCTGTCTTCCATCAAATAGAACAAAATCAGGTTCAGCAGGCAGACATTAAGTACCTGATTTTCACAATAGTCTATGTTGAAAGCTATGGTCAGTACAAAGGTGATCAAAACACCAAATATGTCCCTAACTAAGTGGGCAGGTCAGACAGACATCCACGTTACTGTAATAAAAGGCATACTGAGGTGGGTGCAAAATAAGATAGTGCAATGGGATTTATACAACAAACAAAATGGGCTCCTTTCACTAATATTTTATAGTGTCTCTCATACCTTCAATCTTATTATTCTTTCCCCGTGTGCACATTACATCTTGGATAAAATGGGCATGATTTATAAAGGGTATTTTTTTTTTATTAAAACCACTAGACATTTTTAAGAAGCATGGAAAGCTCAGTCTTTGAGACCCCACTGGCACATAGATTACCTAAACTTCCAGGAAACTGAACTCAGGCACAGAAAAACCTGGCGCGGTGAATCACAGCGCACTTGTTCCTCTGGAGGAAGACAAAGGACAACTGTCAAACGCAGTAAATGACAACTATCTATTCTCTTATTTCAGCAGAACTCTTCAATCCAGTCATGACCTTCTCTTCCAGCAGAATATTTGCTATCTTCAAAAAGAACGGAATAGGGAAAATGGCAGGCTATAAAAACCATTGTTGAGGCCTGGTTCTTCTTACTCCTGTCCCCAGTCTTCACTTACCCTTGGACTGTGAACATGCTCAAGCACAGTAATGGACCGGAATCCATTTAACTAATAATTTAACCACATCGAGAAGGAAGAAGCCACAAGGGTAGGTACTGGTCATTTTCTAAATCTGAAAAGAGGTACTGGTCATTTTCTAAATCTGAAAAGAGACCCAGATTTAGTTCTTTAAACTTTGAATTTTTCAGTTAATGGAAAATTTTTCAAGCACTCTGATAGAATGAACTTCTGATATGCTTTTAATGAAAGTGCAGAGAGTGTTGCTGTTGTTCTTATATATTTGTAAAATATGTGACAAGAAACATGATAAAGAATATCATTCATTCATTAAATTCTTCTTCATTCTTAAGGGAATCATTTTTCTTTTATGATTTTCAGGCTACTTTTATAACTTCCATTTTGGTATTTCTTGTTTCATAGTTTCACTATAATATATAATTATATAATACATATGCACTGCAGGCAGACTCTTTACTATCTGAGCCATCAGGGGCTCCTTTATTTGGCATTAGCTTTCATAAATCTAAGGGTTGCTGTCTTTAGCAATTTTATAAAATTGCCAGCATTATCTCTCAAATAATATCTCTATCACTTTCAATTTCTTTTCTTTCTGGGATTCCAAAACAGATACATTATTCTAGTCCCTGTGGCTCTATCTTCTATGTCTTTTAACAGTTTTTATATCATCTACTTATTTTCTCCTATATTGCATTCTGGATAGCTTCTTCATACTTATCTTTTGTTCACTTTTGAGTTGCACCTAATCTGAAGTTAAATACATTCACTGTGTTTTTTTAGTTCAATTTATGGGGTTTTTTCCATTTCTAGAAGATAATTTGCTCATTTTAAAATTTACTTTGTTTTTTTTCATGGTGCTTTGTTCCTGCATGTCTTTTCAAGAACATCTTTACATTTGTATCTGATAATTCCATTAACTGAAGTCCTTTGAAGGTCTAATACAGCTATTTGTTTCTGCTGATTCACCTTGACATGCTTTGTGTACATGTGGGGTCAGTTATTTTTGACTGTGAACTTCTTATTCTTTGTGGCCTGGAATGAAGATAAATTCTTTCAGAAAAGTAATTTAAATTAAGGCTACAAAACCGTAAGAGTGACAGCTTGTTTTCCAAATTCTCAACATTAATATCCTCTTTTTTACTCAGCACCAAGTATCTAGTTAGCTGATGTTTTTCCCGCCCTTCATTAGATTAGATCCATTCTGTTACAATAGAGAGTCACTCTGTATTCTGTTTTAGTACTTCTCTTGATCTGAAAGTCATTGGTTCATACCTCTGCCTGTTAGAAAATCTATACATCTCCTGATACTATAGGCCTTCTTGATCCTTCTTGCCAAAAGTGACCTCTAATTGTCATTTCATGATATGTGTTATGTCAGGTCCAGATAATCTTCCCCTTTATGTTTGTAATTCCAAAAAATGTCATTGTTTCTATTTTTTGTTCAAAATATCAAGTGATTTATTTTCTGTGAATATTTGCTTATTTTCTCAGTCAAAACCAACTAGTTCTTTGCCTACTCATCTTACTGCTCATCATTTTGTTTACTATATTTGTCCTTTATTTCTGTGATCTCCCTTTCTCACTACACTAATAAGTGTATCCCACAATATACAAACTAGGAATAAGACAGCCACCAAAACCTGAAGATGCCCATGCCCTAGTGATGAAAGTAATATGGTATGGTATGCTAATAATGATTTTGCTCCAAACTGTCTACTCAAAGATAGTTATATTCAAACGCATCTAGGGACACGAAGAATAGGCACCAAAACCAGTTTTTCTCAAAAATTTTGCATATTTACCCTTATTCACTGTTTTACTGGGCTTCCCAGCTGGCACTAGTGGTAAAGAACCTGCCTGCCAATGCAGGAGACATAAGAGACTCAGGTTCAATCCTGGGATCAGGAAAGTCCTCTGGAGGAGGGCAAGGCAACCCACTTCATTATTCTTGCCTAGAGAATCCCGTGTCAGAGGAGTCTGGTGGGCTGCCATCCATTGGGTCACAGAGTCAGACACAACTGAAGTGACTTAGCATGCATTCAAGGACTGTTTTACCTTCTCTCCTTGGACCAAGTGCTGCCATGTCTGCAAAGGCTTGAAAAATGGTTTAGAATTGACAGAATGTGATATAGAAAAAATCAATTCCAGTAGCCAACTTTTGTGAAATACCTACTATGTGCCTACTGTATCCTAACTACATTTTTATTTCATTTAACCTTCAAAAGAAACTTAAAAAGAGATACCATTATTGTAACTCCACAATTTATACATTATGATCTGAATTATGGACTAGTTAGAAAGAAAAGTGTCCCAAGGTTACACAACTGGTCAGTGGCAAAACCACAATGCTAAGCAGATGCATTTGGTACCAGTCTGTGCTTTTAAATATTAACATACATAGAACTGAAATCAGGAAGCTTAATTCCTCCAGTTCCATCCTTCTTTCTCAAGATTGCTTTAGTTATTCAGGATCTTTTGTGTTTCCATATGAATTGTGAAATTTTTTGTTCTCGTTCTGTGAAAAATGACACTGGTGATTTTATAAGGGTTACATTGATTCTGTAGATTGCTTTGGGTAAGTGCGTATAGTAATTTTCATAATATTGATTCTTCCAATCCAAGAACATGTTATCTTTGATTTCTTTCATCGGTGTCTTATAATTTTCTGTATACAGTTCTTTTGTCTCCTTAGGTATGTTTATCCCTAGGTATTTTTTGTTGTTGTTGTTGCAATGGTGAGTGGAATTAATTCCTTAATTTCGCTTTTTGATTTTTCATTGCTAGTGTACAAGAATTCAAGGGATTTTAGTGTATTAATTTCGTATCCTGCAACTTTACTAAATTCACTGATTAGCTCTAGTAATTTTCTGATAGTATCTTTAGGATTTTCTGTATATAGTTCCATGTCATCTGCAAATAGTGAGAATTTTACTTCTTTTCCAATCTGAATTCCTTTTATTTCTGTTTCTTCTTTGATTGCCATGGCTAGTACTTCCAAAACTATGTTGAATAATAGTGGTAAGTGTAGGCTCCCTTGTCTTATTCCTAATCTGGAAGGAAATTCTTTCAGTTTTTCACCATTGAGAATAATGTTTGCTGTGGGCTTAGTATTGCATATGACTTTTATTATGTTGAGGTATGTTCCTTCTCTATCTCTCAGTAATAAATAGTTCTCTATTTCAGTTTTTCAAAGTCAACTTAAGAAACATAAAAGAAACACCATAAACCAAAGTCAATTTGTTTAAAAAGGAACTTAACATGGACTACAAATCATTTTAGTTATTAGTCAATAGTGACTCAATAGTGTGGGCAGCTGTTCAAACAAATGAAGTTGGCTGAGCCTGTGCTAACAGACTTGCTGAGGCTACAATGACCTGTGTACACCCACCTCAAAAGGCTGTATTAACAGAAGGGGAATTAATAACACAACATGCTCAGAAATGATCTTAGCACACAATAAACACTCACGAAATATTGCTGTTGTTCAGCCTCTAAGTTGTGTCTGACTCTTTACGAACCCATGAACTGCAGCACACCAGTCTTGCCTGTCCTTCACTGTCTCCTGGAGTTTACTCCAACTCATGTCCACTGGTTGGTGATGCCATCCAATCATCTCATCCTCTGTCGTCCCCTTCTCCTCCTGCCTTCAATCTTTCCCAGCATCCGGGTCTTTTCCAATGAGTTAGTTCTTCACATCAGGTGGCCAAAGTATGGGAGCTTCATTAGCATCAATATAAAAATAAAATAGCAATAAAATCCAGGAACACATTAACAGAGAACACTGAAAAAATTTAAAATGTTCAGTAGAAAAAAATCAAAGAGGTGAATGTGATTTGAGAACATTTTTATCTGGAAAAGGAATGGTAAGGAAACAATATTAATATCAATGTTATTAATATTTATATTGATATTAATATTTAAACTAAAGCAGAGAAATCTTAAGGTGGTTCTGATGTGAACTATCAAATACTTGTTCAATCAGTGAATACTTTTGTGGTCCTTTTTTATGAAAGACATTATAATTGACGAGGAGAGAAAGTAATGTATAATTTCTGGCAAGGAATTAAATTTCAGTGGAGTAAAATAATATGGTATACAAATAAATAACTATACTTCAATACAAAATAAAATAGATATCACTCCCTAATAAGAAATCACTTTTGGCAAGAAGAATCAGGAAATACCTATAGTGTCAAAGAATGTGCAGGATTTCTGACAGTCAGAGATGTGAACCAACATCTTTCACACCCAAAGTTACTAAAGCAACATACAGAACTAGTAAAGCATGTCCAAAATGAAGCATACAAAATGCAGAATTTCAAAGTTTAGATTACAGACTTGGATGGAATCATAAAGAGATAGAAATGACCAATTCTGGATTCTAAGAAAATTCAAAATATTTAATTTCAAAAAACAAATTCTTGAATTGGAGAATGGGAGTATTTTTGCAATGAAACTTCTAAGATTAGAGGATCTTATTGTAAAGATTAATTAGTAATTTGTCTGGAAGATGTGCCTAGAAGGATTAAAGAAAATGTAGTAGAGAAATGTTATATGGAAAAGTATTGTACAATAGTCTGTTTCTCTTTATATCATCTTTATATAAATATATATATATTATTTTATAAACATGTAAACTATATTTTATATAGTTTATAAATATACATTTATGTTTTCTATATTTATTAATATATGTTCTCTAGTCAGCATATATTGAGCACCTAAAATGCACAAGTCCCTTAGTTAAAGGCTCTGAATATAATTCTGCCTTGTCTTCTAGGAGTTGGAAGTATTGCCGACTAATAGAGAACTCAAGGCTTCTCATTCTCCTCCATTGCACCAGTCAAGGGTAGAAGATGTGGCAGGCTTTGTGACTCTGGGCTGGTAGCCACAGTGTGGCATTTGGAGAGTCCTCTTGAAATAAAACTCTACTTCTAACACAATAGCAGTCTCAGAGAAAAGAGTTTTTCCTATCATCTAATAATAATAGAGTTTTACTCAATGTATAAGAAACTTAGTCAAGATTTTGAATTCATGAAATTTTAAATGAGAGGTTATTTAAGCTAAATACTTCTCCTTTCTCTTCCTATAGACAAGTATGAAACAAGAGAGACAAACAGGCTAAAAAAAAAAAAAAAAACAGACTACATGTGAATTCATCTGCACAAGCATCAGATTCACTTCAGCCTGTACCTTCCTTGGCAAAAAATGGTTGGATTGCCACACAGCTAAATTCATCTGCTTGACAAAAACTTGGAGAGTCTCAACCCTATTTAAATTGCACTGGTCCAAAGGGATTTCCAAAGATAAAACCTAGTCAAAGCTCTCCAGCCAACCAAAACATCATAAGAATACAACTATTAAACAACAATTGCATCAAGTAAAAAATCCTAAAAGAAAGCAAAATGAGCAGAGAAAATATCGTTTCAACGCTAGTGAAATACAAGCAAACAAAAACCCAGATGCTGTAAACCACAAACAAAAGCAAATGGACAAAAGAGCTTAGTGATAGCCAAACACAGCCCTCATTCACATAGTCGTCTACCAAATCCTCATCAAAAATCTCCTGCACCACAGAGTAGCCAACAAATCAAAGCCCCAGAAATTCAGCAGCTCATCAAAAACCTAAAATGACCAAATCACTCTAGCAGTATCAATAAATTATTTACAATTTTCACTAAACCTAAATTATAATACACATTTCACTCTATAACTGTCTGCATAGAGTCTATTAGACCTTTCTTGTTATTCATACTTTGTACTCAGAAGACAAATCCCTGTGTGAGACATATTAGGGTCCATCTTTCTATGACTGCGGGGAAACTACCTTAAAGTCATTGTAAATTGACTTCACTTGAGCCAATGTCTTTCCTTTTCTATTTTGATTATGGTCAGCTAATCAAAGAAAATAATTTCTTCATGTTCAGAGTTATCTTGGTTCCTTTTTTCTATTTAGCACAAAAGAAAAGAAAAATTATGGATTTCCAGCATTTCCACACAAGTTGCCCAGTGACTTTCTTTCTAACTAGAGGCCCCTGTTTTATTTTGTTTTAATTGGACAGCAGTTCTGAGAGTCTCTACTTCCTTTGTAATGTTTAACTTTTCTGTCTCTTAAATCAGATGAAACTTAAAAACAAAATGGGACCTAATTAACCTTAAAAGCTTCTGCACATCAAAGGAAACTATTAGCAAGGTGAAAAGACAGCCTTCAGAATGGGAGAAAATAATAGCAAATGAAACAACCGACAAACAACTAATCTCAAAAATATACAAGCAACTACTACAGCTCAACTCCAGAAAAATAAACGACCCAATCAAAAAATGGGCCAAAGAACTAAATAGACATTTCTCCAAAAAAGACATACAGATGGCTAACAAACACATGAAAAGATGCTCAACATCACTCATTATCAGAGAAATGCAAATCAAAACCACTATGAGGTACCATTTCACACCAGTCAGAATGGCTGCGATCCAAAAGTCTACAAATAATAAATGCTGGAGAGGGTGTGGAGAAAAGGGAACCCTCTTACACTGTTGGTGGGAATGCAAACTAGTACAGCCACTATGGAGAGCAGTGTGGAGATTCCTTAAAAAACTGGAAATAGAACTGCCTTATGATCCAGCAACCCCACTGCTGGGCATACACACTGAGGAAACCAGAAGGGAAAGAGACACGTGTACCCCAATGTTCATCGCAGCACTGTTTATAATAGCCAAGACATGGAAGCAACCTAGATGTCCATCAGCAGATGAATGGATAAGAAAGCTGTGGTACATATACACAATGGAGTATTACTCAGCCATTAAAAAGAATACATTTGAATCAGTTCTAATGAGGTGGATGAAACTGGAGCCTATTATACAGAGTGAAGTAAGCCAGAAGGAAAAACATAAATACAGTATTCTAACACATATATATGGAATTTAGAAAGATGGTAACAATAACCCTGTGTACGAGACAGCAAAAGAGACACTGATGTATAGAACAGTCTTATGGACTCTGTGGGAGAGGGAGAGGGTGGGAAGATTTGGGAGAATGACATTGTAACATGTAAAATATCATGTAAGAAACGAGTTGCCAGTCCAGGTTCGATGCACGATACTGGATGCTTGGGGCTAGTGCACTGGGACGACCCAGAGGGATGGTATGGGGAGGGAGGAGGGAGGAGGGTTCAGGATGGGGAACACATGTATACCTGTGGTGGATTCATTTTGATGTTTGGCAAAACTAATACAATTATGTAAAGTTTAAAAATAAAATAAAATTAAAAAAAAAAAGAAAATAAAACAAAGAAGAAAAAAAAAAAAAAGAAACTTAAAAACAGTATTTTTCTCAGCAATTGTTTAGATAAAGGATTAGATTTATTTTAATATTTTATTACATAAAAGTTAAATTACAAGCATTTTAATATATTTAACATATTTCATAACATTTCTTATCCTTTCCTGGAGGAAAAAAACCTGACATTTAAAGGGAAAAAATTTCAAGCAAGTTTTTTAGAAGACATACTGCATTTTAAAAGCCCTTTTCATCATAGCTGTCAATTGACCCTCTTCTTGTGTTCAGAAAGTGAAATTCTACCCTTTACAAAAATTCACAAGTCACAGATGTAGAAAACAAACTTAGGGTTACCAGAGGGGAAAGCGAGGGAGGGGGGATAGATTAGGAGGTTGGGACTGACATATACACACTACTACTTATAAAGTAGATAACTAATAAGGACCTACTGCATAGCACAGGAAACTCTACTCAGTATTCTGTAATGGCCTATCTGGGAAAAGAATCTAAAAACAAGTGGAGATATAGATATAGATATAGATATAGATATAGATATAGATATATGTATAACTGACTCACTTTGCTATACAGCAGAAACTAACACAACATTGTAAATGAACTATACTGTAATAAAATTTTTTAATTCATAGGATTAAAGAAAATGCCAGAAAGATCACTGCCACCTCCAACTGCTTTTCTATTTATTACATATCTGCATTAAAATGATAAGGTAATGAAATACAAATGCTGTTAATTAACTTCCCAACTCAAACTGAGCAATTCTTTTATGGAAAAGCCTACCTAACAATAGAAAGATGCCAAGAACTACCTCCCCTATGTTTTTCCGTGAATATTCACAGATCTCGCTATCCTCTAAAAGCAGGTTTCTTTCCCTGTCCATTAAGTCCAAGACTGTCTTATCCTATGTCTTTTTCTCCTATTCCAATACAGAACCCCATCTTTAAAGTAGCCATAAAACTTCAGAGGCAGACGTGGCAATCATGAAAGTAATTGTAATTTCTCTCAATGAAGAAGAACCTTACTCAGTGGAATGAGTTAGCTTACATTTTGCTGAATCCAAGCCAGAAGGAAATAATCAAAATGAAATCTTGAAGTCAAAAAAAAAAAAAAGGAAAAAAAAAGATTTCCACGCTAAAAAGGGTTAGTTTTAGAAAACTGAAGCCAGAGGTACATAGCTGATACAAAAGGTGCAGTCATGGCAAAGAAAGATTGACAAGCTAACTTAAGTGGGAGAAATGGAAAATACCAAATGAACCATTTTATTGGAAAGAACATACTATTTATTTAACCTTCCTCTAATGAACATACTTAAAGAAAGCAGTATTAAGATGATTTCAATGTTACCATTATCCATTGTTAATCTATCGGCTTTGTTTTGTTAAGCAAAATGAATGCCCCCACAGATTTCCAGAACACTGTGCTTGCTTTTGATAATTGCTCTACTACTGCTGCTGCTAAGTCGCTTCAGTCATGTCTGACTCTGTGCGACCCCATGGACGGCAGCCCACGAGGCTCCACCTTCCCTGGGATTCTCCAGGCAAGAACACTGGAGTGGGTTGCCATTTCCTTCTCTGGATAATTGCTCTAGATTATGGTTAATTGTGAACTATATAGAAATACATGGAAAGTAAAAAGGATTTAGGCACATTTAAGACATTAGGACTGATACTATGGATAAAATAAGCAGTAGCAGAAAAAATCAAAAACTAAAGAAGATGCACATACTTTTTGTTGCTTTTCTCCTTGCATATATAGACAAAAAGTGATTATATAGTTCCTGCCAGGGCTAGCCAAAGCTGAAATACTGCTCTCCACTACTTTTTAGGCCAGTCTTTTGTAGTGTCATTACCAAATTCTTTTGCTCCTAACTCCAAATTATTTCTCTAAACCTTGAAGTGGATTCCACAGTGTCTCCCATCCTGCTAAGAACTTTCTCAAAACTCTAACGAAAGTCAACTGTCAATTTTAGTAAAAATAGAAGGTACATTTAAAACATCAAAAACAAATCCTAAAATAATATTGATATGATAAAAGCTATCTTAATCCACTGATTGAAATAATTGATGATCTACATATTCTAATTATATTTCACAAACTACTTAGAAAGTATAAAAGGATCAGGGTAGAAAGAAGGTTGGTAAAAAGTTTGATGATCTGAAGTAGAGCTGATGTAATAATAATAGAAATAAAGGGCACAATAAATGTAATGCACCTGAATCATCCTGAAACCAGCCCCTGCTCCCCCTGATCTGTGGAAAAATGGTCTTTAAAAAACAACAGTCTTTTACTATGAATTCTATTTTAATGGACTTTTCAACATCTGTCCTGATTGAATCAAATAAGAAGATTTCTCCCTCCTGACTATGAAGCAGTCTGGTATGGAAGTGAGAATGTAGTGAGGAGCAGAAAATCAGCTGTGGCTTTTCTATTTCAAAACAGCAGAACTCAATGGGCAGAATACTGTAAGGTTATCATGTTATGCAACATATCAAAATACCTGGTGCTAATCCAAATTAAGGCATAATGGTGATTTATAGTCTATATGTCAGTAATTTTCTTATTTTCCAAATTTTTTATGATTGACATATGCTGCTGTATAATCATGAGTTCCTAAAATGTCAAGTGACAACAACAATGCAAGATACTAAAAGAACAATAGTCGTTATTTATTGAAAAATAAAATATGAAAGACATGGACTAGGTTATAATATGTTATTTTATGCTTTTCCAATATTCAAAAAAATTGAATCTGCTATCTCCAGGCATGAACTAAGACTGGAAATTATTAGTTATTTCTGGAAATCATCATTAGATATCAACAACTAAGTGGGCAATAGCTTAAGATGATTGATAATTATTCTGATGATGCCATGGACTCAGAAAAACTTGTTTCACATCAATAAAAATTCTATTTCACAGTCAATTTTGACAACAATAAGCATATTGTAAATACATATGACTGGTTACTTGGGCTTTCGTGGTGGCTCGGTGGTAAAGAAGCTTCCTGCAGTGCAGGAAACTTGGGTTCAATCTCTAGGTGGAGAAGGTCCCCTGGAGAAGAAAATGGCAACCCACTCCAGTATTTTGCCTAGGAAGTCCTATGGACAGAGGAGCTTGGCAGGCTGCAGTCCATGTGATGGCAAAGGGTCAGACATGACTTAACAACTAAACAACAACTACAATCAAAAAAGAGGGAAAGGAATTGATATATCCATATGCACAAACTCAGTGCTATGCCAAAAATTACTTCTACTTCCCACTGATGGCAATTTAATAGCTGAGAACATACAATTTCAAAGTGCCATATCAGACTCTTTAAATTATCTAATGTTATGCTCACAACTTTGGAACGTAGATGCTACCACTATTTGGCACATAAGAAAAGTAAGGCTTAGAGAAATCAGATACCTTGCCAAAAACTAAATTTCTACTAAGTAGAGAAACAAGGAGTCAAACCCAAACAGTGTAACTGCTGAACCTGCTCTAAGAGGCCATATGTCGGGGGGGAGAAATGGCTAGGAGTCTAAATTGTATTCCAGTCTGAAGATTTTTTAGAGTAGAAATATCTAATTTCTAAAACTTCTATTAAAATGGTCCTTAAATTTCTTTCTGAAAATAAATATTCATAAGCCAATTAGTCTAGTTATTCAAGAGATCAATATCATGGGGAAAAAGAGAGGAGAAAGTTCTAGAATAAAAGAAGCTAGAGATGTAGCCGGAGAAGGCCATGGCACCCCACTCCAGTACTCTTGCCTGGAAAATCCCATGGACGGAGGAGCCTGGTGGGCTGCAGTCCATGGGGTCGCCAAGAGTTGGAAACGACTGAGCGAATTCATTTTCACTTTTCACTTTTCACTTGCATGCATTGGAAAAGGAAATGGCAACCCACTCCAGTGTTCTTGCCTGGAGAATCCCAGGGATGGGGGAGCCTGGTGGGCTGCCGTCTATGGGGTCGCACAGAGTCGGACATGACTGAAGCGACTTAGCAGTAGCAGTAGATGTAGCAAGTAAATGTAACACATAGTCTTTACTTGAGTCCTGGTTTAAAACAAAACAACTAAAAATACTTCTGGCAAAATTTGTGTAATTCAAATACAGACTGAGTTTTAGGCTCTATGTGTGAGTTATTAATGTTGTTAGACATTGCTATGTTGTGTAACAAAGGAATGGATTTTTAGAGATAAATACTGAAATATTTATAGACAAGCTGTCATGCTTTCCATAATTTACCTTAAAATACTTCAGTAAAGCAATTGATTAAGCATCTATAGCAAAATGTTAACTACTGTGAAATCTGTGGGTGTATGGTTATGAATTATACTACTATCCTCACTTTTCTGTATGCTTGAATATTTTTCAAAGTAAAAGTCAAAAATGTTTTAATTATTCATATTATAAAATTCATTGTTTATCTCTCAGCTCTGAACCCATTGTCCTTCACCAGTACAGTTGACCCTCGAACAACATGAGTTTGAACTGCATGGATCCACTTATACAGAGACTTTTTTTAAAAAAATAGAAGCTATACTATAGCACCAGAAGATCTGTGGTCGCTGAACCTGTGGATGTCAAGTTACACATGGATTTCCAATTGTGCAGGTCAGCGCCCATAATGCCCAAGTTGTTCAAGGTCAATTGCATTTAGCATCATGTTGCTTTTTTAAATCCTACTTTGCTAAATTGTATTTCTTGATGGAAGAAAAATGGTGTCCCATAACATGAACTGTCAGGACAATCCCTCTGCTTACTTTGATGGGCTGGAAAACAGGAAGGGGTGGAAGATTTGTTCCTCCTTGGAAGACCTTTCCCATGGTTGTTCAAGTCTCCTTAAGTGTCATCAATCACTATCACACTAATCAATCAGGTAAATTATTCATTGAAAACCTCTTCTTATCACTGTGTCCATCAGGAAGACACTGATGCACAAAGGACTACTGTCAACCTCATCAAATGACAAGTATCCTTTCTTTGTCTTTGAAATCAAATTACTTGACAGAAGTGACCTTATCCTAAGTCTAGTAAATTTCCTATTTCCACAAAACTCAACTGAAGAGCTATAAAACTGGAAAACTCTCTTGTGCGTTCTCTTCCGTTGCTTCCAATTACCATCCTAAAAGGATCAGCTGAAGACAACTACATCAAACATCCTAAGAAGAGTCACATCAGACAAGGTATATGGATATATTAGATACATTGGGGATTAATATACTAAAATGTAAACTAAGCAGCTTTTAGGTTATATGGAATATTTTCAATAATAGTCATAATTGTTTTAATAGTTATTTTCCTCTGTTCTTATGAACTGCTAAACTATGTGACAAAAGGTTCCACTCATATGTTACTAGAAGAATATATGATCAATGGGGAATATTGATCTTTTATTTATGTTTATTGTCTTTATTTTTTTAATCTTGAAAATAAAAAGAAAATAATGATAGGCTTAGGAAACTGATAAAATAATAAAAATATATTTCTCCAATGGGGCCTGATGGTTTTATTCTTAGTATAACTAGTACTATAATAACAACTACCACTGAGCCTTTGTGCTAAGTTGCTTCATATATGTCCAGCTCTTTGCAACCCTATGGACTGTAGTCCACCAGGCTCCTCTGTTCATGGGATTCTCCAGGAAAGAATATTCGAGTGGCTTGCCAATTCCTCCTCCAGAAGATCTCCCTGATCCAGGGATCTAACCCATTCTCTTAAGTCTCCTGCATTGATAGGCAGGTTCTTTACCACCAAACATTGTCCTTGGTACAATTTATAACATATATTATTCCAGGCCATCCTCAGGACAACCTTAATGTGTAAGACTGCAACTCAATCAAAGTCACACAGAAAGTGACAGAGTTGGCATTTAAACTCAACATGATTGACTCTAATACTCTCTAGTTTGATAAACCACAGGGCTATATTGTGAAGTGAATACGATCTGATAGCACAACACACTGATGTGTGCACATTCATTCATTTATTTGCCCTAATATCTACTTTGTCTACATAGAGATTTAACTTTTGTTTTCTAAAATCAAGCTGATTGTAGAATATATGTATGATCAAAATAAGAGAAGTAACAGGTCATGCCCCTCCCTTACTCTCCCATCTTACAACCTATAACCAAATGTATGGTTGTCTTCCTCAGTTTTTTAATTGATTAAATATGCAGTATGTGCTAAGCATGATGATATAAAGTGAATAAAACATAACTCCTGTCCTTTAGGGATTTAGGGAAAGGGGATCACATGGTAAAATCTTCAGTCAAATAAAATTTCAAAAAGAGGCCATTTGATAGGATAATTTTTCTAAGTAACAGCCTTGTAACAAAGAAACAAGGAATACCTTCTTTGCTTAAAGTGAAAGTAAAAGTCACTTTATGCTATGCTATGCTAAGTCACTTCAGTCGTGTCCGACTCTGTGTGACCCCATAGACAGCAGCCCACCAGGCTCCGCCATCCCTGGGATCCTCCAGGCAAGAACACTGGAGTGGGTTGCCATTTCCTTCTCCAATGCATGAAAGTGAAAAGAGAAAGTGGAGTCGCTCAGTCGTGTCCGACTCTTAGCGACCCCATGGACTGCAGCCTACCAGGCTCCTCCGTCCATGGGATTTTCCAGGCAAGAGTACTGGAGTGGGGTGCCATTGCCTTCTCCTAAAAGTCACTCAGTTGTGTCCAACTCTTTGTAACCCCATGGACTATAAAGTCCATGGAATTCTCCAGGCCAGAATACTGGAGTGGGTAGCTGTTCCCTTCTCCAGGGGATCTTCTTAACCCAGGGATGAAGCCAGGTCTCCCACATTGCAGGTGGATTCTTTGCCACCTGAGCCACAAGGGAAGCCCAAGAATATTGGAGTGGGTAGTCTATCCCTTCTCCAGCGGATCTTCCCAACCCAGGAATCGAACTGGGGTCTCCTTCCTCGCAGGCGGATTCTTCACCAACTGAGCTATCTTAAAAGAACCTTATAAAACATTTGCAAAATCATGTTCAGTAAATATCAGATAGCTTGTATAATGGTTCATTAAATAAGGAAGCTTCTAGAATTAGAACAGAAGTAAGAGGGAAATTATTTCCTTCCCTTATTGCTAAACTTCCTAAGACTCTGCCTTTCCCAGGCAGTCTTTAGTATCTGTAAGGAATGCTTATGCTACAAACTAGTTATAATAAGAATAATTCTTGACCCTCTTCCATTGCTTTCTCTTTGAAAGAATGTGTTTTAACTTAATTCAATTTTTGCCTTACCACTATGGAGTGAAAATATATACATAATTTCAGAAATCACTGGTCTCTTTCACACTGTACATTCTAAGAAAAATAAATCATTAACCAAAATGTATCCCTCTCCCATAATATCATAGCTAGAGAGCTACTTTTCTGCTTTTGCCAGAAGCCAACAGGAAAAAATGAAAACTCTGCCCCTGCTGGTGTGCATCTGTGCACTGAGTGCTTGCTTCTCAGTAAGTATCCTTCCAAGTAACTTTTATTCATATGTATCAGTAACATTTGGGATGTATATCTAACTGAGACTTCAAAAGTACAACAAAAGAAAGACTTCTAGTTTCAAGAAGCTTGGCATCTTTTGTTTCCTGTAAAACATAAGACAACACATAAGTAAAATACAAGAAATGGTTTGGTTAATCTAACTGATATTTGTATAGCACTAACTTTATCATGGGTGTGATGAGAACAGGTGGAAACCACCCAGGGCCTCTTTGGTATAGAATATGGATTCCATTCTCAGTATATCAGGAAGCCTCAGAACCATCTGACTGTCCACAGGGCAGTGAAATGACTCTGGGTTCCAGGGAGAAAACAGATTACAGGGGACAAAAGCTGAGGTAAAGAGTACACTCAAGAAGCTATAGCAGTGGTCCAGATAAAAGATAATGGTGACTTGCATTAAATGTCAGCAATTAAAAAAAAAAAAACATAAGGGTGAATTTAAGATACATTTTGGTGATTAGGTCCACTGTAACTTCTGCTGGATTATGTATGTGGTAAAAGAAGGAAATGAACAAAAATGTTCTGTTTTAGACATGTTAAATCTGAGATGGTTATTAAATTTCTACAAGATGTCAAGAGGCAAGTGGATATACATTGTCTAGGGTTCAGAAAGAATTCAAGGGGCAACATATGTATTTATAATATATTTGAAGCCATAAGATCACTTGGAGAGAAAATGTAAGAAGTTTGAACACAGAATAGAGAAAATGGAGGGACCACAAAGAAGGACAGGAAGTATGGTTTCCAAAACCAACAGAAAAATGACAAAATGGACTTTAAGATATTTAGAGTCTGCTGGGAAAATAATTTAAAAATTAATGATTCAAGGTGATACATGATATAAAAAAAAACTGTATTTGTCCTTGGAAGGAAATTTATGACCAACCTAAACAGCAAGTTAAAAAGCAGAGACATTACTTTGTCAACAAAGGTCCATCTAATCAAGGCTATGGTTTTTCCAGTGGTCATGTATGGATGTGAGAGTTGGACTATAAAGAAAGCTGAGTGCCAAAGAATTGATGCTTTTGAACTGTGGTCTTGGAAAAGACTCTTGAGAGTGCCTTGGACTGCAAGGAGGTCCAACCAGTCCATCCTAAAGGAAATCAGTCCTGGGTATTCACTGGAAGGACTGATGCTGAAAAGCTGAAACTCCAATACTTTGCCCACCTGATGAGAAGAGCTGACTCATTTGAAAAGACCCTGATGCTGGGAAAGATTGAGGGCAGGAGGAGAAGGGGATAACAGAGATGAGATGGTTGGATGGCATCACTGACTCAATGGACATGGGTTTGGGTGGACTCCAGGAGTTAGTGATGGACAGGGAGGCCTGGCATGCTGCGGTTCATGGGATCGCAAAGAGTCGGACACGACTGAGCTACTGAACAGAGCTGAACTGATGTGGGCTTAACTCATCATCTGAACATCCAGATGAATCTTGAGCTACAGTCTACCTACAGGGTCCCAAATTTCCCATGTGAAAATAGTGATAATGGTATATACCTCACAAGGCTATTGAAGAATAAGAACACATGCATTTATAAATTGTAAAGCATAGTATAGATGTAAAACTCATGACTGTAAGATTGTTATAATTTCATTTTACAAACTACTTGATAAGGATATAAGGTCTGAATATTCATGGTGATATTAAATTTTTAGTCAGTTCAGTTCAATCGCTCAGTCATGTCCGACCTGGGCCTTAGACATTATGGAAACTACCAGACTATGGCACCAACCCAGAGTCAGAAAAGACCAGACCTGGAGTCCTGGAAACAACCTACTCTGCTTTTGTAGAGCAATTTCTGGGAGCAGATAGTCTGGCCTCTATCTTTCAGATGTTCCCTAAAAAGATTAAGGGGATGTATTCAGGAGCCAGATGATTAGCTCTGTTAAATAAACATTATTTAAATATACTATTTCTTTCCTCTTTGGAAAATGATTCACAGGTTTTCAGGCTAGTAACCAAAAATAAAGACATTCAGCATGCGTCCCAATTTCCAAAAAAGAGCCATTTTGACCTTCACTCTTTTAGTGTTCTTCCTTTCTAGTTCTCTATTTCATGGCCTGTTCTTTTCTCCTGTTCCTACTCTCAAAATTTGCCTTTCCTCTAGTTATTTTAGGAATCTTCTGCTTCTTCCAACCCCTCCTTTCTTGCTCCAGGTGTCTGGTGCCTCTCTGGACTTCACCTTCCCTGACTCCATCCTCTCCCCACACTCACCCATTCCACTCCACTCTCCCCTCCCCCTTCCCTGCCTCCACTCCCCTCTCCCCCTTCCCTGCCTCCACTCCACTCTGCCCTCCCCCTTTCCCTGATTCCCATGCACTCCCTCCTCCCTGTCTCAGCCTGCTCTCTCCTTACTGCTCACTTCTCCCTCTCTTCTCCTCTCATGTGTGGTTTCCATATGGAGACATACTCTCCGAAAAGTTACTTAATCTCTCTGGGACTCAGTTTTTCATCTTTATAAGGAGGATAATAATAGTACCCACCTTATGGGGCTTCCCTAGTGGCTCAGATGGTAAAGAATCTACCTACAGGAGACCCAAGTTCAGTCCCTGGGTTGGGACGATCCCCTGGAGAAAGGGATGGCTATTCACTCCAGTATTCTTGTCTGGAGAATCCCAGGACAGAGGAGCCTGGAGGGCTACAGTCCATGGGATTGCAAAGAGTCTGACACAACTGAGTGACTAACACTTTCACTATGGTGTTACCAAGGAATTAATAAATGTATAGTTGTAAACCACTTAGAATAGGGCCTGATACAAAATAAGTGCTATAGGATTTTTTTTTTCAAATGTAAATAATAGATATGAACAGCCAAATAAGACTGTTTTTAATTGGCTCTCCTGGCTTTTCTATATTTATTACACATACTTCCATACTTCAATCATGAGGCTCAAACCCTCAGAGGCATTCAGCTCCTCCCAGTCTCAAGCTTCCCTGAGTCCAATTCCAATCAACAGGTTCTATAACTGCCAGTCATAATTTGTCAATACATTTTAAGTAAACTAGTCAAACTGGTCCTTTACTGCATATTGTAGCATGCCACACAATGTTAAACTAACATTAAAATTAATAGGCTTAAATTAATTTGACTTCATATGAAAATGTCATAGAAATTATTTTGGTCACCTAAATTGAAACTTATTGACACCCTGTGTACTGTGCTCAGACGCTCGGTCATGTCTGACTCTTTGCAGTCCCATGAACTGTAGCCCACCAGGCTCCTCTGTCCACGGAATTTTCCAGGCAAGAATACTGGAGTGGACTGCCATTTCCTCCTCCAGGGGATGTTTCCCAACCTAGGAATCAAACCTGCTTCTGTTACATCTCCTGCCTTGGCAGATGGATTCTTTACCAGTAGCGGCACCTGGGAAGCCCTAATAAATACTTTCTAATGTTAAGATTTCATTCAATGAGAAATCTGTTTCTTTATTATCAATTCCATACATTTGTTCATTCAATAAATGTCTAATGGGTGTCTGCTATGTGCCAAGTGTAGTTGTAGGTATCAGGCATACAAAAATTAACAATAACAAAAAAAATCTTTGTCCTCACAAAGTTTATCATCTGATAAAGGAAATAAATAGTATAATTATTTCAAAGCATAGATGTCGTAAAATTAGACTTTGGGTCTGGTATTTAATCTGAATCACTTCATAAGTGAGTAAACTAAGATCCAGGAAAAGTAAGTGATTTTCCCGAAGTCATTCAGTTATTTAATGGTGGACACTAGACAGATGCAAACTTCCAATGATGGTCTGATGTTGTGTATTTCAAACATGTTCCTCCAAGATCTGGAATTCCTCACAGCAAGCTGAATGTCCATCTGAAAAGAGGAAGAATGAGCTAGTGGGATGAGAGGCCCCTAATCCTGCTTCAAGCAGAGCACTACTGTGATTATCTGGCTCGCATATTGAATCTGCAGGGAAAGAGTTGCTCGAACAATATGGCCTGCTTATTTTATATTAGAAAACCACTGCCCTCTAATGGACCTCCTGAGATATTTCATTGATTGGAGGTACATCCTGGGTTCACAGTTAAAGATTCTGGAATTCTGTGGCCTTCTGAGAAAGATCTATGCAAAAACATCCAAGTTATGTGGATCAGAAGTCATTATTTTAATTTATGGATAGTCTCAGAATTGAAATGCCCTGGATACTTTTTTAAAACAATTAATGGCTTTTCAAAGTTATTTTGAGGGGCTTCCCAGGTGGCTCAGCAGTAAAGAATCTGCCTGCCAATGCAGGAGATGTGAATTCGATCCCTGGGTCAGGAGGATCTCCTGAAGTAAGGAAATGGCACCCCACTCTAGTATTCTTGTCTGGAAAATTCCATGGGCAGAGGAGCCTGGCAGAGTATGGTTCATGGGGTCACAAAGAGTCAGCCACGACTGAGCAGTCGAGTACAAAGTTATTTTTGAGGCAGGGTAAATCAGTCTCTGAGGAAGTTATCATAGCCGAACAACTCTGCTAGTCTCTCAGAGTTGTCACTTTACCTGCTCTACACTCTGTCTCTGAAGACAGCTTTGCCATGTGGGACTGGAATGATTTATCTGTTTGGTGGTCTAAACAGGGTTGATGTAGAAATTATAAAGAGGAAAAATGTAGCATAATTTGATTGGATCTCTAGGCTGAAACCCCTTTGTCCTTATGATAGTCCTTACCTCCAATTTAAATTAACATGATTGACAGTTTAAAATTCTAGTATAAGATAGAGATATAGGGATGTAGAAAAAAGAGGAATATAGATAAATTGCAGTATATTTAGAGATAAGAAACTGAAACAGTGATGGCATTCTAATTTAAATAATGTCAACAATGGCTAAAAGAACTAAGGATGTTAATCTTGCAGAATATAAGACCCGGAAAGCAGGATAGATATTTTCCAATTTTGAAGGGTTCCAGGATCTTCTGTTGTTGTTGTTCAGTCACTCAATTGTGCCCAACTCTTTGCAACACCATGGACTGCAGCAGGCCAGGCTCCCCTGTTCATCACCATCTCCCAGAGTTTGCTCATACTCAAGTCTGTTGATTCAGTGATGTCATCCAACCATCTCATCCTCTGTTATCTTCTGCTGCCCCTTTCTCCTCCTGCCCTCAATCTTTCCCAATATCAGGGTCTTTTGCAATGAGCCAGCTCTTCACATCAGGTAGCCAAAGTACATACTGCCAAGCATAGAATTAGGACAAAATGTAAATCTGAAGAAATAAATCTCTTTTTAGTTAAGAATAGAAATTCCAGAAATGTCATTCTATAACAGGAAGAACTCTCTACCATCTTGGGAGATAGGATAGTGAGTTCCCAATCAGAAGAGGTTGTCAGGCTGGAAAGTGGCTGAAAAGTCATTCATGAGGTGTATTTGGAAAAATATTAAGTGTCAGATGTACAACTGGACTAAATCTGTGTTATTTTCAGATGTGAACACCTTTAATACATCATGAAGGGTACAGGTTCTCTATCCAGGCAAAATGCAAAATTTTTCTACATCATAGGATTCATGAACCCCTTGAGTTTCTATAATTTTAATTTGTTTAATGATAAAGTTAAAAGGTAACAGTCAAAGTCAATTTAAAAGGCTAGAAACTAAAAAAAATAAAATAAAAGGCTAGAAACTAGGCTTTCTCTGATATCAATGATATGAAGCTGAGATGGGCATTGGTTTGTTATGTTAGTTGTTTGGGTTTTTGCTGTTGTTTGTTTTGTTTTATATATTGAGGATGATGGATGTGAGGGTTATGATTCATATAGGACTCCTTGATCTCAGTTGAATGTCTTCGACTGAAGTTTCACTAATAGAGTTCAGCAACCCAGTAGCCTTTGTGCTCAAGCGTTGGGCAGTACTTGACCATGTTCTACCAGAGGAAGACGAGAGAAACTGCAAGCACAAAAGGGCAGATCTAGCTAATCTTCCAGGCTTGAGCCCACAGGAGTAAACATCCTAGTTGTATGGGAAATATACGTTTGACAAAATTTCTAATAGCAAGATATTACTGAGATTTAATGAAATTGCAAGGATAATCACTCAAGTCACTACAGTCTGGCTTCCAATCCCAAAAAGTTACAAATACTGCTCATTCTGCATTCAGCAATAATACCCTAGTTGATAAATAAATTGATGTTTTCAGTTCTTGTACTTCCTTTTCTACAGCTCAGCGAAGGCCACAAAAAGCAACAGGAAACACAGCACAGACAGATTGATCTTCAACCATACATAGGATCACCGTCTCATCCCAAATTACCACCTAACTGGAATCCATTCATTCAAAAGCCATACCCTTTTGATCATCCAAGACACCATAAAATTCCAAATCCAAGGAGAAGAATCTTCCCAAGGCCAAAACCTTCCAGCCCACCAAACTGTCCAGTTAAAAGTAACACTGTTAACAAAAATACCTTGGAGGCTACCACGCAGATCCCATCTGTGACTCCCACATCTATCTCCACCAGTACTAGTATCCCTCCAACGGTGACTACTCCTGCTCCTAAGGCTACCACCACATCTGCAACGGCAAACAGTGGCACCACAGGCTCTCCTGCAACTACATCAGCACAGCCCTCTACAGCTCCACTGCAGACCACAGCTGTCGCACCTACCACTTCCCCAACCACATCAGTACCACTCCCCTCCACAGCTCCAGAGACCACAGCTGCCCCAAACACCACACCTGCTCCTTCTCCAACCACTGTCACCCCCGACACTCCCCAAACTACAGCCGCACCCACAACCCAAACTAGTACTGGTGCCACTACTCCAAGTACTACTGTTGAAAAAACAACTTCACCTTCTATAGAAAAAACTCTTCTTCAGTTCTTCTCCAGTATTAACCAGCTGCGGGAGCAAATCTGGAATATTTTAAAGAGGTACTAGTACCTCATACGTTGTGAAGTATTCTGTCATTAGATATGACTTATGAGTACAGAACTACGCCTTTACTTTTATCACCAATCTCAAAGTGAAATCATAATATTACTCAAATTTAAAGCACTGTCACTAATCTTTGAGTCTAATTATTCACCTCATATGACCTATTAACAATAAAAATCATCTCTATCCCACAAATCAGGTGCCTGAACATGATTTAAGATCACTTTGTGGAACCTACAGAGATAGCCCACTGAGGGACAGAAAACCATTAGATAAAGAGAGAAAATTGAACAAGCAAACATTTACTTTTCCCTTTAAATGTTAGAAACTATAAGGTTACTACATTGTACTCCCAATTCAAAACCCACCTGAATTACCTAATCCTACAAATATAAAGGGATAAATAGGTTTCTCCAAATAAACAAAAATACATAAATATTTATAGATAGACCTAGTCCTGTATTGATTATTATAGATAAAGACTCTTTAAATCACCTTAAAACTTTAAATGAAATTTCATCCTACAACATGTGAGCCAAAAAAGAGGGAAACTGATATCAAGTGAGATCTGCAGTGACTAAAAATGAAATCTCCCAGTCACTCATAAGGACTCTAGCTTTACATTTTTGAGAGCATGTAAAAATGTTTAGATTTCAGGATTGACGTATATTGTATTACATCTTAAGTTCAGATCTGATGTGCTTGATGCGTGCCTCTATGAACCACCAGAACACTTTCTGTATGTTCACATGGTGCTCAGAGTATTTTACTATTAATTCAACTTACTACTAAATGATTAATTCACATTAATTCAATTTGAAATGTATTCAACAGTGAATATTTTCTAAAACTTTTATCCATATATTTGAAAGTGTTTAGAAGCAAAGCATGTCAAACTACTGTCCTGATGTCAACTTTGCAAAGTTGTCTCTGAAAATAACTCTAATTCTACTCATAGAAGAATTTAAAGCCGTCTACTTAACATACAGAGATGATGTTAATCTGGAATGTGAAGGTGTTTTTGTTTTCTGTCACAAATGCTAAGAATTTTGATGATTGTATTTAGATTTTTTTGCCAACTAATAAATACTGCACAAAGCAATCTGTTTTCATTGTATGTGGATTTGGAAGCCTTTTGTTTCTCTTAGATTCCAGGATGGGTGAAATTTTAGGTCTAAATGAAGCTTTGCATTGTGGTCAGCTCTGCCACTAATTAGCTAGTGATTTGGGTCCAGCACTCTATTTCTCTGAACATCAGTTTTTTTCATCCTTCAAATAAAGTAGCTCATTTACTTAGGTTAACTTAATCTTTACTTAATCATATTTATTAATGTGCTAGTCGTTCAGTCTTGTCCAACTCTATGTGGCTCAGTCAGTTCAGTTCAGTCACTCAGTCGTGTCTGACTCTTTGTGACCCCATGAATCGCAGCACACCAGGCCTCCCTGTCCATCACCAACTCCCGGAGTTCACTCAAACTCACGACCATAGAGTCAGTGATGCCATCCAGCCATCTCATCCTCTGTCGTCCCCTTCTCCTCCTGCCCCCAATCCCTCCCAGCATCAGGGTCTTTTCCAGTGAGCCAACTCTTCACATGAGGTGGCCAAAGTACTGGAGTTTAAGCTTTAGCATCTTTCCTTCCAAAGAAATCCCAGGGCTGATCTTCTTCAAAATGGACTGGTTGGATCTCCTAGCAGTCCAAGGGACTCTCAAGAGTCTTCTCCAACACCACAGTTCAAAAGCATCAATTCTTCGGCGCTCAGCTTTCTTTGCAGTCCAACTCTCGCATCCATACATGACCACTGGAAAAATCATAGCCTTGACTAGACGGACCTTTGTTGGCAAAGTAATGTCTCTGCTTTTCAACATGCTATCTAGGTTGGTCATAACTTTTCTTCCAAGGAGTAAGCATAGCCTGCTAGGTATGACCTAAATCAAATCCCTTGTGATTATACAGTGGAAGTGAAAAATAGATTTAAAGAACTAGATCTGATAGACAGAGTGCCTGATGAACTATGGAATGAGGTTCGTGACATTTACAGGAGACAGGGATCAAGACCATCCCCATGGAAAAGAAATGCAAAAAAGCAAAATGGCTGTCTGAGGAGGCCTTACAAATTGCTGTGAAAAGAAGAGAAGTGAAAAATAAAGGAGAAAAGGAAAGATACAAGCATCTGAATGCAGAGTTCCAAAGAATAGCAAGGAGAGACAAGAAAGCCTTCCTCAGCGATCAATGCAAAGAAATAGAGGAAAACAACAGAATGGGAAAGACTAGAGATCTCTTCAAGAAAATTAGAGATATTAAGGGAACATTTCATGCAAAGACGGGCTCGATAAAGGACAGAAATGGTATGGACCTAACAGAAGCAGAAGATATTCAGAAGAGGTGGCAAGAATACACAGAAGAACTATGCAAAAAAGAGCTTCACGACCCAGATAATCATGAGGATGTGATCGCTCACCTAGAGCCAGACATCCTTGAATGTGAAGTCAACTGGGCCTTAGAAAGCATCACTACGAACAAAGCTAGTGGAGGCGATGGAATTCCAGTTGAGCTATTTCAAATCCTGAAAGATGATGCTGTGAAAGTGCTGCACTCAATATGCCAGCAAATTTGGAAAACTCAGCAGTGGCCACAGGACTGGAAAAGATCAGTTTTCATTCCAATCCCACGGAAAGGCAATGCCAAAGAATGCTCAAACTACCACACAATTGCACTCATCTCACACACTAGTAAAGTAATGCTCAAAATTCTCCAAGCCAGGCTTTAGCAGTATGTGAACTGTGAACTTCCAGATGTTCAAACTGGTTTTAGAAAAGGCAGAGGAACCAGAAATCAAATTGCCAACATCCGATGGATCATATAAAAAGCAAAAGAGTTCCACAAAAACATCTATTTCTGCTTTATTGACTATGTCAAAGCCTTTGACTGTGTGGATCACAATAAACTGTGGAAAATTCTGAAAGAGATGGGAATACCAGACCACCTGATATGCCTCTTGAGAAACCTATATGCAGGTCAGGAAGCAACAGTTAGAACTGGACATGGAATAGCAGACTGGTTCCATATAGGAAAAGGAGTATGTCAAGGCTGTATATTGTCACCCTGCTTAATTAACTTCTATGCAGAGTACATCATGAGAAACGCTGGGCTGGAAGAAGCACAAGCTGGAATCAAGTTTGCCAGGAGAAATATCAATAACCTCAGATATGCAGATGACACCACCCTTATGGCAGAAAGTGAAGAGGAACTAAAAAGCCTCTTGATGAAAGTGAAAGTGGAGAGTGAAAAAGTTGGCTTAAAGCTCAACATTCAGAACTAAGATCATGGCATCTGGTCCCATCACTTCATGGGAAATAGATGGGGAAACAGTGGAAACCGTATCAGACTTTATTTTTGGGGGCTCCAAAATCACTGCAGAGGGTGACTGCAGCCATGAAATTAAAAGACGCTTACTTCTTGGAAGGAAAGTTATGACCAACCTAGACAGCATATTCAAAAGCAGAGACATTACTTTGCCAACAAAGGTCCGTCTAGTCAAGGCTATGGTTTTTCCAGTGGTCATGTATGGATGTGAGAGTTGGACTGTGAAGAAAGCTGAGTGCCAAAGAATTGATGCTTTGAAATGTGGTGTTGGAGAAGACTCTTGAGAGTCCTTTGGACTGCAAGGAGATCCAACCAGTCCATCCTAAAGGAGATTAGTCCTGGGTGTTCATTGGAAGGACTGATGCTGAAGCTGAAATGCCAATATTTTGGCCACCTCATGTGAAGAGTTGACTCATTGGAAAAGACCCTGATGCTGGGAGGGATTGGGTGCAGGAGGAGAATGGGACAACAGAGGATGAGATGGCTGGATGGCATCACCAACTTGATGGACATGAGTTTGAGTGAACTCCGGGAGTTGGTGACGGACAGGGAGGCCTGGCGTGCTGTGATTCATGGGATCACAAAGAGTCGGACATGACTGAGCAAGTGAACTGAACTGAACTGATATATATATATAATTATCACATTGTACACCTCAAATACCTTACAATTTTATTTGACAACTATACCTCAATAAAACAAACAAAAAAAAATGAACAAGGAAATCCTGTATGTTTCACATGAAGAGGTTCAAGATATATCATTAAATTTAAAAAAAACAAGTTGCAGAATAATATATATAGTACAGTTTATTTCATATAAGAGAGAGGAAAAAATAAATATATAAATTTTCTTTTATGGAAACTAGGCCTCAGTGTTTACACTTTTGTGAATAGTTTTGTATTTTGAACCATGCAAATGTTATTATTTGTTTTAAAATAAATTTTAATTGGAAAAACTGAAAGTAAATAATAAAATAAACATATTAATCATATGGTATGTTATATAACATATTTTAATAGTTCTCTATTTCCTGTATAAAAATTTATCACAGACTTAGTGGCTAAAGTCATGCAAATTTATTCTTTAGGTTAGAAGTCAGACATGGGTCTCACTGGACTAAAGCCAAGGTGTTGGCAGGACTGAGGTCCTTTCTGGAGGCTCCAGGGAAGAATCACTTCCTTGCCCCATCTGTCCTCACGAGGCCCCCCTTCTCCATCTTCAAAGCCAGCAATGGTGCACTTTCTATCCTTGCCTTTTTACCACTCATAACTCTCTCTGATTCTTTCCTGTCTTCCTCTTCCATCTTCATTTTTTACAGTTTTATTCTCATTTTAAGGACCTTTGTGATTACATTGGACCTACCAGGTAACCGAGGATGATATCCCTATTTGAAAATAACCTAAATTATCTGCAACTTTAATTCCGTTTCTGCTATTTAACATAGCACTTATGGGTTCCAGAATTCAGAATAAGGACCTCTTTAGAGGCCATTGTTCTGCCTACCTACCATGTTTGTCAAAGGGAGTGAGTGTATACAAAAAAAGAGCAAGGAGAACTGAATAAATGCTAGAGAGAGATGTTGCAATTTTAAATAGAGTGTGAAGACAAGCCTCATTGAGAAAAATGACATTTGAACAAAGACAGGAAGGAAGGTTTCCAGAAGTAGAGTCACAGATGTAGAAAATAAACTTATGATTACCAAGGAGGAAAGTCAGGGAGAGAGGGATAAATTGGGAGACTTGGACCGACACATACATACTACTATATATAAAATAGATAACCAGTAAGAACTTACTGTACAGTACAGGGAACTGTACTCAATACTGTGTACTCAATACTCCCATAATGGCCCATATGGGAAAAGAATCTAAAAAAGAATGGATACATGAATATGTGTAACTGATTCACTTTGCTGTACAGCAGAAAGTAACATAACATTATAAGTCAACTATACTCCAAGAAAAGTCATGTGGCAAAAAAATAAAGAATATTAAAATTAAAAAATAAAAATGAGTTTGATAACCTTCTAGCCAATGTCTTTCATGACTTTTCTGTACAATAGGACAGCACATGGGACAATTCTGTGTGCTTTCAAAAGCTTTCGTAAATATTTGCCAGAGTCCTTGATTGTCTGGAAGGTAAACTAAATTTCATGGGTACAAAGCTACCATAAACAATTGAGTATTTAGTACTAATGGCAATGAAAATACAATGACTCAAAACATTTACAAAGCTTAATCCCAGGATACAAAATTTACTGCAGAATGTGACTCAAAGAAAAATAGTGCTTCCCAGTAATGAATAGACTTATGAAAAGATCTGTTGCCAAACATCACAACCATCATTTCTCTATGTGAAAAAAATTTATCAATCAAGAAGTAACTTTCCCTTTCAACCAAAGTTTCTCCTGTCTCCAATAAATACTGAAGGCTATGAAAAGTAGTATATCTGTGAAAAAGCTCTCTCACTTGATTCAGCTGCCATCCTGAGAGAGCCGTAAGACAGTAATTGGCTACCATAAAATTTCAAATATTTTGACCCATCATTGAGAAGCATCTGGCTAGGTTATGAGCATCAAGTAGGTACTGAGAATTTGTATCTTTTGAGTTCTACTTTTACCCAGATCATTTGCATACAAATCTTGAAGCATTATAGTGTGTCATTTATTTAAAAAAAAAAAAAAAAACCTGGAAGCTTTATCCTCAAGAAAACGATTTGAAACAGAAACCTAGTTTTCAATTTTTGTAAAGAGCATTGACATTAAAATGCTTTTTCTTTGCAGGGATACAAAGAATTCTGAGAAGGAGACCTGAAAACTGAAGGGGTTAAGGAAGGACCTAGTCCCTTAGCAGGGTTACATGAACAGGAAAGCCTCAGTCGATGGAAAGAATCTGAGGCTGCCCTAAGACAGGACAGTGATAAACATACCTCTGTTACACCTTCGTGATAAGCATATTTCCTTCTGTTTTCACCACAGACAATCTTACACTTGACTCCTATTTTAGACATGGAGCTTCTCACCACAGAAAACTTGCCTTAGATATTTCTGCATCCCCAACTGTGCCTAGCACAGAGACTGGCATAGAGGAGTCACATAACAAAAGTCTCTAAAATAATCTAAGAAACTGAGTATTTGGGACTTGAGCTATCTGCAGTGATCATAATCATATAAGGACCATACAACTTTACATCACTTACACCTCTCAAAATGTTTCCACATTATTAGATCCTTGACTTCCATGCTAAAACCATGAGAAAGACATAATTTTTCCCTCCTACAAATAAGGAAACATTTTGATCCTCATGTGACTCCCACCCTGGGGAAGATTGTCCTCCAGTGCTTCCATGGGAAACCACACTCTACCGACTCAAGTAACAGATCCTCTCAGAATGTCCACTTCAGTTAGAAGGACCTGCTACAGCTACAGCACAGGGAGCTATAGTCAGTATCTTGTAATGACCTATAATGGAAAAGAATCTGAAAGAATATATATTGCATAATTGTGTCACTTTGCTATACACCTGAAACTAACACAACATTGTGAATTAACTATACTTTAATAAAAAAGATGGTTAAAAATTATGCTTCAATACAAAATGGCTATAAAAAATGTTGTATATGATTATGACTCCACCAGCCTTGGGTCTTGGAACCATAGTCCATGTCATGGTAAAGATGCATATCATAAGTTCGTTTTTGATATCTGTGCATCTCTTTCAGTTTTGTAAATTCATTTGTATCATTTTGGGAAGGTCGTATACACACTGCTAGATTCAAAATGAATAACCAACAAGGACCTACTGTATAGCACATGGAACTCTATTCAAGGCTATGTGCCAGCCTGGATGAGAGGAGGATTTGAGAATGAATACATGTATGTGTATGGCTGAGTTCCTTCACTGTTCACCTGAAACTACCACAACATTGTTAATCAGCTATCAGTCAGTTCAGTTCAGTCGCTCAGTCGTGTCTGACTCTTTGCAATCCCATGAATCGCAGCACGCCAGGCCTCCCTGTCCATCGCCAACTCCCAGAGTTCACTCAAACTCATGTCCATCGAGTCAGTGATGCCATCCAGCCATCTCATCCTCTGTCGTCCCCTTCTCCTCCTGTCCCCAATCCCTCCCAGCATCAGGGTCTTTTCCAATGAGTCAACTCTTCACATGAGGTGGCCAAAGTACTGGAGTTCCACCTTTAGCATCATTCCTTCCAATGAACACCCAGGACTGATCTCCTTTAGGATGGACTGGTTGGATCTCCTTGCAGGCCAAGGGACTCTCAAGAGTCTTCTCCAACACCTCAGTTCAAAAGCATCAATTCTTTGGCACTCAGCTTTCTTCACAGTCCAAGTCTCACATCCATACATGACCACTGGAAAAACCATAGCCTTGACTACATGAACCTTTGTTGACAAAGTAATGGCTCTGCTTTTTAATATGCTGTCTAGATTGGTCATAACTTTCCTTCCAAGGAGTAAGCGTCTTTTAATTTCATGGCTGCAGTCACCATCTGCAGTGATTTTGGAGCCCCCAAAAATAAAGTCTGACACTGTTTCCACTGTTTCCCCATCTATTTCCCATGAAGTGATGAGACCAGGTGCCATGATCTTAGTTTTCTGAATGTTGAGCTTTAGGCCAACTTTTTCACTCTCCTCTTTCACTTTCATCAAGAGGCTCTTTAGTTCTTCTTCAGTTTCTGCATAAGGGTGGTGTCATCTGCATATCTGATCAGCTATACCTCAATACAAAATTAAAAGTTTGAAGTTTGAAACAAAAGCCACATCTTAAAGGAATACTTTCAATGAGCCTAATCTTTTCATACATGAAAAAGCACTAAAATCATTAACTCATGATGTCTGTTTTTTGTGGTAAGCAGTTGATCATTTGATGTTTGACTATACTTTCTTTTCAACAAAACCTCCTATATATCCTAGCTTCTCCCTTACTTCTTTAGAACTGTTCCTCAAAGATGAGGCTGTCTTTTGTACTATAATCTTCAGTAAGGTTACCTAATAAATCATAACTCTCAACTTTTAGGTTGTTTTTTTTTTTTCCAGTTCAACATCTCCTTAAAAATTACTTTTTTTATTGAAACATATTTTCCTCCCTTTCACTTCTATTTTTCTTATGTATTTCTTTGCTCATGTGTTCATTACATGTGGTCTTTAATTTCCAATTTTCTTCTGAATTCCAAGAGCTCTTTTTTCAAACTTTGGTTCTGTCCAATCGTTTTTTCTGAGTTTTCTATTGATTAATGCAGTTCTTTCATAGCTTCTTTTTTCCTCCAAATTTTAAATTTGTTTTGATGTACGGGAACAAATATTCCATTTATTTGGGGGCATGAATTTCTGGCCTGGCTTCCTTACCCATAGGATCATTATTCTGATCATTGCTTTTTTTCTCTATTAAAATCATTTTGAGTGGGTTCTGCCATAATTGTTTTTTATAACTAACTTTGGAGCAAGATAGACTCTCTTGTTCTATAAAGAAGAATGTAAAAAATTATTCATTTCCCATTGGTTCTAGGATTTCCCTGTCTACTGTTATCATGAAATGTTAACAAATTATGGCCTTAAAATTTTTGAACTCTACCTTCTTTTTTTTTTTTTTTTTCAGTGTTGCAGCTCAATTTTATTTAGAAGATAGCAGGAGAGAGAGAGAGAGCGCGCGCGCCCATACGCACGCGGGAGAGAGAGTCCGAGAGAAAGCGCTTTGGCTCCTCCTTTTACATGTTTTTTTCCTCCACCTGGGCCTGCCCTATGCAAGTTGGGCTTAGCCAGGAGTGCTGTTTGTTCTGTTTGAACTCTACCTTCTTTGCTCTCCTCCCCTCCTTTCATCAGAACATTGACTGCTTGTCTCCTTTCTGCTTAATTTTGATACTACTCCCAACAATTTCTCTTAAGCGTAGAGCTTCTTTGTTCTAGAAGAGAGCTTTGGTTGGTTAATTTACAGAATTCACAAGCCTAGATTTCTCCATTTAAAATAGTTAGAACTTTTCCTGATCCTCTTGGTCTTATCAGAAGATTGGAGACTTTTTATGTCATCAAGATGAAGAGGTCAATTATTTTGTTTTAGTTCCTTCCTTAAACTCTAAAAATGTTACTTTTTTATGAAACTGGATAACATTTACTAATATGTTAGTGCAATATACTAGTGACAGCTTAACTAAAACACTAAAACATTAGTCCCTTGCAGATATGGAAAGCTGACTTCTCAGGTGGTTGTTTGGTAGAAAAAGAAAGCTTTCCAAAATCAAATGATACAACATAACTTTATGAATTTATGACAACACACCTACCATGAGGACTAGATGTTGAGATGTCTGGTGCAAAGGACATGATGTCACTAACCCATTCAGTATTATAAATGGTGGAGACGTTTTTTAGATTCAATACAAATGAACACAAATTGTTCATGAATCTTTACAGAGAGGTCTTTTCAGACTTGAAAACCAGAAAAAAAAAGCTTATATTCAAATTATTGAATCAAAATACTTAAGCAAAGAGGGGCAAAGAAAATAAAAACTCCAACCAAATTATTTTATTTCAAAGAAGATTCAGACTGTGGGTTAGCAGTTCTTTGCTAGTGGCACTTTGGCATAATATAAACATTCGAGAGAACTATGAACAACCTGACATTTTTGTTACACTATATCGTATAGAACTGGATGCAGTTTGATTCTAAGAGAGGAGACATGGCATAGTGTCAAACTGGCATCAAAGCAAGATGACATTTTTTTCTTGAACATTAATATCCTTGCTTCTTGTAGAAAGAGAGTGGTCAGGTATACAGAAATTTTACCCAAACAACAACACTGAATAGTGACAAGTGAATGGTCCAATGTGTGGATATAATTCAATTTTGTTAAGTGTGCTACCAAAAATTCTAGCATTTGGAAAACTAAGAGAATATAAACAAGGTTCAGAATTACCACCATGGATTTGCAAAGATGGTCTGAATAAAATAAAACGGATGAAGATTTCAATTGATGGGACTTACCAAGAAGCTAGCAGTCAGAACCCAAAGCCCCAAAATCAGGGATAGTGTTTTCATCCTTTTCTGCTATGCCCTGAAAATGGTCAGATGGTGACCCTCTTAGCCACATTTATGGGCACATTGACTAGGCTCAAGTTATTTAATTGAATAATGTGTAGTTTACATTTTTATGTGTAATATTCAAGACACAAGGCCTTCTGAATAGTGATGATAAGAAAATGTTCAGGAATATTACATAGAGAAATGGACTATTTTTTTAAAAAGAAAGTAACAAAGCCACTGTACAAATAGTTACTGGCATTATTTCTTTGAAAAACATAATAAGAATTTTAGTAAATTTGTGGTTAGAAATGTTTTATTTCTTAAATAATGCACTTTAATCACAATCTCTCCTAGGAACTTATACATGAATAGAAGAAAATCATTACCCCCCTTTTTAGGGTAATATAAGAACTTTTTAAAAAATTTGTTTAGTCTTTCTTAAAAAATTTTTTCTTAGTCCAAAAGAACCTTACTAATTAAGAATTTTTAAAGCATTTTTATATTCTCCATACCTCCCATAGCTCAGAGGAGAATATCTGTGAAATCCCCTTATCAACAAATCAAACTCCTCACACAAGAATCTATTCCATTGCTTCTATATATTTTTTGTAAAATAATTAGATTGTCTTTTGAGGTTGATATAAGAAAAGAGAAAACTTGAAAAAGATACAGCTCATTAAAAATCATTTTTTGAATTGTGATTTTCAACAGTTTTTAAGTACATATTAAATCCATATGGGGGTCTCTGCTAAGTGTGATCACAGATGACTGTTTATATGACACAAACAAGAGAAAATATATCATCATAAAAAATACAAAGTGGACAATTCTAGGTTCACTTTGGTCACCATAAGTTTCTTTTCTATGTCTGTGAATCTATTTCTGTCTTGTAAATAAATTCATTTGCATCATTTTTTTTTTTTTTAGATTCCACATGTAAGTGACATCATATGATATTTGTCTCTCTCTGACTTACTTCGCTTAATACGATATCACTAGATTCATCCATGTTGCTGCAAATAGTATTATTTCATTTTTTTCATGGTTCAGTAACACTCAGTTGTGTACATATACCACATTTTCTTTATCTGTTCATGTATTGATGGGCTTTAGGTTGCTTTCATGTCTTGGCTGTTGTAAATAGTGCTACTAAGAACATTGGAATGCATGTATCTTTTCAAAATATAATTTTCTATGAAAACTCTATTTTTAGTTTATTAAAGAACTGCCATACTGTTTTCCATTGTGGCTATACCAATTCACATTCCCACCAATGTGTAGGAGGGCTCCTTTTTTTCATACCGTTTCTAGCATTTACTATTTGTGGACTTTTTAATGCTGGCTATTCTTACCAATGTGAAATGATACCTCATTGCAGGTTTAATTGTCATTTTTCTAATAATTAACAATATTGATCATCTTTTCATGTGCCTCAGCCTACACTGTATTTTTAATTGATTTTCAATTGGTAGTCAACATTTAAACAGTATAAACATCATTATATTTCATTCATAATAATATCTAAACCAGATTTCTGGCTTCATGATAAGATCTAACAACACTGGAGCAACATTCCTACAGGACAGCCTTTAGTTGGCTATCAATAGTATCTCATCTCCTTAAACAAACTGTACCCTCTCTCACCTGCCACAATCACCACCTAGCTCACCATACTAACATACAATCCATATTCACCTATATCCATGCTCTTAACAAGATCACCAACAGTAGAGAGGACCACAGATCCTCTCCCATCTCTTTTGCTGATCCAATTATACTAACCCCCTTAGAACTGAACAGAGCTAATATTCACAGGTGAAAATTTCTTTACTATCTATTAATACAATGATTAAATCCAGTGATTTTGTTAAAATAAATTTGGGGGGGGGAGGTCATTCAGCAAATTTCCTGATTCTCAGACAAAATTGGTAACTTTAAGATTGCTTTCAGTAAAATACATACACATACACACAATTTTTGAAAGTACTTCTTAAAAAGATTAGGTGAAATGGAATGGGATAGAGGCAGTTAGGTATAATGAAAGGGAACCATAGGTCAAAACTATTGATACAATGAGGTCCCACCCAGGGTACACTAAATCGAAGATGACAGAGGAATAGCACAGGGAGACCACTTTCTCCCCCACAAATTCGTCAAAAGATCATTTGAATGCTGAGCAACTTCCACAAAACAACTTCTGAATGCTGGTGGAGGACACCAGGCACCCAGAAAGGCATCTTATTCTCTTCAAAAGGAGGTAGGGTGAAATATAAAAGACAAGAGAGACGGAGAGTTAGGGACGAATACTCATCCCAGGGAGGGAGTCGTGAAGGAACAGAAGTTTCCAAACACCAGGAAACCCTCTCGCCAGCAGGTCTGTGGGAGTTTTGGAATCTCAGAGGGCAACATAACTGGGAGGGAAAAAAGAAAAAACCCACAGAATATGCGCCTAACCGCAACTCCCAGCAGAGACACTCGCATCAGCCACAGGCGAGCAGGGTGGGGGCGGATGGGGGGGAAGGGCGGCTGAGGAGGGAGGCAGGGTTGCATGCTTAGGGTAAGGACAGGCCTAAATGCCCTGAGGACAATCTGAGGGAACTAACATGAGATAGCAACCCAAACTGTGAGATAGCCAGAGAGAGAAAAAAAAGAGACAGAGAGAGAACTTTCCAATGAAAAGCTCTAACCTACCTGGCCCACTCACAGAACAAAGGATTAGGCAAATACCAAATGGCAACCCACTCCAGTACTCTTGCCTGGAAAATCCCATGGACAGAGGAGCCTGGTAGGCTGCAGTCCATGGGTCGCTAAGAGTCGAACACAACTGAGCGACTTCACTTTTATTTTTCATTTTGATGCATTGGAGAAGGAAATGGCAACCCACTCCAGTGTTCTTGCCTGGAGAATCCCAGGGACGGGGGAGCCTGGTGAGTGGCCGTCTATGGGGTCGCACAGAGTCGGACACGACTGAAGTGACTTAGCATCAAAGGAGAGCTAGCCAGCTGCCAACTGGCCCCTCCCCCCACCAGAGGCAGAGAGGCAGGCAGGAGACAGCCAGAGCTGGAAGGCAAGGGGCAATTTTGGCCCCAGAGATGGCATTCTCCACCAAACTGTGAGCAGGCTTCCAGTTGCTAACCAAGTCTTGCTGGGATCCTGGATGGTTGACATCTACCAGGAGGGTCACAGCCAGAGATCAGCTCCCCAGAGGAGACACACGGCACACCTGAGATGGTGCTCCCATGGCGCACCTGGAAACCAAACAGCTGGGACCGGGAAGGAGATTAACACGCACAGCCCACCTAGGACAGTGCCCTTGAAAAGCACCTGGTTGCCTGAGCTGCTTGGACTTGGGAAGAGCACAAAATGCATACCCAACTGAGTCTGTGCCTTTGTATAGTACCCGAGAACCTGAACCTGAGCAGCTTAGACCTAGAAACTGCACGAAATCCAGGGCCCACTTTGGACAGTTCCCTTGCAGAGCAACCTGGAGCCTGAGCAGTGTAGACCAGGAAAGCATATGCGCCGTGAGCTGGGGCAAACCCAATGTGGTCCATACACTGCGAGCACTCCCAACACACGCCAGTGATATTTATTTGCAGTGTTCCTCCCTCCCCACAGCACAACTGAACAAATGAGCCTAAATAAGTGTGACCACCTTCGCCCCCTTGTGTCAAGGCAGAAATTAGACACTGAGGAGATCTGCAAACAGAGGAAGCCAAAATAAACAAGAAGAGGGACTGGCTCTGGAAGTGACAGGTGCAACAGATTAAAACCCTGTAGTTATCATTGACTAAGCATCGGACAGGGCCTACAGAACTTGAGAAGTATAAGCTGGAAAAAGGAACCATCTGAAACGGAACTGACCCCACACTGCCCTCAATAGCTCAGGAGAAAATCCTAGATATATTTTTACTATTATCATTTTTTAATTATTTTTATTTTTAAGTTCTTTATTACTCCTTTAATTTTCACTTTTATAACCTACTATTGCCCAAAAAAAGACCCTATTTTTAAAGCAAATTTCATATTTTTTTATAATTTTTGTGATTGATTTTGTTTTGTATTTTTAATATTGTGTTTTTGAGAGTCTAACCTCTAGTACGTCAAGGCTGTATATTGTCACTGTGCTTATTTAACTTATATGCAGAGTACATCATGAGAAATGCTGGACTGGAATAAGCACAAGCTGGAATCAGGATTGCCAGGAGAAATATCAATAACCTCAGATATGCAGATGACACCACCCTTATGGCAGAAAGTGAAGAGGAACTCAAAAGCCTCTTGATGAAAGTGAAAGAGGAGAGTGAAAAAGTTGGCTTAAAGCTCAACATTCAGGAAACAAAGATCATGGCATCCGGTCCTATCACTTCATGAGAAATAGATGGAGAAACAGTGGAAACAGTGTTAGACTTTATCTTTTTGGGCTCCAAAATCACTGCAGATGGTGACTGCAGCCACGAAATTAAAAGACGCTTACTCCTTGGAAGAAAAGTTACGACCAACCTAGATAGCATATTGAAAAGCAGACCTTTTCCTTTGCCAACAAAGGTCCATCTAGTCAAGGCTATGATTTTTCCAGTGGTCATGTATGGATGTGAGAGTTGGACTGTGAAGAAGGCTGAGTGCCAAAGAATTGATGCTTTTGAACTGTAGTGTTGGAGAAGACTCTTGAGAGTCCCTTGGACTGCAAGGAGATCCAACCAGTCCATTCTGAAGATCAGCCCTGGGTGTTCTTTGGAAGGAATGATGCTAAAGCTGAAACTCCAGTACTTTGGCCACGTCATGCGAAGTTGACTCATTGGAAAAGATTCTGATGCTGGGAGGGATTGGGGGCAGGAGGAAAAGGGGGTGACAGAGGATGAGATGGCTGGATGGCATCACTGACTCGATGGACATGAGTTTGAGTGAACTCCGGGAGTTGGTGATGGACAGGGATGCCTGGTGTGCTACGGTTCGTGTGGTCACAAAGAGTCAGGCACAACTGAGTGACTGAACTGAACAGAACCTTTCTCCCAGTCACTTTTCCAGTCACTGAAGATTTTACTTCCTTGCTCACTGACATTTTCTCATCATCACTTGCCTATCATTACTTGTTGTGACTCCAACAATCACATAGGAGATTCATGCAAGACTCTGGCCTCTCATTTCTTTCACTGGATGTCTAATGATCCTTTCCTCCACACCAGATCTCCACTCCTTCCCGTGGTCAGGGCCTAGTAACCAATTATTGGGCCTCTGCCAAATTTCCAAGTTTAAGTTTTCTATCCTGTTAACTACCATCTTCTAGCTTTCTAGCTCTAGTTCTTCCAACTCCAGTTCTTTGCTATATCTGGCCTCTAATTAAATCACTTCCACCACCTCCCTCTTGCCCTCCCTTCCCTTATTACTCTTTTACCAAACTTATATCCCATGACCCATTAATGTAACTATATATTTTCATACACTCTGAACTCCTTCTGTTATGTATACACATTTTTTCATAAAAACCCAATCTTTGCACCAACATATGAGGAACTTCAATGTAACTGCATACACTCTTCTCTTCCAATTAATAAAATTCTGGGTACACATTCATTATAACCAGTTTGATGAAAAGCTAGCATAAAAGACCTGAAAATTAAAATCTATCAGGTTATTCTAGTGTGTCTATAACTCAAAGCTAGTGTTTACACCAGGGTTATTGCTTAATTTCCTTGAAGGCAACAGGTTCACAAATGTTGCTGTCCCATGGATATCAATCAAAAAATAAGTAGATTTTTTAAAGGAGAATGAGGTGAAGAAAATAGAGCTTGGGATTAATAATTCTGCCTTCTGAGTACATTCTATACTTAGGATGCAAAGAGATTAAAATATTAACCAAGCAAGATCAAAAGTGAAGCAAAATTGAGAAGGAGAATCAAAGCACAAAACAAAGTTGAGAACAAGAGAAATATCAGAGGAAATGAGCAAATCTGAAGTCAAAATTAAGGATGGAGAGGAGGGAAAAAAGAAACCTACAACTTTGAGTTAACCAAATACATGGTGTTTCCCTGACTGATACAAATGCTTACACATGGGAGAGTTTACAAAAATACTTTTAGTATTGATGGTATATCCAAAAGAAAATGTTCACAGGAAGTTGGAGAGCTGAAGTTGGGAAAAGAGTGAAGATTTTAGAAATGAAAATGGAGATTTGATATGTAAAGTTCACCAAACCATGAGGATAAATTAACTTCTTGAACATTATTTACAGAGCAAAAAAGAAATTATTTCTTTTTTCAAGTACTATCTCATAGTACTTGTTATTTCTCCACCAGTACTTGTCATTATTATAAACTTTCTTAATAGAATACAAATGTAGTTTTAAATTTTCTTGTTATCTTTATTTGTTCATGTCGTCTCCTCCGCCTGTCTATGATTGCCAAGAGGACAGGAAACATGATTGTTTTGCTCTCTAGAAATACCCCCAGTGACTATATGAAGAGCCTGAATCAGATCAGAATTTCAACAAACTTCTGTGGATGGATGGAAGGGTCAGTGGATGACTTGATACACTGATAGGTAAATGAGCAAAATGAGCTCTGTGGGCAACCATTATCAAAAAAAAAAAAAAAAAAAAAAACGCATTTAAGGTTTAAATTTTGCAACGAAAAATCAGCTATCAAGCAAATAATACCTAATCCTACCATCCCTTTCTCTCACGAGAAAACACTGACATAAGATGCCCTGGGCCCCAACTAGGAAACAAGGATGTGCACAGTGACTCCTTTACTCCCCTACTCTCTGAGTCACCATCCTCTTTGATTATTTCCACAAATACTACATTTCCCTGCCAAAAGCCCAAACTCTCCTTCTCCAGCTGCTCTATCCTCTCCACAGTTATATCCTCAACCCAGATACCTGGAACCCTCTCCGATTTGGATACAGTTCCAAAGTCACAGGCCCACCAGAAATAAGTTAGACAAAAAGCCCAAAGCCTCATATTAACGATCTTCCTATGCGACCTTAGATCAATGGATTTCATAGAATCACAGCATTCCAGGATAAAAGAACATTAATATTTAAGATGACCCAGATTTGTTGTTAACTCTAATAGCCTATGTGATATTCGAATCCACTTTACAATTAAGACACTGTTGTAAAAGCAAGAAGGAAATGATGCACTTAAAGGTTTAAATCAAGAAGGCTTTGTCTTTGACCTTCACCAGCTTATCCCAAAGAAATCTGCCACGGGCAAATAAAACTTCTATCTCCTTCCTGACACTAAAGCAGACTAGTGTCAGTTGAAAGGTTAACAGACTGAAAAGATTGAAAATCATAAATGAGCCATTTACTATAAAGTACGGGGTGCTTGTCTAACCTTTTATTAACGATCTCACAAACTAAAAATGCTAGCATTGTTTAGTCACTCCACTAGCCCTGCTTTACTGAAGATAAGGATTGGTCTTGCTTTACACACCATGGAAACCAGTATCTGTATATATCTTTTTAGCTTTCAATTTCCATTACAATTTGGAAGGTTTTCTCTATCATATAGTTAAGATACACTAGTGAGTGAAGTCACTCAGTCATGTCCAACTCTTGCGATCCCATGGACTATAGCTTACCAGGTTCCTCCATCCATGGCATTTTACAGGCAAGAGTACTGGAGTGGGTTTCCATTTCCTTCTCCAGCAGATCTTCCTTACCCAGGGATCGAACCTGGGTCTCCCGCACAGTAGTCTGATGCTTTACCATCTGAGCCACCAGGGAAGTCCAAGATACACTAAGGGAACATCAAATTACTGTGTAATCTTATCAGATTAGTCACCATAAATCTTACTTGTGTAGGGATTGCCAGCACACCTTCTTAAACTTCTTAATTAAGCTATTTAAAATATGTCTTTAAGTAGAAAAGTTCAAAAATTTTTTAAGGAGCTGTTAAATTAAAAAACTCCTATTTCTAGTAAGGAAGCTTTCCTTCAATCCCCAGTGCTTTAACTGGGTGGAAGAAGTGTGTTAGAAATGAAATCATTTAATGAACATGTATGGTGGACCCTGGCCTCAGCTGTGTACCTCTCCCCACTGACAGTCCATGTTAACCCTGGGGAGCAACATGATAGGATTTCACAAAACAATAGACTCTCTAACAGAGCTTTAAACAGCTTTGAGTAGATCATGATTATCATTAAGTGACTGTTTAAACAAACCACAATTAAAATAAGTTGCTTGTACTTTTGATGGTTACTTCTTTCTAGTACTTGGCTTTACATTTTAACCAGCCCAACATATTTCAAACCACTTTGAAATATGTAACAGAAAAGTAAGGCCTTTTTGATCCTATAGGTTGAAACTGCCACTAGTTGTTTAATTGCTCTGGACAAATTGCTTAATTTCCCTGATCTGG
Organism: Bos taurus; assembly: GCF_002263795.3. NCBI lineage: Eukaryota > Metazoa > Chordata > Mammalia > Artiodactyla > Bovidae > Bos > Bos taurus. The sequence goes on from NC_037333.1 coordinate 85,876,103, forward strand.
AATTTTAATGGTAGGAAAAGTGGATAAAATGAATGTTTCTATCCTTGAACTGGGGCTTCTCACATGGCTCTAGTGGTAAAGAACCCACCTGCCAGTTCAGGAGACCTAAGAGATGTGGGTTCAGTCTCTGGGTTGGAGAGATCCCCTGGAGGAGGGCGTAGCAATGCACTCCAGTATTCTTGTCTGGAAAATCCCAACAACAGAGGAGCCTGGCGGGCTACAGCCAATAGGGTTGCAAATAGTCAGACACGACTGAAGCAACTCAGTGCACACACACACACATCCTTGAACCACAATCCAATAAGCTCTAGGTTCTCTTATATTTTTTGTCTATCCTATGCATGAAGCAAGTTTATATGTGCTATGAATTGTCAGTATGAATATTGGATGGTAATAAGGAAAATGGTGAGTAAAATGATGATGATTAAAATCAGGAAATAGCTATAAATATTACCATTTTTACCATTTCACTCTTTTGCTGGGTAAGCTCCTTATTCAATGGACTTTTTATCTACAACTTCTGGATACATCTGGAGATTAATGCTTGTTTTGGTTCAATAGCAAGCAACTTGAAAAATATACTTGGACCAGGTTGTAGAGATCTGAGGAGGAGGATGAATGACTGGGTGAGAAGTTCCCTTATTACTGAGGACCTATGTATCATGTTTTAGCAGTCATACTGAGTACTATATAATGCAGAGTATGATGGTCTATACTTGGTCTGGGTAAGATGGACCCCAACAGTTATCTATGCTGGTTTTATGGAGGATGAGTTTAATATTATGAATATGGACATAAATCCAGATCTAGAGAAACAGGATTAAGCTTCCAAAGGTTGATATGATTCTCATTCACCAATATACAATCTTCTGCACATTTTACTCCAGTTATGAGGCTCCAGATGGTATAAATACATGTAAAAGAGTTATGAGCTTAAAATTTTTTAAATGTGATTCATTAAAAATACGAGACTTTCAAGCTTTCAAAGCAAAAAGTGATCAATAGTTGAAAAACTCTAAAACCAAGAATCCTAAGATGTGTCTGAGTGTTAGTTGCTCAGTCCTTTCCAACTCTTTGCAACCCCATGGACAGTAGCCCATCAGGCTTCTCTGTCCATAGAATTCCCCAAGCAAGAATACTGGAGTGGGTTGCCATTCATTCTCCAGAGGATCTTCCTGACCCAGGGATCAAACCCAGGTCTCCTGCATTGCGGGCAGATTCTTCATAGTCGGAACCACCTGAGTAACCCATTCTCATAATTTTCAAGTAAGTTGTCTACTTTAGGCTTTTAGGGCTATTGATGTCCACTACTGGGACTAAAAATAGTAGAATAATGTATTTAAAATAATAAAGTAAATTTCTAATCAAGGGATTCTAGAAATTTTAATTTGGAGTCAGAAATATTACAGAATATTGGTTTTTAAATGACCAAAGTATATCTTTAAAAGCTATTGTTCTTCAGCATCATTTCTATTTATAAGTATGTTGTCCTTTCACTTTTTTAAATGAATTTTAATTCTGACTATTGACAGGAAGGGAACAGGTGTTCGTGTCTTTAGCAAAACTATTCACATAAATCTCACAGCCTGGCCTTAACAGCTGCACCCTCTGGTGGCAGCTTTCCTCAAGTGCAGGTTCTGGTGTCGGTGTGGGTTTTGTTTGCTTGCTTGTTTGCTCACTGACTTTGTTTACTTGTTTCTGTAGGGGATGACTAGGTCTCTTTAAAAGGTACAGTCTAAAAATCTGGAAGTTAAAAAGTGACAGTAAACGGCACACTGCATCATGTTTTAAGTAACTGTAATGCAGGATGGATCTGAGAGTTGGACTATGAAGAAAGTTGAGTGCTGAAGAATTGATGCTTTTGAACTGTGGTGTTGGAGAAGACTCTTGAGAGTCCTTTGGACTGCAAGGAGATCCAACCAGTCCATTCTAAATGAAATCAGTCCTGGATGTTCACTGGAAGGACTGATGTTGAAGCTGAATCTCCAATACTTTGGCCACCTCATGCGAAGAACTGATTCATTTGAAAAGACCCCAATGCTGGGAAAGGTTGAGGGCAGGAGGAGAAGGGGATGACAGAGGATGAGATGGTTGGGTGGCATCACTGACTCAATGGACATGAGTTTGGGTGAACTCCGGGAGTTGGTGATGGACAGGGAGGCCTGGCATGCTGCAGTCCATGGGGTCGCAAAGAGTCGGACACGACTGAACGACTGAACAGAACTGAACTGAATGCAGGATGTAATTTAATCTCAATCTTTAATTTGTTAACTATATTACTTATACTCAGCAGCATATACAAAGAATATAAGAATGTGGATACACTTATAAAAAGTGTGGAAATCGTCAGCAAGAGGTTTCAACAAAGACCCATTATCCGGACTTGGTTTCTGAAGATCAACTACCTTAGAAGCAAGGTTCTCTTCTCTAAAGTGAAACCAGTGGGTTGCAGAACACTGTCTTCCAAAACGAGCAGATCTGCCTAGAAGCCACCTAGAGGTATATGGTCCTTTACCTCACTGCACTGAGCAAGGACAGCAAGAAGCATCCTCACGTAGTCCCCCTGAACAAACACCACAGCTCTGTCAGATAATTTCTAAAATAATCCTCAAAGAACACTTGGATATTTTACTGGGTTCCTTCTTGTTTTCTCCACTCTATGTCAGTGTTGGGCATATTTTAGGAACAGTATTCATTAGTGATCTATTAACTTTATTTCTCCACTGAGTTGCAAATGTAGAAGGGGAAAGATATGTTACTTTTAGGACTGTCTGAAGTTTGAGTCTTAGAGAAAGTAGCATTCCTTTTAGAGATAAAACTGTTCCTCCTTTTAACTTTTTTTAATTTGCAAAGATAGAATTGAGGACTACAAGAGTGGAATGTGGGCTTTCCAGGTGGCTCAGTGGTAAAGAATCTGCCTACAGAAGCTGCAGGACATGAGTACGATCCCTGGGTTGGAAAGATCCCCTGAAGGAGTAAATGGCAACCCACTCCAGTATTCTTGCTCCCATGGACAGAGGTGTCTAGTGGGCTACAGTCCATGGGGTCACAGAGTCAGACATGACTGAACATACACACAGCTGGATGTAAGCAAAGAGAGGACAAAATAGCTCTGAATATTAATATGTCAGAAGCATGGGAATATTCTGCTAGTAGTCTGAAAGTGACAGAGGGTAAGATCTTAGAACCAGGTTATCTAAACTGCTCCCTGTAACTCTTATAATCAGTGGATGCTCTCTAGTGAACATCTGTGTGTGTGTTTGTTGCTGAGTTGTGTCTGACTCTTTGAGACCCCCATGGATTATAGCCACCGGACTCCTCTGTCCATGGGATTCTCCAGACAAGAATATGGGAGTGGGTTGCCATTTCCTTCTTCATAGGATCTTCCCAACCCAAGGATCAAACCCTGTCTTTTAGGTCTCCTGTGCTGGCAAAGTTCTTTACTGCTAGTGCCACCTAGGGAGTGAATATCTGAGCCTCAGGCAACAAGAGCATCCTCAGAAAAACTGATCCCCAGTGATACTGACAGTCCATATCCGACACGTGCTTAGAAAACACACACCTCTTATCAAGAAGAGAACCAGCAGTGATGGTGAATGGAGAGAGAGAAGCCCCTCACCTTTTATGAAGAGGTCATCTGCTATTGCTTAAAGCCAGAAGCAAAGGGACTCAACAAACACATCCTTCCCACCATTACCAATCTGCTGTCAATTTAAATCTTGGCTCTCAGATTCCAAATGAAAATAAATATAAATATCTACTACCCAGCATACTGCCAGATGTTCATAGCCACAAAAACCTTCAATTCTATAAGGCGAGGACAAAAACTCCTATTTTATAAATGAAGATTTAAAGATTAGCAATATTATTTAATTTGCCTAAGGATACGCAGCCAGACTTAAAGCCTAAGAATACCCAGGCTTCCCTGATGGCTCAGTCAGTAAAGAACCCACCTGCAATGTGGGAGACCTGCATTCGATCCCTGCGTTGGGAAGATCCCCTGGAGGACAGCATGGCAACTCACTCCAGTATTCTTGCCTGGAGAATCCCCACGGGCAGAGTAGCCTGGCAGGCTGCAGTCCATGCAGTCGCAAAGAGTCGGACACAACTGAGTGACTAAGCATACACCCAGCCAGTAAATAACAAAGACAGGAGGAGAACAAGGTGGCAATGGAGCAGGTGGATGTGGAGTACATCTCTCTCCATGGATACATCAGAAATACACCTTCAGACACAGAAGTGTATGCAGAACACCAGCTGAGAGTGGACAGGAGTACCTGACCAGCGGAAAAGAATATATAGAATCACCCAAAACTCAGTAGGACAAAGGAACTAGGGGGAAAACAGGAGTGTTAGTAGAACTGGACCTGCAGGGGGAACTGAAGCAGGGGTTCGATCCCACATTGGGACAATTGTCTGAGTTAGAGGAGAAACATTTAAGGCTGAGAGTGAAACAGCTGATCTGAGGCAGCCTAAATGGAATGAGAATCAGACAGTCCTTACCTCAGCCATACATACCCTGGACAGGGACACAGATCCCCTGGAAGGCGCAGCAGATGGGAGCTGAAGTTTAGGGATTGTGGAGCAATCCCATGGCAAAGGCTGCTGTTGACTATGAGGAGATGGATTGAGGGGATGTGAGGGAGGAGATAGTGGTGGGAAATGCCTGTGGTGGGAAGCTGGGCAGCCATGGAAGCAAGGCTATACTGCTGAGTCACACATAGTGGGGGAGCCATCACCATAGCCTCTCTTTCCCCACATGCCAGCATGGGCAGCTAAACAGTAGAGAGTCTGGCCCATCGAACACCTGACTCACTGAACTACAGAGTAGGACTCCACCCAGGGTGCTTCTTTAAGTGCCTAATGTGCTGATCTACAGAGTAGGACCCCAGCCAGGGGGGCCCCCTCTATGTGCCTGACACATTGAACAACAGAGAAGGATCCTAGGCAAGGGAGACCTCTAAGTGCCTGAATAGGCAAAGCTACAGAGAAAGGCTAACCAAAGAGGCCTTCTGATCGCCACCTACAAGAGGCCCAAAGAAAGACTCTAATAGGGCCATAACTCCTGCAGTGGAGGCAGTCCGTGTCCCTGTACACTTTGTGCCACCAGGGTCCCTGCAAACCAAGCAGCTGTGCCACCTTCACACTCAACTCTCACTGGGGCAGAGCTGCCACAGGCAAAAAAAATCTTGTGTGTATGTGCACAGGGTTGCTTTGGCCATGTCCAACTCTTTGCAGCCCTGTAAACTGTGGCCTGCCAGGCTTCTCTGCCAGGGCAGTTCTCCAGGCAAAAGTACTGGAGTGTATTGGCCAATACTGGTTTCCATACCCTTCTAGAGCACTGTATTTCCTGCTGCCCTAGCCACCAACTCCCCTGAGTAGCTGGTGCTGCCAGAACTCCTGCGACCCAAGCAGCCGCACCACCTGCACATCTGGCCCTCACAAGGGCAAACCCAAGTCCTCCAAGGAAGCCTCAGGAGCAAACACCAGTGGGTGATCCACATGCAGAGGTGGAAATAAAACCACAGTTGAAACCCAGTGGCAGTGTGGCTAAGGAAGAAGACACAAAATCTTCCCACCAGCTGTATAAACTGCAGATTAAGTCCACAATCAAATAGGCAGACTCTGTGTCTATGGACTATATAAAAGGACATTCAGAGCTTCCACAAAAGAAAATGCACTAGTTCTGATAGCAGGGGACATTGGAGGCAAGAACACAGAGGAATAGGACCAGATTAGAATCTGAGCTTCCCCCACAACAGATCCAGAGATCAGCACATGCTGGGGGGTATCCTAGGGAAAGATCAACCCCTGAGCCTTTGGAGTAGGAGCACTGACTCCAAGACCCTAGGCTACCAGAGAACTAACCCTAGGAAGTATCATATATTGAGAACTCACACAAAGGAAGCCATTTGAATACAAGACCCAGCATCACCCAACCACCAGGAGCAACCTGTGCAGAACAACTCATCTAAACAACAAACAAAACAAAAATACACACCCAATCAGCAGCAGACAGGATTACCACCTCACTTAGCCTTGCTGATCAGAGGAAAAACAAACAAACAAACAAAAACTCAGGACAAATCTCACCCTATACAAAGCTTACACAAACAATTGGACCAGCCTTAGGATGGCAGAAACCAAAAGGAAGAAAGAATTCAACCTTGAAGCCTGGGAAAAGGAGACTTCAAACACAATAAGTTAAAAAAGAAAAGTAAGAATGAAAGGCAGAGAAATACTACACAAATGAAGGAACAAATTAGAAACACAGAAGTCCAAATAAATGAAGAGGAAATAGGCAAACTACCTGAAAAAAAATTCAGAATAATGATAGTCAAGATGATCAAAAACCTTGAAAACAAAATGGAGAAAATGCAAGAATCAATTAACAAAGACCTAGAAAAATTAAAGAATAAACATACAGAGACAAACAACACAATTACTGAAATTTAAATTATTCTGGAAGGAATCAATAGCAGAAAATCTGAAGCAGAAGAACAAATTAGTGAGCTGGAAGGTAGAATGGTGGAAATAACTTCTGAAGAGCACAATAAAGTAAAAAGAATGAAAAGAACTGAGGATAGTCTCAGACACCTCTGGGACAATATCAAATGCACCAATTTAAATTATAGGGGTCCCAGAAGAAAAAGGGAAAAAGAAAGGAAATGAGAAAATGTTTGAAACTGATTATAGTTGAAAATTTCCCCAACATGGAAAAGGAAATAATCAATCAAGTTCAAGAGGCACAAAGAGTCTCATACAGGATAAACCCAAGGAGAAACATGCCAAGACACATGTTAATCAAACTGACAAAGACTAAACACAAAGAAAGAATATTAAAAGCACCAAGGGAGAAGCAACAAGTAACATACAAGGGAAACCCCATATTATTCACAGCTGATCTTTCAGCAGAAACTCTGCAGGACAGAAGGAAATGTTAGGATATATTTAAAATACTGAATGGGAAAAATCTACAACCAAGATTACTGTACCAGGCAAGGATCTCATTCAAAATTGATGGAGAAATAAAAAGCTTTTCAGACAAGCAAAAGTTAAGAGAATTCAATACCACCAAACCAGCTTTACAAAAAAATGTTAAAGGGATTTATATAGCCAAGAAATACAAAAGAAGGAAAAAGATCTACAAAATCAATCCCAAACAATTAAGAAAATGGCAATAGGAACATCAGTTGAGTTCAGTAGCTCAGTCATGTCCAACTTTTTGCAACCGCATGGACTGCAGCATGCCAGGATTCCCTGTCCATCACCAACTCCCAGAGCCTACTCAAACTCATGTCCATTGAGTCAGTGATGCCATCCAACCATTTCATCCTCTGTTGTCCCCTTCTCCTCACATCTTCAATCTTTCCCAGCATCAGGGTCTCTTCAAATGACTCAGTACTTCACATCAGGTGGCCAAAGTATTGGAGTTTCAGCTTCACCATCAGTCCTTCCAATGAATAGTCAGGATTGATCTCCTTTACGATGGACTGGTTGGATCTCCTTTACGATGGACTGGTTGGATCTCCTTGCAGTCCAAGGGAATCTCAAGAGTCTTCTCCAACACCATAGTTGAAAAGCATCAATTTTTCGGTGCTCAGCTTTTTTTATAGTCCACCTCTCACACCCATACATGACTACTGGAAAAAACCATAGCTTTAAGTAGATGGACTTTTGCTGGCAAAGTAATGTCTCTCTTTTTAATATGCTATCTAGGTTGGTCATCACTTTTCTTCCAAGAAGCAAGTGTCTTTTAATTTCATGGCTGCAGTCACCATCTGCAGTGATTTTGGAGCCCAGAAAATTAAAGTCCGACACTGTTTCCATTGTTTCCCCATCTATCTGCCATGAAATGATGGGACCAGATGCCATGATCTTAGTTTTCTGAATGTTGAGCTTTAAGCTAACTTTTTCACTCTCCTCTTTCACTTTCATCAAGAGGCTTTTTAGTTCTTCTTCACTTTCTGCCATAAGGGTGGTCGTTTGCATATCTGAAGTTATTGATATTTCTCCTAGCAATCTTGATTCCAGTTTGTGCTTCATCCAGCCCAGCGTTTCTCATGATGTACTCTGCATATAAGTTCAATAAACAGGGTGACAATATACAGCCTTGATGTACTCCTTTCCCTATTTGGAACCAGTCTATTGTTCCATGTCCAGTTCTAACTATTGCTTCCTGACCTGCATACAGGTTTCTCAAGAGGCAGGTCAGGTGGTATGGTATTCCCATCTCTTTAAGAATTTTCCACAATTTGTTGGGATCCACACAGTCCAAGTCTTTGGCATAGCCAAGAAAGCATAAGTAGATGTTTTTCTTGAACTCGTTTCCTTTTTCCATGATCCAATGGATGTTGGCAATTTGATCTCTGGTTCCTCTGCCTTTTCTAAATCTGGCTTGAATAACTGGAAGTTCATGGTTCATGTACTGGTGAAGCCTAGCTTAGAGAATTTTAAGCATTGCTTTGCTAGTGTGAGAATTGAGTGCAATTGTGTGGGAGTTTGAGCATTCTTTGGCATTGCCTTTCTTTGGGATTGGAATGAAAACTGACCTTTTCCAGCCCTGTGGCCACTGCTGAGTTTTCCAAATTTGCTGGCATACTGAGGGCAGCACTTTCACAGTATCATCTTTTAGGATTTAAAATAGCTCAACTAGAATTCTATCACCTCCACTAGCTTTGTTCGTAGAGATACTTCTTAAGGCCCACTTGACTTCACATTCCAGGGTGTCTGGCTCTAGGTAAGTGATCACACCATCGTTGTTATCTGAGTCATGAAGATCTTTTTTATATAGTGCTTCTGTGTATTCTTGCCACCTCTTCTTAATAACTTCTGCTTCTGTTGGGTCCATACCATTTCTGTCCTTTACTGTGCCCAACTTTGCATGAAATGTTCCCTTGGTATCTCTAATTTTCTTGAAGAGATCTCTAGTCTTTCCCATTCTACTGTTTTCCTCTATTTTGTGCAATGATCACTGAGGAAGACTTTCTTATCTCTCCTTGATATTCTTTGGAACTCTGCATTCAAATGGATATATCTTTCCTTTTCTCCTTTGCCTTTAGTTTCTCTTCTTTTCACAGCTATTTGTAAGGCCTCCAATTACTCTAAAATGTAAATGGATTAAATTCTCCAACCAAAAGACACAGACTGGTTGAATGGATACAAAAAGAAAGTGAAAGTGAAATCACTCAGTCGTGTCTGACTCTTAGCGACCCCATGGACTGCAGCCTACCAGGCTCCTCCGCCCATGGAATTTTCCAGGCAAGAGTACTGGAGTGGGGTGCCATTGCCTTCTCCAAGAAGAGGACTACACCAGCTCAAACTACCTGGATGCCCAAACTCACCTCAAGACTGCAGTGAATGTAATACAGGAAACGTTTCAGATCTCTCTAGTTCTCTACCTGGTAGTTCCATGGCTTGTTACTGAGCATCTCAATACACTGGAACCCAGAAGTTTCACACTTTCCTGTAAATGCAGTTCCTTTAGGAAAAAGTTTCATGTCTATACTCTGACCCAGGTCAGTCAAGACCAAGCTGGCAGATAAGTCATCATCTTTGTTGTCTTGTTCCAAAAATCTGTTTCTGAGTATGAAATTGTCTGGCTTGATGTTTCCGTGGATGATTTTGCAGTCATGGACTTGCTGGATCATGCAGAGCATTCTGATAGCAAAATCGAGGACTAGTGCCTGAGGCATCACTTTTTCAGGGATATTTTTATAGAGATTAATGGCATTTAATAATGTGCCATAACTGTAGAGGTCTCCTACTAGCACGCTGCCATTCTGGAACAGGTGGGCCAAATAAAATTTGATAAACATGTGTTGCATACTTGGCTTCAGTCTTTCCATCAGCTGGGTCCCAATGTAGAATTCCCAGAGGTTGGGAGCCTTCTGGACCTTCAAAGCAAATTTCTCCTTATTTTTGCTGTTGTTCACATCTCCATGGGTAACTTCATAGACTTGGGTGAAAGCCGCTTCTCCAATAAAGTGATCAATGTAGACCAGCAAAGAACCTAATTGGAATTCAGTCTTGGGCTTGATGGCTGGAAGCTTACATGCCCATTCATAAGTATTTGGATAGGAACTCACTGGTTTAGAAAGCCCGGATAAAAGTTTGAGAATCAACTCCTCATCCCAGGGGTTCTCAACAGTGAAGTTTGGAGCGTCGACATTCCCAAGCAAGCCAGCCTGCATCAGTTCAGCCTGGAGCCCAGCGCTGGCTTCTCCCGGATCCTCTGCAGTGGCAAAGTCGGGGTCTGTGACTTTACAGGCCTTGAGACCCTGCTCTGCCTCGCTTGTCAGCACAGCTGCAGCAGGCTGGCCCAGACAGAGCAAAGATGGCCCAAAGGGCCATCTGTGGGGCACACTGGGTCTGGGCTTGTCTCTTCAACTAGACTGAACTTTCTCTCTTTCAAGGGTTCCACCTTGTTTCTTTCACAAGAATCCAAAGCCACATGGGTGTGCTGGTTTGCTACCATATTTTCTTGCACCCACTGGAAGATAAAGAAAATATGCACCCACTGGATACAAAAAGAAGACCCATATATATGCTGTCTACAGGAAACCCACTTCAGACCTAAAGACACATACAGATGTAAGTGGATGGAAAAATATATTCCATGCAAATGGGAAGCAAAAGAAATCTGGAGTAGCAATCCTCATATCAGATAAAATAGACCTTAAATAAAGAAGATTACAAGAGGTAAGGAAGGATGCTGCTGCTGCTGCTAAGTCCCTTCAGTCGTGTCCAAAGTAAAGTCTTGGAGTCTTGTCCGACTCTTAACGACCCCATGGACTGCGGCCTACCAGGCTCCTCCGTCCATAGGATTTTCCAGGCAAGAGTGCTGGAGTGGGGTGCCATTGCCTTCTGCAGTAAGGAAGGATACTACATAATGATCAGGGATCAACCCAAGAGGAAGACATAGCAACTGTAAATATCTATGCACCCAACAGAGAAGCACCTCAATACATAAGACAAACACTAACAGACATAAAAGGAGAAACTAACAGTAACACAATAGTAATAGGAGACTTAAACAACCCACTCACACCAATGGACAGATCATCAAAACAGAAAATTAATAAGGAAACACAAGTCTTAAATAACACATTAGATGAGATGGACCTCATTGCTATCTTCAGGACATTCCATCCAGATGCAGAAGAATACACCTTCTTCTCAAGTGCACATGGAACATTCTCCAGGATATACCACATCTTGGGTCACAAATCAAACCTCAGTAAATTTAAGAAAATTGAAAATTGTATCAAGCATCTTCTCTGAACACAGCACTATGAGACTAGATATCAATTATAAGAAAAAAAACTGTAAGAAATACAAACACATGGAGATTAAACAATAGGTTTCTAAGTAACCAACAGGTTACTGAAGAAATCAAAAGGGAAATCAAAAAATTTCTAGAAACAAATGACAAAGAAAACACGACAATGCAAAACCTATGGGATGCAGCAAAAGCAGTTCTAAGAGGGAAGTTTATAGCAATACAGTCCTACCTCAAGAAACAAAGACAGTATTCAGATGCAAACAAGTCTGATTTTAACATGCCACTGCTCTCTCCACTATTACAAATTGCATCATTCATTTGTCTAATAAATATTTATCAAGTGTTTATTATGTACCCGGCTGCAAGGTCTCTATAGAAAAGACAATGTCCTCACTTCCATGAAACTCACTTTCTAGACAGGAGAACACACAACGTGCAAGTAAATAGTACATAAGCAAGGTCACTGGAAGTGGCAGTTGGAACTGAGAAGAAAGCATGCAGTGTGATGTGGTGAAAAGTGATGGAAAGCACTTCCTTGGCACTAGAGCATTCCAGAAAAGTTCTCTCTGAAAATAAAACATTTAAGTCAAGTCTTAAAGATGGAAAAGAAACCACTGAGGCAAACATCTAGGGACCAAGGATTTCAGATGGATGGAAAAGCAAAAACAAAGCCTCTGACATGTTTGAGGAGAATAGGAAGAAATCCAAAGTGCAGGAACTGGTACCAGATGAGATGAACAGAAACCAATTATTTTACGGTTTTTTCAAATTTAAAATGTAACAAGTTTTTAAAAAGATTTTGTAGACCATGGTAATAAGTTTGTATTTTACTCAAGATTCAATGAAAAGTCAGTAAGGATGCTAAATAGACCAGGACATTATCTGAATTACATAGAAGATGATCTAGAAAATGAGCTGAAGGAGAATCAGCATGGAAGCAGGGGATTAATGAAAAAGCCATCACAGCCATCCATGTCATGGTACCCAGGACCAGGAAGCAGAGGGTAAGAGGCAAGAGATTAGTTTGGAGTTTACTGCAGCAATTCATGCTAGAGATCATCCTGTCTTAGACTAGGTCAGTGGTTCTTCAGATCAGATCAGATCAGATCAGTCGCTCAGTCGTGTCCGACTCTTTGCAACCCCATGAATCGCAACACGCCAGGCCTCCCTGTCCATCACCAACTCCCGGAGTTCATAGAGACTCACGTTCATCGAGTCAGTGATGTCATCCAGCCATCTCATCCTCTGTCGTCCCCTTCTCCTCCTGCCCCCAATTCCTCCCAGCATCAGAGTCTTTTCCAATGAGTCAACTCTTCGCATGAGGTGGCCAAAGTACGGGACTTTCAGCTTTAGCATCATTCCTTCCAAAGAAATGCCAGGGCTGATCTCCTTCAGAATGGACTGGTTGGATCTCCTTGCAGACCAAGGGACTCTCAAAAGTCTTCTCCAACACCACAGTTCAAAAGCATCAATTCTTCGGCGCTCAGCTTTCTTCACAGTCCAACTCTTCCATCCATACATGACCACAGGAAAAACCATAGCCTTGACTACATGAACCTTTGTTGACAAAGTAATGGCTCTGCTTTTTAATATGCTGTCTAGATTGGTCATAACTTTCCTTCCAAGGAGTAAGCGTCTTTTAATTTCATGGCTGCAGTCACCATCTGTAGTGATTTTGGAGCCTAGAAAAATAAAGTCTGACACTGTTTCCACTGTTTCCCCATCTATTTCCCATGAAGTGATGGGACTGGATGCCATGATCTTCGTTTTCTGAATGTTGAGCTTTAAGCCAACTTTTTCACTCTCCACTTTCACTTTCATCAAGAGGCTTCTGAGTTCCTCTTCACTTTCTGCCCTAAGGGTGGTGTCATCTGCATATCTGAGGTTACTAATATTTCTCCCAGCAATCTTGATTCCAGCCTGTGTTTCTTCCAGTCCAGCGTTTCTCATGATGTACTCTGCATATAAGTTAAATAAACAGGGTGACAATATACAGCCTTGATGTACTCCTTTTCCTATTTGGAACCAGTCTGTTGTTCCATGTCCAGTTCTAACTGTTGCTTCCTGACATGCATACAAATTTCTCAAGAGGCAGATCAGGTGGTCTGGTATTCCCATCTCTTTCAGAATTTTCCACAGTTTATTGTGATCCACATAGTCAAAGGCTTTGGCATAGTCAATAAAGCAGAAATAAATGCTTTTCTGGAACTCTCTTGCTTTTTCCATGATCCAGTGGATGTTGGCAATTTGATCTCTGGTTCCTCTGCCTTTTCTAAAACCAGCTTGAACATCAGGAAGTTCACGGTTCACATATTGCTGAAGCCTGGCTTGGAGACTTTTGAGCATTACTTTACTAGTATGTGAGATGAGTGCAATTGTGCGGTAGTTTGAGCATTCTTTGGCATTGCCTTTCTTTGGGATTGGAATGAAAACTGACCTTTTCCAGTCCTGTGGCCACTGCTGACTTTTCCAAATTTGCTGGCATATTGAGTGCAGCACTTTCACAGCATCATCTTTCAGGATTTGGAATAGTTCGACTGGAATTCCATCACCTCCACTAGCTTTGTTCATAGTGATGCTTTCTAAGGCCCACTTGACTTCACATTCCAGGATGTCTGGCTCTGGGTCAGTGATCACACCATGGTGATTATCTGGGTCGTAAAGATCTTTTTTGTACAGTTCTTCTGTGTATTCTTGCCATCTCTTCTTAATATCTTCTGCTTCTGTTAGGTCCATACCATTTCTGTCCTTTATCGAGCTCATCTTTGCATGAAATGTTCCTTTGGTATCTCTGATTTTCTTGAAGAGATCTCTAGTCTTTCCCATTCTGTTGTTTTCCTCTATTTCTTTGCATTGATCGCTGAGGAAGGCTTTCTTATCTCTTCTTGCTATTCTTTGGAACTCTGCATTCAGATGCTTATATCTTTCCTTTTCTCCTTTGCTTTTCGCTTCTCTCCTTTTCACAGCTATTTGTAAGGCCTCCCCAGACAGCCATTTTGCTTTTTTGCATTTCTTTTCTATGGGAATGGTCTTGATCCCTGTCTCCTGTACAATGTCACGAACCTCATTCCATAGTTCATCAGGCACTCTATCTATCAGATCTAGGCCCTTAAATCTATTTCTCACTTCCACTGTATAATCATAATGGATTTGATTTAGGTCATACCTGAATGGTCTAGTGGTTTTCCCTACTTTCTTCAATTTCAGTCTGAATTTGGCAATAAGGAGTTCATGGTCTGAGCCACAGTCAGCTCCTGGTCTTGTTTTTGCTGACTGTATACAGCTTCTCCATCTTTGGCTGCAAAGAATATAATCAATCTGATTTCAGTGTTGACCATCTGGTGATGTCCATGTATAGAGTCTTCTCTTGTGTTGTTGGAAGAGGGTGTTTGTTATGACCAGTGCATTTTCTTGTCAAAACTCTATTAGTCTTTGCCTGCTTCATTCCATATTCCAAGGCCAAATTTGCCTGTTACTCCAGGTGTTTCTTGACTTCCTACTTTTGCATTCCAGTCCCCTATAATGAAAAGGACATCTTTTTTGGGTGTTAGTTCTAAAAGGTCTTGTAGGTCTTCATAGAACCATTCAACTTCAGCTTCTTCAGCGTTACTGGTTGGGGCATAGACTTGGATTACTGTGATATTGAATGGTTTGCCTTGGAAACGAACAGAGATTATTCTGTCACTTTGAGATTGCATCCAAGTACTGCATTTCGAACTCTTTTGTTGACCATGATGGCCACTCCATTTCTTCTGAGGGATTCCTGCCCACAGTAGTAGATATAATGGTTATCTGAGTTAAATTCACCCATTCCAGTCCATTTCAGTTCACTGATTCCTAGAATGTCAACATTCACTCTTTTTTTTTTTTTTTAATCTTCTTCTTGGATTGATCCTTTGATCATTATATAGTGTCCTTCTTCATCTTTTTTCACAGCCTTTATTTAAAAGTCTATTTTTTTTTATATGAGTATTGCTACTCCTGCTTTCTTTTGGTCTTCATTTGCATGAAATATCTTTTTTCCAGCCCTTCACTTTTCCAGCCCTTCACTTTGTATGTGTCCCTTGGTTTGAGGTGGGTCTCTTGTAGACAGCATATATAGGGGTTTTGTTTTTGTATCCATTCAGCCAGTCTTTGTCTTTTGGTTTGGACATTCAACCCATTTACTTTTAAGGTAATTATCGATTAGTGTGATCCTGTTGCCACTTACTCTGTTGTTTTGGGTTCAAGTTTATAAACCTTTACTGTGTTTCCTGTCTAGAGAAGATATCTTAGCATTTGCTGAAGAGCTGGTTTGGTGGCACTGAATTCTCTCAGCTTTTGCTTGTCTGTAAAACGTTTCATTTCTCCTTCATATTTGAATGAGACTGGGTGTAATAATCTGGGTTGTAGATTTTTCTCTTTCATTACTTTAACTGGTCCTGCCATTCCCTTCTGGCCTGAAGAGTTTCTATTGGAAGATCAGCTGTTATCCTTATGGGAATCCCCTTGTGTGTTATTTGTTGCTTTTCCCTTGCTGCTTTTAATATTTGTTCTTTGGGTTTGATCTTCATTAGTTTGATTAACACATGTCTTGGGCTATTTTGCCTTGGGTTTATCCTGTTTGGGACTCTCTGGCTTTCTTGGACTTCTCCAAGAATTCCTTTCCATTTTAGGTAAGTTTTAAACTATTATCTCCTCAAGTATTTTCTCATACCCTTTCTGTCTTCTTCTTCTGGGACTCCTATGATTCGAATGTTGGGGCATTTAACATTGTCCCAGAGGTCTCTGAGGTTCAACATTCACTCTTGCCATCTCTTGTTTGACTACTTCCAATTTGCCTTGATTCATGGACCTGACATTCCAGGTTCCTATGCAATATTGCTCTTTACAGCATCGGACCTTGCTTCTATTACCAGTCACATCCACAGCTGGGTATTGTTTTTGCTTTGGCTCCATCCCTTCATTCTTTCTGGAGTTATTTCTCCACTGATCTCCAGTAGCATATTGGGCAGCTACTGACCTGGGGAGTTTCTCTTTCAGTATCCTATCATTTTGCCTTTTCATACTGTTCATGGGGTTCTCAAGGCAAGAATACTGAAGTGGGCACAGGCGGGCCTAGAGGAGCTATCCCACGTTGAAGGTCAGGAAGGGCGGCAGTAAGGAGATACCCCTCGTCCAAGGTAAGGAGCAATGGCTGTGCTTTGCTGGAACAGCTGTGAAGAGATACCCCACGTCCAAGGTAAGAGAAACCCAAGTAAGACGGTAGGTGTTGCAAGAGGGCATCAGAGGGCAAACACACTGAAACCATACTCACAGAAAACTAGTCAGTCTAATCACACTAGGACCACAGCCTTGTCTAACTCTGAAACTAAGCCATGCCCGTGGGGCAACCCAAGACGGGCGGGTCATGGTGGAGAGATTTGACAGAACGTAGTCCACTGGAGAAGGGAATGGCAAACCACTTCAGTATTCTTGCCTTGAGAACCCCATGAACAGTGGTTCTTCACTGGGTACAAAGTTGCATCCATCAGGAGACATGGAGCACATCTGGAGACATTTTTTTTTTTTTTTTTTTTTTGTCAAAACTGGAGAGACAATACTGACATCTAGTGGGCAGAGACCAAGGATGCTGCTAGACATGCTACAATACAGAAGATTGTGTCACTGAAAAAAATAGACATCTGGTCCATAATGTCAATGGTACCAAGGCTAAAAGACCCACAAAATTGGAGGAAAATAACAAAATTGGAGAAAGAGAAGTTTGAGATATATTTTAGTAAGTATAGACAGGATGCACCAAAAAGGGTTAAATAAAGTATAAAATCTCAATGTTTGATCTGTATAACTGGGAGGGCAAAGGTGCCAATTACCAAGATAATGAAGACCTGAGGAAAAATGAGATTGAGAGGAGTTTAATCAAGTATTCAGTTTGAAGTACACTGTGCTCAAGATGACTATTATTCAGACTGAGACCCCAAGTAGTTTAATTGATATAGAGGTTGAACTCTATAGGAAAACCCTGGACAAAAATACAAATATGAGAGTTATAAGCATTTGAAATTTTACTTAAAGACATGGAATTGAATGAGATCATATAGGGAGATAGGTGGGAAAGGAGCTGAAAAGGGAAGGGAAGAGAATGAACGAGAAGGCAAGGGAAGAAAGCTCAGGTTTACACCTGAGGCACTTTCACTTTTCTAAAGACAGTTCAGAAAACTAGAAGGAACAATCAGGGAGGTAAGAGCAAAACCAGGAGAGTGGTACCATGGAAGCTAGGAGGGGAAAGAAAAGTATTTCAAGAAGGAGGCCATGGTTTATGGTATAAATGCCACCAAAAGGCTGAATAGAATGGAAACCAAATAGTATCCCTTAGCTCTGGCATCTTGGAGATCATTGCTGTTCAGTTGTTAAGTCATATTTGGCTCTTTTGCAACCCCAAGGACTGTAGCCCTCTATCCATGGGATTTCCCCAGCAAGAATACTGAAATGAGCTGCCATTTCTTCCTCCAGGGGATCTTCCTGACCCAAGGATCGAACTCAAGTCTCTTGCATTGGCAAGTGGATTCTTTACCACTGAGCCACCAGAGTGTTTTTAATGGAGTCGTGGGAATGGAAGCTGCTGTGAAATGAGGGAGGTGAAAAAATAGAGAGAGAAAATGCAAACAATTCCTATTTTGGGAATTGGAGTCAAAAATAAGGCAGACTGTAGAGTCAAGAGAGTTTGGTTTTGTATTTCTTAATGTGGAGACTGCTGATAGAAATGACCCAAGGAAAATGAGATGGGAAGGGAACTGAAAAGGTGAAGTTCTTAAGAAAGTAGAAAAGAATGGGATCCAGAACAAAAGTAGAAAGTAAGTGAAAGTCTCTGAGTTGTCTGACTCTTTGCAACCCCATGGGCTGTAGTTCATCAGGCTCCTCTATCCATAGGATTCTCCAGGCAATTTCCTTATGGAAAAGTTGCCATTTCCTTCTCCAGGGGTTCTTCCTGACTCAGGGATCAAACCCAAGTCTCCTGCATTGCAGGTGGATTCTTTGCCATCTGAGCAGAGGAGTTGTCCATCAGTAGGAGTAAGGATACTTCTTCCACTATAGTAAGAAAGATAAACCCAGATGCAGGCAGGTTGAGAAGATAAGAGAGTTTCCCTATAATGGCTTTTATTTTCTCCATGTTGTTTCAGTTAAAGAAGGAAAAGTGAATGGCTGAAAAGAGCAGGGAGGAGGAAGAGATTTGAAGAGGGATAATCCCAAGTGAGGATCCTTGGTTAGCTCCATCCTTGCCCTGAAGTTTTGACTATCCTCAGCACCATGGCTAAGTGTCCATAATAATAAAGACTTCTCACTGAAAACACAGCTATCTGAACCCACACCACTTAACCAAGTCGTTGAGGATTATTGGAAATGATCTCACGGCAGAACAACTGGAATTACTAGACATGATTACCCCACACCACCAGTCTCTAGTCAGCATGTTCACTCACACTTCAAAGTATTGTCAAACTGAAGTCCATGTGCTGGATGGACAGTGAATCCAAACAAGCAAAAACTTCAAAGTCTGGAGCAAAGAAAGGTTTAGTAGTCAAGGAGGCACCAACCCAGAAGATGGGAGATGTCGACTGTCTCAAAAGCACCCTGTTTCCTGGCCAGGTTGCAAGGTTTATAAAGGCAAAAATGATAAAGGGGAGTGGGCAGGATTCTTCATGATTTTAGCTTCCTGATAAGACGCAGATGCAGACTTCCTGGAACTGCTTTTTTTGCTTGATGTGTCACTGTGGCGATTGTGATTGAACTATGTGTTTCTGTAAAGCAAACTATTAAATCGTGGTCTGTGATCCCTTAACTTCTTTCCAGGAGAGAGAAAAAGGCGATGGTTGTGGCATTTTATAATTGACTTAGAGCCTTGGTGATGGTTCGGGAGTTTCAGTTCTTAATTGGCCCTCCCTGTGTCATCAATTTTAAGTCGGTTTGGGGCCAGCCGGTTGAAGCCACAGGACATTATCTCAACAGTGTCGGGTCATAAATCAAGGCATTGGTTTAAGCTAACAGTCATGGAAGAGATTACATTGGGCTTGCTTTTCCCTTGTTTTTGAATTCTCTCACTTTCCCAGGTAGTAACTTTGAATCTGCTTTTTGGAAGTCAGGGAAGGTCTAGGAGATTAAAGCCTTTTTCTATAAACAAAAAATGGGAGACACAGAAAGGCTTCTGACCCTGGGGGAACTCCACAGGGCCCAGTTCAGTTTTAAAAGGATTATGTTATATATTCTTCAGCCTAAAATCTCAGTCTATCGCTCTTCTCCCTCAGCTCTTAGTAAATGAACTTACCTAATATTTAACAATTCCCTCAATGTATTGCCACTACATCTACAAATCTGCCTGCAATTGTTTCCATCTTGCTGCTGCTGCTGCTGCTGCTAAGTCGCCTCAGTCGTGTCCGACTCTGTGCGACCCCAGAGACAGCAGCCCACCAGGCTCTGCCGTCCCTGGGATTCTCCAGGCAAGAACACTGGAGTGGGTTGCCATTTCCTTCTCCAATGCATGAAAGTGAAAAGTGAAAGGGAAGTTGCTCAGTCGTGTCCGACTCTTAGCAATCCCATGGACTGCAGCCCACCAGACTTCTCTATCCATGGGATTTTCCAGGCAAGAGTACTGGAGTGGGGTGCCATTGCCTTCTCCGGTTTCCATCTTACTTGTCTTTATTCCTGTTACAGTGGCCCAGCCAAAGATCAAATCCTCTATTTGTGCTCTAGATACAAAACACCCTGCCTTCCCAGCACCTTTACTCCTTTATTTCTTCACCAAGTCACAGCTAAAGTCTTCAAAAGGCCAAGTTATCTACAGATATCCTATCATCCGGTGTTCACATCTTTACCTTTCACTCACCTCTCAATGTCCTCTGATTCAGCTTTCATCCCAGGATTCCAATTTCTCAGTTCACCAATGATTTCATTGCTGTTGTTCAGTCGCTCAGTCATGTCCAACTCTTTGTGAACCCCTGGACTGTAGCCCACCAGGCTCCTCTGTTCATGGGATTTCCCAGGCAAGAATACTGGAGTGGGTTGCCATTGCCTTCTCTAGGGGATCTTCTGCACCCAGGGACTAAACCTACATCTCCTGCACTGGCAGGTAGATTCTTTACCACTGAGCCACCAAAGAAGCCCTCACCAATGATTTACTTGCTGCTAATTTAAATGGACTTATTTCAGTAGCTATTACACTTGATCTCTTATCAACTCCCCACACTTTGATCACTTTGTCATTCTTCAAAAATTCTCTTACTTTGCCCTAAAACTGTCCCCTCCAAGTTTTACTCCTGTGGTGCTGCTCCTTTGCAATCTCTTGTACAGACTTCTCCACCTCCATCCAAACTTCAAGATGTTGGCCTTGGGCACGACTGTATATTTGGTGTTGTCTATTCTCATTTTCGGAGATGGCAATGGCACCCCACTCTAGTACTCTTGCCTGGAAAATCCCATGGATGGAGGAGCCTGGTAGGCTGCAGTCCATGGGGTCGCTAGGAGTCAGACACGACTGAGCGACTTCACTTTCACTTTTCACTTGCATGCATTGGAGAAGGAAATGGCAACCCACTCCAGTGTTCTTGCCTGGAGAATCCCAGGGACGGGGGAGCCTGGTGGGCTGCTGTCTTTGGGATCGCACAGAGTCGGACACAACTGAAGCAACTTAGCAGCAGCAGCAGCAGCAGCATTCTCATTTTACATCAAAGACAACAAATTGGCAACCTTCCAGCTCATCACCACTGTATGAAAAATAGTAAATATCCAACAGCTATGTGTTTGAATAATTAGTTATAAGACCAGAACTCAGTTGGGTTTAGGGTAAGGGGAAGAGGACACAATGTAAAACTAGCCACTAAAGTGAGCCTCAAGACAAGAAATTCCTCCCCACCCCAAATCAACAGTTTCTCCTAATAGTTAACATAAATTACCTAGACTAATTGATAACAATTGTCCAACAATAGACACTTAAGGATATCCTTGACATCTGGTGATTTTAAAATATGATCAGGAGGTTGTCTGGAGTATTTAGCCTGGGGTCTACAATCGAGAAAATCATACAGCTTAACTATACAGCCAAATAAAAGCTATATTAGAACACCCAGTAAAATGAGTGTCAAATAAAGACACTACCACCAATTTACTCGCTTATTTCTCTTCTAAGATACAGTGATCGTTTTTTTGTTTACCTCTCTGATGCGAAGAGCTGACTCATTTGAAAAGACCCCAATGCTGGGAAAGATTGAGGGCAGGAGGAGAAGGGGACGACAGAGGATGAGATGGTTGGATGGAATCACTGACTTAATGGACATGAGTTTGGATAAACTCCGGGAGTTGGTGATGGACAGGGAGGCCTAGCGTGCTGCAGTTCTTGGGGTCACAGAGTCGGACATGACTGAGCGACTGAACTGAATTGAACTGATCAATCTCGTAAGTCAGCAAAGGAAAAGTAGAACCAAGGAAAGAGCACAGTCTGATTCACCTGCTTTCAGGCCAGCTTCATCTCAGTAAAACTCTGATAAAATTCAACTTGTTCTAAAACCAATCTTTAAAAAAAAAAGTCCCAATCTAAACTCATCCAGAAATAACTGGTCAGCCAAGAGTTGGCTTTAAACAAATTCACTGGAGACCAGCTAATCAACAAAGTTTACCATTCACAAACTCATCCCCAAATGTTTATTCAAGTTTATATGAAATCAACTTATCAGAAAAGAGCTTCCTCATCCAAAGCTTATCAAAAGGCAGCTGTTTAACCAGGACCTGGTTCTACACAAATTCACCCAAGACAAGCTGATCTGCAGAGAATTCTTTTGTCCAAAGAAGTTGTTCAGCAATGAGCTACCCCAAACAGACTCACCCAAAACAAGTCAATACTCATCCAAAATAGCTGCCTCTAAACAAACTCTCCAAAAACTATAAAAAACATCAAAAAAGTGTTTCCCTTTCCACAGCTGGTTGGAAAACAGAGATCATCTAAGACCTGTATGTAAAAAAACACTATTCAAGAATAACTAATAAGCAAAGAACCAACCCATCTAAAATGCACCCCAAAACGGCTGTTTAATTAGGTGTTGTCTTACCATACAGTCATCCAAGAGTAACCACTTGGTTACTGTCCTGACCAAAGCAAAGAACTGTCCTGACCAAAGCACTTCCTAAAAAAGCCATTCAGTCAGGCACTTGCTCTCCAAAAATTCATATCAAACTCTATAGTCAATCAAACTCTGAGCTCTCAAAGCATTTTCTAAAATCTGGTATTCATGAAACACTTTAAAACCTTAACCTTGCTGAAAGCCACCTCAAAACTGACTATACCAAAAAAAAAAAATCTGATCACACCAAATTTTATCCAAGTGCACAAATCAACAAAAGACCTGGACAAACTCAATCTCATCAAAATGAAATATCTCCTCACCTGCTCCTCTATCAAAACCCACATCCAGATCTAACATTTTCATTTTCAAGCTCTCACCCTCAAACACAAACCTGTACTACCCACAGAAAATTAGGATATATGCCCAAAAACCTTCTGTAGAGCCACTTTTCTATGGAGTGCTTTGATGAATGAATGCCAGAAGGACAGCCTTCTGTGTATCTAAAATTCTACTTCCCAGGTAGCATTAGTGGTAAAGAACATCTCCTGCCATGCAAGAGAAGTGAGTTTGATCCCTGGGTTGGGAAGATCCCCTGGAGTAAGAAAAGGCAACCCACTCTGGTATTCTTGTCTAGAAAATTCCATGGGCAGAGGAGCCTGGTGGGCTACAATCCATGAGTGAGCGACTAAACACAAAAAATTTTATTAGATAGGAAAAAAACTATATAGGTTTATTACTAATCTCATGATGTTTTTTTAGATTGGGTATTGGGAAAATATGTCCAGAATTCTTGGCAGAGTGGTTTGGCCATTGGTTACAGGTGATAAAGTTGGCAAGAAAATCTTAACTTCTTTTTGGAAGTAAACTAATTACCACTTTGAACAGACATAATCTAAGGCATCTCTTTTTCTCTTAATTTCCACCCTGTTGCTCTGCCAAAAATAATCAAAATTCTACCACAGTAGAGTGGATGCTTCCAGGGTGGCTCAGTGGTGAAGAACCACCATCCCCCACCCCGGTCAATATAGGAGATGCAGGTTTGATTCCTGGATCGGGAAGATCCCCTGGAGAAGGAAATGGCAACCCACTCCAGTTTTCCTGCCTAGGAAATCCCATGGACAGATGGGAGCTGGGTGGGCTACAGTCCCGAGGTCACAAAGAGTCGGACACAACTGAGCGACTGAACACAACAAAAGAGCGGTTGTGCACAGTGGGGCTCTCAGGAGATCCATGAAACCCCTGAAGTTGGTGGATACACATTATGTTTATGGGCATCTGTGCATTTTTCCTGAGGAGACAGTGTCCATAAATCAAAGAAACGTACACTAAAGCCAATAAGAAATACCAAGAAATGTCTAGAACTACAGGGCTAGGTGTTGCCTGTAGTTCACAAAATACTGTGATGAACCCTGATAGCCTAAGCCATTTAAGAAAAATAAATTACCTCTCTGTTTTTGCTGATGTCTCTCAGTTTTCAAAAGATTTAGGAATTTTCCCCTTTTATATTACCTATTTCTTGACTCCCACCTCCATAATTATATTATTGCAAGTATCAGCTTTCAAAGTTAAAATTCCTTGTCTAAGAAAGTACTTTGCTTTCTTTATTTCCCACATTTATTTTGGTCAAAACCTATGAACTGCTCAGTTTACCTCTCTGTTTTTACTGATGTCTCTCAGTTTTCGAAAGATTTAGTAATTTTCTCCTTTTATATTACATATTTCTTGACTCCCACCTCCATAATTATATTATTGCAAGTTATCAGCTTTCGAAGTTAAAATTCCTTATCTAAGAAAGTACTCCACTTTCTTTATTTCCCACGTTTATTTTGGCCAAAAACTAAGAACTGCTCATTTCCAAGCTAGGGCATGTCCCATTATAGCCTGGGGTTGGAGACATGTCTACATCAGGCATCTGATGCACTGTCAGTTCCCTGAATCACCTGATGTCCAGACAGTCACACAGTGATTCAACTGAATCGGCTAACCACTGGCACCAAACTCTAGGCTGGCAACAGAACCCAAGTCTCCTCACCTAAACCCAGGAACAACAGTGGCATAAAATTCAACTCTACTTCTTCCAAAAAGAAAACAAAATTAAGGAAGCCCCTTCCCCTACACATTCGTTGAAAATAATGCTCAGGAAAAAGGATTCCCCAGTGTCATAGCCTCCCTCCCACCCAGTGAGGCTCAAATATTTAATGTCCGCCCACAAAAGGTACGGAGAAGGCAATGGCACCCCACTCCAGTACTCTTGCTTGGAAAATCCCATGGACGGAGGAGCCTGTTAGGCTGCAATCCATGGGGTCGCTAAGAGTTGGACACGACTGAGCGACTTCACTGTCACTTTTCACTTGCATGCATTGGAGAAGGAAATGGCAACCCACTCCAGTGTTCTTGCCTGGAGAATCCCAGGGACGGGGGAGCCTGGTGGGCTGCCGTCTATGGGGTCGCACAGAGTCGGACACGACTGAAGTGACTTAGCATAGCAGAGCACAAAAGGCAAGCTCCTTAAGGGCAGGGATTTTTGCCCCTGTTTTATTCCCAGAAACTGAAACAATTTGAGCAGAACATAGAGTGAATGTATGCTGGTTGACGGGTTAGAAGAACAAACTGACAGAATAAAAGAATGAATAAATGTGCCTATGAAAGCCTGTGAGAACATACTGTTTCTTCCCTTGTACATCCCTCAGCCCTTATGTGTCAGTGCCCCTCTTAATATTACCCCATTTACCATGCTCTTCACTGTCCCATCAATTGTATCCTTCAAATCCACTTAAAGCCCCGTCTCTTCTCTGAACTCCACCTCACTCCAGCGCCCTACAGTATGAAAGTGAAAGTGAAGTCGCTCAGTCGTGTCCGACTCTTTGCGACCCCATGGACTGTAACCTACCAGGCTCTTCTGTCAAAGGGATTTTCCAGGCAGTAGTACTGGAGTAGATTGCCATTTCCGTCTCCAGGGGAATCTTCCCAACCCAGGGATCGAACCCAGGTCTCCCGCATTGTAGACAGACGCTTTACCACCTGAGCCACCAGGGAAGTCCAATCAGACAGTATATACCTCTGCAATTTATCCATCAACATGCAGTGACCCATGTGGTGCTCTGCAAAGACATTAACATAGAAGACACTGAAGGATCACAAGACACGGCTCAGGAACTTTCCATCTAGTTCAAGAGCAACATAAAATCAGGAAATAATGAAGGAGCTCTGTCTGATTGAGATGAAGGAGATAATGTCGATGGAGAGCCAAAAGAAGTAATATTAAGAGAAACAGACAAACAAAAATACTACAGGTGATTAAAATTAGGTATCTCTCCAACCCTGTCTTTCACCGCTGCCCTCACCTCATTTTGTTCCTGTGATAAGGAGCAATAACATTTGTCCTCCATCTATAAAAACTTGTTCTGCCTGGATGCTCTCCTTGCATTCACAATGAATGAATCCTTTCTATTCTTCAAAACCAGCTCATAAGTCACCTCCTCTAGTAAGCCCTCTCTGCCCTCCTGCCCCCAACAAATTAACCAAGCTCCCCTCCATACCTGTGATACTCCTAGGATTACACTTACTGCTTCTCGGGTGGTGCAGTGGTAAAGAATCCATCTGCCAATGCCCAGAGACCCAAGAAAAGCAACTTTGATCCCTGGGTCGGGAAGATCCCTTGGAGTAAGAAATGACAACCCATTCTAGTATTCATACTTGAAAAAGTCCATGGACAGAGAAACCTGGCGGGCTACAGTCCATGGGGTCACAAAAAGTGTCAGACGCAAGTGAGAACACACACATACATTATTACACTTACCAAGGGTATACTGGTTAACCTTTGTGTGTCCCCTATTCGTACCTGACTGTAATGAAAGTTGACTGTGCAATGAATAGCTATAGAAAAGCTTTGGGAAACAACTCATTGTCTCAGACATTCTATAGTTTGTGAGCATGTGTGCTAAGTCGCTTCAGTCATATCCAACTCTGCGACCCGATGGTCTGAGGCCTGCCAGGCTCCTCTGTCCATGGGATTCTTCAGGCAAGAATATTGGAATGGGTCGTTTTCATACCCTCCTCCAAGGGATCTTCCCAACCCAGCGATCGAACCCACATCTCCTATGTCTCCTGCATTGGCAAGCACTTTACCAATGTGCTTTACCACTTTACCGCTAGTGCCACCTGGGAAGCCCATTCTATACCCTAAAACTAGCCAACTCTAAGATGGCATTCCAAGTGAAACCCTAGCATGACACAGATTTACTTTTGATTTGGACTAAGAATTTGCATACCTCCCTCCTTACACATAAGGCTAAAGAAAACTCCCAGTAAAGCCCAGGGCCCTGAAAGCCTATGGTGAGCACTTCATTGTTCTGTTTGTGAAAGAAACCTCAGTGGACCCCTGCATTTTGCCTAGATTACTGTAGCTTTTCCCCCATTTAAAATAAAGTACACCATTCAATGCTTCTGGAGGCAATCTGGCCATTTCCCCCCTTATTGAAATTTTAAACATACATATCCTTTAGTACAGTACTTATAAGAAAAATATTTACAAAAAATACTCCCACTTGTGTGAAAAAAATTTATAAGGATGCTGACTGTGCCACTTTTATAATTACAAACTAAAATGAAAATGGATTAACTGTGCACCAAAAGGAAATGGAATATAATACAGCCATTAAATAAATGAAATAAATCTACACCTACTGACAAATAGGTTGCTGATTATTTATAAAGCAAAACAAAGTAAATTGCAGAGAAATATACATAATAGTTCTTATTTTTTAACATAGGCAGCTATATTTTGATGTTTGATTTATGTGCCCATGTACACATGATAAAACAGGTACTCTGGGAAGTCATTTGGGAAGGAGATGGAAGTGAAGAAAGATTGTAACTTTTTACTGTCTGCACTTTTAATTATACAAGGCATGTCTTCCTGAAATACCCTCTATTCAAATGGCAGACATTGGGTAATATGATGTCTGCAGCTAATAACGCACCTAATGAAGTGTTGGGAAATGAAAGAAACCAAATGACTTCACAGACAGCTAAGTCCTGATTGGCCCCTCAGTTGCCAGCCTCCTGGAGTCAAATTTAAATTCTTCCTACACACTCATAGCTCACCTAAGGCTAAAAATTTTCAGCATACAGACTAGAGAAATCACCTCACCTGTACATTTTGCCTAGTGAAGAGAAAGGTAACAGAACTGACCACGTTTCAAAGAGACCACTCATTTTTTTCACGTACCACTTTGTCTCAAAAAAGAAAAAAACAGAGTGAAAGAATAACATTGCTTTGTTGATTCAGGTAGCAATTTGAACATGAAGGCTGCGATTCTACTGTTTTGTCTTCTAGGATCAACGCTGTCATTACCGGTAAGTACACCCTGTTTATTTTATGCACCACCCAGCCTTAACTGCATCTCTAACGGTAGACCTCTCTCTCCCTCTCTGCCAAAACTTCTCTGTTTGTGACCCATTCCCTTAGTTTCCTGTTTTTATTTCCCAAGCTGAAAGATGATAAGCTAATGAAGTATTAGTGTATATTCCAACGTACTTACATTGTATCCACTTTATCATGGTAGAATTTTGATTATTTTTGACAGAGCAATAGGGCAGAAATTAAGAGAAAAAGGGATGCGGTGGATTATGTCTGCTCAAATGGCTAATTATTTTACTTCCAAAAAGAAGTTAAGATTTTCTTGCCAACTAATTATTTTTTCATGATTAAAGATGTAAACTACATTTTCTGAGTTTTCTAATTGGAAACACAAAACATCTAAATTATAAAAACTCTAAAAAGTCTACCAAATTGTGCAATAACAAGAGGATATTAGAAGGCAAATAATATTTTTTACTTAGAACATTTCATCACAAAATAAGTTCACATATAACAGGCTTAACAAAAAGAGAACCTAGTATTCAAACGTGTATTCAACTATCCTCCAATATTTTATAGACATAATATGAGTGGTTTGGATTGCTACATAAATTTCCTTTTGTTTGAGATGCTTCAGTGTGGACAATGAGGAAAAAAATTAAGGATATTTACTATGAATTAGCAGAACAAAAACAACATTCTCAATTAGGCTTCAAGCTCACTTAATACTTGCTTACTCATCCATGCAATCAACAAATATTTATTGAAAACTCTCTATATACCAAATAATGTGCTAGTTGTTAAAGATAGAATGGTGAGAGAAAAAAAAAGACATAATCCTTCATGGTGTTTATGAGGGCTATTTTTAATGATAAATTATAAATTGTAACCATGATTAGTTCTATGAAGGAGATGAACAGGGTGATCTTCATGGAGGGGATGGAACAAACATAAAAAACAAACCTCCTTCTTATTTCATTCCAAACACACATTTGTCATTCTTTAAAGAAGTCTCCTGCAAAAATTTAATCTTTAAACAAGGTAAATTAGGAAGTTAATTTTTCTAATGTGGATTTTTGCACTTCTCTGAATAAATTTGCCAAAAGGTTGTTCTAAGTTGGGTATCTCTTGTAAATTTAAATTACCATATAGTTTGTGAAAACTCAAGACAAAACTTTCTAGAAGCATAGCTATCATTCAAGGTGGACCAAGGAGTAGTGTACAGATTCATGCAGACTGAGAGAGCAGCAAGAATCAGAGGTGTAGGAAGTGTGAGAAGTAACATTAAAATGCCTATTAGGTATCATAGTAGGATTTATCAAATAAAAACTCGGGACACAAGGGCAAGGTTTTTTTTCAATTACTTGTAAATGAATTTGTTGAATTATCATAAAGGTATATGAAATGAATAGATTTGCAAATATGAACACTTAATGTAGCCTAGCAATTGCTTCAGTAGATCAAAAGTTTGGAAATATGAGCATACATTGGAGCTGGAACACTTGGATGTTTGGGAGAGTGGTCAGGGTAAGCCTCAAAAAGAAGGTGAACTCAAGCAGGTGAGGGAGTGAGCCAATGTCTGGGGAAAGAGTGTTCCAGGCAGAGGGAACAGGTGGCAGTGAGGTTCTGAGGTAGCATGGGCCCTACTCACCCTCTGTCCCTCCCCACAGCACCCTTCCTGGTCTGGCACTTTCCCTTTCTACAGCTGCCTCTCCTGTCATGCACAAAATGTTCCAGGGAGTTAAAACTGTTTCAAAACACACAGGGGCTAAAGGCAGATTTTTGCATTTTGGGTAAACTTATTACCTCCTGGAAATAAATGGATACAAGACCTCAAACCATTTTTAAGTTGAAATTATACCTCTACAATATTCATTAAATTTTTTTTTCCTTGCTCCTACCCCTAGGTGGGGGTGAAATATTCTATAAGAGGTTTAAATTTAGTTTTCCTTTAAGATTCAACCTTGGCATGACTTTCAGTCAGGAATGGGTAAAGCTGGAAGTTATATTGTTTCTGTCTTAAAACAGGTCATCCAGGAGAAGAGAATTTTTAAAATCTCCTTGTTCATTCTCTTTCTAAACCTTAGTCTTCTTTCAGTTTTTTACAGATCACCTGACATAAGTTTCTTTACTCTGAGGTCTGGTGTCTCAAGCCTGAGCTAGAGGAATGCTCCCTACTGGATAACTTCATCCTACCAAATAATTTAATAATTCTTTGTCTTGTTCCCAGTCAATATGGGGGAGGGAGAGCTGGGTCATGACAGGTCCAGTGTGTGTATATAAGGTCTCTTCATTTGGTATTCTGCTAGCTTTCTTTAAGTTCAGACTCAAGGCCAACTGAAAAAGACTTGTGAACACACATGAAAAATGGTAGATGCTGCTTCTTCAAATATTTGTTATCACAGATGCAGCTCAACCCTGCTTTGGTGCTTCCTCCTACCAAGCTTGTTCCAGATCAGGCAACACTGCTAAACCCACAGCAGCCAAATCAGGTAAGAGTCCTACAATGCTGAACATACGGAGACCAGCAAAGCGAACATGCTAAGGCTGGCGGATTTAAAGTCAAGATTCACCCAAAGTTTCATGACTGAGCAAGAGAGAGAAAAGCCCTATTTGAGGAGAAATAAAAATAAGAAGCATACCTTTTTTATTAATATTTCTTATTTCATTCTTATTATTTCAACACATATTCATTCCTATTCCTTTTGTCTGAGTAATAATTTGGTTCAGCAACCAAATCTAGTCAATTCTGAAACGCAATAGCTACACCTATTGAAAAAGCTTGGTCATCTATGCCTTTGAAGAACTGTGAATTAAGCAAATACGGTACTTGCCAGAACCTACAGGGATTAAGAGGTAATCCATAAAAACAGTTGCAGATTTCCTAGTGGTTTTAACTATTATTGTTGATGAACTGATGTGTTACTGTAAAATCTGTCATTGAAGCATATTTAAATACTTTTGAAAACTGAATGGTCTCCTAGCTACCCTCCCCCTTCTTCCCATCCTCCCTCTGTTCAAAAAGACCTCTTCTTACCTACATCTAGACTTTGTGAAAATGGTACAGTAACACCAGAATAAAGTTTTCATTTTGGTCTATGGACATTAGACAATACTCAAGTCACTAGCCAACCTTCTGTCTTAAGGAACTTGAAGCTAGGAGGACTTTCCTTAAAAAAGAATACAAAACTAGATATGCAAAATTAGTTACTAAAGTGAAAAATTCACAATGAGATAATAAATGAGTAAATTACATATTTTTAAGCTGATAAATACCTTAAACTTGACACATTGCTTGGGTACCTCCAAGGGCCATGGAAGGGGCAATGCTGGTGGGAGGCCCTGAAGCTTTAGCTTCATGGTAAATCCACCTGTGATAGAAGTATATGTTACTTGAGGATATAAACCACTGATGGCATTGTAAAACCAGACAACTTTTTGTCTCACATATTAATTTCAATGCCCTGCAGGTCTTCTCTTCTTTAAGTCTAATTCCTTTGACACATATGCTCACACTGGGGTCAAACTTGCAACTGGTAAGTACCTTTTATATCATTTTAATGTCCATTTTTAAATAAAAATAATACCTCATGTTGAGTGTATATATGGGGTGGGTATCCACAGATGTACACATACATACATTTCACTGTAGATAAACGGAAAGAGAGGTGACAGAAAAAGTCAAAGAGAGATGAATACTATTCAATACAACATTAAAATTTTTCTTATCTTTAAGATTATCTCTAAAGGAATTAATCTAATTCTCAAGTCTTTACTTCTTTAGTTCTCACCTCCTCTCTCAGCTCCCCTTCTCATTCCTCCAACATATCTTCCTCACGGGGCTTTCCTGGTGGCTCAGACAGAATCTACCTGCAATGCAGGAGACCTAGGTTTGATTCCTGAGGAAGATCCTCTGGAGAAGGGAATGGATACCCACTGCAGTATTCTTGTCTGGAGAATCCCATGGACATAGGTGCCTGGCAGGCCACAGTCCATGGGATCACAAAGAGTCAGACACAACTGAGTGACTAACACTTTCACTTTTTCACATCTTCCTCACAGCCTATACGACATCCAAACACTATGACTGCTATTATCACCCCAACAACAAGAGCAAATGAGAAGGGACGGGAAAAGCTACATTCTTCTCATAGAATGTCTGTATAGTTTAAGGATAAAATAATTAATAAATTTCTTCCCTGCTTAAAGTGGGTTTTTTCCCCAGTGGTCAGATTTAAATGTAGTAGTAGATCATATTCAAGCTACTTTATTTGGACCCTCACAATTTTCATGGGGATATCTATGAAGGAACTCATTTTCTTCATAAGAAAGCTATCAGGAAAATGCCCAGAACTATTGCTGTCATAGCCAAAAGGGGAAGGCAAGTATGAGATCATCTAAGTAATCCTCAGGAGAATGGGTTAAATGCCAAAGGAAACCTGAGTGTGAGAAAAGTTAGTCCTGGACTTCACGTTTGTACTAGCAGACTAAACAGGTCTCTGAACTTCATTTGTATACTTAATTCCAAATGCAATGTCATCTACTATAGATTTGCAAAGCAAATCCTCCCTTTTACATCTAGTAAATACAGTTTCATATCCTGGATGTTCAAATTGAAACAACACAATCTTCCTCATTGCCCTACAGCTAAATCCTGCAGCAGGGATGCCATCGGGTACACAGACCCTCCCACTGGCCCTGGGGGGACTGAAGGTACAGCAGCAGCTGCAACCACAAGTAAGTTCAAAGCCTTACTCAGTTTAACACTGGCGTTTCCCCTCAGGTGAAAGCCTAAAGAATATTTTCAAGGTTCTTGAAAATTTTACCCAGACACTTTGCAGAGGGAGGTCCTATTAAACTTATGACCATCTTTGGCAATTTGGTTCTTGCTGAAACTCCATGAAAACACACTCAGAAAACTGAGCATGCTGCCTCATCGCCTCTCAAGAGTACACTTGTAACAGGTAACAGGAAGCGTGAAGAGCTAGGGAAGATTGAGAAGTAAAGAATAAAGCTGGGAATTGAGAGGTATCAGGATTCTTCTCCAGCTTGCTCTGTTTCTATGAAAGACTTTCTGAGTGACCAGAATCATTCCAAAGAAAAGATAAGGGATGGACAAAGCTTATTTCCAGAAAATCTAATCTCCTTTTTGTGCCCCTTTTCCATGCCTCCTTTCAAGTTCCCGAGAATCCTCTAGTTCCTTTTCTTCTCCCATAATTATTTGCTTTTAGGAAAAAACCCCCCAAAACCTTCTCACACAAAGATTTAAATGACATACTTAGGACACGGCCTCTTTTAGAAATGCTTGCATTTTAACTGCAAAGCCCAAACTTTTCTTCTTGGAATTTCTCTAAATAGTTTAATGACTCTGGAGAAAAATACAGTGATCCTTTATGACTAATTGGTTATTGTTAACTTATTCTCCCTAACACATACCCTCAGTCCCTATCATTCCCACATAGTCTGATTTTTTGTAGAAGCTTTCTTGATTATTACATACATGCTATATGTTAATTACAGAGAATTTAGAAAAAAAGATAAGAAAAGGAAAAACTAAAATTCACTCATAAGCCTACCAGTCAGAATTAAACCCTGTCAGCATTCTAGAGCATGACCTTTCAGTCTTTTTTCTGTGCATATAAGTATAGTTTTTAAAGAAAATATGTTCTTACTATATTTAATGTTCTATAATCTAACTTTTTCACATGATACATTTTGAAAAGACTTTCCTATATTTTGAATATTCACTTATAATATTGTGAATAGCATAATATTGTTTTCAATGACTGTTTAGTATTCCACCATATTGCAAAAATTTGTGTTTTTTCCAAAATTTTTACTTCCATAAATAATACCACAGTGAACATCCTTTAACTAAGTCTTTGACCATATTGGTGATTCTTTCCTTAAGACTAGGAATAGAATTTGTGAGTCCAAAGACATTAAAAAAAGTAAGACTTTTAATATACATTCCCAAAAAGTGAAGCATGACTATATCCTATCTTCCTACCACTATGGACACCCGACTTACAGTAGCAAGCTTGCATTAATTAGTAATTATAATCAAAGCTGAGTTTAATTGATAAAATTACTTTAAGCTGCTCAATTTAAATTCTACATCGTATTCAACCAATGCTTTTCCCTGTATCTTCTTTTGTCCAAGATAACAACACAAAGGACTATACTGCTTAATTTACTCATATTTGTAAAATTCTGTAATGTAACTGTTACATTTCTTTTTTAATACTGATGTATATATTCGTAGATCAGTCAGTACTTATTTCTTACAGATATATTAGAGCCTTCACTCCAAGTGTTTCCTGTTATTTATATCTTAATAATTAGAGTGATCCTCTGAAAAAGACTAGAGAGAGTTGTTTACTGCGTGACCTTGGTAGAGTCCACCTGCCAACTGCCCCCAGTTTCAGTTTCAATTGCTGCCCTGTTCTAACCTCAAAGTCAGACTTGGTACATCTTCATATTCCCCAAAGAGTATATCCACTGGAGTCTAGGGCAGTAGTGGGCACTGCAGATGGTCTTAAAGATTCGGTAGAGACATTTGACATGCATGGCCCCTTCATCCCATAATATAATTCAGTCCTCATGCTCTGCGGGGCTTCTTCACAGTCTCTAGGCGATACCACCACCAAGGGTCCTCAGACACGCCTTCTCCTGTGCAGGCGCAGCGGCTCTGACCCTGTCTCTCCCTATGCAGAGTACCTTATATCCCCTGCTGGAAACCTGGGCACATGTCCACAGCTCTCATTAGCGAAGCAAGACCAGTGCGGCTAAGAATGAACTCTAGAACCACACAACTTCTGGCCAAATCCTGGCTCTCCACTTACTCCCTATGTGGCTAAGTTACTTAACCCTCTGTGACTCATTTTCTTCATCATTTAAAATAGGAATTAATTAGAACTTTACCACTAGAGCTGTTAGAAGGATTAAGTGAGTAAATCTACATAAAACACTTAGAACAGTACCTATCACATGGTAATCATTCAATACATTTAGCTATTATTTCAAACAAATTCTGTATGAAAAACTAACAACTTCTCTCCTTACTGTTACATCGGTATTACATTAGTTAATTATCTTTCATTATAGTTTTTAGACATCTGTGGTTTCCTCTTTGTATCTTTTTGTTCCTTCTAATTTGCCTTTAAAGAAGAACTTCCCATTTTGTTTTCTCCCAAATCCTTTGTCCCTTTCCTTTGATCCATTTTTTCATTGCCACCCTGAAGACTATTTGTTTATGGTCAGTAGCCAAGGATCTGACTGAGAGTAAGGCTTTTTCCTAAATGTTTGTAGTTTTTATCTTTGGGCATTATGGGTATTACTGTACAAACTTCTTGAGAAATAATAAAGGTCTTTTTATAAGACTTTCAAATCTTTTAGGTTGGGTTGTATTAAAAGTCCCATTTTGATAAGTTTTATGACACTGGATTTCTATAGAAATAAAAATAAACCTTAAAACCCTAATTCTTTCTAACAAACCTTAAA
Source organism: Bos taurus (assembly GCF_002263795.3). Taxonomy (NCBI): domain Eukaryota; kingdom Metazoa; phylum Chordata; class Mammalia; order Artiodactyla; family Bovidae; genus Bos; species Bos taurus. The sequence continues at coordinate 85,911,342 of NC_037333.1, forward strand.
GTTAGATCTTAGAGTGCTAGAGCATACCAACACCTCACCCAGAGCTTTCCAGCTACAAATTCACTCCATTCACATAGTCATCAGTGACCATTAGAGTGTTTCTCACTTAGCGCTAAGAACTCTGTTAGGACCAGGGATGTTGAACAATATCATCCATAATTTCCTGCTTGTGCCTCTTTTAATAGCAAAATATCCAGGCAACCATTGTGAGACTAACTATATATGCTTTAACAAATCTTGATTATTTTAAAATATCCACTACATGTTTTCATGTATCTTCTGAGATGCCATGTAAAAGAAACATGCATTTTATCATCATGATTACTTGGAATAATTTTAAGTTTTCAGATACCTTGAGAACAAAATTATTTTCATCCAATTTACTAACTTCTGCCTTTTAAATGTGCCGCCTTAAGCTGGTTTCTAAATCTCTCTGGGCCTAATCTTCTTTTCACAAACTGAATCAGTTCCAATTGCCATCTTTCTCATGAGTCAATATCTATGATTTTAGATGATACATTAAATGGAATATCTATTTAATAAATATTGTGTACTTATTTTGAAAGTTTCAATATTTACTTCATCTGCCAGAATTTAACTTTTAGTATATTTTTACTAAATTTTTCTCTTTTTTTTTCAGATGTTACCAGTTATTGTAGCACACTTTGGAGCCCAGGTAAGATTATTTTATAATATGATTTTATTTTATATAATCTTAGTGTGAAATATTTAATTCTGTATCAATTCACCAGATAGTTGCCAAGCTTCCTATTTACTTTCACTGTATGAACACTACAAATAGGATAATAACAAGAACATTTACTGGGCACTTACTGTGTGCCAGGCACTGTCCTAAACACTTTTTATTGATTATGTGCTATTTCATCTAAGCTTCTAATAATCTTCTATAGTCAAAGTTTTTATTTCCTACGTGAAGATGTTACTAACTAGCTAGTTACTAACTAGCGACACTCACAGTTAGTTGTTCAGTTATATCACACAGTAAATGTCACAGATGAAGCAACCAGTCAATCCTTTAAACCACACTGTCAAGCAAAAAAAAAAAGAATGAATTAATTAATTAACTGATCTAAAAATTGATGGTGTGGGGGATTTTTTAATCTCAAATTTATTTATTAACTATATGTCTTTTCCCTAAAAATGATAAACTTTCCTCTCTCTCTATTTTTCCTTTGTGAAAGGTAATTCTTGAGATCACTGATACAATTACCAAGAGCCAAGATCAAATATGAGCATCAGATGGCAGGTTTTCCTTCTTCCTTTTTTTAATTGGAAGATAATTGCTTTACAATGCCATGTTGGTTTCTGCTGTACAACAGCGTGAATCAGCTATAAGTTTACATACTTCCCCTCCCTCTTGAGTTTTTACTTCTAAAAGCAGAATCAAATGTAAAATTCACACTAACTCTTAATTCCACATCAGGGAACACATCCCAAGGAAATAATCTGAAATACAGCAAAGGTTTATTTATAAATATATTCATCAAAATATTTTTATAGTAAAGACGAATATTGTGTGTGTGCTCCATCACTTAGTCGCTTCCAACTCTTCACAACCCCATGGATTGTAGCCTGCCAGGCTCCTCTATCCATGGAATTTTCTAGGCAACAATACTGGAGTGGTTGCCATTTCTTACTCCAGGTGATCTTCCTGACCCAGGGAAAGAACCCACGACTCTTGGGTCTCCTGCTTTGGCAGGCAGACTTTTTACCATTGCACATTTGGGAAGCCCCCAGAGAAGTATATTAGATGCAACTTAAATTTAAACAGAAGGAAAATTATTATGTAAACTGTACAGCATAAAAGCAAATACTTGTGACCATTCAAAAGTACATTTGCTAAAATTTGTTGGCAACATGGTTAAAGAATTGCTGTGTAGTATTAAAAGAAAAGGTAAGACACAAATTGTGTAAATGATGTGACTTCTATAATATGTAAAAAAGAAATGTTTGAAAAACATCTGGAAGAAAATATATCAACTCTGCATGATGGGATTATTTTTTTTTCTTTATGGCTGTCTGCATTTTCCAAGTTTCCTCTAATGTGTATATATTATCTAATAATAGAAAATAGGTAATTTTTGAAATGCATAAAACCTCCCATCACTCAGATAAAAAATGTTAGCAGTCCAATACCATGTGCTGACTTGAGTTTTGTAATAAAAGTCTCAAAGTCAGTTTAAATTATTGCTGAAAATTAAAAAATATATATATCTCTTTAAAACCATTTTAAGCTTTTAAATTATGATATATATATATATATATTGCCTCAAATATATTAAAATCTATCTAGTAATATGTGTTATTATTTTCCTTTTAGGGTACTATCCTAAGCTCAGAGGAACTGGTAAACAAAAAAAATTAATTCCTAGTATTTCAAGTTCTTTTCACTACTACCACAATGCTGTTTCCTATCCTCATATAACTTTTGACCTCAGCCCCTAAACCTGGTACATGCTGTCATACACTGAACCCTTTTATAAGTCTTCTCATTAGGTTATCTTTTCTCCAGCTAGGGATTCCATCATCCTTCTCCAGCTACTTCTCCACTGATTTGACTTAGCTTTTGTTTTCCACATATTGATGTCAGATTCAGGTCTATCCAGAAAGTCAATGCATATTTTTAAATTTTATTTAAAGTTGATTAAAATCTAGTGTTATAAGTTATTGAAATACATGTAGATTTAGAATCATATACATATTGATCTTTATCTCAGGAAAGATTCTTTTTTTTACTTAAATGTTTAATGCTTGTAGAAAAATATATTTTTATTCTAGCATCTTATGATGATAAATGAAATCTGCTCTATACATATGAATAATTAAAAGGATGAACCCAAAAACTCGTAGTACTATGTCTAGGCACTTCTATGCATTTCTCCAGAGTCATTTTTAGGGAAAAATAATTTGAATTAACGGTATCTAAACTTGACACTAAAGTAAAGAGTTGAGGAAATATCTGGGAAGATAGTTTTTAAATTTTTATATTATAAGGAAGGTAGAGATTTGCTTAATTGTTCATAAGTAAAATCAAATAATGGGGCTGTTTTGCCAACACTGATACATGAACACCCATTTCTACCAGTTACGGACCTGATCCTATAAAACAAGCACCTTGGTGGATTTTTCTTTTTACATATATTGACTTTAATACTCACCAGATTACAAATTAGAGATTTTTAACACAAGTTAACATAAAAAGACACAGAGGCTAGAAAAACTTAAGCAACATAGGTGCCAAGGTCAATAAAACAGTAGATCTAGATTAAAAACCATTTTTCTATCCACTATTCCAGAGGTTTTCAAGGTTTTTTAGTGAAATGCACAGTAACAGTTATATTTTTCATGTTGCTAAAATATACACATTTTATGAAACAATATTTACCCTTATTATAGAGAGTGCACTGGTAATTTATAGTCTATTATTTTTGCCTTGTTTTTTAATGATGTACCATCTTCTTTATTTCAAGTGCATGGATGTCACCACCCCCAGTTTGAAAACTTCCGTACTCTACTCCTGTCTCTCATCCAGCATAAGCCTAATTCTGGTTTCAGTACCTCATAAATCTAAGACAGTGTTTTCCAAACATCAGTCCTGGACCATCAAACCACGACAATTTGGAGTGCTGGTTAAAAATGCATATATCTGCCTTCCAGGTGGTATTTATGTATACTAACAATTGAGAACCATGCTCAAAGAAACAGACCTGTATCTTAACTATAAGTTCTTAGCCCTTTTTATTCTATGAAAATGCTATCAGAACTGGGAGGTCCCAGAGAACTGGTTTCTGCCTGAGCCCTCTCCAAAACCAGCTGATTTCCAGGTATTTCATCTTAGGAAGAACTTTTCATGGTAATTTTTTCCCAGGGGAAGAACAACAGGTCTAAGTACCAACAACATTCAATACCAATGTGCAAATCACTGACAGTCCACTAGAAAGGAGATCCATTGAGTAACCTCAAAGAATACACCAGTGGCTGAATTGCCAAAAGAAATGTTCTTGACTGAATATTCCAATGCCCTTGAAAAAAATATATCAAAAGAAAGCATAAAAGTCATGAGATAAGAATTGATTAATCTACTTGACTTCATTTTTCCATTGATTTTTAATCTCTTAAATTACTTTTTGAAAAGTCTGGGCAAAGGAGAGACTGTGGTTTAGGTCAATAAGAGAAATATAGCCTGCTGCAATTGTATGGAGTTTCTGTCTTAGTTCTACTTCCAGATACAATTTATGTGAATAAGTGATGCATTGTTCCTTTTCCTGTGACTGACTTGATTCTTGCTTTCCCTTTCTGGGAAAAATGGAGCATAGCAAGGATCCTTAGTAATGAAACCAGCATCAGACTTGGCTCAGGCTAGGGGGCCATTTTCTCTAAGGAATGCCCAATCTTTACCGTTTTTGCTGACTCTACCCTCTTCATCTGTGCATCCTACTCAAACTTGCTGCTCTCAAAGAAGAAAAGGCTAGTTGACCAGCCTTAAAATGTGTTCTTTTGACTTTGTCTTCTATTTCCTTCTCTCATTCCAGCAAGGGACCTCTCAAATCTTAACAGGCCTTATCTTCCATCCCTTGTTCCCTGGAGCCATCCTGCCCACCAGTCAGGCTAATCCAGATGCCCAGAATGGAATCCTTCCTGCAGGACAAGCAGGAGCAAATCCTGCCGCCCAGGGAACCCCAGAGGACCCCTTCTCAACCCCTAGTGGCACAGACGATGACTTTGCATCAACCACACCTGCTGGCATCCAGAGGGGCAGGCCAACCACGGAGGAAACCCCCACAGGATCACCCAAAGGTAGGTTCTCCAAGCCAGGAAGACACCCCAGGGCCATGAACATCATCTGTGGAGTGAGAGAGAAGGGTTCTTTGTCTTGCCTTGACAAATACAGATCCTAATAATATCAGGGAGCCCCTTTATTCACTAACATTTGATTCCAGCAATAAGGGAATATTTTTCCAGGATTACTATCCCTACTGGGGCTTCCCTGATAGCTCAGTTGATAAAGAATCCACCTGCAATGCAGGAGACCCCGGTTTGATTCCTGGGTCGGGAAGATACACTGGAGAAGGGATAGACTACCAACTCCATTATTCTTGGGCTTCCTATTGAATATACCCCAAAAGAAAACATTTAATTGCTGACATAATATACTTTCCATGTTGGGTCAGGGCTGAAAATATTTGAAACTAGATGGTGCACTCCCTTTCCCATCCCCCATACACCCCCTCAAACACACACAGGACACAGTTAATCAATCAAGATACTCTTTCCCACTCACTCATCACGGATGAGACCCAGGACCTTCCTAACGTAAGGTGGCAAGCTGCTCTTAGTAATAGACTAGAGTTAGCACAATAGATGAACTCACGTGCCTTTCCCTTCAGATGAAACTTAAGAAATGTTGTAAGAAATAAGCTCTCCTAGCATTAACAAACAGATAATCATTTAATCTGTGAGGATGTATAGACCCAAATGTTCCAAATATCCAAAGAGACAAAAGAATGATTTGTTACTGATACTCTCACCCCAAGAAATTTTCATCTCAAGTAAAAACATTTAAATGTAACATGCTTATACCTACATTTAAAAAGAGGTTTTTTTTCTTCCAGGAATTCAGTAAGCTGTCTCAATTTTTTTCAACTGAACCATCTCAAATGTGTTGACACATGAGAATCTTTTTCATTGGTCATATTATTGAATAGATTAAGACATACTGGACAGTATCAGAAGAAATTAATTCTTAGCTTATTTTAACATTTTTCTTGAAATTTCAGAAAATATACACTTCCTGGAGAATACTGACTTCTGAAAAAAATACTAATGAAATGCATAAATGTGTCTTTCAAATATAATATTATGCCACCTTGGACCCAGAAGATATGTATATTAAAAATATACTTTTAAACTGACTCTTTGTCTTCTCTGTGGGAGTGAAAACAAGTCTGACCATTTCAGAAACTGCATTACCTCAGACACTTAGATGATATTCTTGTCTAGACTGTCTTTGGAAGCAGGAAACGCAGCAGTCATGGGAGTGGACACCAAGCCATGTAAGAACAAGTTCTAATCTTCTTAAAATCACCTTACGACTCACTCTTTCCCAGAAGAGCCACAAATTTAATTTTCAATAAGCAAATTAATTGCAAAGCAAAGAAAATTACACGTGCATCTAAAATAGGCAGTGGAAGCCAAGAATTATAAGTCATATTGTCTGTCCTCAAGTTGCTTATAATACAGAGCTAGTGATTATGGCATTTAATGTTTAATTTGTTATGTCTGATATTGAGGAATGACACTGATAAAATATCTGCTAAAGAGCTGGAGGAATCATGCTTCCTGACTTCAGATGATACTACAAAGCTACAGTAATAAAAACAGATGACACTGGAACAAAAACAGATACATAGATCAATAGAATGGATAGAAAGGCCAGAAATAACCCATACACTTATGGCCAATTAATCTAAAACAAAGAGGAGGCAGGAATATACAATGAACAAACATCTCTTCAACAAGCAGTACTGGAGAAACTGGACAGCTACATGTAGAAGAATGAAATTAGAACATTCTCTAACACCATATACAAATATAAACTCAAAATGAATTAAAGACCTAAGTGTAGGGCTTCCCTGGTGATCCAGAGGTTCAGAGTCCGCCTGCCAATGCAGAGGTCACAGGTTCAATCCCTGGTCTGGGAAGATTCCACATACCGCAGGGCAACTGAGCCTATGCGCCACAACTACTGAGCCTGTGCTATAGAGCCTGGGAGCCACAGCTACTGAGCCCACATGCTGCATATATGGAAACCCGTGCTCCCTAGAGCCTGTGCTCCCCAACAAGAGAAGCCACAGCAATGAGAAGCCCAAGCACCGCAGCTAGAGAGTAGCCCACACACAGCAACGAAGACCCAATGCAGCCAAAATAAATAAGTAAATAAAAATAAATATTTTTTTAAAAAGGCCTAAGTGTAAAACCAGATACTATAAAACTTTCAGAGAAAACATAGAACACTCTTTGATATAAATTGCAGAATATCTTTTTTTATCCACCTCCTGCTGCTGCTGCTGCTGCTGCTAAGTCACTTCAGTCATGTCGGACTCTGTGCAACCCCAGAGACAGCAGCCCACGAGGCTCCCCTGTCCCTGGGATTCTCCAGGCAAGAGCACTGGAATGGGTTGCCATTTCCTTCTCCCATCCACCTCCTAGAGTAATGAAAATAAAAACAAAAATAAACAAATGGAACCTAATTAAATTAAAAGTTTTACAAAGTAAAAGAACTCATAAAAAAATAAAAGACATTCCACAAAAAGAGAAAAAATATTTGCAAACAAAGCAACCAAAAAGGGATTAATCTCCAAAATACACAAACAGCTCATACAGCTAAGTATCAAAAAAACAAGCTACCCAATCAAAAAACAGGTAGAAGATCTAAGTAGACATTTCTCCAAAGACATACAGATGGTCAAAAAGCACATGAAAAGATTCTCAACATTGCTAATCATTAGAGAAATGCAAATCAAAATTACAATGAGGTATCACCTCACACCAGTCAGAACTGCCATCTTCAAAAAGTCTACAAATAATAAAGTGCTAGAAAGGATGTGGAGAAAAGGGAAACCTCCTACATTGTTGATGGGAATGTAAATTGGTACAGCCACTATGGAGAACAGTATGGAGGTTGCTTAAAAAACTAAAACTAGAACTACCATATCATCTGGCAATCCTATTCCTGGGCATATATCCGGAGAAGACCATAATCCTAAAAGATGCGTGCACCTAATATTCACTGCAGCACTATTTACAATAGCAATACGTGGAAGCAATTCAAATGTCCATAAACAGATAAAAAAGATGTGGTATGTATAAACAATAGAATACTACTCAGCCATAAAAAGAATAAAATAATGCCATTTGCAACAACATGGACAGACCTAGAAATTATCATATTAAGTGAAGTCAGACAGAAAGACAAATAGATGATATCACTTACATGTGGAATCTTTTTAAACAATGATACAAATGTTTGAAGAAAACAACAAAATTCCATAAAGCAATTACCCTTCAATTAAAAAATAAAAAAATTTTAAAAATACAAATGGGAGGTGGTCCTAAAACGGCGGAGGAATAGGATGGGGAGACCACTTTCTCCCCCACAAATTCATCAAAAGAACATTTAAACGCTGAGTAAAATCCACAAAACAACTTCTGAATGCCAGCAGAGGACACCAGGCACCCAGAAAAGCAGCCCACTGTCTTCTAAAGGAGGTAGGAAAAATATAAAAGACCAAAAAAAGAGACAAAAGAGGTAAGGACAGAGCTCTGTCCCAGGAAGGGAGCATTAAAAAGAGAGATTTCCAAACACCAGGAAACACTCTTACTGCCGAGTCTGTGCTGAGCCTTAGAAGCACAGAGGGCAACATAATAGGAGGAAAAATAAGTAAATAATTAAAACCCACAGATTACGAGCCCAACGGTTAACTCCCCCTGTGGAGAAGCAGCGCAGACGCCTGCACCAGCCACTAGCAAGCAGGGGCTGGGCAGGGAGGCGTGGGTTGTATTGCTTAGAGTAAGGATCAGGCCTGAATGCCCCCGAGAGTAATCAGAGCAAGCTACTTTGGGCTAGCAAACCAGACTGTGGGATAGCTACCACGTGAAAAGCCCTAAGACACCACCAGGCCCGCGCACAGAACAAAGAGCAGAACAGAACTAGCCGGCTGCAGACCACCCCCCTCCGGTGACAGGCAGCCAGAGCCAGAAGAGGGCAATCACAGCCCCAGAGAGACATTATCTACCAAACTGCAAGCAGGCTTCTTTGCTTACTAAGACTTCTTGGGGTTCTGGACAGTCATCCGCCTGAGAAGGTGCACCAAGTTGTACACCCAGAAAACCGAGCGGCAGGGACAGGAGAGGCCATAAGTCGCAGTGACTGTGCTCCCCAAACACCTCATCACCTGAGCTGCTCGGAGCTGGGAAGGGCACAAAACGCAGGCCCAACGGAGTCTGCGCCTCTGAGGACTACCTGAGTGCCTGAACCTGAGCGGCTTAGAGGTGCATGCAGCCCAGGGCCGGCCTTGGAGGGTTCCCGGCGGAGCAACCTAGAGCCTGAGCAGTGTGGGCAGGGAGGGTGCATGCACCGTGAGCGTGGGCAGGCCCAGTGTGGCTGAGACACTGCGAGCACACACCAGTGTTATTTGTTTGCAGCGTCCCTCCCTCCCCACAGCGCAACTGAACAAGTGAGCCTAAAAAAGTGTCCACCACCGCCCCTTTGTGTCAGGGCGGAAATCAGACACTGAAGAGACCAACAAACAGAAGCTAAAACCGAGGAAACTGCCTTGGAAGTGACAGGTGCAATAGATTAAAACCCTGTAGTTAGTACCAACTACATGGGAAGGGGCCTATAGATCTTGAGAAATATAAGCCAGACCAAGAAACGATCAGAAAATGAATTGATCCCACACTGCCCACAACAACACCAGAGAAAGTCCTAGATATATTTTTACTATTTTTACTATCATTCTTTTCTTTTTTTTCATTCTTTTTTTCTTTTCTTTTTTCTTTAATTTTTAATTTTTAAGTCCTCTATTACTCCTTTAATTTTCATTTTTATAACCTACTATTACTTTTCAAAAAAAAAGACTTTTTTAAAGCAAACTTCATATATATATATTTTAAATAACTTTTGTGACTTTTGTTTTTTTTTCTTCTTCTTTTCTTTAATATTGTATTTTTGAAAATCCAACCTCTACTCTAGAATTTTAATCTTTGCTTTTTGGTATTTGTTATCAATTTTGTACCTTTAAAAACCCACTCTTCAGTATCTATTTTTATTTGGGAGTGAGATTACTGGCTTGACTGCTCTCTCCCCCTTTGGACTCTCCTTTCTTTCCACTAGGTCGCCTCTGTCTCCTCCCTCCCTCTTCTCTTCTCTACCCAACTCTCTGAATCTCTGTGTATTCCAGACGGGTGGAGGACACTTAGGGACCTGGCTGGATCTGTCTCTCTCCTTTTCATTCCCTCCTTTTATCCTCCTGGCCACCTCTGTCTCCTTCCTCCCTCTTCTCTTCTCTGTATAATTCCATGAACATCTCTGAGTGGCCAGACTATGGAGCACACATAAGGAAGTGATTACTGGCTAGCTTGCTCTATCCTCTTTTGATTCCACCTCATCTCATTCGGGTCACCTCTAACTCCCTCCTCCCTCTTCTCTTCTCCATGTAACTCTGTGAACCTCTCTGGGTGTCCCTCACTGTGGAGAAACTTTTCATCTTTAACCTAGATGTTTTATCAACGGTACTGTATAGAAGGAGAAGTCTTGAGACTACTGTAAAAATAAGACTGAAAACCAGAAGCAGGAGGCTTAAGTCCAAATCCTGAGAACATCATAGAACACCTGACTCCAGGGAACATTAAGTGATAGGAGCTCATCAAATGCCTCCATACCTACACTGAAACCAAGCACCACCCAAGGGCCAACAAGTTCCAGAGCAAGACATAGCACGCAAATTCTCCAGCAACACAGGAACACAGCCCTGAGCTTCAATATACAGGCTGCCCAAAGTTACTCCAAATCCATTGGCATCTCATAACTCATTACCAGACACTTCATTGCACTCCAGAGAGAAGAAATCCAGCTCCACCCACCAGAACACTGACACAAGCTTCCCTAACCAAGAAACCTTGACAAGCTACTGATACAACCCCACCCACAGTGAGGAAAGTCCATAATAAAGAGAACTCCACAAACTGCCAGAATACAGAAAGGCCACCCCAAACTCAGCAATATAAACAAGATGAAGAAACAGAGGAGTACCCAGCAGGTAAAGGAACAGGATAAATGCCCACCAAACCAAACAAAAGAGGAAGAGATAGGGAATCTACCTGATAAAGAATTCCGAATAATGATAGTGAAAATGATCCAAAATCTTGAAATAAAAATGGAATCACAGATAAATAGCCTGGAGGCAAGGATTGAGAAAATGTAAGAAAGGTTTAACAAGGACCTAGAAGAAATAAAAAAGAGTCAATATATAATAAATAATGCAATAAATGAGATCAAAAATACTCTGGAGGCAACAAATAGTAGAATAATGGAGGCAGAAGATAGGATTAGTGAAATAGAAGATAGAATGGTAGAAATAAATGAATCAGAGAGGAAAAAAGAAAAATGAATTAAAAGAAATGAGGACAATCTCAGAGACCTCCAGGACAATATTAAATGCCACAACATTTGATTCATAGGAGTCCCAGAAGAAGACAAAAAGAAAGACCATGAGAAAATACTTGAGGAGATAATAGTTGAAAACTTCCCTAAAATGGGGAAGGAAATAATCACCCAAGTCCAAGAAACCCAGAGAGTCCCAAACAGGATAAACCCAAGGCGAAACACCCCAAGACACATATTAATCAAATTAACAAAGATCAAACACAAAGAACAAATATTAAAAGCAGCAAGGGAAAAACAACAAACACACAAGGGGGTTCCCATAAGGATAACAGCTGATCTTTCAATAGAAACTCTTCAAGCCAGGAGGGAATGGCAAGACATACTTAAAGTGATGAAACAAAATAACCTACAGCCCAGATTACTGTACCCAGCAAGGATCTCATTCAAATATGAAGGAGAAATCAAAAGCTTCTCAGACAAGCAAAAGCTGAGAGAACTCAGCACCACCAAACCAGCTCTCCAAAAAATGCTAAAGGATATTCTCTAGACAGGAGACACAAAAACGGTGTATAAATTCGAACCCAATACAATAAAGTAAGTGGCAACGGGATCATACTTATCAGTAATTACCTTAAATATAAATGGGTTGAATGCCCCAACCAAAAGACAAAGACTGGCTGAATAGATACAAAAACAAGACCCCTATATTTGTTGTCTACAAGAGACCCACCTCAAAACAGGGGACACATACAGACTGAAAGAGAAGGGCTGGAAAAAGATATTCCATGCAAACAGAGATCAAAAGAAAGCAGGAGTAGCAATACTCATATCAGATAAAATAGACTTTAAGACAAAGGCTGTAAAAAGAGACAAAGAAGGACACTACGTAATGATCAAAGGATCAATCCAAGAAGAAGATATAACAATTATAAATATATATGCACCCAACACGGGAGCAACGCAATATGTAAGACAAATGCTAACAAGTATGAAAGGGGAAATTAACAATAACACAATAATAGCGGGAGACTTTAATATCCCACTCACACCTATGGATAGATCGACTAAACAGAAAATGAACAAAGAAACACAAACTTTAAATGATACAATAGACCAGTTAGACCTAATTGATATCTATAGAACATTTCACCCCAAAACAATGAATTTCACCTTTTTCTCAAGCACACATGGAACCTTCTCCAGGATAGATCACATCCTGGGCCATAAATCTAGCCTTGGTAAATTCAAAACAATTGAAATCATTCCAAGCATCTTTTCTGACCACAATGCAGTAAGATTAGATCTCAGTTAAAGGAGAAAAAAATATTAAAAATTCCAACATATGGAGGCTGAACAAGACGCTGCTGAATAACCAACAAATCACAGAAGAAATCAAAAACTAAATCAAAATATGCATAGAAATGAATGAAAATGAAAACACAACAACCCAAAACCTATGGGACACTGTAAAAGCAGTGCTAAGGGGAAAGTTCATAGCAATACAGGCATACCTCAAGAAACAAGAAAAAAGTCAAATAAATAACCTAACTCTACACCTAAAGCAACTAGAAAAGGAAGAAATTAAGAACCCCAGGGTTAGTAGAAGGAAAGAAATATTAAAAATTAGGGCAGAAATAAATGCAAAAGAAATAAATGAGACCATAGCAAAAATCAACAAAGCCAAAAGCTAGTTCTTTGAAAAGATAAATAAAATTGACAAACCATTAGCCAGACTCATCAAGAAACAAAGGGAGAAAAATCAAATCAATAAAATTAGAAATGAAAATGGAGAGATCACAACAGACAACACACAAATACAAAGGATCATAAGAGACTACTATCAGCAATTATATGCCAATAAAATGGACAACGTGGAAGAAATGGACAAATTCTTAGAAAAGTACAACTTTCCAAAACTGGACCAGGAAGAAATAGAAAATCTTAACAGACCCATCACAAGCACGGAAATTGAAACTGTAATCAGAAATCTTCCAGCAAATAAAAGCCCAGGTCCAGACGGCTTCACAGCTGAATGCTACTAAAAATTTAGAGAAGAGCTGACACCTATCCTACTCAAACTCTTTCAGAAAATTGCAGAGGAAGGTAAACTTCCAAACTCATTCTATGAGCCCACCATCACCCTAATACCAAAACCTGACAAAGTTGCCACAAAAAAAGAAAACTACAGGCCAATATCACCTATGAACATGCAATCCCTATCAAGCTACCAATGGTATTTTTCACAGAGCCAGAACAAATAATTTCACAATTTTTATGGAAATACAAAAAACCTCGAATAGCCAAAGAAATCTTGAGAAAGAATGGAACTGGAGGAATCAACCTGCCTGACTTCAGGCTCTACTACAAAGCCACAGTCATCAAGACAGTATGGTACTGGCACAAAGACAGAAATATAGATCAATGGAACAAAATAGAAAGCCCAGAGATAAACCCATGGACCTATGGACACCTTATCTTTGACAAAGGAGGCAAGAATATACAATGGAGAAAAGACAATCTCTTTAACAAGTGGTGCTGGGAAAACTGGTCAACCACTTGTAAAATAATGAAACTAGAACACTTTCTAACACCATACACAATAATAAACTCAAAATGGATTAAAGATCTAAACATAAGACCAGAAACTATAAAACTCTTAGAGGAGAACATAGGCAAAACACTCTCCGACATATATCATAGCAGGATCCTCTATGACCCACCTCCCAGAATATTGGAAATAAAAGCAAAAATAAACAAATGGGATCTAATTAAAATTAAAAGCTTCTGCACAACAAAAGAAACTATAAGTAAGGTGAAAAGACAGCCTTCAGAATGGGAGAAAATAATAGCAAATGAAGCAACTGACAAACAACTAATCTCAAAAATATACAAGCAACTCCTACAGCTCAATTCCAGAAAAATAAATGACCCAATCAAAAAATAGGCCAAAGAACTAAATAGACATTTCTCCAAAGAAGACATACAGATGGCTAACAAACACATGAAAAGATGCTCAACATCACTCATTATCAGAGAAATGCAAATCAAAACTACAATGAGGTACCATCTCATGCCAATCAGAATGGCTGCAATCCAAAAGTCTACAAGCAATAAATGCTGGAGAGGATGTGGAGAAAAGGGAACCCTCTTACACTGTTGGTGGGAATGCAAACTAGTACAGCCACTATGGAGAACAGTGTGGAGATTCCTTAAAAAACTGGAAATAGAACTGCCATACGACCCAGCAATCCCACTGCTGGGCATACACACTGAGGAAACCAGAACTGAAAGAGACATGTGTACCCCAATGTTCATCACAGCACTGTTTATAATAGCCAGGACATGGAAGCAACCTAGATGTCCATCAGCAGATGAATGGATAAGAAAGCAGTGGTACATATACACAATGGAGTATTACTCAGCCATTAAAAAGAATACATTTGGATCAGTTCTAATGAGGTGAATGAAACTGGAGCCTATTGTACAGAGTGAAGTAAGCCAGAAAGAAAAACACCAATACAGTATACTAACGCATACATATGGAATTTAGAAAGATGGTAACGACAACCCCGTATGTGAGATAGCAAAAGAAACACAGATGTCTTTTGGACTCTGTGTGTGTGGGGGGGGGGTATGATTTGGGAGAATGGCATTAAAACATGTATAATATCACATAAGAAATGAATCGCCAGTCCAGGTTCTATGCAGGATACAAGAAGCTTGGGGCTGGTGCACTGGGATGATCCAGAGGGATGGTATGGGGAGGGAGGTGGGAGGGGGGTTCAGGATGGGGAACACGTGTACACCCATGGTGGATGCATGTTGATATATGGCAAAACCAATACAATATTGTAAAGTAAAAAAATAAATAATAATAAAAATAAAGATACAAATGAACTTACTTACTAGACAGAAATAGACTCACATGAAAAACAAACTTATGGTTACTGAAGGGGATAATGGGGGGGAATAAATTAGGAGTTTTGGATTAACATATATACACTACTCTATATAAAATAGATAAACAACAAGGACCTACTGTATAGCACAAGGAACTATACTCAAAAGCTTGTAATAACTTATAATGGAAAAGAATCTGAAAAAGTATGTATCTATAGATAAAAAATATATAGATAAATAAAAATAGCTGAATCACTTTGCTGTACACATGAAAACTAACACAACATTATAAATTAACCATACTTCAATTTTTTAATTAATAAAATAAAAAGCTTTAAAGTACCCACTCTTTAAACTTTTGCTCCACACACCTAAAAGGTAAAATTTAATCAGATTTAAATTTATAACCCAGATTGCTGCTAAGTCACTTCAGTCGTGTCTGACTCTGTGCGACCCCATAGACGGCAGCCCACCAGGCTCCCCCATCCCTGGGATTCTCCAGGCAAGAACACTGGAGTGGGTTGCCATTTCCTTCTCCAATGCATGAAAGTGAAAAGTGAAAGTGAAGTCGCTCAGTCCTGTCCGACTCTTAGCGACCTCTGGACTGCAGCCTACAAGGCTCCTCCGTCCATGGGATTTTCCAGGCAAGAGTACTGGAGTGGGGTGCCATTGCCTTCTCCATAACCCAGATTACTGCAGTTCATTCAGAGTGGGATAGAATGGGAAGGATTAATATGAACCACAGTAGAGCACCCACATAGAAATGTTATGAATAGGCTCAACAAGTTTTCCTTATATTAGAGTCAGCCCCATCAGTATGGAATAAACCTAAATATACAACCACAAAATATATTCCATGTTATGTTTTCCAGGTGGTTAAAATTTTACTGGTGGCTAAAGATTTATTAGCCACAACATTTCAGATTTGCAGAGCTGAATAACATATTATGAATTGTTATGGTTTTCAAAGCCAAATGAAAGAAAATTAAGATTCAACTTTCCAAAAGTGAATATTTTATCATTAGTGTCATGTGATACTAATTAAAAGTGTGTATCAAAGATTTCCTAGGTAATTCTCTGTCAAAAAAAATTCCCTCTGTAAAATATATTAATATGATGATTAAGGTACATAAAAGTGCTCTGTGAACTCCAAACTACTGTAGAAATTAATTTTGTTTACGTTCAGTATGCTTCAAACCAATTAGAATTACCTGTCCTTTCAGCCTCACATCTTCTCCGTATTCTTCCTCACTGTACTTTAATTATTAGTGTAGGTATATGATTGCCAGCTAAACCATCAAGATCAGATGTCCTTCTGGGCATCTCTTGGGGATGCTACTCTTGGGGAAACCTGAAAACTTCCCAAGGCTATAGGTAAACAGATGGACTTAAGGGCTCAGTTTCCACTTTGACCTCCCACATGTGGACTTGACTAAAACAGATCTGCCTGAGAACATGTTCTTTTCTTCCTCTCCTTTCATTGTCACTCTTTTCCCACATTCCAGAAGAAAACCCATGTCTCATCTATCACTGATCTCACTGTGGAAGATTGCTCTGTTATAGAAAACCTTCAAGACACAAAACAAAGAATTTCAAATACTGGAGCTGGTGCTGAGAATGACAGTGGCCTTTTACAATTCAGGTAGTTTCCTGTTCTCAGCTTTCAATAAAATTAAATAAGGACCTATTGGAACATGACTTTGATCATGAAAACGTTTTGATGGTAGAAATTAAAACTACAAAATTTTAAGTGCTTAATTATTAATTCATTTTAAAATATCATTAACATGTAAATTACATGTTAATATAAATAACATCCTTTTTAAATTAAAAATAACTTTTTAATTTGATGAGAATGCTCAATTTAATTAACAACATTTAGTGAGAAGAATGGTTTTATCTTTGTACTCTCTTTCATGTCTGACTTAACAAGAGATATTAGGATTCTCTTATCTGCTTCTGCATTCAATCTTCATCTGTCACAATATCACATATGAAGCTGCTGGAAAATTCTACTACATACTCTTCATAGGATGAGAATGAAAAAGAAAAATAAAATCTTCATATTATTATAAAAATAATTTTACCTCACTGACCTGTCAGAACAATCTCAGGAACCCCCAAGAATCCTCATCAAATTTTGAGAATAACTTTGGATGATGTTGCATTCATATTTTTAATCCTCTCCCTGGTTATATATTAAAAATGGTGCCACATGTGCATGACTTTACACACAGACATTCTCATTGCTTATTTTACTGATAGTTTGTGCCCTACAAAAACAATAACTCTGTTAAAAAAATCAATTTTGTTCAATTCCCACCAAAAAAGAAAAAAGCTATGATACATGTATAGTTGTATGTGCTGTAATATCAAATATATTCCTAGCAGAAAAGAGCTTCCCTTTTTAAAGGAGGCATTGGTGAAAACTGAAACCTCTGCTTCTGATTTTACTATCTGGTTGGTAGAATTTTACACAGACTAGCTTCTGGCTTCAACCATTACAGATCTTTTCCTCTTTCATCACTCCTACTTCTGCTGCCAAGCACCATAAGGCAAGTTCATATGGCAATGCCAACTTTCACCTTTCACTTTGGTGTCCCTACACTTGGTACATTGAGACAGTGGTGCGTAGGAGTATTCCCGAAGACATTTCTCAAATGAAACAACCGGAGCAACTTATTCACAAGCTACATACATATACCCTACTGAATCCAAATTCAGTGTCTCCACAATTAAACCTTTCTGAAGCAGATCTCAAAAACACCTGTGATTATCCCAACACCACTGACACAACATATGTATGGTGAAAGAAAAGTCAGCATGGAGAGAAACAGATGTCTTCACTGGTTACGGCTTAAATATGTTACATTTGCAAGAGCTACAAACATATGACCCCATGAACACACTGCTAGCATCCTCGTAGGCCCCTGAAAGGAGCCTGAAGTGAAAGGCATTGTAGCTTAAACTTAAATTTAATTAGCTTTATGATTAATCTGTCTTTGCCTCACTACTTTTCTCAGTTGTGTTTGCTCTTCCTTCCCCTATATTGTGTATTATTTTTTGCAGTAATCCTATTTATGTCCTTACTAGAAAGCAAAAAGTTCATAATATCACCTCCCTTGTTCTAGGTGACAAGTTCTGCTTGGAGTACAAAGCAAAGGGAAACATTATATACTGAGCATTCTATGTAAGAAATGCAAAATATTTTTGGAAAATTGAACTCTAATTTACTCATGGTAAGGTAAATGGATACCAAAATCCAGAGAGAAGTGCCCTCCAATAGAAATACAACATGAATCACATATGTAATTTAAAATTTTCTGGTAGCCACATGAAAAAGATTAAAAGAAGAAGGTGAAGTTAATTTTAATAATATATTTTATTTAACCCAATATGTATATAGCCTGACATACCTACAATCAAAAAATTAATGATGTATCTTGCTTTTTTTTTGGTTACTAAATCTTTAGAATTAGATATGTATTTCCATTAGCATCTCAATTTTAACTAGCCACTTTTCAAGTGCTTAAAAATCACATTTGGCTAGTGGCTACCATATTGAACAGTGCAGGTCTAAATATAATGGAAGAAGAAGGACAGAGTTAAAAGTAACACCCCTATTGAACAACAGTGAATCTAAAGCTTGGTATAAGTAACATTTCCAATGTCACCTAGGAGCTACCATTTGGTAGAGACAAGATTGGAACATGGGTTTGCATTACAAGTTATAAAGTTAAAAGAAACTTTTCTAAATTACCAAAAATAAAAATCAAATTTAATCAAAAGTGTTAGAGAAAAGACAAGATCATAAAGTGATAATATAAAATCATGATGATATGCAGAAAGAGAAAAGAATCTAGACACTGACCTTATACCTTTCACAAAAGTTAAGTCAAAATGGCTCATAGACCTAAATGTAAAATGCAAAAATAAAAATTCCTAGAATATACAAAAGAATACCACCTAGATGAGTTTAGATTTAGTGATGACTAAATATAATATCAAAAGTACTCTCCTTGAAATAAAAAGCAGTAAGAAAGACTTTCATTAAAGTTAAATTGTTCTGCTCTATCAAAGCTAGAGTTAAGAGAGTAAAATGACAAGACACAGACTAGGAGAAAATCTCAGCAAAATGTATATCTGATAAAGGACTGGTCTCCAAAATGTACAACGAATTCATAAAATCAACAATAAGAAAATAACCCATATTTTTGATAAGTCAAAAGATCTAAACCAACATTCCCCCCACCCCCAAAAAAAGCATAAAGATGGCAGTTGTTTGGAATATGGGCAAAAATACTCAATCTCTTATGCCAGCATGAAATTGCAAACTCAGAAACAATGAAATGTTGAACATGTAAACCTGCACACTGGTAAAAGTAATTGCTGCTAAGAATGTGGAGCAACAGAAATTCTCATCCATTGCTGGTAGAAGTGCAAAATGGCATAACCACTTTGGAAGACAGTTTGGCAGTTCCTTACAAAACTTAAAATACTTTAGCCATGTGATCCGGCAGTTGCACTCCTTAGTATTTACCCAAATGAGTTGAAAATATATACATTCACATAAGAATCTGCATGCAAATGTCTACAGCAGCTTTACTCATAATTACCAAAGTTGGAAGCAAACAAGATGTTCTTCAATACATGAATGGATAACCAAACTGTGGTACAACATACAACAAAATAATTAATATTCTGCTATCAAGTCACAGAAAGTCAGGAAGTAGTCTTAAACGCATCAGTTCAGTTCAGTTGCTCAGTAGTGTCCGACTCTCTGCGACCCCATGAATCACAGCACATACTGCTAAGCAAAAGAAGCCAATCTGCAGAGGATATGCACAGCACAATTCCAGCTGGACGACATTTCTGAAAAGGCAAAACTGTGGTGACAATAACATGATCAGTGACTGCCACATTTTTGGGAGGAGGGAGGAACAGAGGAAGCACGGGAGGTTTTTAGGGCCATGAAACTGTTGTGTATGAAACTGAGGGTGGGTACACATCATCATTTGTCAAGACCGATATTATATACAACATAAAGGATAACCCCTAATGTAACTGTGCGGTTTAGTTAACAAAAATGTATCATTATTGGATCATCAATTGTAACAAATAAACCACACTAATGCAAACTGTTAACAATAAAATTAACTGTGGGGGAGAGAAAAAGGGATAAAAGGGAACTTTCTGTACTTTTACGCTCAATTTTTCTGTAAACCTAAACCTGATATTTTAAGTTTATTAATTTTTAAATATATCCCCCAAATTACTGGCTAGTATTTTAAAATATTAGCCCACAATATTTGCAAATTGGTAGTTTGCTAGAACGGAGAAGGCAATGGCACCCTACTCCAATACTCTTGCCTGGAAAATCCCATGGACGGAGGAGCCTGGTGGGCTGCTGTCTATGGGGTCGCACAGAGTCGGACACGACTCAGCGAGTTCACTTTCACTTTTCACTTTCATGCATTGGCGAAGGAAATGGCAACCCACTCCAGTGTTCTTGCCTGGAGAATCCCAGGGACGGGGGAGCCTGGTGGGCTTCCGTCTATGGGGTCGCACAGAGTCGGATACGCCTGAAGCGACTTAGCAGCAGCAGCAGCAGTTTGCTAGAAATGACTGAGATAGAAAATATCGCCCCCTAGTGGCTCTGAGAAAGAAAAACTACACGTGTAATGAACCAGCTAGAGCCAAGGAAAAGTCAGCAACAGCCCCTTTTGTGGGAAAAGGTAGTTCCAAAAACAAATTAAGTCTGAAATACGATGGCCATCCATAAATCCAAGTAATAGTTCAAGTAGTCAGGAAGAAGGGTGACTAAGGACAGTTTAAGAAAAATCAGTACCACGGGAGTGACTCTGAACGAAGGAAACCAAATTCTATAAATCCTTCAACTGGCTAAGTATCCCTAGGGTAGGAAAACCTCTGCCGATGGGGAAGAATGTCATACTAAAAGGGCCATAAAAATGCACGCCTGCGAAACAACTAAGCCCTTGTGCCACAACTTTTGAGCCAGTGCTCTAGAGCCCTGGAGCCGCAATTACTGAAGAACGCATGCCCTAGAGCCTGTGCTCCACAAGAGAAGCCCGGCAATGAGAAGCATGCACAGAACTAGAGGGTAGCCCCGACTCACTACAACTAGAGAAAAAAGCCCTCGCAGCAACAAAGACCAAGCACAGCCGAAAAATTAACTAATTTAAAAAGTAAAATTATTTTTTTAATGCAGGCCTATCCTCCTAGTAAAATATTTAGTGTTGCTGCTGCTGCTAAGTTGCTTCAGTCGTGTCCAACTCTGTGCGACCCCATAGACGGCCACCCACCAGGCTCCCCCGTCCCTGGGATTCTCCAGGCAAGAACACTGGAGTGGGTTGCCATTGCCTTCTCCAGTGCATGAAAGTGAAAAGTGAAAGTGAACTCGCTCAGTCGTGTCCGACTCTTCGAGACTCCATGGACTGCAGCCTACCAGGCTCCTCCGTCCATGGGATTTTCCAGGCAAGAGTACTGGAGTAGGGTGCCATTGCTTTCTCCGAAAATATTGGCAGATCAGACCAAAAGACATCTAATCTAAGAGGTAAGAAGCCACATTCAGGAAACTCAAGGAGACTAAGAAAAAACAAACAGAATTTTTAATTAATAATATAATTAAAACTTTACATTTGTTAAACTAAAACAGGTAACTATATACCAACATGAAATAGGTTCCAATAGATTTTAGATCAACACATAGAACAAATAATTGCAACAATTTTTCACTTTAGAGTAAAATTTAAAAGAACAACTAATTTGAATTAAACTTCCTTTACCTTTAAACTTCAAGAAGACATTACATATAAGAACATCTCAACAAGTAGTATACTTATATCCCTTATACAATCTACTAAATATTTTTAGAATCCAAAGATCCTACCATTTCAGTGTCCCTATGTAACTGAAAATACAACAATTTGAGAAGTCATAGACTAGAAGTCCTGGAAGGAAAATAGCACATATATGACCACTTTTGGAAGGAATGATGCTAAAGCTGAAACCCCAGGACTTTGGCCACCTCATGCGAAGAGTTGACTCATTGGAAAAGACTCTGATGCTGGAAGGGATTGGGGGCAGGAGGAGAAAGGGATGACAGAGGATGAGATGGCTGGATGGCATCACTGACTCGATGGACGTGAGTCTCGGTGAACTCCAGGAGTTGGTGATGGACAGGGAGGCCTGGTGTGCTGTGATTCATGGGGTCACAAAGAGTCGGACACGACTGAGCGACTGAACTGAACTGAACTGAACTGATGACCACTTTTGTTCACATAAACACATTGCCCTCCTACTGCCACCCAGGTAGTTTCCACTGGCATTGTGGACATACTTATGTTGCAAATTGCATCTTCAGTGTTTTGAATGCAACTTCCTGGATGCCAATACATATTGCTAAGGATGTTTACAGTCACCTTACATTCTAAACTTGGACCTATGAGTTCATGAGTTCTTTCTCCAGCTGTATCTAATCTGCTGCTATACTGATCCATCGGTTCTCTTAATTTTATTTACATTGTCACTTTCAGAATTTCTATTTGGCTATTTTTGAAATCTGCTACATTATATTATTTAGTTTCCTGTTCCCTGTCAAAGTTTTCAAGCTTTGCTTTTATCTCTTTGCATATAGTCTTAGTTTTTTCAAAGCAATGTATAATTCAATCCCTGGTTGGGGAACTAAAATCCTGCAAGCTGCACAGCAGGATTAATTAATTAATTTTTTAAAAATAAAAAGCAAAGCACATTATCATACCAGCTCTACAAAAAAATACCCACTATTCTTTGGAGCTGGTAGAGTTTGTCAGCCAGTCACCAGCTGATTATCATGACTCTGTTTTTTAAAGTAGAAGCAAATGAAAAAAAAAAAAGTTTAATTTTTTATAATTATAAATTATAAGAAAATTTATAAGAAAGAAAATTAGTCACTCAAACTCCATCATTCATATTTTATGAACATTAACACTTTGATAAATACTTTCCAGTCACTTTTTTCTGTGAACATTTTATGTATTTTTTGACAAAGTTGTTTATTCTGCAGCAGTATATACTGTCATGTAACATATTTTTTCCACTTAACTATTCTATATACCATAAGTATTTTCTGCTGTAATTTCGCTAAAACAATTTCAGTCTCTAAATTATCTTCTATTTTATCAATTAGTCATAATTTATACAACCAATTCCCTAATGTTTGAAAGGGATTTTATACAGTAAGAAATCTTTAATGATCTCTGTTGATCTGTCTATGTGAGAAGTGAGGCTGCAACTTCATGGCAAATAGATGGGGAAAAAATGGAAACAGTGACAGACTTTATTTTATTGGGCTACAAAATCACTGAGGACAGTGACTGCAGCCATGAAATTAACAGACGCTTGCTCCTTGGAAGAAAAGCTACGACAAACCTAGACAGCATATTAAAAAGCAGAGACATCACTTTGCCAACAAAGGTCCATATGGTCAAAGCTATGGTTTTTCCAGTAGTCATGTATGGATGTGAGAGTTGGACCATAAAGAAGGCTGAGCGCCAAAAAACTAATGCTTTCAAACTGTGGTACTAGAGAAGACTCTTGAGAATCCTTGGACAGCAAGGAGATCAAATCAATCAATCCTAAAGGAAATCAATCCTGAATATTCATTGGAAGGACTAATGCTGAAGTGTCAGTACTTTGGCCACCTGATGCGAAGAGTCGACTCATTGGAAAAAACACTGATGCTGGGAAAGATTGAAAGCAAGAGGAGAAGGGGATGACAGAGGATGAGATGGTTGGATGGCATTGCCAATTCAATGGACATGAGTTTGAGCAAACTTCGGGAGATAGTGAAGGACAGGGAAGCCTGGCATGCTGCAGGCCATGGGTTGCAGGGTTGGACACAAATGAGCGACTGAACAACAACAAATCATGCGGAGATTCTTTTTTTCCTTCTCCCTACCTGAAAATGAGTGTCAATGAGATGATTTGGTATGTTTTCTTTCATCCCTCCCATCATAGTGACATGGATACCAAGGGTAAGAGATACCAAGGTAAGCATTCAGTAGAGAAGAAAAAGTAAGTATAGGAAGGGAAGAGAGATTTTCTTGGGATAATACCAAATGTAAGACCAGTTAAAAGGTGGTGCATCTTGGCAGTGTCGAAGATATGAACTTGCTGGTAGACACTCCACCCATGAGATGAGACCCACCTCAATGAACCGCATCCAGTGGAGAATGAACTGGCTTTTGAAATCTGGTACAAGAAAGAGTGGAGCCCTAGATTAAAGGCATCTAGAGGCCGTGGAAAAGATTTAAGTCCCAAGAGAAGGCTTGGGTTTTTTTCCCTACAAAATATAAAGTAATATAGAAGTATAAGCTGTTACTTCCATGAGAGATGAAGGGTCTGTCGTCTGTGAATAACTAATGAGGATAACTGAATCCTTGGCACCTGTGGAGTTGTGTGGGTTGAAGGACTTGTCTTTGCCCTGAAAAACTGCTCTGTACATTCTGTGGGCACTGTGTATGCTTGATCAGCTGACGTATGATTGCTTAATAATGTAGTGCTTTCCTCATCCTCCTCCACTCCAAGGGATACAGTTGTGGGGTTACAATGAGGGGAAAATCCATGTACTATAATAACTGTAGACATATTTGTTTAATCACTGTTCAAGTCAGACTTTGTGTCAGCAAGCTTCTCACGGTTAATTGTCAATCATTTAACTCCTCCACACCCCGTCTGTCCCACACTCTGTAATTGTAGTCTGATTTGCTTTTCAAAGTAATGTCTCACCAGGCTAATTGAAGCTAGCTGCAGTAACACAGTCTCCAGAAACTTGCTTAGAAAAGCTTTCCCTCATGCCAAGCAAGTGGCTACTAGATGAGTCTGCTGAGAGTTCTGAGCTTGCATTCTCATATCTGATTAGATCTTGGTCTCTGAACCACTATAATAAAATGCACATTTAATTTTTGCTTGATGTTCACAAGTTATTCTAAGTGCTTTAAAGAAGCCAAACTGGGGACATACTGTAGGACATAGTACACACAACATACTCAAAATGAAATCATCTTCCCTCATGTTCCTCTTCTTGCATCCTCTGTTTTTATCAGTAGTCCCACCATATTCCACATCACCAAAGTTCATAATCATCATAACACTATACACTTCCCTCTTCTCCTGCTCATTACATCCAATCAGATGCCAATCCTCTCCATGGCTACTTTTCAATCCCCTTGTAAAATTGTAAAAAAAGATTTAATGAAAGTATATATTTAGAAAATAATTGGCAAATTCTTAAGCATATTTTAAGAATGCAATAAAGACAGGTGTTATTATTATTATTATCATAAGTATTACCCTGAGTATGACCCTTTTTTCTGACCTGTAAAGACAAGATAAGACTCTTGAGAGTCCCTTAGACAGTAAGGAGATCAAACAAGTCAATCCTAAAGGAAATCAACCCTGAATATTCACTGGAGGACTGATGCTGAAGCTGAAGCTTCAATACTTTGGCCACCTAATGGGAAGAGCCAACTCATTCGAAAAGACCCCAGCGCTGGTAAAGATTGAGATCAGGAGGAGAAGGGGGTGACAGAGGATGAGATGGTTGGATGGCATGATCGACTCAATGAACATGAGTTTGAGAAAACTTCAAGAGACAGTGAAGGACAGGGAAGCCTGGCATGCTGCAGTCCAAGGGGTCGCAAAGAATTGGACACGATGGAGTGACTGAACAACAGCAGCAAGGACAAGAGAATTTGACTCTCCACTTTCACTTTTAGAGAGCGTAAGAAAGTTCCAGGAAGGTAGAAAAGAGTACCAGCAATAACTGGCTCTGTATCCTTAGAACTTAATGAATGTCCCAGAGTCTGTATTTTGAAATCCCAATACAAGGCTGCTGATAATAAGTAGCCTATCTCATAAGGTTGGTGAGCTTGAGATGAAATATAAATTTAAAACTCCTTTGCAAGATATAAAGTAATATACAAACACATACTGTTATTTCCATCCTCTTTTTTAATTACAAAGTGAAAATAACAGGCTGGGAAACTCGATGACCGAGATTTTAAAACTCTACTGATTGTGAAGAGAAGGTTCAGAACTGTCTATGATTCTGTATAATATGTAATTTTCATCTCACATGAGCAATGCTTTGCAGAAAGACCTGACAGTGAAGGAGTGGCTCTGTAGAGCCAATACTTTTATATTCTGGAATGAAATGGTCACTCTTTACAAAAGGAAAACCTAACTTCATTTATTTTTTTTTTTATTTCTTCTTTTTCATGAAGCTGGTTAGGATTGCAGTCCTATGCTGAGGACTGAATCAAGATAAAGAGGCATAGTTAAACTTTTTCCTTTGTAGTATAAAAAGGTTGTTTCAGCCTTTTTATCAAATTATGTTTTCTCATAATTGGATTGAAGTTATAAATTTTGAGGAAGAATACCATAGAGGTGAACATGCCCATCCTGAGGAAGTAAATGGTGTCAATATGTTTTATGTGATACTTAAGTGGTACCTGCTAGATTTTTCCACTATAAAATTTACTGTTTGTCTTTGGACAAAATAAGCATTAGGGGGGAGATAATTTTTGGCTATGCAAATATTTTGTTTCTCCTTAAAGCTCTGACCAAAATTTTAACATTCATCTGTGGATCTTGCCTGCAAAAATGATTCCGACGGCATTCTAATGATAGTTTTCTATTTCCCTCATTCCTTCTACATTTATTAATTGGAATTCTTATGTAAGGAAAAGTTGTCCCCCTCTCCCCAAAATAAACTTTATTTGCTTTGTCACCAAAAACAATCACTGTCCAACTCTTTGCATGATTTATCATCCAAATGTCCTGACTTCCTTACAGAGTTATAAAGGGAACTGAATAAGATAGAACATGTACAGGGTAAGCACTCAATGAATATACATCCCATTCCTTCCACTGCTGCTGCTAAGTCGCTTCAGTCGTGTCCAACTCCGTGCGACCCCATAGATGGCAGCCCACCAGGCTCCCCTGTCCCTGGGATTCTCCAGGCAAGAACACTGGAGTGGGTTGCCATTTCCTTCTCCAATGCAGGAAAGTGAAAAGTGAAAGTGAAGTCACTCAGTCGTGTCTGACTCTAGCGACCCCATGGACTGCAGCCTACCAGGTTCCTCCGCCCATGGGATTTTCCAGGCAAGAGTACTGGAGTGGGTTGCCATTGCCTTTGCATGATTTATGATCCAAATGTCCTGACTTCCTTACAGAGTTATAAAGGGAACTGAATAAGATAGAACACATACAGGGTAAGCACTCAATGAATATACATCCCATTCCTTCCACTACCCACTGTCTAATATCCAGATGAGTCCCATGTCTGAGCCCTATAGTTAGCATTCAATCAACCATAATCATTGAAACTTCTTATCATTAGTTAATTTTGCATACATGTGACTACACCAAATAGATTGTAATGCCCCCAAGATGAGCAAACAGACTTCCTATGGTTACATGGATTCACAGCATTGGTACAGTGTACTATACAGAGACAGTCAGAAAATGTACTGAGTGAATGAATGGATATTTGATAAATGCTAAGAAAAGAGATATATATGCTAAGAGTCCTAAATAAGGATCAGTTTAAATGTTTTCCTGTGTTCAAACTATTCTCCCCTTACCACCCTTTCATGTCACTTGCTTCTAGACAGATTTAAACTTCAACGTCATTAGATCTCTTTTTCATAGTTCATTCATGTTCCTGTTAAAATCCATCAGGTTTTTTGTATCTTCAAAACAACTCAGAAAATAGCCCTAATTTTAAAACAGGCAAAGGATGGAAACGGACAATTCAAAAAGAGCCAAAAATGCACAATAAACATTTGGAAGAGAAAGTTTAAATTTAAAAGTTGAACCTCTGCAAGTTCAAACTTTAAGGAATGTTCAAAACACCAGAGGATCTTGTTAAAATTTAGATCCTGATTCAATGAGGCAAAGAAAGGATCAGACAGAGTCTGCATTTCTCATAATCTCCAAGCGATGACTATGTTGCTGAGCTTGAGGGCCACACTTCGGGCACTCAGACAAACTGTAACCATAATGATGAGGGCTGAAAACAGCTGTGTGCTGTATGTAACTCATTCTGCTGTAGATCAGTACAACCTTTTGGAAAGTAGTTTGTCTTTTTAAGGTAGATTTTATTGAATAGATAAAATTGTGATTTTAAGAGTAATTAATGAAACATTATGTGTTAAAAATATAACAGGAAAATGCTTACCATATAATGCCAATTGTTTTAGTTTTATTAAGGTATAGTTGACATAAAAAATCGCAAGATAATTAAAATGTATGTTGTGGTGATTTGGTAGACATATATATTATGAAACGATTTCTCCATCTAGTTAATTAACACATCCTTTTTCTTGTTCTTTTTTTTTTTTTTAAGAAAACTTAAGTTCTACTCTCTTAGCAAATTTCAGTTATACATAGTCTTATCAACGACAGTTATCATCCTATACTTTAGATCCTCAGACTTTATTCATCTTATAATTAAAAGTTTGTACTCTTTTTTCTAGCCTCTCCCCCTGTCCCCCAACAGCCCCCAGCCCCTGAGAACAACTTCTGTACTCTATGAGTCTGACTTATTTTTAAGATTCTACATATAAGTGACACCATGCAGTATTTCTTTCTCTGAGTTATTTTACTTAGCATAATGCTCTCGAATTCCATCTATGTTGACACAAATGGCAAAATTTCCTCCTTTCTAATGATTTAATAGCATTTTACCACACATTATATACACAATAATGTGTGTATGTGTGTGTGTATATATATATATATATATTGCATGTATACACATGTATCTTCTTTATCTTTCTGTTAATGGATAACATAATGTTAAATTTAAAAATAATGCAAATTATACAAATAGTATAAGTTCAATTATTGATCAAATCAAAAATTTAATTATTTAGTGCCTATATGTGCCAAGCACTATTCTAATAGGTGCTTGGAATAATTTAGTAAGTAATGCCAAAATCCCTTTCCTTGAATTACTTACATCCTATATATCATGCATTTAAAAACAAAAATAGATACAGTCAAATGTGAGTCAAAGTTAGTTCTGAGCAGTCTTTATTTTCTTCTTTAAACGTTTTGGTTGCTCCATGTTTCAAAGTTATATAAAAAGAGATATTTTCTTCATAAATATTATCAACATGGTATCAAGATTAGTTAACATTCTGCAAGTAGCATTTTCTAGAAAGACTTAAGCCGTCTTGGCAATTTCAAATATATCTGTTTCTTTTGGGCTAGAAATATCTTTCTGATGCTGGAAAGATTGAAAGTGAAAGTGAAAGTGAAGTCGTGTCCGACTCTTTGCCACCCCGTGGACTGTAGCCCACCAGACTCCCTTGTCCATGGGATTCTCCATGCAAGAATGCTGGAGTGGGTTGCCATTTTCTTCTCCAGGGGATCTTCCGGATCCAGGGATCGAACCCAGGTCTCCCACATTGCAGGCGGACGCTTTAACCTGGATGACAGAGGATGAGACGGTTGGATGGCATCAAACTGAATGGACATGAATTTGAGCAAGCTCCAGCAGATGGTAAAGGACAGGGAAGACTGGCATGCTGCTGTCCATGGGGTCCGCAAGAGTCGGACACGAGACTGAGCGACTGAACCGATGCTCCTTTCCCTAAATTGCTCCCTAATCCGGTGGTGGATCTTGGACTCCCTCTGCTGGCCAGACAGCATCAACAGAAGACTGTGGTGGTGGTACTGGTGGTTTAGTCGCTAAATCCTGCTGGACTCTTACAACCCCCATGGACTGTATGTAGTTCACCAGGTTCCTCTGTCCAAGGGTTTCTCCAGGCAAGAATACTGGAGTGGGTTGCCATACCTTTCTTCAGGGGATCTTCCCAATCCAGGAATCAAACCCAGGTTTCCTGCACTGCAGGCAGATTCTTTACCAACTGAGTTAAGAGGGAAGATACAACCAAAGACTGAATTGAGACTAAATCTGGAAAATCACAGAGCACAACTACCCTCCACAGCCTTCCCTCATTCATTCAATCAAAAGACACTTACTAAACGCCTGCTTGTATTAGATATGATCCTTGGTGCTAGAAATAAAAATAAATAAGATACAATCTCAGTCCTTGAAATTGTCCTATACTTTTCACCAGGAAATTATCCAGCCCCAAAAGATTTTATGAGCCTGGGACTCAAGAAAAAAGTCTGCTCTGCCTAGACAGGATGACTGGTATGTATTATGCTGGACTATGAAAATAACATGTTTCTGTGAAAATCAGGGACACCTTTCTACAGTACCCTCTGAAGTGAAGTGTTAGTCACTCAGTGGTGTCCAACTCTTTGAGAACACATGGACTGTAGTCTACCAGATTCCTCTGTCCTGTCCTTGGGATTCTCTAGGCAAGAATACTAGAGTGAGCTGCCATTTCCTTCTCCAGGGGTTCTTCCCAATCCAGGGACTGAACCCAGGTCTCCAGCATTATAGGCAGATTCTTTACCAACTGAGCCACCAGGGAAGCTCTGGAAGATACTAACATATTTAAGCTTCAAATTGCCCAAAACTGAGACAGTCGGCATAAAAGAAGAGATCTAGACATTAAAAGATAAAAGTAACACAAAACCATGAGAAGTTTGGGATAAAAATGTGGTCAACTGCCCTAAGAAAAAATCAGATACGTGCTTAATTCTTTCCCAACTTTGGACATGATTTAAAGATTTACACTGCTGCAAGGCTGTGAAACTTCACAAAACAAAAATTCCAGAGATGCTCCATTCTTACCCTTTTCATTACATGACCAGTAGCTACCTGTTTGATGTGGAAAGCAGGTGTGATATTAAAGGAATGACATTCCTGAAATGAATATTCCCTACAACTGATGTTTCAACCACAAATAGCCATGGTGACAGCTGGAATTTGAACTCTGCTTAAACGTCTCCTAGTAAGCTGATTCCCTGATGGCTCAGATGGTAAAGAATCTGCCTGCAGTGCAGGAAACCCAGGTTCAACTCTTGGGTCAAGAAGATCCCCTGGAGAAGAGAATGGCAAGCTCCTCCAGTATTACTGCATGGAGAATTCCACGTACAGAGGAGCCTGGAGGGCTATAGTCCATGGGGTCACAAAGAGTTGGACACTACTGAGCAGCTAACACTTGTACTTTCACAATAAATTGATACAACTTGCAAACTCACTGTCTTTTTATCAAGCATTTTGATCCTTTTGAGCTATGATAGTATAAAAATATGAAAAACTACAGAGGCGTGAATTTTAAAGTAAGTTAAGACAATAGAACATTCCAATGCTTCTCAAGACTTTTTGAATAAAATCTGTAGGCTTTGGTTTAAAAGTCTCTACTAATTGGCTCTATCCAAAAGAAGGCCTGCACACTCTCCTTCAAATCACTCTAATGCATTAGTTTCGCAGTAACTTAACTTAGCCTAAGCCTTTTTTATTTTGTAGCATAATGCTCTTTGCAACCCTATGGACTGTACCCGCCACGCTCTCTGTCCATGGGATTTTCCAGGCAAGAATACTGGAGTGGCTTGCCAGTCCCTTCTCCAGGGGATCTTCCCAACTCAGGGATCAAAAGTGCATCTCCTGCTTTGCAGGTGAATTCTTTACCATCTGAATCACCAGGGAAGCCCTTGTATGTTAATACATTCAGAATATGTTAGGCTTTCACACCTTCCTTTTCATTACAGAAAGAGTATACTGTGCTTTTGCTCAAACTTTTCCAAGAGTTGTTAACCACTGGGAAAATTCAAGTTCCTAAGGGCAAGCACCATTCCTGGCCTTTGAGCTAATGGCCCACACTTGTACCATCTGCATTTGTAGTTGAATTTTGGCAGTCTTTTAAAGTGAAGATTGAGATACCATTAACGTTAATCGAGATACATGAAATGCACAGATACCACCACATTTTATGAATAACTCTATTATTCAAATGGGCATAACAGATTCTTATTATCTATATTATGAAAATTAAAACTTGAAGTTTCTTTAAATTGCTAATTTATGCCTCAACATGTGGTTATAAGACAGAATTTGTGTATTGAACTATTCTATCTTGTCTCTGTCCCACGCAATGCAGGGAATTATTTTGACACACACTTGTAAATAAGGAAAGTGAAAGTGTTAGTCATTCAGTCGTGTCCAACTCTTTGTGACCCCATGGACTGCAGCCTGCCAGGTTCCTCTGTCCATGGGTTTCTCCAGGCAAGAATACTGGAGTGGGTTACCATTCCCTTCTCCAGGGGATCTTCCTAACCCAGGAATCAAACCCAGGTTTCCTGCACTGCAGGCAGATTCTTTACCAACTGAGTTAAGAGGGAAGATACAACCAAAGACTGAATTGAGAATAAATCTGGAAAATCACAGAGCACAACTACCCTCCACAGCCTTCCCTCATTCATTCAATCAAAAGACACTTACTAAACGCCTGCTTGTATTAGATATGATCCTTGGTGCTAGAAATAAAAATAAATAAGATACAATCTCAGTCCTTGAAATTGTCCTATACTTTTCACCAGGAAATTATCCAGCCCCAAAAGATTTTATGAGCCTGGGACTCAAGAAAAAAGTCTGCTCTGCCTAGACAGGATGACTGGTATGTATTATGCTGGACTATGAAAATAACATGTTTCTGTGAAAATCAGGGACACCTTTCTACAGTACCCTCTGAAGTGAAGTGTTAGTCACTCAGTGGTGTCCAACTCTTTGAGAACACATGGACTGTAGTCTACCAGATTCCTCTGTCCTGTCCTTGGGATTCTCTAGGCAAGAATACTAGAGTGAGCTGCCATTTCCTTCTCCAGGGGTTCTTCCCAATCCAGGGACTGAACCCAGGTCTCCAGCATTATAGGCAGATTCTTTACCAACTGAGCCACCAGGGAAGCTCTGGAAGATACTAACATATTTAAGCTTCAAATTGCCCAAAACTGAGACAGTCGGCATAAAAGAAGAGATCTAGACATTAAAAGATAAAAGTAACACAAAACCATGAGAAGTTTGGGATAAAAATGTGGTCAACTGCCCTAAGAAAAAATCAGATACGTGCTTGATTCTTTCCTAACTTTGGACATGATTTAAAGATTTACACTGCTGCAAGGCTGTGAAACTTCACAAAACAAAAATTCCAGAGATGCTCCATTCTTACCCTTTTCATTACATGACCAGTAGCTACCTGTTTGATGTGGAAAGCAGGCGTGATATTAAAGGAATGACATTCCTGAAATGAATATTCCCTACAACTGATGTTTCAACCACAAATAGCCATGGTGACAGCTGGAATTTGAACTCTGCTTAAACGTCTCCTAGTAAGCTGATTCCCTGATGGCTCAGATGGTAAAGAATCTGCCTGCAGTGCAGGAAACCCAGGTTCAACTCTTGGGTCAAGAAGATCCCCTGGAGAAGAGAATGGCAAGCTCCTCCAGTATTACTGCATGGAGAATTCCACGTACAGAGGAGCCTGGAGGGCTATAGTCCATGGGGTCACAAAGAGTTGGACACTACTGAGCAGCTAACACTTGTACTTTCACAATAAATTGATACAACTTGCAAACTCACTGTCTTTTTATCAAGCATTTTGATCCTTTTGAGCTATGATAGTATAAAAATATGAAAAACTACAGAGGCGTGAATTTTAAAATAAGTTAAGACATTAGAACATTCCAATGCTTCTCAAGACTTTTTGAATAAAATCTGTAGGCTTTGGTTTAAAAGTCT
Source organism: Bos taurus (assembly GCF_002263795.3). Taxonomy (NCBI): domain Eukaryota; kingdom Metazoa; phylum Chordata; class Mammalia; order Artiodactyla; family Bovidae; genus Bos; species Bos taurus. The sequence goes on from NC_037333.1 coordinate 85,945,151, forward strand.
CTACTAATTGGCTCTATCCAAAAGAAGGCCTGCACACTCTCCTTCAAATCACTCTAATGCATTAGTTTCGCAGTAACTTAACTTAGCCTAAGCCTTTTTTATTTTGTAGCATAATGCTCTTTGCAACCCTATGGACTGTACCCGCCACGCTCTCTGTCCATGGGATTTTCCAGGCAAGAATACTGGAGTGGCTTGCCAGTCCCTTCTCCAGGGGATCTTCCCAACTCAGGGATCAAAAGTGCATCTCCTGCTTTGCAGGTGAATTCTTTACCATCTGAATCACCAGGGAAGCCCTTGTATGTTAATACATTCAGAATATGTTAGGCTTTCACACCTTCCTTTTCATTACAGAAAGAGTATACTGTGCTTTTGCTCAAACTTTTCCAAGAGTTGTTAACCACTGGGAAAATTCAAGTTCCTAAGGGCAAGCACCATTCCTGGCCTTTGAGCTAATGGCCCACACTTGTACCATCTGCATTTGTAGTTGAATTTTGGCAGTCTTTTAAAGTGAAGATTGAGATACCATTAACGTTAATCGAGATACATGAAATGCACAGATACCATCACATTTTATGAATAACTCTATTATTCAAATGGGCATAACAGATTCTTATTATCTATATTATGAAAATTAAAACTTGAAGTTTCTTTAAATTGCTAATCTATGCCTCAACATGTGGTTTTAAGACAGAATTTGTGTACTGAACTATTCTATCTTGTCTCTGTCCCACGCAATGCAGGGAATTATTTTGACACACACTTGTAAATAAGGAAAGTGAAAGTGTTAGTCATTCAGTCGTGTCCAACTCTTTGTGACCCCATGGACTGCAGCCTGCCAGCTTCCTCTGTCCATGGGTTTCTCCAGGCAAGAATACTGGAGTGGGTTGCCATTCTCTTCTCCAGGGGATCTCCCAACCCAGGGATGGAACCTGGGTCCTGCATTGCAGGCATATTCTTTACCACCTGTACTACGAGCCTTCTTTTCAGCCTTATTCCCCAGAGGTCTGCCACAAAACTTTGCTATTATCCCCTGAATTGCTCTTTCTTTTTTCAATAGTTCTCCAATTTCCTGTTGACTGTCAAAGCACATGGTCTCTGCGGTCCCTTAGTAAATTCAAGACCGAATGTATGCCTCCATATGCGGTTTTAAGACAGAATTTGTTTATTGAACTATTCTGTCTCGCCTCTGTCCTATGCAACGCAGGGAATTATTTGACACACACTTGTAAATAAGGTACAGCTCATTTGCAAGAAAATCATACTTCCTCATTTTCTCACTTCAACAATCTGTAATTTGTCTTGACTTGTTTTCCCTACTGCAATTAAGGTTACTTCCCTCTTTCTCTTATCATATAGACAGGTCCAGTCTGTCATCACTTATCGTAAAACTAGTTTTTATTCTAGTGTCTACTGTACCGCTGCTCTTTCATTTTCCTCTACATCTTGCTCAACATGGCTTTTAATTTTGTTTCTTCTAAAGTCATCATCATGACAAGTAGGTACAAACATCTGACTTCTTCATTTTGGCTTGTTCTGTAGTCATACTCAAGCATTATATATTGAAATGCACACTGCTTATTATATTTTTCCTTCTCCTTTAAATTATAGTAAGGATATTATATGTATGAATACTTAATGTAATTCAGTTTTTAAACTATGTGTTCATGAAGGTTACAGAAGAATTTAATTTCAGGAAATGAAACATTTATTTAAGAAGAGGGCTTCAGGTCTGAGGAGGATAAAAAATGGACACTATTTGCCACCTCCACCCTCAGACACCTTGTTCCTCCTCTCTGCCCTGTGGCTCTGTTTTAGAAGGCTCATTCAGGGAGTTTTGCAATTAGATTTTTTTTTTTAATGTGTTTATTTGGCTGCACTGGGTTAGTTGCAGCACTCAGGATCTTTGATCTTCATTGCAGCATGCGGAATATTTGGTTGAGTCATGTGGCACCTAGTTTCCTAATCAGGAATCAAACTCAGGCCCCTTGCACCGAGAGCTCGGATTCTTAGCCACTGGACCAACAGGGAAGTCCCATAATTAGATTTTTGAAACTACTCCTGCCTCTGAAGGCCTCTTCTGTGTTCGATGGCTCTTATTTATTTACTATAAGTAGTTGAAATTTAATCTCCTACTGCCTTGAACTACCATTGCTAATCTTAAATGTGTGTGCATTATTGCCTCACCAAATGGAATGCAAGTTTCTAGAAAACAAAATCATTTACCAGACTATATCCTCTAACACTAAACTTTGCACAAAGTTAGAATTCAGTAAATTCTGGCTGAGTCAATAAACCAACTTCTAAACGTTATTTGATAGCATAGTTCTCAGCACATCTCACTTGTCAGACCAAACTTTAATTAGTTCTTTATATATCTGACTCTCTCACAATTGTTGGAGAGGAAAGGGACTCTGATTATTCACCCTTGTAACCTCAGCATCAGAATCCACTTACTAGTTCATAGAAGTTGCCCTGTGAGTGTTTATGAATGACCAGATGGATGCATTTAATTAAATCCATGAGGAGGATTCTGTTGTAACTATATATTAACTAGAAGCAATTTAATAGGAATGAGTGTAATTAAAGTCACTGCAACAGAGAAAATCCTGGAATGGAGGTCCCAAAATTCTATCTTCACATTCACATTACCATTTTGTTGTGAATTCAGGTGTCATTTTCAGTTCTTTTTCTTGCAGAAGTTTTCTCACAAGGTAATTATTAAAGGAGAGCTGAAAGAAAATACAGGTTAAAAAAAAAAGATGAAGCCCATTTCAATGTTAGAAAGCCTTTCTCCCCCTTGAAAAGTAGGAGGAATTACATTTTGTAGACCTCTTGTAAGACTAAATTTCATAGACTTGGACATAATTCTAAATGTCTAACCAAGTTTATTTTAGTTCATTTTACCACATATCCATTACCACAGAATCAGCATGCCCTATATTTTAAATGTATGGAATGTATCATTCTGTCTTAATAATGAAAGAATTCACATTGATTGTAGAAATTTGAAAGGACAGATATTTTCAAAATTTAAATCATCCATTTTCCTAACAAAAATGATCAGTGTTTCTGTGTATTTCCTTTCAGTCTTTTTCCTATGTATCTATGTGTCTACAGTTCTACAGAATTAGGATCATATAATGTAATCATGTGTTTTTTCCAATGTTAAATTACAGTAATGGTTTAAAAAAAAAAAAAAAAGAAACCTATACAGGGGTCCTTTCAGTGTCAGGACTCTTTACTCTCTTAAAAATTCTTGAAGACTCCAAATTTTTTCAACATTTAATTTATTAACTATTTTGAAATAACAATAACAAACCAAAAGTACATGTTAACAGAAATTAAAATATTATATGAAAAATTACTATATTTCTCAAAACAAAAATTTTAGTAAGAAATAAGGACATTGTTTTTACATATTTGTAAGTATCTTTTAATGTCTGACTTCACAAAAGAAAGGTGGAGTCTCTGATCTATTTTTGTATTCACTCTTTTATATCATACATACAACGTGTAGCCTCTGGAAAACTCTACCATGCACTTGTGAGAGAAGAGAATGAGAGTGAACAGAGCAAATATAACATGTTCAGTTCAGTTCAGTTCAGTCGCTCAGTCATGTCTGACTCTTTGCGACCCCATGAATCGCAGCATGCCAGGCCTCCCTGTCCATCACCAACTCCCAGAGTTCACTCAGACTCACATCCATCGAGTCAGTGATGCCATCCAGTCATCTCATCCTCTGTCATCCCTTTCTCCTCCTGCCCCCAATCCCTCCCAGCATCAGAGTTTTTTCCAATGAGTCAACTCTTCGCATGAGGTGGCCAAAGTACTGGAGTTTCAGCTTTAGTATCATTCCTTCCAAAGAAATCCCAGGGCTGATCTCCTTCAGAATGGACTGGTTGGATCTCCTTGCAGTCCAAGGGACTCTCAAGAGTCTTCTCCAACACCACAGTTCAAAAGCATGAATTCTTCGGCGCTCAGCCTTCTTCACGGTCCAACTCTCACATCCATACCCTGGGATACCCCGGGGTCCCCAGGATCCCTAAAATGATCCTGGGACCCCAGGGTATCCCCAGACCACACTTTGAGAATATGTGGTCCTGTGAACTGGATGTGGATAAGAAAATGTGAACAGGCCTCTCCCTCCAGCACAGACTCTACTCCAGGAACTCCACATTGGCCATCCTGTTCCTGGAAGACCCTAGAATGCCAGTCTTGGCTTGGTCACATCACAGTCTTGGGGGAAAATAATTTGCACATGTACCACTGCACTTCTGGTCCCCTCACCACCACCACGATAGCTCAGGGAATGATCATAGTCTCAGGTGGGCTAGAGCTTGTAACCAGAAATACCAAAGAAAGTAATATATTATTTTGTACAATAAAAATTTTAAATAAAATATTCTCTTGAAAAATATTAACAGCAATTTTTCAGCTAAAAATAAAAAATTAAGTACCATCCTTAGAAAAAGGCAAATCACAAACACCGACAGTATCTAGCCAACCATCACCCACTGAACAAGCTCTTTCCAGTGAATTTTCCAAATTCTGAGTCATTTGTAAGGCCATCTCTGATGTGGGAGAGATGCAGGAGGTAGTGGCTAAACAACTCCATGTATCCCAGGTCCAGTGATAAATCCACTCTTTCATTAGCTATGAGCCAGACTAACTTAGTCTTTTGCCACCTAACATCTATGCTAACAAAGAATTATGTGATTATGTTTTTGTTTTTGACATAGATATTCTATGGGGTAATATTAGAATCCTTATGAATAATCTGACCAGACAGAGCTCTGCTGCTTGTTATAAATTAATTTTTTAAAGTCTGGTTTTAACTTTAATATTGCCATTGAGTCAAGAAACTTATACTAAGTAGGCCAAGAAAGGTATCTGACAGTCATAAACCTTCTGGGAGTTTCAAAATGCCTGCCAAACCCACATCTCCTTCTAGAAATTTCCTCAATCATGCTTTACAACTTTTACTCTACCTCCTTGGATTCAAGTGATTAGGTAAGGGATGGGTACTTTTTCTGGCCAACAGTCTATGAGATGCCCTGACTCAAAGTTCCACCCAGTTCAGATCTCCTATATGGAATGATGACTAGTTAAATCAGTCAGGTTCTTTCTCTTAGGAAATTTAAACTGGAGACATAGGAAGAAGCGATTAGTGAATCTAATTAACTGGATCGTACAAAGCAGTACAGAGAACAGTTGTGTCTCTGTAAGAAGTCACAACTAACAGAAGAGAAAGCTGCAGTGCCTGCCGTGTTGTGAAGCTGCTGCCAGACACCAGAGGAATTACAAGATGCTGGATGACATCCCATCTCCAAGAGGCCTGAAAATGCATCTGTTCCTATTTTGCTTCCATGTATTAAGAAGCATAATTTGTTCTTACAACTTAGAGCAAGCCACATTATATTGTAAGCTTAACGAGAGAGTGGAAAGTGAATTTAGCCAAAGTCACCATGCATGTGGTGAAAAGGTTTAGAGCAGGCATCAATAGCCAAAATACTTTCCCAAGCAAGAAAGGTAACATACATGAGTGAAACCAGACAGATGTAAGAAAAGTAAGGAGGGATGCTTGCCCTGTTAAAGGAAACAACTGCACTTTAACAATTGGTCATGGTTACCATTCAGAAAGACAGTTTGCTAGAACTTAAGTTTTAAATGGCATAATGTATGTTAAGTGTTTACTATATGCACAGAATATGACAAGAGCTCATTAATATTCATTATTATTGTTGTACCATTTACAATAATTGTTAGCAGTTATTTATAAGATACATATATATATGACATATATTTATAGAATATATATATCTATAGGCTGTATATTGTCACCCTGCTTATTTAACTTATATGCAAAGTATACCACATGAAATGCCAGGTCGGATGAATAAGTGGGAATAAAGACTGCTGGAAGAAATATTAACAAGCTCAGATATATACATGATACCACTCTAATGGCAGAAAGCAAAGAGAAACTAAAGAGCCTCTTGAAAGGGTGAAAGAGGAGAGTAAAAAAGCTGGCTTGTAACTCAACATTCAAAAAACCAAGATTGTGGCATCCAGTCCCATCACTTCATGGCAAATAGATGGGGAAAAAGTGGAAACAGTGACAGATTCTATTTTCTTGGGCTTCAACATCACTGTGGATGGTGACAGCAGCCATGAAATTAAAAGACGCTTGCTCCTTGGAAAGAAAGCTATGACAAACCTAGACAGCATTTTAAAAAGCAGAGATATCAGTTTGCTGACAAAGGTCCATATGGTCAAAGCTATGGTCGTTACAGTAGTCATGTATGGATGTGAGACTTGAACTATAAGGAAGACTAAGTGCCAAAGAATTGATGCTTTTGAACTGTGGTGCTGGAGAAGACTCTTGAGAGTCACTTGAACAGCAAGGAGACCAAACCAGTCAATCCTAAAAGAAATCAATCCTGAATATTCATTGGAAGGACTGATACTGAAGCTGAAACTCCAATATTTTGACCATCTGATGGGAAGAGTTGACTCATTGGAAAAGACCTTAAAGCTAGGAAAAACTGAGAGCAGAAGGAAAAAGGGGTTGCAGAGGATGACATGATTGGATAGCATCACAACTCATTGGACATGAGTTTGAGCAAACTCCAGGAGACAGTGAAGGACAGGAAAGCCCGGCGTGATGCAGTCCATGGGGTTGCACAGTCAGACACAACTTAGCAACTGAACAACAATCTATAGGAATCATCTGAAGAAATGAACCTGCTTGGCAAATTTACATTTTCTAATTATTTAATATATAGTTATCTTTTAAAATTTTTTATCATATTCTTTAAAATGCTTCTCCAATTTTAATTGGTCTTTTAAATGAATCGTGAAAACCCAAAATTTAAAGTACGCTGACTCTACTGGTTTACTTTCTGTTGATTCATTTCCTTAGTTTTTGGAGGAAATACAGTCTACCATTTCTTGTGTTTTCTAGCCTATATTTTCTCTGGTAATTACCTCCATAGACACCTTTCAGACATTACCTATCAGGCAGAAATGTGGATTGAAAATAATGTGATTTTTTTCCAAATGGCTTTAGGCCTTTAATCAGAGACTGCCAGTTCTGTCCAGTTCTTCCAAAATAAATCAGTAAATTTTTCTTGCCTTTGGGTAAAGTGATGAAATTTAGCCTAGAAATGAGCTAGGCTCATAGTATCTCAAAAGAAGATACTATTTAAAAAAGCAGCAAGGTGACACAACACAGACACTTTGCAGAGCACTTACACCATAACTTACAACTCTAGGCTTTAGGTAGGAATTTCTTTGTTTTGGATTTTTTTTTTTTTAATGTGCAAGATTCCATAACTAAAAGTAATTGAGTTGAATGTGTCTAGGCTTCCTTCTCTTTTAACAACAAATATGAATATTATGAAATAATATTATGAATTAATAGACAACATAGTCGAAGCACTTAGAAGTCTCAAAGTAAATAATGCTGATTAATATAATCCATCCAGACTTAGTTTCCTACTGAAGGACAGTGTGATGTAAACAGCACGTATGTAAATAGCTCATACAGTTCAGTTCAGTTCAGTCACTCAGTCATGTCCGACTCTTTGCAACCCCATGAATCGCAGCACGCCAGGCCTCCCTGTCCATCACCAACTCCCGGAGTTCACTCAAATTCATGTCCATCGAGTTGGTGATGCCATCCAGCCATCTCATCCTCTGTTGTCCCCTTCTCCTCCTGCCCCCAAACCGTCCCAGCATCAGAGTCTTTTCCAATGAGTCAACTCTTCCCATGAGGTGGCCAAAGTATTGGAGTTTCAGCCTCAGCATCAGTCCCAGTCAATGAACACCCAGGACTGGTCTCCTTTAGGATGGACTGGTTGGATCTCCTTGCAGTCCAAGGGACTCGCAAGAGTCTTCTCCAGCACAATTCAAAAGCATCAATTCTTCAGCACTCAGCTTTCTTCACAGTCCAACTCTCACATCCATACATGACCACTGGATAGCTCATACAACTGAGTATCAAAATAATAAATAACTCAGTCAAAAAAGAGCCAGAAGACCTGGAATAAGAAGACATACAAATGGCTGCTGCTGCTGCTGCTGCTGCTAAGTCACTTCAGTCGTGTCCGACTCTGTGCGACCCCATAGTCAGCAGCCCACCAGGCTCCCCCGTCCCTGGGATTCTCCAGGCAAGAGTACTGGAGTGGGGTGCCATTGCCTTCTCCGTACAAATGGCTAACAGCCACATAAAAATATGTTCAACATCTCTAATTATCAGAGAAATGCAAATCAAAACAACAATATCACCTCACACCTGTCAGAATGGCCATCATCAAAAAGCCTATAAAATAACAAATGTTGGAGAGGATCTGGAAAAAGACTTTACTTTTGGTAAAGATATAAATTAGTACAACCACTATGTAAAACAGTATGGAAGTTCCTCAAAAAAGTAAAAATAGAGCTATTATATGATCGAACAATTCCACTGCTGGTATATATCTGGGAAAAAAATCAAAAACACTAATTTGAAAAGATACATGCACCACAATGTTCATAGAAGTACTATTTACAACAGACAGATAAATAAGTTATAGTGTGTGTGTGTGTGTGTGTGTGTGTGTGTGTGTGTATAGTGGAATGAGTTTCTCAGGTGGAGCTAGTGGTAAAGAACCCACCTGCCAATGCAGCAGACATAAGAGACGTGGGTTCAATCCCTGGGTGGGGAAGACCCCCTGGAGGAAGGCATAGTAACCCACTCCAGTATTCTTGCCTAGGGAATTCCATGGACAGAGGAGCTTGGCGAGCTGCAGTCCAGGGAGTCGCAAAATGTCAGACATGACTGAAGTGACTTAGCACACATGCATGCATATAGTGGAATATTTCTCAGCCATAAAAAAAAATAAAATTCTGCCATTTGCAGCAATGTGGATGGACTTAGAGAATGTTGTGATTAGTGAAATGAGTCAGAGAAAGACAAATACTGTAGGATATCACTTTTATGTAGAATCTAAAAAATAATACAAATGAATGTATACACAAAACAGAAACAGATTCACAGACATAGAAAACAAACTAGTGGTTACCAAAGGGGGAAGGGAAAGGCAGGGCAAATTAAGAGTATGGGATTAAGAGATACAAACTACTACATATAAAATAGATAAACAAGAATATAGTGTACAGAACAAAGTATAATCATTAGCTTGTCAAAACTTCTAATGGAATATAATCTGTAAAAATAGTGAATAACAATACTGAACACCTAAAACTAATATAATATCATAAACCAAACATATACACTAAAAAAAAAAAACAGAAAAAAACAGCATATACAGATTCTGGAATCATACTGATCTGTATTCAAATTCTAATATGCTTATCAGATATATATCTTTGACAAGCTCCTTAACCTCTCAAAGCCTGTGTTATCATCTCTAAAGATGCAGACAGTGAGGCTTACTTCATAAAGCCGATATGAGGATTCCATGAAACAACATAGAAAAAGAGTCTGTCCATTGTCTATTATTTAGAAGATATTTAATAAATGTTACTTTCTTGTCTCTATGCTATCTTACTCCAGCACAAAGTGAGGATCAATCCAGTTTCACGTATATCAGAAAATATGAGAGTTGACTTGAATGTCCTTAGACAAGATACAGGAGGTAAAGGATCTTGCCCTACACCGTGAGTAAAGACAGATCTGTGCTGCCCCTTCATCACAAATATATCTGCCTGGAATGGCAACAGTGAGAGATACAGTATTCATTTATTTATTCAATATGTCATTTATTCAACAAATATTGGACCCTGTTAGCTTGGGCTACACAGACTAGACTGGAAGTTTGATTCTACAATTTGCCTGTACGGTGTTGAGCAAGTTGCCAAAGCTCCTTTATGCTTATTTTCATATCTTAACAGTTACTGTTTAGTCACTAAGTAGCGTCCAACTCTTTTACAGTCCCATAGACTGTAGCCCACCAGGTGCCTCTGTCCATGCGATTTTCCAGGCAAGAATACTGGAGTGGGTTGCCATTTTCCTTCTCCAGAGGATCTTCTCGACCCAGGGATCAAACTCGAATCTCCTGCATTGTAGGTGGATTATTTACTAGCTGAGCCACCTGGGAAGCCCATCTTAAAAGTGTGGATCATAATAATACCTACTTCCTGGGGTTCTTATGAGAAATAAATGCAATAATAAAGGGCAAGAACCATGCATGGAGTAAAAGTAGACCCTAATAGATATCATTCCCTTTCCCTCCATTCTGTGCTAGATTTTATTATATTCTGAAAAGCACAGCACAACCAGCCAAGAGTTAAACACATCTTGCTGGTTTAAAGACCAAATACACATGCTTCATCATGTGTACTTCCTCTGTTATTTTTGCTTAGTTCTGTACCTCTCTGCACTTCTGTGTTTCAACCAGAAATGCTGAGACAGCAGAAGGAAAGTGCTAGGATCTCTCTCTTGTCTGAATGAGAAATCCTGGCTGCTTTCTTACATTTGCAGTCCAATTGGTTTAGAGTCCTGCATTTTTACATAAAACCAAATATTACCTTGCTCTATCTAAAATTCAGTAAAATCCTCCAAACCCTTCATCCCTGGGACTCTCATGGTCAGGAAATTATTTATTTTTTTAATGCTGTGTCATTAAATGTGACACCGTGAAATGCAGTGTCTCAGAGTTACAGTGTAATCCATGTCTGTCTAGGAAGAGTTGAAGTTTACTTCTCAATGATAAAATTATATTTGAAAGAAGTAATCATGAGAAACATAAGTCTTCACATATATTATGTAACAGATAGTGCCCCTTTTGTGGGGGTTATCAGAGAATGATCTATCCTACATATGTGAATTTCAGATAAATGAAGTTTACAGGGACCCACTTCCTATTCCACTCACCCCAGCTTACTTAAAATGAGTTCTAGAAAGCAGAGAAGAAAATGCAGAAGGGGCCAAAGTCTGCATTATGAATTTAGAGCAGTTTAGATAGCCTGACTAGAGAAGATTAGGAAAAAGAAGCCACATCCTGGCCCAAGGCAGAAAGTGCTGCCAGATCCCCTCCCGTCTACCCCATCCTGCCTGGGGCAGACACTGCAGAACCATGGGGTACGGTCTCTGGCAGGAGGGGTAGAGCTATGGATGTCACGCTGCTGAGGTGTGGACACAGAAGCTTTGAAATTAGAAGTATCCTGAGTTGAGATTTTGTGTGGCTTTTCAGTCTAGTTAATTGATATAAAACTGAAAGATTCAAAGGAATTTGTTTTTAGGAGTCTTTAGGGTTACCAAGGGGCTTCCTTGGTGGCTCAGAAGGTAAAGAATCGGCCTGTGGTGCAAGAGTCTGGGGTTCGATTCCTGGGTTGGGAAGATCCCCTGGAGAAGGGAATGGCAACCCACTCCAGTATTCTTGCTAGGAGAATCCCATGGACAGAGGAGCCAGGTGGGCTACAGTCCATGGGGTTGCAAAGAGTCAGACACGACTGAGTGACAAACACACATACATACACACACAGGCTTACCGAGAGCTTTGGGGGCATCAATAGGCAATTGGAGGGGCCTCTCAAGTGGCTCAGTGGTAAAGAACCTGCCTGCAGTGCAGGAGATGCAGGAGATGCGGGTTTGATTCCTGGATTAGGAAGAGCCCCTGGAGAATGGCTGCCCACTCCAGTATTCTTGCTGAAGAATCCCATGGACAGAGGAGCCTGGCGGGCTACAATTCATGGAGTTGCAAGGAGTCCAACACAACTGAACTGACTGAGCCCACACACATGCAGACATAGGCAGCTGGAATGTGTCAAGAAGACTCTCAGAAAAAGAATTCTTAATGCGGCCTGCTCTGGGTTCTAATTTTTTTTTAAGGGGGAAGCAAAAAGAGTCTCTACACTGAATCTCCAAGGAAGAATAGGAGATTCTAATTCTGGACAACCAGAGCTATCTGAATTTATAGAGATTTGCTTGTGCTCACCCTAGACACTGATGAGGGTAAGGAATTCCAACACATTTCAATATTTTAGATGCAAAACATTTGGAATTTTACCTCTCTGCTTCCTAGACTAAAAGATAAAAACATAATCTAACCTGATTTTAATGACACAATGACCATTTAAAACTCCATTTCCTATATGACTCAGGGAATTCAAACTGGAGCTCTGTAAGAACCTAGAGGGGTGGGAAAGGGTGGGAGGTGGGAGAGAGGTTTAACAGCAGGGGACCTATGTACACCTGTGGCTAATTCATGTCGATGGATGGCAGAAATCAAACCAATATTTTAAAGCAATTGTCCTTCAATTAAAAATAAATACATTTTTTTAAAAAACTCCCATTTCTATTTTAAGAAGGGCTTCTAAGGCAATGAGACCCAGATTCTGTATCAAGCATCCTCAGCCTATTTTTATGTTTTTGCTTTGTTTTTTTTGTTTGTTTGTTTGTTTGTTTGGGTTTTTTTTGTATCTTTGTTCTTAGTCTCAGCTTTTATTTCTGGTGATTAAATATTTCTACATTTAGAAATTTCTCCTTCCCTTTTTATTTTCTTATGATCTGAAAATATTAAACTAATGACATTTATTTGAACTGTAACTCACACAGGAACAAAAAGAAACTAAGAAAAAAAATTCTTATAAGCACATAGGCTTTAGGGCTATGTGCTCTCTATTTTGGTGGGCTTTGAGACTTTTTTTGCTTATTTCTAAGGGCTTGAACATTCCAGATAGATGCATCTAAAGATAAATAACCCTTGAATTAAATGCACTAGATAAATATTACCCCACACTTGCTTGATTCTTTCTCAACCCTACATTTACTCTAGCAATAAATCCTATCAGATTTACCTTGAAAATGATTTAGAGTCCAGCCATGTTTTACCACTTCCACTGCTACTATTGCAGCCTAAACCATCATCTTCTCTCACCTGGATTATTGCAATCTCTCCTAACCTATACTATGCTTCTGCCTTTGGTTCCCTTCAGGCTGTGGAACCCAGCCAGAATTTGTGTGTGTGTTAGTTGCTCAGTTGTGTCTGACTCTTTGTGACTCCATGGACTGTAGCCCACCAGGCTCTACTGTCTATGGAATTCTCCAGGCCAGAATACTGGAGTGGGTAACCATACCCTTCTCCCAGGGATCTTCCAGACCCAAGAATTGAACCTGCATCTCCCACATTGCAGGCAGATTTTTTTACAGTCTGAATCACCAGGTCCAGCCAGAATTGCCCCATAAAAATGCCATGTATGGTTTCTTCAACTATTTTGTAATATTTTTTAAGAATAGGAGCTTGACGTTTCCTCTGAAATCAGGAACAAGACGAGGGTGCCCACTCTTACCACTACTATTCAACTTAGCTTTGGAAGTCCTAGCCACAGCAATCAGAGAAGAAAAATAAATAAAAAGGATCCAGACTAGAAAAGAAGAAGTAAAACTCTCACTGCAGATGACATAATCCTCTACATAGAAAACCCTAAAGACACCACCAGAAAATTACTAGTGCTAATCAATGAACATAATAAAATCACAGGATATAAAATTAATACACAGATATCCCTTGCATTCCTATACACTAACAATGAAACAAACAGAAAAAGAAATTAAGGAAACAATCCCATTCACCATTGCAATGAAAAGAATAAAATACTTAGGAATGCTGCTAAGTCACATCAGTCGTGTCCGACTCTGTGAGACCCCATAGACGGCAGCCCACCAGGCTCCTCCATCCCTGGGATTCTCCAGGCAGGAACACTACACTGGAGTGGGTTGCCATTTCCTTCTCCAATACATGAAAGTGGAAAGTGACAGGGAAGTCGCTCAGTCGTGTCCGACTCTTATCGACCCCATGGACTGCAGCCTACCAGGCTCCTCCATCCATGGGATTTTCCAGGCAAGAGTACTGGAGTGGGGTGCCATTGCCTTCTCCTACTTAGGAATAAATTTACCTAAAGAAACAAAAGACCTATATATAGAAAACTATAAAACACTGATGAAAGAAATCAAAGATTATACAAATAGATGGAGAAATATACCATGTTCATGGATGGAAAGAATCAGTATAGTGAGTATACTACCCAAAGCAATCTATAGATTCAATGCAATCCCTATCAAGTTACCAATGGTATTTTTCACAGAACTAGAACAAATAATTTCATAATTTGTATGGAAACACAAAAACCTTGACTAGCCAAAGCAATCTTGAGAAAGAAGAATGGAATAGGAGGAATCAAACCTTCCTGACTTCAGAATATACACAAAGCTACAATCATCAAGACAGTATGGCAGTGGCTCAAAGACAGAAATACAGATCAATGGAACAAAATAGAAAGTCCAGAGATAAGTCCACGCATCTACAGACAACTTATCTTTGACAAAGGAGGCAAAAATATACAGTAGAGTAAAAACAGTCTCTTTAACAAGTGGTGCTGGGAAAACAGTCAACCACATGTAAAAGAATGAAACTAGAACACTTTCTAACACCATGCAAAAAAGTAAACTCAAACTGGATTAAACATCTAAATGTAACACCAGAAACTATAAAACTTTTAGAGGAAAGCACAGGCAGAACACTCTCTGACATTAATCACAGCAGGATCCTCTATGACTCATCTCCCAAAGTAATGGAAATAAAAACAAATATAAACAAATGGGACCTAATTAAACTTAAAAGCTTTTGTACAACAAAGGAATGTATAAGCAAGGTGAAAAGGCAACCTTCAGAATGGGAGAAAATAATAGCAAACAATTGATGAAGAATTAATCTCCAAAATATATAAGCAGCTCATGCAGCTCAATACCAGAAAAACAAACAACCCAATTAAAAAGTGGGCAAAAGAACTAAACAGACATTTCTCCAAAGAAGACATACAGGTGACTAATAAACACATGCAAAGATGCTCAACATCACTCATTATTAGAGAAGTGCAATTCAAAACTACAATGAGGCATCATCTCATGCCGGTCAGAATAGCCATCATCAAAAAGTCTACAGACAATAAATGCTGGAGAGGGTGTGGGGAAAAGGGAACCCTCTCAAACTGTTGGTGGGAATGCAAAGTAGTAGAGCCATTATGGAGAAAAATGTGAAGATTCCTTAAAAAACTGGGAATAGATCTGCCATATGACCCAGCAATCCCACTGCTGGGCACATACACTGAGGAAACCAGAACTGAGAGACACATGTACCCCTGTGTTCATTGAAGCAATGGTTACAACAGCTAGGACATGGAAGCAACTTATATGTCCATTGGCAGACGAATGGATAAGGAAGTTGTGGTACATATACACAATGGAATATTACTCAGTTATAACAAAGGAACACATTTGGGTCCATTCTAATGAGGTGGATGAAACTGGAGCCTATTATACAGAGTGAAGTAAGTCAGGAAGAAATAAGAATATTGTACATTAATGCAGATATATGGACTTTAGAAAGATGGTAATGAGGATCCTATGTGCAAGGCAGCAGAGACACAGATATAAAGAACAGACTTTTGGACTCTGTGGGAGAAGGTGAGGGTGAGATGATTTGAGAGAATAGCATTGAAACATGTATATTACCATATGAAAAATAGATTACCAGTGCAAGTTTGATGCATGAAGCAGGGCACTCAAAGCCAGTGCTCTGGAACAACCCAGAAGGATAGGGTAGGGAGGGAAATGGGAGGAAGGTTCAGGATGGGGGGACACATGTACACCTGCAGCTGATTCATGTCAATGTATAACAAAAATCATCACAATATTGTAAGATAATTATCCTCCAATTAAAATAAATTAATTAAAAAAAAAAAGAACAGGAGCTTGAGCATATCTCTCTACCATCATTAAATTTAATGATGGTCTGTTCATAGTGAGCTTCTATTAAATGCTCTTTAACAAGCTCAGCAGTTAAGCGACTAGCACTAGATATGTTTCCTGCCTTGCTTTCCAATTATCCACATCAGAGCCTTCTCCTGGGCAGAGTCAAAACAAATACCACCTCTACTGTAAAATTAAATCATGTTATCATGTAGGGTCAATGAATGAAGACCTGAAGTCATTCTGTATTGGCTAGTGATCAACTCATTTTTCTGAAAGTCCTTCTGAAGCAGGCTTATAATGGGTATAAACTGCCAGATAATAATCCAGAAAAGATACAAATGAAACACTGTTTTTAACATACAAAGCAAGTGGGTATGTTACTTGACAATTTGCCAACAACCACTGTACCCATTATCCATGGTTCTGTTATAAATTCCTTTGTTTCTAAAGGACTAATGACAAATTTGTTCATTGTCAGAGTTATCAATATGGAGCTTCGGAATCCACCATGTAAAGAAAGAGGGGCAGAAAATGAGTTCAACCTGATTCCAATAAGAATATATGAAGAATACTGTATGAGGAATTCCTATGAAATATAAAGCTTTTACATGGAAGAGATTTTAAAATATATTTTTAAATGTCTATCAAAAACTTTACATAAAACATGGAAAGAGATTAATTTATATGTTATATAAAATGCTTTATAATATGTGCTCATAATATATATAAAACATACACATTGATAAGAATGAGCAAAAATATGAACAATTTATAAAAATTAGAAATATAGTTAGAAAATAAATATGTGAGGAAAATATTTTGCCTTGATTTGATGTAAGTTTCATTATTTTTTGTCTCTCTCTCCTTTGAGTAAATAGCTGATAAATTCCCTACAGACAAGTATGTTGTGTTTACTTCTCTGTATTTGAAGTGGTTGATTTGTCCATGTCATTGGCACAGTGCATAAGAGCAGGTGTGTGTGTCTTAAACTCTGGTTCCACCACTTACTTGATTGCCACTTCAGGTAATTTACTTCACTTCTTTTTTTTTTTACTTCACTTCTCTATAGATCAGCTTTATCATGAACAGAAAGGGAAGAATAGTATCTTCTTCACGAAGTCCTTGTAAGGATTAAATAAATTAATACATGTAAAACACTAAATTAACACCTCCCCATGGTAAATACTATTCCAAATATTGCCTCTTATGATGTTCATAGTGGGCTTCCCTGATAGCTCAGTTGGTAAAGAATCTGCCTGCAATGCAGGAGACCCCAGTTTGGTTCCTGGATCAGGAACATCCACGGCAGAAGGGATAGGCTACCCACTCCAGTATTCTTGGGCTTCCGTTGTGGCTCAGCTGGTAAAGAATCCACCTGCAATGCGGGCAACCTGGGTTCAATCCCTGGGTTGGGAAGATCCCCTGGAGAAGGAAAGGCTACCCACCCCAGTATTCTGGCCTGGAGAATTCCATGGACTGTATAGTCCATGGGGTCACAAAGAGTCGGACATGACTGAGGGACTTTTAACTTTCACTTTCAAGATGTTCATAGCACCAAAAGATGCAACATAGTAGAATGAGTGATTTCTATTCTAACAGGAATGTTTTTATGGTTGAAAGACATGAAAACCATATCCCAGAATTTAGAGGACCATTTGCTAAGTAAAATGTGAAGGATCTATGACAAACAGTCACCATGTAGTGCATGAACTACTGACAAATGACTGACAATTATTTAGAATTTAGAGAAGGGACTATCACAGAGGAATGGAATGGTGGGGGAAGGAGTCACTTAAGAGGTAAAAATTGAGTAGAACTTTAAAAACAAGTTGCAAAGAGGTAAGAAAAGAGTCTAGGCAAAAAGAAAGGTTCACTCAAAACCCAGGAAGAGAAAAACCATGGCAGAAGCCAGTGACTAAACAATTCTGGTTGGAATAGACAGTTGAAAGGACAATGTGTCAAAACAAAGCAAAAACCAAATTCCATATTTTGTCATATCGAATGTTCACACAAAATCATTTCTATACATTTTAATTAGTTGCTACAGTTTCCACTAGTGACTGGAATAACCACAGCCAAGGCCCAGAGTTAAATATGCAGCATATTTTCAGCATATATGTTTCTTTACTTCAAGAAGAACTCATGATCGTTGAACATTTCCTTCATCAGATGGTGTGCTGAGCTCTAAAGGGGCTTCCCACGTGGCACAATGGTGAAAAATCTGCCTGCCAATTCAGGAGATGCAAGAGATGTATGTTCAATCTTTAGATCCCTAGGTTGGGAAGATCCCCTGGAGTAGGAAATGACAGCCCACTCTAGTATTCTTGCCTGGAAAATTCCATAAATAGAGGAGCCTGACGGATTACCGTCTATAGGGTTGCAGAGTTGGACACAACTGAGCAAGCACACACACTGAGCACTATATTTGTTTCAGTATTCTATTTAAATTAAAAGAAATTCATGCTGTTCTATGCTAGACCATATTTCACAGATTAAATTATTATATGAAAATATTAAATATATTCGAGTTGAGTAGCTCACCCAGTGTCCACGATCATTGTCACAGAGGGAATTTAAACAGCTCTGCTCTCAGCTGCTATAATAACATCGTCCATAGGATCTTCTTTCATTAGATTTTTCTTGATAATTTTTTCTGCGGCATGTGTCCCCTCAGGTGCTCAGATTTTCTGTTATCCTGAGGCTTTTTATTTTTGCTGGGCTTTGGACATAGTTTTTTTAGTTGGGGCTCTGGTTGTTCTTTATATAGGTATTGTCTTGACCAACATTACGTAGTTTCCATCAGCTGCAGTAACTTCCTTAACACCTATAATCACTATCAGATTTGCATTCATATACTCACACTAATTTCCAGATGTTTTGTGGTTAAAACATTTTCCATAGCACGAATTATCATTATATGTACTAACTTTCCCAGTAACATAAGCCAAAAATAAAAAACTGTACTAGAGACAAATGAGACTAACTTCAACTGATTACAACAATCATTATCACTATACCCATAGTGGGAGATATGACTGGAAAGGTGAATTAAAATGTTAATTTGACTGTCTAGTAAAAGAGGGTGAATTTTACATTATAGCCTTAAGGATCCTTAAAAAGTTTTTGAGTGGGACAGGGAAATGCTGAAGTCAACATTTTAGGAAGAAAAACTTGATGTTGCTGTACAAGAAACTGAAGGAAAAAGAAACTAAAAGGCAAACATCTAGGAGACAATAACCCCAGGACTGAGTATGAAAAACATTTTTTAAAAAGGTAAAAGCAACATTACCTATATTACCTATATTGGATATTTGGCTTAAGAGTAAGACAGAACATATGAGTCCTACCAAAATGATGATCATGCTCATAAACTGACTGTAAAAGACACCATTTCCATGTTTAGCTGTCAACTAGGAAGCTTAATCCCATAGATTTAGCATCAACTTCCATACAGAGGAAATGACTTCCATCAGGTCCCTTCTCTACATCCTTGGAGCTCATGAACCTAACCGCCAATACTCCTCCACCTCTAACACACACACACACACACACACACACACACACGATATCTTCATGGTCCTATGTTTCATTGTAGTTTCTTCCACACGAAAGACAATCAACCCATTTATTGAGCACCCACTATAGCTGCTGTGAAAGAAAGTGAAAGTCACTCAGTCGTGTCCAACTCCTTGAGACCCCATGGACTAGACAGTCCATGGAATTCTCCAGGCCAGAATACTGGAGTGGGTAGCCTTTCCCTTCTCCAGGGGATCTTCCCAACCCAGGGATTGAACCCAGGTCTCCCTTATTGTGGGTGGATTCTTTACCAGCTGAGCCAAAAGGGAAGCCCAATAATACTGGAGTGGGTAACCTATCCCTTCTCCAGGGGATCTTCCTGACCCAGGAATTGAACCAGAGTCTCCTGCATTACAGACAGATTCTTTGTCAACTGAGCTACCAGGGAAGCCCACACAGCTGCCATATCTTGATCATATTGCCAAATCTTTGAACTAAGCCTATGGTAGGTAATAAATATTATCCCTACATTAGAGAAGAAAAAAGCAAAGGGGAACTAAAAAGCCTCTTGATGAGGGTGAAAGAGTAAAGTGAAAAAGCTGGCGTAAAACTCAACATTCGAAAAAAACTAAGATCGTGGCATCTGGTCCCATCAGTTCAGTTCAGTGAACTGAACTGAACTGATGGGACCAGATGCCACGATCTTAGTTTTTTTGAATTCAGTTCAGTCGCTCCATCATGTCCAACTCTTTGCCACCCCATGAATCACAGCACGCCAGGCCTCCCTGTCCATCACCAACTCCCGGAGTTCACTCAGACTCAGGTCCATCGAGTCAGTGATGCCATCCAGCCATCTCATCCTCTGTTGTCCACTTCTCCTCCTACCCTCAATCTTTCCCAGCATCAGAGTCTTTTCCAATGAGCCAACTCTTCGCATGAGGTGGCCAAAGTACTGGAGTTTCAACTTTAGCATCATTCCTTCCAAAGAAATCCCAGGGCTGATCTCCTTCAGAATGGACTGGTTGGATCTCCTTGCAGACCAAGGGACTCTCAAGAGTCTTCTCCAACACCACAGTTCAAAAGCATCAATTCTTCGGCGCTCAGCTTTCTTCACAGTCCAACTCTCACATCCATACATGACCACTGGGAAAACCATAGCTTTGACTAGACGGACCTTTGTTGACAAAGTAATGTCTCTGCTTTTGAATATGCTATCTAGGTTGGGCATAACTTTCCTTCCAAGGAGTAAGCATCTTTTAATTTCATGGCTGCAGTCACCATCTGCAGTGATTTCGGAACCCAAAAAAATAAAGTCTGACACTGTTTCCACCGTTTCCCCATTTATTTCCCATGAAGTGATGGGACCAGATGCCATGATCTTCGTTTTCTGAATGTTGAGCTTTAAGCCAACTTTTTCACTCTCCACTTTCACTTTCATCAAGAGGCTTTTGAGTTTCTCTTCACTTTCTGCCATAAGGGTGGTGTCATCTGCATATCTGAGGTTATTGATATTTCTCCTGGCAATCTTGATTCCAGCTTGTGCTTCTTCCAGCCCAGCATTTCTCATGATGTACTCTGCATATAAGTTAAATAAGCAGGGTGACAATATACAGCCCTGACGTACTCCTTTTCCTATTTGGAACCAGTCTGTTCTTCCATGTCCAGGTCTAACTGTTGCTTCCTAACCTGCATATAGGTTTCTCAAGAGGCAGGTCAGGTGGTCTGGTATTCCCATCTCACTTCATGGCAAATAGATGGGGAAAAAATGGAAACACTGACAGACTATTTTTTGGGCTCCAAAATCACTGCAGACGGTGACTGTAGTTATGAAATTAAAAGACACTTGCTCCTTTGAAGAAAAGCTATGATAAAGCTAGACAGCATATTACAAAGCAGAGATATCACTTTGCCAACAAAGGTTCATATGGTCAAAGCTATGGTTTTTACAGTAGTCATGTACAGATGTGAGATGTGGACCATAAAGAAGGCTGAGCACCAAAGAATTGATGCTTTTGAACTGTGGTGCTGGAGAAGACTCTTGAGATCCCTTGGAGATACCAAGGAAATCAAACCAGTCAATCCTAAAGGAAATCAGTCCTGAATATTCATTGGAAGGACTGATGCTGAAGCTAAAGATCCAATACTTTGGCCACCTGATGCAAAGATTCGACCCACTGGAAAAAACTCTGATGCTGGGAAAGACTGAGGGCAGGAGGAGAAGGAGGAGACTGAGGATGAGATGCTCAAAGGAATCAAAGGACATGAGTTTGAGCAAACTCCAGGAGATAATAAAGGACAGGGAAGCCAGGTATACTGTAGTCCATGGAGTGGCAGAGAGTCGGACATGACTGAGTGACTGAACAACAGAGGAAGAAAGTGGAGCTCAGAGAGATTAAGGGACTTGATCTAGCACCAGAGCTGGAATAACAGAGACCAAAAAAAAAAAGAAAACAACTTTCACTTCAAGAATATTCTGCTCTTTGTGAAACATATTCAGATTCTTACTTCTTTGCCTCCTAAAATCTCTCATCAATGGCGAATGGAGTTTTTCAGGCACATCTTCTTAGATAACATTATTTGATCCTGTTAGGCCTAACTTGGGTATGAAGAAATCTTTCTCCCAAAATACCAGCTTCCTCAACATTCCCTGTAATTGTCAAGATCTCTGCTTCCTTGAAGAGTGTGCTTACTCATCCTTTCTCAAGAAAGTAGTCCTAAATGCTTATCTCTACCACATCTGAAATCATACTTTTGGAAAGACAAGGAGGGGCAGAGAAATAGCAAAAGCAGCTAAAGTTCAATCCATATCTAAGACATTCTTATCTATTCACAGAGAAAATCCCATTCATGTTGATGTTGGCTGTTTACGTGACACAGATCTGACTTACTAACCTGGATGAATACTAAATGCCTGAAAATGGTTCTATCTAAAGAATGAACTGAGAGTAGTGCCCATGGACTCCATTGGTTCATGAGAATATCCTGATTTCTGTCCCTCTCCCTGCAATGACCAGGCACTAAAGGTTCACCTGAGGTGATTATTTCAGAGGGTCCAGCTGAAATTCTTTTGCAAAAGTTTGTCTATCTCTAGTCTATCATCTTCAGATACGAAAATATTTAGGAAACTCTGAGGAAAAAATCATAACATATTCATTATCCATCTAATGTTTTTATCCTCTCTTCCAGGCCCAGAAAGTTATTTCAGTGTTTCCTTCTAGAGTGTGTGTATGTTGAGGGGAAAGGAGAGGATTTACTTTCACCACAACAAATATGAAGGTGAAACTCTTGAGAATACTGGCACTGGGTCACTAGCTTTACCTGAAGATTAAAAACCTACATGAAACAGATAATGGTCTATTTTACATATATTTCCCCTAGCTCACCAAAATGATTGTCTTCAGAGTTTATGTTCATTATTCCTTCACTGTCTCCCCTGCAATCGAGTTCTCTGAATAAATACAGGGGTTGAGTTACAATTAAAAATAATGAGACTCCACTGGGCCAGTATCCTTGCATGAAATAAAAGGGTGCAGGCTAATTGCAGGAGCAGAGCTGTTATAGTTTTTTTTCCTCCCATTGAGCTTCACTTTGATTGGTGGATTGGCACTTTAAATAAAGGTTTCAGGTCTTCCCTGAATGAGAGATACAGAGTGAGTCCCAGGCACAGTCCAGAAAAAATTTTTAGTCTTCTTTTCTTAGAACTATCTTGGTTGGCATCGCAAGGCAATGAGAGCACAGTGCATGCCAGCATTGAAGGTAAAATGTGATTTTATGATTTCCATGTGATTCCTGCAAGTTCTTTTCTCCTATCTCCAGGCAGCTTTTATAAAGAGGTTTTATCTTCATTTGTCACCATAAGCTGAATAATAGCTTATGGTGAACCATTATTAGCATGTTCCCAAGAAGACATGCCTAATACCCTTTCAGCTAAGGGAAAAAGACTTGTCTTTCGACTTTTTTGTTATTTGTGATTATTAGTGACAGTATTAAATTTGGAAAGGTATAGAAAGTTGAGCAAATCTTCTGACTAGTCAGATTTCTGTTCGTGTAAATGTAAAGTGCCTTTTGAGTTCACAGAATAAATGAGAGATAATTCATTTTAGAAAGAGGAAAACTCTATTTAGAGGCATATTTTACACTAATATCAAAGGAAATTAAAATATTTAGTTCATTTTTATTTTTAAAAGATAATTTTTGGCATGGTTTCCTGGATAAGCTAAACATAGAATGGTATACCCTTTATACCCGCACATAAAGGTTTGTTATGAAATGACAGTTGGTTGTGTTACATTTTAAAATGTATTTCAAAATTTACTCTGGAAGCAAACAAAGTATAAAATTCTGTGACTCAAACTTTGTAGATGAACATTTCACATAGTGGAAGGGATTTTTTAATTCATAATATATTTTATGAAATGAAATTATAGAATATTCATGGAAGTGTTCCCACATGTTCATTTAGGTGGTAGCTTTGTTTAAAAAAATCATTTAGAAATTTTTAAATTCTTCCTCAATTCATTCTAAAAATTAGTTGTTTAGCAATATTTAGTTGTTTTGATTTTGAACCTAGTCGTTTG
Organism: Bos taurus; assembly: GCF_002263795.3. NCBI lineage: Eukaryota > Metazoa > Chordata > Mammalia > Artiodactyla > Bovidae > Bos > Bos taurus. Next base: position 85,969,001 of record NC_037333.1, read on the forward strand.
GAAAAGCAGAGATTTGGCTGATGGAAATATTGTCTTTAAACCATTCTGAGATAAAAATTCATCTGATTTGATTCTCCAATCCAACTCTGTTTCAGATCCCACTTTTCAAAATGAAGGACATGATACTGATCCTGTGCCTCCTGAAAATGAGTTCTGCAGTGCCGGTAAGTCAGTCCTCTGGGGGTACCCTCGTAGAGACATCACCAGACACGAGACAACACTGAAGGACCTAGCTGAGTGTCCACAAAGGGACTCATTGGGATTAATCCGGTAGTATCTTCCTATTGAGTGAAAAGTTATAGCTGCCTAGATGTCAGCCTTTACCATTCAAAAAGAAACTAAAAGTGAAAGTTGTAGATTCTCAGTCTATCTGATTCTTTGCAACCCCATGGACTATAGCCTGCAAGGTTCCTTTGTCCATGGAATTCTCCAGGAAAGAATATTTCAGTGGATTACCATTCCCTTCTCCAGGGGATCTTTCCTGGAGATGGAACCTGGGTCTCCTGCATTGCACACAGGCTCTTTATCACTAAGCCACAGGGAAAAGCCTTACCAACCAAAAGCAATAGCCAAATATGTAATTTTCCTATTCACAAAGATATTTTAAATATTCCAAAGACAACTCCTATTATTCAACTCAGAGTTATAAGATGTATGTGGTCTCCAATGATGTCACAGCACAGATTTATTATCAACTACCTGCTATCATTATGAAAGTGAAATGGAAAAAAGAAATTTCTCCAAAAAAGTAAGGTACATTTTCTTCTTCATTTTTAAAAGAACAATATTAGCCAAATTCCCGTGATTACAAAACTGAGCTAAGTAATTCCATTTGAAGCTAGCAATTACCAACAGATTTGCTTTATAGGGAGATATTGTGTGACCGAAAGCTTAAGTTTCTTAAATGAAAACATGCCATGGCAATGGAGCTAATTGTGTGTTAGAGTCCTGCACGTGGCACATTCTCTCATATACTTAGATGATTTCATACGAATACCATCCTTTGAGCACTGAACTACTCCCATCAATAGTATGTGATTCAGTTTACATGAAGACTTTATTCAGCTGCTACATGAATTTGGAAAACATTGACTAAGCACCTGCCATGAATCCAGCAACATGCTGGAATTGGAGACATGAAGATAAATGTGACGTGGTCTCTTGAGAACCCTGTAAGTGGCCTCAAATGAACTTTAAATATTTAAGTTTCTTGAGACAAAAGTTCTTTGGGTGTCTTAAACTATTTTGGAAAGGAGGGGTGGCAGTGAAAACTGATTACTAGGGTGAAAACCTCCATTCTACAGATAAAAAGTGTCTATGCCACTGCTCAGTGTGAATTTTAAATGAAAAAAGAAAACTGAAGTTGCCACCTTAGCTGACCTTTGTATGATACTGACACGGGGGTCACCTCAGCCACCAACCGTCAATCTAACACCTTGACACTCTTGGAACCTATGATGGTGCACAACTGTGTCAATCAGGTCCACTCCAAGAAAGTGGAGGATTTGCTTAGGATTGTCAACTGACTGCCTGCCCAATCAGATGTTCTTTTACTTCCCACTGGGGAAGATATCCTCTGTCTACATTCATGTAAATATTGTTCATTAATGCATGACTTAGATAAATAGAAGCAAAGTGTTCTTTGTCCTGTAGTTGAATATGTTCCTGTTACCTTATTTTCGTACTGGCCAAAAGAAGGGTCAACTCTCACATTCCCTAAAGTTCTGAACAATTTGCTCACCACACACACATATCACTCTTTTTGCCTACACAGCTAACTTTTTTCTCTTCTTGGAGTATTTGCTACACATTTATAGCTCCTTTCCTTCTATCCATTTGCAAAACTGAATTATTTGGAGAAATTTGCACCATGACTCACATGATGGGATTTTCCGTGTGTTAAAAAGTAAGAAAGTGGATAAAATATGTTTAGAAAAATGTTCCTGAAATTCTTGCTCACAGAGGAAAACTATGTACTTGTGTGTTTTTCTATTTTAAATGTGTAAGGAAGTGTCTCGTCATTAAAAAAAAAAGGGTGGTGAGTTTCTCTTGAAAGAGAACACCAATTATTCTTATTTCCATTTAGGCGTTTCCTCAGCAACCTGGGATACCAGGCATGGCTAGTTTGAGCCTTGAGGTATGTATTGTCAGAGTATTTACATACAATCATTACATTGGTTTGTTTCTGATAAGAGAGAAATACAAGGGCTGTTTCTCAGTTTGCTGAGCCAGAAGTCAGTGGTTGTCCTCCTGTGAAGTTCTAGAGAAGTTTATGACATTTATTAGAGCCTCACCTTATAATTTTACTGCAGTTTTAAATTTTTAGGCGTTTTGGGCTTTAGAACACCATCTGTATGCAAATCAAAGCAATACTAATATTTAATACTTAATACATTAATTAAAACACATTGTTCTGAATTCACAAATGGTTTATACTTAGTTCCTTCTCATTACAGTGTATGATAAAGTTCTGATGAGGAAAGTTTATCTTACAAAATTAATTGTATATGAGGTCTGTAAACAGCATTAACACTGTAAGATGCTACCTCCTGCATAGACTCTGTTTGTCTTATTGCAGTTCTTATAACTAATATATACTCTGCTTAGAAAATCCCAGCAAAATAGAAATGTTTCAGGTATCACAGTAAAAAGTATACACAGTTAAGAATAGAAAAATGTTTATGAGATTACAAATTTTTCACAAGGTCTTACAAAATTTATTTATATCATGACAGTCTAAGGGTAATCGATACTTGTATGTGCTAGCTTTTTTCACATGGAAGCCAGTTTCATTGAGTTACTTTTTTTCTTACTTTCTAGCTTAACCTCAACTCAAAGCCTTCTAAACCTCTCCCCAGGAAAAAATGAAACTGACTTCCTGTAGAATTGGCAGCATTCTTGACCATCTGTCTAGATACTTACCATTTTCCCCAGTATTTTTTATATTTATTATTCTGAGGGCTTTTTTTTTTAATTTGGGAAAGAGGTAGGGTTGTTTTGTTTTGATTTGCTTTAGTTTGTTTGCCTGTGTGTGTGCGTGTTTTTTTTCCAAATGTCTCTTTGGGCTGGATTTGTAAAAGGCAAAGTAAATTAAATGGGAGGAAAAGAGTCAATGAGACAATGCCTTCATGATTACATTGATATTTCAGTTGAATGGGCTATTTTTCCATGTTTCAATATGACCTGCACTTAAATATTATCTCTTTTAATTAATGATAAAAAGTAAGCTCACTATTTTAATAGCAATAATAACAACAATGGCAGAATCATGTTTAACATTTCCACTTTTTAGTGATGATTTGTGTCTCCTATCTTATTCAAATTGACCCACCCCAAACTTTGTCTTAATATTATAATATGTTGAAAAATCAATTGTGTCATACACAAAAGGAACATATGTGGCAAACACTAACTGAGTTTTCTTTTTCTTGATAGACAATGAGACAGTTGGGAAGCCTGCAGGGATTAAACCTGCTTTCTCAGGTAATCGTATTTTCAAATATTTCTTTTGTTTTGTTTTGTTGTTTTTAATTTTATTTATTTTAAAACTTTACATAATTGTATTAGTTTTGCCAAATATCAAAATGAATCCGCCACAGGTATACATGTGTTCCCCAAATATTTCTTATTGTAAATATTCATGGTATTTGTGGTAGTGATATTAGCAGCAGCATTGTAATTCATAAAATTTGTTTGTGAATAAACAATATCCTAACTACTAAAAGAGCAAAAAGGAACTGAAATAACCTACAACAAAATAAGGACCTAGAATGGGATAGGAGGAAAAAATAAAAATAATGTTGAATTTTCTTTAGTACAAAAAAAATTATTTTTTATATTATCATTTTTATTATACAGCCCAAAATATGAATGCTTCTTAAAAAGCAAAATCTCAAACAAGTTTATGGAAATATTGCAGACTGGCTCAGAATAGAAAGCAAATCTATTGGAAGACTTTATCCACATTAATGAATATCTCTCTTACTTTTGCTATTTCTGCACTTTCAGTGATCTTTTTAGAAAATGAAAACCAAGACAACACTGAAATATAATTATACAATTTTTTTCCTCCATGTCTTTAGTATTCAAGATTTGGCTTTGGGAAATCATTTAATTCTTTGTGGATGAATGGTCTTCTCCCACCACATTCCTCCTTCCCATGGATGAGACCAAGGGAACATGAAACTCAACAGGTAAGTTAGTTGCATCAACATGTCTGAAACTTCAAGCTTTAAAATAATCCTCTACTTGCTTTCTCTAAGTTGTCCTATACTAACCACAGACAGGTAACATTAATGAATACAAAAAAAAACCCAAGTAAAATAAATCAAAATCTATAACTGTTTTTAGACCTTAGGAAACTTTAAAATGAAATGGGGTCCAGAATTTCAACCCATTTTGTATATCTATTTCAAATGGGAAGTTATGGCTTCCAAAATAAAAGAGACCTATGTTAAAGATATGAACAGTAATAATAAATAAACTAGACTCAAAATGAAAGCAGGCTATATCCTGGAAAAATCTAATTTTAGTCAAGATTTCCTAAATACTAAAAGACACATTTAAAATGATGCCAAAGTCCTAGTTAAAACACCATGAGCCCTGTAGCAATTAATAAATATATTAATCAGTTAATTATTATTTATTTGGTGCCTAATAAATACATAAGCCAAACGATAGATTGGCTTTCACTCCACAGATTGGGAGTGAAAGTGAAGTCATTTAAGAATGGCTCTAATGTTTATGAAATTTCACATCAGATTAGGGGAAAAGACAAAACAACACATTACAAGGTGCTGAGTTGTGAGGTATAAGCAATGAATTAAGTGTAAGTACTAATGAAAGCCAGGAGTTTAGAGATGGGAAATGCTTGAAGAGGTAAATCAGAGTTCACACTGTGGTGAAACTTCTAAGCCACTTTGAAGTGGCTGCAACCAATTTAAAAATCATAGGGAACTATTCACAACAGGTCATTTCAAAGAGGAGCAACCAAGCATGGTTGCTTGAACAGGAAGCTTTGATTTCAGATGATTTTCCACAACAAACAGCATTACTGACCAAGCTACATTTAGTGGGACAGTAAATTATGTTAAGGGTGATTCTTTCTCCATATAATTATTTCCAAATTGAATTCATGATGCCAGAATTCAATTGATATTTTACTTGGTTATCTTTTCTCTTTCCAAAAAAATTTTATCATCTATCATGTGCCAGGAACTTAGAAGCTAGTTAAGTCCTGGAGCTATGAAGATAAATAAGACAGAGTATTCTGTATTAGTTGAATAAGGGATAAAGTCATGACATAAATCATTGTAATCCACTGAGAAGATGGTAACACAGAAATACACAGAGGCAGTTGGAGGAACCCAGAGGAGGAAATGGCTCATTCCACCCAGAAGTTCACATAGCTTCCCATCTACGTAAGCAGTGGTAGTCAGTCCCAGTGGAAGCAAAGGAGGTAGACACCTACCAGTCTTACCCAAATAACATTGCCTTTAAACAAATAGATGCTTTCTATGTAACACAACTTCACGGCAAGTCCCATAGACTCTCTTTCAAGTACAAAGTTCCCCAAGACCTTTCGCTTTAAAATTCTAGACCCCACAGTTCAGTGAGCCATCACTTCCTGACGCTCCTTTCAAATTTCTCTGCAGTATGAATATTCTTTGCCTGTGCATCCCCCACCTCTCCCATCGCAGCCATCCCTGCAGCCTCAACAGCCAGGACAGAAACCTTTCCTCCAGCCCACCGTTGTCACCTCCATGCAGAACGCAGTCCAGAAGGGCGTACCTCAGCCTCCGATTTACCAGGGACATCCGCCCTTGCAGCAAGCAGAGGGGCCGATGGTTGAACAGCAGGTGGCGCCATCAGAAAAGCCACCAACGACCGAGGTACCTCCTTTCTCTGAAGTCCTGTCAGGATCATCCATTAACTTAGTGAACGAAAACCGATTTGCAGAGCACATTTAAATACTCAGAGCTTTGGGTATAATGAACGAAAATACAAATATGTGTCCAAGCAATTGACATATTTGGGAGTAGAACATAGATATCCATTCCTGCCCTCTCCCATCTGAGATGGGGGGTATGGGTTCTAAAAGATCCTGTTCCTATAAAACTGGTCTCTTAGTTGCAAAAGTGAAAGCTTTCACTGAAAATAGGATAGTCCAGGAAGTCCAGGCTTCCTATCATCAAGCTCTTTTTCAGTGCTAGAAGACTGAGAAGAGGGATTGATCTCTCAGCAGTGCAAGCAGTACTGGTGCATTACTATTTCTGTGTCTGGTAGCTGCTGTTTGTAGTGTAGTCGTTAAGTCATGTCAGACTCTTTGCGACCCCAAGCACACCAGGCTTCCCTGTCTCATGGGGTGAGATACTCCTATTTGGTGGTAGAGAAGACAATCAGGCGAAAGTACTGTGTGATAAAATAGAGAAAAAAGCAATGGACAGAAAAGGAAGTTCCCATGTAACTAGTATGTTGCAGGCACTTAACATTCTCCAATATCATCCTGACTCCCATCCTATAAAGATAAATATAATCATCCTTTTTTAAAGAGAAAAAAACAGATACTGAGAAGTTATAAAATGTTCCCAGTATCACACAAAAATTAAGTGACAGGGCCAGGGTTCAAACCAACCTGGCAGGCTCTGATCCCAAAGTTCATTACTTTCTATGCTGCAAGACCAAATTTGTGACAGACATGTCACATCCCCCTGCTGTGCACTTGAGTCCTGTCAGGAAGGGGCAATTGTAATCTTGTAGGTTGTATCCTCCAAGCTGAAATGAAACTAAAAACATGGAAATTCACTTTAGATTGTTTATTTATGTAATCGTAAAAAGGATCAGAACCCTTTAAGTTCATTTTGTCTATTCTGATTGCTCAGTAATTTTAATATTTATCTGTAATGCAGCTACCAGGAATGGATTTTGCTGATCTACAAGATCCACCGGTAAGTACAAATCTCAATAAGATATTTTCTTGGGAAATACATCTCTATACTTTAAGGAAGAAGAGTAAAAAATTTTAATTGTCCCGTTTATTCATAAATATGAAGTATAATGGGTTGCTTTGTTTTCTTAAATATTAAACACTTAATATTTATCATAGTAATTCATCTGAAAATGTATTTCATATAACTCTGTAATGGGAAATGTCTGTAATGGGAGGTTTGCTGTGTTATAGCAAATATGAATTGCTTATTCTCTTTCTACCATTTAAAGATGTTTCCAATAGCCCATTTGATATCTCGGGGACCAATGCCACAAAATAAACCATCTCAGGTAAGTTTTTTTAACACCATTTCTCTGTTTGTAATTTATTTAAAAACTTCTCTCTTGGGAATGCATTATGTGATGATTATTGTATTTATATTTAGCTTTACCCAGGAATATTTTACGTGACCTATGGAGCAAATCAACTGGTAAGTCTTTATCCTATTTTAATTAAATGTTACCTTAGGAGATAATATTATAAAATCCAGGTCTCCAACAACAGATCCCATGTTTTCTGACTGCCGAAGTTAGCAACCGAAATGGCAAGGAGGCACAATTCCTATATGGATGATTCTGGCCAGGCATACAAACACACACACACACACAATGGCATTAAAGAAAAGGTAAATAAATTTTCTATCGGAATTATCCAAATTGGCTACATTTATTCAATAATGATTCATCTCTCCACTTTACTCCACCTCTGGACACAGCATTAATATTAAGGTTTGAGGAAAGACCAATTGACTTTTTTCTTGAGTATCTACAAAGATAATAGGAGTCAGCTGGTTCATAATATGATTCAGCGTTTCTTTTTGAACAGAACGCTCCTGCCAGACTTGGCATCATGAGCTCAGAAGAAATGGGGGTGAGTAATGTCTTCAAACTCTTCTTAAAACAGTGGCCAAGGGAGAACAGTCACAGATGACTGGCTGCAAGAGGCATTGGCCATGAGTGTAGCTGAATATACAACATGGGACTCAGGTTGTTCCACTCCAAAACCAAAAGCTGGATTCTGAAGCAGCATGCAAAGAATCATCACATTTCCCATATAACTGTTTCTGAGTGATGAGCATTCTTGCACATAGGATTTTGCCCCATTTCTTAAATGCACAGGAGCAATATCTCTTGAAAAGCCATCACTATTGAACAGCAAATGCTTCAAACCAAAAAAGAAACACACGGTTCATGAAGTTCCCCTTACTTCTCAGACCATTTAACCCCTCAAAACAACAAACTCAACAAAATAACAAATCGTTTAGAACTCAAAATTGAGAGATCAAAAATTAAAAAATTAACCAAATTTAAATTTTGATTATTGTAAAATTCCAAGTACATTAATGACTTAGGTCAAGTATATTCTTACTCTGTTATCATTATCCATGCATATTACAACTTTAAAATTTGAGATCAACAGACTCACAATTGGACTTTTTCTCTCAGAAATTTCTATGTTATATCTGTTAGAACACAAAACAAAACCATACTAAAGTAACAAACCATTATCAAATCACATCAAATTAATAAATACAGATCATATCAAATTAATAAATACACATTAGCATGCTATCACTAAAAGAAAATTCAAATCTCAAATTATTGAATGCCTTCTGTGAGTGAGACATGTAAAAAGACCCTCTGGAGATAAGTTAAATAAAATAAGGTTTCTGATCTCAAGGAGTTTACAGACTAATCAGTGGGAAAAATAGATACCAGAGCAGATAATGTGATAAAGGTCACAGCCCAGAGGTTCACAGTATCATCTCTGGAGGAGATGATGTGAAAATCTGAAAATGGAGAGCCATGAGAAGGTAAGAAGAAAAAGTACTGACTCTACATGACACAACATACGTAACTGACTCTACAAAACAGGTTGAAAATTCAAGTGACAATTTTCATTTTGTAATTTTATTTAACTTACTTATATTCTGCCTCAATCTTAAAAGATTTTCCTGTAGCTTATAAAAAAGACAATAAATATAACCCAAAAAACTGAAGATAGAATTTTAAAATGAGTCAAAATGAGAATACAGATATGTAAGTTATAAGGCCATGCACAACCATTGTAAGTAGCCCAAGATTTTGGTTCTGAAATGTTTTGCAACAAAGGGAAAAAAAGGAAACATGGTCAGTTCTAGAATTTTAACTGTCCACAGGAAGAAAATGTTACCATTTTTCCAGAGGAAGGAAGGAAGGAGGGGAAGAAGAATGAAAGAAGGAAGGAAGAAAAAATTTTAAAAGAAAAAATATTACATGGGGCTTTGCTTCATTAATTTGAGAGATACTGAGAAATGATATTGACAAGGTCCTCCAAAACTGCTCAACCAATTTAGGAATGGATCAGATTTATGTTTGTTTTACAATGGCATTGCACGTTTCAGCTGCTTATTGTCTTCTTAAAACTAAATTCAAACTACCTTTTGCCTGTAGACGTGGTTCTTCCCTACTTCCCTGCTTCTCTTCTTTCCTTTCAGCAAACATTCAAAGGGTCTTCATCTCCCTTTCAAAGAAGTGAGCGCCCCACTCAGAAAAATGCAGAAGTCAATTTAGTGAGAAATGTGCTTATGCAAAGCTGTCAGCCAATTCCCTGTTCCCTATCAGTTTTTTTTGTGGCTTCTCAGTGAATTTGACCAGGTATAATTGCATGGTATAGTTAACAGTATGTGACAATAGTGTCTTTGGTAAATGGTTTTTTCCAGGGAGGAAGAGGAGACCCCCTGGCCTATGGAGCCATATTCCCAGGATTTGGAGGCATGAGGCCCAGGCTTGGAGGGATGCCCCACAACCCAGACATGGGTGGGGACTTTACTCTGGAATTTGACTCCCCAGTCGCTGCAACCAAAGGCCCGGAGAAGGGAGAAGGAGGTGCACAAGACTCCCCTGTGCCAGAGGCCCACCTAGCCGATCCGGAAAGCCCAGCTCTCCTTTCAGAGCTAGCACCTGGTGCCCTAGAAGGGCTTCTTGCTAATCCTGAGGGCAATATTCCCAACCTGGCAAGGGGCCCTGCAGGGCGCAGCAGGGGATTCCTTAGGGGAGTCACCCCAGCAGCTGCCGACCCACTGATGACCCCTGGATTAGCTGAGGTTTATGAGACCTACGGTGCTGATGAGACCACAACTCTGGGTCTCCAGGAAGAAACGACTGTGGACTCCACAGCGACCCCTGACACTCAGCACACACTGATGCCAAGAAACAAGGCCCAGCAGCCCCAAATCAAGCATGATGCATGGCATTTCCAAGAGCCCTGAGAGTCTGGAGATATCGGCTACTTTCTGTATGCACAAGCTCCCCAGCTTTGTCCCCATAGCATATCTGTTTGCAAAAACACTTATTACCCTTCTGCAGCAAAGGCATTAAAAGTGCTAAGCACATATTAATAAATACAAGTGGCTAGAAATAGTGTAGGTCCCCTTCTTGCTTTCATTCTCTTATTGAAATAAAATGTGCCGCCTGTCTCTGTGATTTAGAAATACTATTAATAACATCAGAGCAAGTCAAAGGGTCTCTGCATTTGAAAATCACTGTTTCTTAGCTATCTTGGCATTACAGAATTTCTCCCGCTAGCATGACACTGTTATATCCAGGAAATGTGACACTACTTTGGAAATTTTTCTTTAAGCAAAGGCACATATTCTTAGAATTATAAGTTATTTCATTCAAACGTTATTAAATGGGGACTGGTCAACAATCCCTGACTGGTATTACTGGGTTTGGTTTACTGGATTTAAAATTCTCATTTGTAGAGTATTTTATTTAATCTAGTAAAAACATCTAGCCTATTTTAAATAAAGAATTTTTCTCACTGAAAATATCAGGAATTATACGCTTATTATTTACATATATTTAAATGGTTAAGAGAAGCATACTCATGCCCTGCCTTTGCTACTCTTTAACTCATTTTATTCAACTTGTTTTCCTTTCCTGGCAAGTTTATTGAGTATCTACTGATGCCCTCAGCACTGTGCTAGGGAACAGGGACACAGACAGCCCCTTCCTCTGAGCTTTCAACAGGGGTGATTGACAAGTAGACAAACAACCACAGTAATAACAAAAATCTGGTGGTTCAGATGGTAAAAAATCTGCCTGCAATGAGGGACACCCGGGATCGATTCCTGGGTGGGGAAGATTCCCTGGAGAAGGGAATGGCAACCCACTCCAGTATTCTTGCCTGGAGAATTCCACGGACAGAGGAGCCTGCCAGACTACAGTCCATGGGATCAAAAGAAATGGACACAACTGAGAGACTAACACACACACACACACACGCAATAACAAAAACAGCCACTCAAGGCCAAACTTGAGTACTTTACATGTATTATCTCTCAACAGCCCTGCAGACTAGATACCCCCAACCCCCAACACATATGAAAAGTGCTATAACAAGATCAAGTACAGAGTACCCGGAACCACAGAGATTAGGGCATCCTCAGGCTAAGGTTAGGAGTATGCGAGGGGCTGGGAGGGAATCACACAAGTTTTCTCAGAACAGTATTGAAAGCATCTGCAGAACGGGGCCTCCGAGAGGAAGAAACCCAAGAGTCATGTGGGCATCATGTGAGAATTAGCTCATTTCTGTGAAACATAATGTGGAAAAAAGGAACCCAGATAATGATCAGTACTTGTCAACAAAGCTAGGGTTGTATCAGCCAGGGCTACTTCTGTAAATCAAGAGGTTCCAAGGCCAGATCTGAAAAGTCACCTTACCCCTAAAAAGTAGCCTACTCCCTCATTCTCTCCATTTCCTCTCAAGATGCCCAGACCAGGCCTCAGAGTCTGTGCAACTCAGATTCCCCTCCATCTCTTGTGGAGATTTTGGAGAATAAGCCAAGGAAAAGAGCCCTGAGATGCCTCCTCACCTGGGCTATTTCAAGAGCCTTAACAGGACCATGCAGCCACTTCTTATATCCTCCCTCTCTTCAGGCAGAGCTCTTATTTCCTCCCTCTCTTCAGGTGAGCTAGGCTCACCCCCACTCCATGGGTTGAAGCTGAAGGAGAGATGCAGGGGATAAAAATTCAGTTTGTGTCCCATAGTGGCTCTGGCAAAAGTGCAAGGATAAGAGAATGACAGCCATGGTAGCCAGCAGACACCCACTGAGACCAACCTTAGCATTCCAGTCTCCTAGAAACCAATGCCATTAAAGACAGGTATGAGTTCAAACCTTGACATCACATCTATTATCTATGAGTCTTTGAAAGTGAGACTTTGTCTCTCTGCTCCTGTGTTTTCCTGTCCCTAAGGGAGTCAGAGTGCAACTCACCCCACAGGGTTGCTGTGAGAACCAAATGAAATAAAGTCCACAAACAAAATTGCCACATCATAGTAGTTTCCTTCTTTTCCTACTGATCCTTTTCATAAGGAGAACCTAACAAAACAGCTTCAGTAATAGTGGGTAAATGGAATATTCCCATGATCTGATGAAACTGTGCTGTTCCATTCACACTCCATACCTACCCCTTTTGTCCTTCTTTGGAATTCAGAGCAAGCATTTACAAGATCACATATGCTGGTTTCCCTGATAAATACTGTCATATAACAGGCTCAAAGTTGGTCTCTGCTATTGGCAGGTGGGCACTTAATTGTGTTAATAGTTAGATCAACTTTGACAAGGAGGATACCAGGTTTTTGATACCATACCACCATGGTCACTTCAAGCACCAGTCCATGAGCAAACACCAAGGTGGGTTCAATATACCCCACAGGAGGAGCCATCTTAATTACTGAGAATTTCCTCCACTATCACTCCCCTCCACTGGACATTTACCTAAGAAATAAATATCTTCCTACTATAGCCCATTCTAAAACATTTAAGTAGCCTGCCTTCTAGACATCCTTATTAGTAATTGTCCAGTTTTGTTCTTTCTGACTCCTTGAGCAGCTGACCAGTCTGGTGTTGACCCTGAGTTGGTATTGATCTATATCTCAAACCATTTGTCCTTCCACACATAAGAGACACCAGATATACTATTTGGAGTTCTGTCTACTCAGTGGGCTTGTGCGGTATTTACTGTACACTTCCAGCTGATGCTAGAGTACAAAAATCCATAAACCAGGCACACACTCCTTCCTATCCATTAATTGATCATATATACGTTAGTCATAATTGATTCTCCAAATTAGGACACTTTTGACAATGAAAAGTGGTGTCATGAATGATGAATAATGCAGACAACAGGTATAAACCAGTACTACCTAGGGCAAACCTGGATATCTGCTTATTCTAGTCATACAGAACTCCCCGTGAAACCAGATGTATGGATTGAGGGAAAGGCATCAAGTTATAAAGAGGAAGTATATGAAAGTCTGAACCTGTTGCTTGCACAAATTACTTGAGGCCTTCGAATCTGCTATAACCTGATTATTTTCATTTATTATGGATTACTTCTGTTTATACTGTTTTATGGTTCAACGGATCATAAACCGCCTAATTCAGGATGAGTAACTCAAATAGCATAATCACTTGGCATCCCCAAGTCAGCACATTGGGTCTATTAGGGTCCAGGAGCAAGGCAAGAACTTCTTTTCACAAAGAAAATCCTAAGGCTCCACGCTCTTATTCTCCTGTCAGGGCTTTTCAGAGGTCCCATAAAGCCTCAGATACTCCCATGGGCCCCTGAGTCATATGTCATAATGCACATGTGACACAGAAGCTTATGCTACTGTATGTACCCCTTTCTTGACCTAGTGCAGTTCACTCAGTCGTGTCCGACTCTTTGCGACCCCATGAATCACAGCACACAAGGCCTCCCCGTCCATCACCAACTCCCAGAGTTTACTCAAACTCATGTCCATCAGGTCAGTGATGCCATCCAGCCACCTCATCCTCTGTCACCCCCTCCTCCTGCCCCCAATCCCTCCCAGCATCAGGGTCTTTTCCAGTGAGTCAACTCTTCGCATGAGGTGGCCAAAGTATTGGAGTTTCAGCTTTAGCATCAGTCTTTCCAATGAACACCCAGGACTGATCTCCTTTAGGTTGGATCTCCTTGCAGTCCAAGGGACTATTTCCCTGATGGCTCAGACAGTAAAGCATCTGCCTACAATGCAGGAGACCGGAGTTCAATCCCTGGGTCGGGAAGATCTCCTGGAGAAGGGAATGGCAACACACTCCAGTATTCTTGCCCCCCCCCCAAAAAAAGGGGCTCAAAGAAGTATTTTAATTTTCTTTCTTGACCTAAGTTCCACTCAAAACTGGCCACCTTTCAAGCCATACACTATGTAGTGTATGTTGTCCTTAAAACACACACACACACACACAAAACAAAGCATTGTGCTTCTCTCATCTTGCCCAGTGGTGCAAGCTGCCTCAACTTGCATTTTGCTTTAGCTATCTTGACATGTCCCATGCTCCTAGGCCTCTAGAAATGGCAGGAGCCCCATAAACTTTTCCAGTATTTACCTTCCACCTTCTGGCTTGATTCTTCATGCTAATCAAAACTTGTGGCATTGTGTTTTCAATGGAATGGACTAGCATGGTTTCCAGTGGATTTGAAGATGATCAAGGACGCTCAGGACTATTTTATGATGGATTACAAGAGAGGTGACACAGTCCTGGGGCAAGACAGTTTAAGTCTTTATTGTCCCTGCCCTTTAAAAGCAAATTGTTTCTGATTTTTCTTACTGATTGGAATAGAAAGAAAGCATCTGCCAGATCAATAACCACATATGACATGCCATGGGCTATACTAATTCATTCCAATAAAGCTACCACATCTAGAACTCAAGCTACAACTGGTATCACCACCTGATTGATTTTGCAATAATCCACTGTGTCTCCATAACCCATGTAGCATTTGCATCAGCCAAACAATTGAGTTAAATGGGGATGTGGTAGGTCATCTTCACTTCCCTTTATCTCTCAAGCCTTCAGTGGTGATACTAATTGCTATCATTCTCCCTACAAGTCTTACCATCTTGTCAAGGGGATTGGAGGAAGCAATACAGTTCTAGGAGCTTCCTTCCACTTGGCCTGTCCTACCATTATAGATGAATTCCACTGGAATTCTGTCAATCACTAGGCATATCTCCTCTGACTATACATTCTGGGTCTGGGGAAGTAACCACAAGATAGAGTCATTGAACACCACCCCCCCCCCCCACTATTAGATGGATGTGGACCAATTCTGTCTCTCGTCTGATTTCCAAAGCTTTAATTGGCAAACTGTTAGGCTTTTCAGGTTCAGAACCACTGTCTAATAACTTCAAGAAAGCCTGGGTATTTCTCTTCCCCCACTCCACTCTATACAGTTACCATAGTAAACTGCTTCTAGTCTCTCCAGAGAAGACCTAGGGAAACTTCCATAATATACATACACGGTCTTTCTCACAGAGACCTTGTCTCCCCTCAGATAAGGGGCTCCAGGTCTGGGAAGTAGGTAAGGGAATGTGAATTCTACTGTGGTGACTTGAGTTAGGCTCAGTGAACCTAGAAACTTACCTTTTTATGCCAAGCAGCACCTTAACAGGATGTCCATAGATTGTTTTCTAGAGACTGATGATCTTTTAGTCACCACAACATATCCCTGCTGGTCAAAGCATCCTGACTACCATTCCATCCTGTGACTTAGTGTGGTAATTGCACCCTCCTTGTCTCTGAGAGACTTGGCCTCTATTATTTCAGAATCCTATATTTCCCATTGATATTCCAAAGCAGCAACCTCCATCATTATACCTGCCCTGCTCCTGCTACTGCTAAGTCATTCAGTCGTGTCCAACTCTTTGCAACCCCATGGACTGTAGTCCGCCAGGTTCCTCTGTCCATGGGATTTTCCGGGCAAGAATACTGGAGTGGATTGCCATACCCTTATCCAGGGTATCTCCCACCCCAGGGATTGAATTCATGCCTCCTGCGGCTCCCAAATGGGAGGCAGATATTTTACCATTGAGTCACCAGGGAAGCCATCATATCTGCCCTACAGAGGATAAAACCACAGAGCTCTCCACAATGCCTTAAGTCAAGGAAGGGTCTTCTAGGCCCTTCTGAGTGGAGAAGGGTTGGGAATAAATCTGGAATGGTAAACACAATGGACCCATTACACCAACACCTGGCATTACACCAATGTGTCTTACATGTGGCATGCCTGCCATCAGTGTAAAGAAGCGAAACTGAAAGTATTAGTCGCTCAGTCGTGTCCAATTCTTTGAGACTCCATGGACTGTAGCCCATGAGGCTCCTCTGTCAATGGGAATTTCAGGCAAGAACACTGGATTAAATTGCCATACCCTTCTCCAAGGGATCTTCCTGAACCAGGGATCAAACCTGGGTCTCACACATTGCAGGCAGACTCTTTACCATTTGAGCCACCAGGGAAGCCCAAGACAATAATTTTTATGTAGCACATGAATAAATGTATTTACATCAAGTGATGATGATTTTTCATTTATAGATGCAAAAATGAAGTTTCTTTTAAGATAAATTTTGTATAATAGGCTCCATGCTCACCTACCTCAGTTGAACTACTGACTCACATTTGTTTCTTTATATGACTTTTTAAGTGTTAAAAAATTTTAAATTAAAAATAGTACAGATTGGTGGCACTAGTGGTAAAGAACCCACCTGCCAATGCAGGAGACATAAAAGATGCAAGTTCGATCCCTGGGTAGGGACGATCCCCTGGAGAAGGGCATGACAACCCACTTCAGTATTCTTGCCTGGAGAATCCTATGGACAGAGGAATCTGGCAGGCTACAGTCCATGGGGTAGCAAAGAAACTGAATGACTTAGACAGAAATGTCTAAGACATGACTGAAATGACTTAGCACGGACAGATTAGGGTAGGATACAGCAACAATTACAAAGGCAATTGTACATAAATGACTATATACGTGAACAAAGTTTAGAAAAACACTGACTTAATTCAGTCTTTGCATTTATAGGCAAGGGGTCTCATGCCCAGAACTATAATGTCTTTTTTCAAACTTTATTTGCATTAGAGGTTAAAAATACAAGCCTTCAAATTTCCCCTCGGCTCTCACACAGACTAGACTCTCCACAGCATTCAAGCATTCATTTGAGAATGTAATGAAAGCTGTGAAATGAAGACTCTTTGAGAGTCTATTGGACTGCAAGGAGATCAAACTAGTCAATCCTAAAAGAAATCAGTCCTTAATATTCATTGGAAGGACTGATGCTGAAGCTGAAGCTCCAATACTTAGGCCACCTGATATGAATAACTGAAAAGACCCTGATGCTGGGAAAGATTGAAAGCAGGAGGAGAAGAGGATGACAGAGATGAGATGGTTGGATGGCATCACCAACTCAAAGGACAAGAGTTTGAGCAAACTCCAAGAGTTGGTGATGGACAGGGAAGCCTGGCATGCTACAGTCTATGGGGTCACAAAGAGTCGGACACAACTGAGTTATTGAACTGAACTGAATATTCATAAAATTCTGCCTACAATTTCAGTGATTACTCAGACAGCCTACATTCATTACTCAGACAGCCTACTAATCATTCAAATACTACCAGTATGTGGTATTGTATGAGTGGAGGCAAATATTCAAACTGACCCAGACTCACAGTCTGAATTTTTCAGAACTTGAAAATACTTTCTTTGGGAAAGTAACTGTCAAACACATGAAAGAAAGCTCTGAATTCCTAGGAGTGTTCAGCTTCCATCCAAAACTGCTCACACAGAAAGAAAGAAAGAAAGCGAAGTTGCTCAGTCGTGTCCGACTCTTTGAGACCCCATGAGTTGCAGCACATCAGGCCTCCCTGTCCATCACCAACTCCCGGAGTTTACTCAGACTCATGTCCATCGAGTTGGTGATGCCATCCAACCATCTCATCCTTTGTCGTCCCCTTTTCCTCCTGCCCCCAATCCCTCCCAGCATCAGTCTTTTCCAATGAGTCAGTTCTTCGCATGAGGTGGCCAAAGTACTGGAGTTTCAGCTTTAGCATCATTCCTTCCAAAGAACACCCAGGACTGATCTCCTTTAGAATCGACTGGTTTAGACAGTTCCTTTCTTCCGTAAACACTGGAGACTGGAGGGAGGTGGGAATACCTGCAACCACACTCCACAGAACCAGACGCTAGAAACAAAATTCCCAGTTTTGAGAAGTAATCATTACAAAGTTGCCTGTCATCATACCTTTTGCTGATGCCTTCAGCTCTCTCCCTGCACTTTCATCTTTCACAGGTCTCAACACTTTTCTGCCAACAGACCCCCACATAACCACCAGTTTGATAATGACTTAAAGATAAGCTATGTGAGCACAGTGAAGGAAATGACTGTGGGCTTTCCAGACTGAACCAGGATTTACATTCTAATTTATTCACAAACTAGAAATGTAGTGGGGAGGGGGCTGTTATTTTAAAGATGTGTTTAGAAAAACTGACATAAACAAGTTAGTCCTGGAGATATGTGTCTAGCACAGGTTGGACATTATTTTAATATGAGCCTGGCGGGCTACAGTTCATGCCGTCACAGAGTCAGTCACAACTGAGTGACTGAGCAACTGCACACAAACACACAGGGCTATGCTACTTCCATGAAGCAAGGAAAGCTAAGTGCCATAAGATGAAGCTACAGCATCACTACAGGTTGCAAGCTTGGGGGAAAAAAAAATGGAAGATAGAAAGTCAGAAACCCTGAGACTGTCCCTCTGTCCTGGATCTCTGAGGCTTACTTTTATACCTATCCTAAAGCCAAGTATGCCAAGCCAGCTACGTCCAAGATAAGTTTATGAAACATGTGGGTGTCGAACATGTAGCATTTGTCTCCTTTTTGCAGTTTTAAAAATTTTAGCATCAAGTACATATTTTTGTGAAAGATCCTGTGCAGGTGCTGAGGGTGGTCATCCATCTCAGTTTGCTAGAAAGCATGTTTGTTCAACAAAGATCCAAGTGAACACCACGCACTAAGCACTGTTTTAGGCACTGCAAAAACAACAGTAAAGGGAACACCAAATCTGTGATATGACTTCAAGTAATGATAAACCCTGTGATGAAAGCTAAAACAGGGTAAGGGAAGAAAGAGGAAGGAGAGACTATGGGGCAGTTAAGGAGAGCTCCCTGAGGAGGTGACACTTGAATTTCAAAACTGAAAGCTCCTTAAAGAACAACTAAGTCAAACACATACATTAAAATTTTAAAAATAAAACACTGAACACCAGAAGGTTAAAACTTGCTCAAGGTTACACAAGGGCTTCCCAGATGGCTCAGTGGTAAAGAATCCATCTGCCAATCCAGGAGCTGCAGGAGACACAGGTTCAGTCCCTGAGTCAGGAAGATCCCCTGGAGAAGGGAATGCCTACTCACTCCAGGATTCTTACCTGGGAAATCCCATGGACAGAGAAGCCTGCCTGGTGGGATATAGTCCATGAGTTCGCAGAAAGGCAGACACAACTGCAGTGACTTAGCTCCCGCACGCATACACACACATACACACACACACACACACAAGGTTACACACAGACGAATGTGGGATCTACAAATAGAAGCCAGCCAGACCAAGGTATTCCCAGTCTGGGATTCTGTGCTACCATCTGCCCCATTTTAAAGCACCTTCTCAGTCTTGGTGTTGCACGGGCAGAAGGAAACGTGTGAATTGACCCTGACCTCATGCCTGGGTTTCATTAGACAGCAGTATGGCACAGTAGTTTAAACACAAATTCTGCTCTTCCTGGTTTGTGACTCCATTCTTTCATAATTCTGTGCCAGAGCTTCCTTATATGAAAACAAAACAGACAAGGCTAAGAAAGGTAATCAAATTCAACATGTTAGAACACACAATGGTGACTTGCATATTAGAACTCCGTAAATATTAATACTAGGAATTACTGTGCTTTTTAGAACTACTAATATGTATAGCATTGCCTATCATTACAATTGTAATGAACAAATTATTTGTGTAATATTTGTTTAAGATCTGTCTCCCCCCACCAGCCCATAAGCTTTCTGATGATAGGGCTATTTGTTTTGTTTACTTCAGTGTCTCCAGATGCTAGAATGGTACCTGACTCAGAATATGGACTTGATAAATATTTACTGAATAACTTAATGAATTAAAATGCATAATTGCTATAGATTTTGGAAAAGAAAGCAAAATTGGTAAGAATCTTGCCAGTAAAAACTGCCGTTGCACATTTTTACTTAATGAGTCTTAATTTAGACTCACTATTTATTGCCACAAGAGAAGGCTTTAGTAAGCAATAGCCTAACTCATTTCGTATGAGCAGCTATGTCAATATGGTCCCCTACTTATACTACCCAGAATTACTTATCACAAGAGTCCAGTTCAGTTAAACCTCCGCAATTGGACTTCATTCATTCAGCCAACACATTTTGAGCACCTACTAGGCCCTGGTACTGCGCTAGCCCACTAGAGACACAATGATACCAAGATGAGTAGGTCACTCAGATGCTGCTGTAAATGCTGCTACTTAGAAAAGGACTCAAAGGAAAAGCTGACTCTGCAGGGAGTGAAGGAGGAAGTGGCACAAATAAGGGTATTTTTGAGCTGGCTCTGAAAAAATACAGAGCTTTCTAAGTGGAAGAAGTAAAGAGAGAATTCTAGGCTCAGAAAACCACAAGTGCAGATGGACAAATATTTAGAAAGATCTGAAGAGTCTGGGGAGGGGAAATAAAACAATATGGCAAAAGTGTCAGGATGTTAGGAAATAATTTCAGTGGCGCGTTAGGAAAAACAAGAAGAGGCAGATGGTGACTTTATGCCAAATTAGGGAGTTTACATTTTGTCCTGTACCTCCCAAAGAAGCCGGATAAGGGACCGGAACTGGTTTGGGCAAAATTAATCCTGACAGCAGTGAAGTGGGTTGGAGGGTCTTTGAATTAGGGAATGGTTGGAGGCATGAATCCAGTTAGGACTGTCTCTGTCCTCTGAGGCTTCTTTCCTGTCTGTCCTTTCTGTCTCCCTGACTTGTGTGTGTGTGTTTGTGTGTGTGTGTGTGTATGCATGTGGGTGTGTCTCCATCTCTCCCTCTTTCAAGTCCTCTGGCTCTCTGCCTTCTTGCACACTCTCTCCCTCTGGCTCATTGCCTCTCCCATTATCATTATTTGATGTACAAAATACATAAAATTCCTTGCCTTTACTGCAAAAGAGGAAGATAGACAAAAATTGTTAGGAAAACATACGTTAATTGATGATGAGTACAATCAAGAAAAAAAAAGCAGGAGAGAGGATTAGCAAGGATGACAGAGCTACAGTTTTACCTCACTGAGATGGCAAAATTCAAGTGAAGACCTATAGGAGGCACGGGAGTAAGCCATGGAGACTCTGGGTAAGAGTGTCCTAGGCAAAGGCCACAGCAAAGGCCCTGAGGCAGAAGCATACCTGGCATGAATAAGATAAATTAAGATGGCCAGAGTGGCCTGAGACGAGGAGGGAGACAAAGTAGGAGGAGAAGGCTATCAGAGAGATGGGTTCAGACTCATAGGGCACAGGCTGAGCTGAGCCCATTGGAAGAAGTTCATGATCTGATTTACATATATTTAAATATATATTTAACATATCACTCTGGCTGCTAATTTGAGAAAAAACTAAAAAGGAGCCAAGAAGAAGCAGAGAGACCACTAAGGTGGTAAGACTCAGCAAGAGTGAACAGAACAGGTTCAAAGTGGTCTGATTCTGGATCGATTCTGCAGATAGAGCAGCTGGGATTTTCTGAGGAATGGGGAAGAGTCAAGGATGACCCCAAGGTTTGGGGTCTGTGAGACTAGGACAGGGATACATCCCTTTAGATGATGCTGGAAGAAGCGCAAGCTGGAATCAAGATTGCTGGGAGAAATAGCAATAACCTCAGATATGCAGATGACACCACCCTTAAGGGCAGAAAATGAAGAAGAACCAAAGAGCCTCTTGACAAAAGGAAAGAGGAGAGTGAAAAAGTTGGCTTAAAGCTCAACATTCAGAAAACTAAGATCATGGCATCCAGTCCCATCACTTCATGGCAAAGAGATGGGGGAACAGTGGAAACAGTGGCTGACTTTGTTTTTAGGGGCTCCAAAATCACTGCAGATGGTGATTGCAGCCATGAAATTAAAAGACGCTTACTCCTTGGAAGGAAAGTTATGACCAACCTAGATAGCATATTCAAAAGCAGAGACATTACTTTGTCAACAAAGGTCCGTCTAGTCAAGGCTATGGTTTTTCCAGTAGTCATGTATGTATGTGAGAGTTGGACTATAAAGAAAGCTGAGCACTAAAGAATTGATGCTTTTGAACTGTGGTGTTGGAGAAGATGCTTAAGAGTCCCTTGGACTGCAAGGAGATCCAACCAGTCCATCCTAAAGGAGATCAGTCCTGGGTGTTCACTGGAAGGACTGATGTTGAAGCTGAAACTCCAATACTTTGGCCACCTGATGTGAAGAGCTGACTCATCTGAAAAGACCCTGATGCTGGGGAAGATTGAGGGCAGGAGGAGAGGGGGATGACAAAGGATGAGATGGCTGGATGGCATCTCCGACTCAATGGACACGGGTTTGAGTGAACTCTGGGAGTTGGTGGTGGACAGGGAGGCCTGGCATGCTGTGGTTCGTGCGGTCGCAAAGAGTTGGACATGACTGAGCAACCAAACTGAACTGAAGGTTGCTTCTGCCTCTGAGATTCTATGATTTGGAGAAACTTTTCCTTCAGAGTGGAATCTTTCACTCTTTCAGAAACTAGTTTATTAAAAAACTGAACATATATGGTATCCCTTTTATATTACTGTCTCTCTTCAGGAAGCTTTTCCAATAAAGGAAAATCTATGAGAAAAACCTTTTTAAAAACACAACAAAATAAAAATATCCATTTGTTTAAAAACCAATCTTTTCCAATTACCTTTTGAACACTCAGTTAGGCTGGATTCCTGCATTTCTTATAGATAAGGCAAGTATTGAATTGCTGGTGAGCCCAGAATGATCTTGTCATCAAAGGAAAGCAGAAGAACCAAGATGGACCCCAGGCCAGAAACAGAGAGAAATCCCCTGGGGTCAACACTTTGACTTACTAATGCTGATGGCTCCAGTCAAAGGGTAGCCCTTGTGCTGATGTTCCCTGGTAGCTCAGCTGATAAAGAATCTCCTGCAATGCAGGAGACCCTGGTTCAATTCCTGGGTTGAGAAGATCCCTTGGAGGAGGGCATGGCAACCCACTCCAGTACTCTTGCCTGGAGAATCCTCATGGACAGAGGAGCCTGGCGGGCTATAGTCCATGGATCACAAAGAGTCGGACATGACTGAGCGACTAAGTACAGCACAGCACAGTGCAGACTTTTGCCTAGCCTTGTGACAATGATATTGTAGCAACTGGAAAGTTGAGGCAACAGATAGTGGTGCAAACTCATGCTCTGGGTAGCCTCAGATTCTGTTCATTAATCACCCCAAGTTCCATTAGATATTAAATATCTACCAGTATTAATATCTACCATTCAGAGTTACAAGGAAAAGACAACATATCCAAAGTATACAACTCTAACCCTACATCTCAGGCTGAACAAATGGGTGGTAGAAACTCGGAATACAAGTTCACATTGGTCTAGCATCCCAAAGGTAGGTTTATGAGACCCACTGCCTCTGAACACAGAGCTGAAGGTCAGTGGTGGCAGGTAGGAAAGGGAACCCATATAACACAAAAGCCATAAACAGAGGGCTGCGTCCCATGTATATGAGACCATTGAGGAAGAGGTGCTTGAAATGTGTGTATCATCTCAGTGTAGAAGCATAGTGTGAATGCTAGCATTTCTGAAAAAAATGATTAGATGATGTCTGGTAAGAAATGAGGTGATAGACTCAACAAGCTTCCACTTACTCAATTATCCAGTCTGCTCTAACTGTTTATTTAGAAGTTGATTCATCTTGCCCAGTATGCACTATATTCTAAATACCAAGAGACAGCTTCCTGCTTTCAAGAAAAGCAAAACTTATTTTTCTTTTACATTCCATGCAACTGAACTTTAAAATAATCATAATTCATGTTAGTATTTGGAATTGAAACTTCACAAACCCATTTTATATAAGTTCACATCCCACTTTATTTTTACAAAAAAAAAAAAAAGCCTTTTATAGAAAGTTGGGGGACTTCCTTGGTGGTCCAGTGGTTAAGAATATGCCTTGCAATGCAGGGGACATAGGTTCAATCCCTGGTTGGGGAGCGAAGATCCCACCTGCAGTGGACCAACACCACAGATAGAGAGTCCATGCACCACAACAGAAGGTCCCATGTGACAGAGCAGTTTCCACATGCTGCACCTAAAACCCAATGCTGCCAAATAAATAAATATTTTTTAAAAAAAGAAACTTGGTCCCAGTGTCCTGAAACCACTCGTGAAAACATACACATGTGTCTACACTATTTAAAGGGAAATAGTTAACTGCAGGCAGACCTGGGTTCAACTCCCCATTCTACCACTTAGCCTTTGGCAAGCTCTTAAACTTCATTAACATTTCATGTTTTCAACAGTAAAATATTGGTGGATGGATCATAGTGCCTACTGCCTAGGGTGTGTGTCAATATTCAATAAGATAAATCATCTAGAGAACTTAGCCCAGGGCCCAGCATGCAGTCAATGAAGTTATTTATTGTTATATATTTCAAGGTGCTATTACTATAAGGAAATGATAATTAGGCATTAGGGTTTATTGTTACTATTTTATTTTATTAATGAAAATTTTTATATCTATCTCCTCTCAGACACTATTTTATACAGTTCATAGCATGAAATAGTAAAAATGAAGGGGGAGATAAATTAGGAGTTTGGGATTAACATATACACACTACTATATATAAAATAGGTAAACAGCAAAGACCTACTGTATAGCACAGTGAACTATACTATCTTGTAACAATAATATAAAAGAATTTGGAAACGAATCTGTACATATAACTGAATCATTTTGCTGCACACTTAAAACTAACACAGCATTGTAAATTAGCTATACTTCAATTTTAAAAGTACCAAAAAAAAGAAAGAAAAAACTCCAAAAAAAAATAGTAATAAGGTTAGTAACATTAGATGGTAGACATAAAGGACATTCACAGGCTCAATACAGGGTCAGAGGCTGAGTCAGTTGCCTACAAGTGGTTGAGACTGCTGTATCTTCCCATTCCCATAGTCCCTTCAACACGCTTCTCCTAAATTCAAATGGCATTGGAATAGCCCTGGACATTTTGAGAAGCTGAGGTAGGAGACATTTAGTTTGGGTTTAGTGTTACATATTTTATGTGATCCACAGTAAACTTTTATATGTAGTTAAAATGTTCTCTTTTTGGAATGATTTCCAAGAATATCCCTTCTTCCCACGCCTAACTCTCAATTCCTACTCATTCTACATGTGACCTAAAGGTGTCAGACCAGAGAAAATATTGTGATATGAACATGTCTTGGAAGCTGGCCTGGCAGCATGTGAGGAGAGGAGAAATTGGGCTTCAAATGTATGGATGCTGTAATAGAGGTCAGGCAGTTAGTAAAAAGCATTGTTTTTCCAGATTTTGTCAACTCTTTAAAATCTGAAATATGTTTGCAATTTCTTTTCTTATCTAAACAAATATTTTTTCTTACCTAAATTTTGTGTTGTTTTTCTTAAAGAAAACACCTCCAAAATTATACTAACTAAGGCCTCACATAACCTGGATCCACTGTTAATTAAGCCACCAAATTTAGCTTAGCAACCCCATGGACTGCAGCCTGCCAGGCTCCTCTGTGCATGGGATTTTCCAGGCAAGGATACTGGATTGGATTGCCATTTCCTTCTCCAAGTAACCAGAATGAGAGAGAAATACAGATTGTTACATATTTCTTGTTATGGCAAAGGAGGAAATAAATCATAATGATAGCTGTAACAAAAGTGACTGATATTCCTAAAATAAGGTGTAGAAGGTAAAGACACTGGTCTAGATACTCCACTAGCAATGTGACTCCAGAAAAATAAGTTTTTAGATGTCAAGAACAGCAAGATTCTTCTTGAAACAAAGTTCTAGCGGAAATTTCCTCTGCAGAGTTTTATATAATGCATATTTAAGTGATATAGTAAAGCTTTTAACAATATTTTATGGGAAAGTCCTTCACTAGACTTGAGATTCTGTTTGAGTAGCCCTGCTCACCTCTTCTAGCCATATTTCTCACCACTCTCAGTCCTGGAGTTCTTTTGCAGCTGTTCTAGAGTTCTCTAAGTTGTTAGAATTCACCGTGTTCATTCTTCCTCCAGACTTCACAATAATGCTATTCTCTGCCTTGAACATGTTTCTGTGTTTTTCTGGCTACCTTCAACTCAGAAGTCAGGTTACAGCTTGTATCTCACTTCCTCTGGGACACCTTCCTTAAAGTCCCTCCTACATGCTCTGAACTGCTCCAGTCTTATTTCTTACTATACAGCATTATATCCTACACCTCAAAGTCTAGATCTGCTATTTAATAAACAGCTCCATGAAGGTACAGACTCTTTCCATGGTGTTCCCAATCAAAATATCACACACTTGCACTGTGTCCAGCACATGCTGGGCACTTTCTAGGAACAAACTTCCCACATCTTTCTCTCATTTGTGAGTTGTAGTAATGAACCTAATTAAGGTGATTCTTTAAAGAAGCTAAGCTAATCTAAGGGTACAAGCTACCAATAGTGTGATCTGACCCGGACACAGATCTAGGAGTTCCCAGGAAGGTGTCCATTTCTCTCAACCAGGCATTTCAGCAGAACTGAACTGCAAATATTTTAAGTTTATCTTTAGCTTGCAAGTCCAGACTACTAGGACTCTACTCTGCTGATAAAGGACAATATCACAGGCTTTGGGAAACAAATAGGCAGATTCTTGTTAAGGAAACCGAAAAGCAGTGAAGGCTCAGGACATTCCTGAAGTCCCAGGGTTGGTGAGTGATCAGTCAAGAACTAGGAACTAGATATTCTGACTCCCTGTGATTTTTACCTCCAGTTAACTCCAAGATACTCAAATAGGAACAATGGCAGTCATTGTTATCAAAGGAAAGCTAAATAAGCTGTCCCTTAACATCACTGATTCAATCCAGGCCGAGACAGCATGGAGTAGAAAACAGTACAGAGACGCTGGAGTCAGAGTGTCTGGCTTTAGCCACTTACTTACTATGTAACTAAACAAGCTACTTAATCTTTCTGCGTGTTGATTTCCTTATAATAAAATGTATATAATCATAGAAACTATTTCATAGGGTCATTGTGAGCATTAGTGAGAATAAAGCCATGAAAAGTGCTTAGAGCTGCACCCAATGTATACAATAAATGGTCAATATATATATTATTTCCATAGTGAGACAACATCACAACCAGCTTCCATGAGGTATAAGAAGTAGAAAACCACCTAACCCTATGAAGCACTTACTATGAGCCAGGCACTATTCTAAGTGCAGGGTATACATGACTCAATATTTCGAAACTCAAGGCCTATGTTCTTAACTGTTGGGTTGCATTTTCTTCCAAGACTGAAGAAGATGGAGAAGATGGAGAACAAGCTAACTTTCTTAGATTCTCAGGCATTGTTAAGCTGACCTTCAGTTCATATAAACACTACATGTGAGGGTGGTCCAAATAAATAACAACCTGCCAGCAGTAACTCACTGGCATCATGGAGTAACTTCTGCATTTGTAGATCAAAAGCTAGACTTAAACTGAATAAATCTGATAAACTTTATTATCCAGTTTTTTCCTACATCCTATTTATGTAGATGTTTCATTACTCCTTGAGAGGTTTTTTGGTTTGCTTTCTTTTTGCTCTTTTTCATGTGAAACATCCTTTAAACTCTTTAGGAAATCCATCAGTGGTCAGTAACAAAACAGCTACCGAGCAAGCTCTAATCACAACCCCAGGTAATATTTACATATCTATTTATGGCATTTATTTAAGCTAGGTACTAAAGACTTTAAACAATTTAACTCATTAAATTCTCAACAAACCAATGAAGGAAATACTATTACTATCCTCCATCTTACAAACAAAGAAACTAAACCTTAAGGACTTTAAGTCACTTGATTGAAATTTTAAAACAATTAAGTTGTAGGAACCAGAATTCAAACCAATGACTGAGTTCTGACTTGGAAAAATTTCTATCCCAATAGCTTATACAGGATGGGTGGGAACCTCACCTGGGGATTTACATAAAGAGGCTGCTTGGGAAATGTCTCTGGAATAACACATTATTAACCATTTAAACTTTGAGAGATTAAAATATACTTCCTCTTCCCTTATGAAGGAAAGCTTCTCATACTTAGAGCCTGAAGATAACCAGACAGAAATCAAGACTGTGGATGCTTATATACTATTTGGCCACCTAATGGTGGATTCCAAAGACTCTACTTTATCTCAAGTGTCCCAAATTCAGTAACCTTGAATTGTGGGAGAGTTCTACAAGTAATAATCCACAGAACTTGAGTCGATTATTATTAGTAGAGCTTCAGCATGATAGTCATGCTTAGGAAATGAGAATTATCACTGCTGTTATTACTCTTAATAACAGCATTATGAAGTGTAATGTGGAACCACAAAAGTACTTTAATGTATTGATCAGATACTGATCATCATTCAGTGCCTGTTGGGTGCCAGATACTTTACATACATTATTTAAATTATTTCCTAAAAGAAACTTATTACCCACATTTCATGGAATAGGAAATTTAACAGTTGGAAAATATATGGCAAGTTTTAACTCAGGTTTGGCAACTCCAAAGCCAGCCCATTTCCACCCATAAAAATCAAAAGATTTTTCTGCTCCTCGTGACTTAAAATCTAGGGCAATAAGATCATGTTAGGAGAGTGGGAAAGTCACAGACTTTTGAGGATATAGGTTCTCCTTTGGGGGCAAAAAAATGCATCCACATATAAACATACAAATTCTTAAAATTTCATGGGGTTTGGGAGCCCTAGTAAGCAGCCTTGTTTTATGGACAAAAAGGGAAACACAGAGGAAAATAGAAAGGGACAAATTCTAAAAATTTAAAAAGCCAAATCACAAACATATTCAAAAACTGCTGTAATAGTTTGGAGGGAAACAGTATTTATAAAGTAAGTAAAGATAATTGGAGTAAAGGAGAAAAAGTCACAAAGGATTAGTTTTAAACATTCTATGGAATTAAGCATTTGTCTGGTGTTTTTAAAGAAAAAACGCTTGGTTGTTTTTCTCAATCCAAACCACCACTAAGAGTCCACTCATTCAGTAGTTTCAGTTCAGTTCAGTCGCTCAGTCGTGTCCAACTCTTTGCAACCCCCAGGGACTGCAGCATGCCAGGCCTCCCTGTCCGTCACCAACTCCTGGAGTTTACCCGGGAGAAAACTCATGTCCATTGAGTTGGTGATGCCATCCAACCATCTCATCCTCTGTCGTCTACTTCTCCCGCCTTCAATCTTCCCCAGCATCAGGGTCTTTTCAGATGAGTCAGCTCTTCACATCAGGTGGCCAAAGTATTGGAGTTTCAGCTTCAACATCAGTCCTTTCAGTGAACACTCAGGACTGATCTCCTTTAGGATGGACTGGTTGGATCTCCTTGCAGTTCAAGGGACTCTCAAGAGTCTTCTCCAACACCACAGTTCAAAAGCATCAATTCTTCGGCACTCAGCTTTCTTTATAGTCCAACTCTCACATCCACACATGACTACTGGAAAAACCATAGCTTTGTCTACACAGATCTTTGTTGGCAATGTACTGTCTCTGCTTTTTAATATGCTATCTAGGTTGGTCATAACTTTCCTTCCAAGGAGCAAGCGTCTTTTAATTTCATGGCTACAGTCACCATCTGCAGTGATTTTTGAGCCCCAAAAAGTAAAAGTCTGTCACTGTTTCCATTGTTTCCCCATCTATTTCCCATGAAGTGATGGGACCGGATACCATGATCTTAGTCTTCTGAATATTGAGTTTTAAGCCAACTTTTTCATTCTCCTCTTTCACTTTCATCAAGAGGCTCTTTAGTTCTTCTTCACTTTCTGCCCATTAAGATGGTGTCATCTGCATATGTGAAGTTATTGATATTTCTCCCAGTAATCTTGATTCCAGCTTGTGCTTCATCCAGCCCAGCGTCTCCCATGATGTACTCTGCATATAAGTTAAATAAACAGGGTGACAATATACAGCCTTGACGTACTCCTTTTCCCATTTGAAACCAGTCTGCTGTTCCATGTCCAATTCTAACTGTTGCTTCCTGACCTGCATTCAGATTTTTCAAGAGGCAGGTCAGGTGGTCTGGTATTCCCATCTCTTTCAGAATTTTCCAGTTTGTTGTGGAGCGGCAGCAAGTGGCGGCTGTGTGGCGCTGGAACAGAGAGTGGCGGCTGAGCGGTGCTGGAGTGGTGAGCAGCTGAGAGGAGATCCCGCACATCCAAGGTCAGAGAAACCCCAGTAAGATGGTAGGTACTGACAGAGGATATCAGAGGGCAGACAGACTGAAACCACAGTCACAGAAAACTAACCAATCTAAGCACATGGACCACAGCTTTGTCTAACTCGATGAAACTATGAACCATGCTGTATAGGGCCACCCAAGATGGACAGGTCGTGGTGGAGAGTTCTGACAAAATGTGGTCCACTGGAGAAGGGCAAACCACTTCAGTATTCTTGCCTTGAGAACCCCATGAACAGTATGAAAAAGCAAAAAGATAGGACACAGAAAGATGAACTCCCCAGGTCAGTATGCTACTGGAGATTTGTGGAGAAATAACTCCAGGAAGAATGACGAGATGCAACCAAAGCAAAAACAACACCCAGTTGTGGATGTGACTGGTGATGGAAGCAAGGTCCAATGCTGTAAAGGGCAATATTGCATAGGAACCTGGGATGTTAGGTCCATGAATCAAGGCAAATTGGAAGTGGTCAAATAGGAGATGGCAAGAGTGAACATTGACATTTTAGGAATCAGTGAACTAAAATGGACTGGAATGGGTGAATTTAACTCAGAGGACCATTATATCTACTACTGTGGGCAAGAATCCCTTAGAAGAAATGGAGTAGCCATCATAGTCAACAAAAGAGTCCAAAATGCAGTACTTGGATGCAATCTCAAAAACGACAGAATGATCTCTGTTCGTTTCCAAGGCTAACCATTCAATATCACAGTAATACAAGTCTATGCCCTGACCAGTAATGCGGAAGAGGCTGAAGTTGAATGGTTCTATGAAGACCTACAAGACCTTCTAGAACTAACACCCAAAAAAGATGTGCTTTTCATTATAGGGGACTGGAATGCAAAAGTAGGAAGTTCAGAAACACATGGAGTAACAGACAAATTGGCCTTGGAGTACAGAATGAAGCAAGGGAAAGGCTAGTAGAGTTTTGCCAAGAGAACACACTAGTCATAGGAAACACCGTCTTCCAACAACACAAGTGAAGATTCTACACATGGACATCACCAGATGGTCAACACTGAAATCAGATTGATTATAGTCTTTGCACCTGAAGATGGAGAAGCTCTATACAGTCAGCAAAAACAAGACTGGGAACTGACTGTGGCTCAGATCATGAACTCCTTATTGTCAAATTCAGACTTAAATTGAACAAAGTAGGCAAAACCACTAGACATTCATATATGACCTAAATCAAATCTCTTATGATTATACAGTGGAAATAAGAAATAGATTCAAGGAATCAGAAATATGATAGACAGAGTGCCTGATGAACTATGGATGGAGGTTCGTGACATTGTACAGGAGACAGGGATCAAGACCATTCCAAAGAAAAAGAAATGCAAAAAATCAAAATGGCTGTCTGAGGAGGCCTTACAAATAGCTGTGAAAAGAAGAGAAGTGAAAAACAAAGGAGAAAAGGAAAGATATACCCATTTGAATGGAGAGTTCCCAAAAATAACAAGGAGAGAAAAGAAAGCCTTCCTCAGTCATCAGTGCAAAGAAATAGAGGAAAACAATAGAATGGGAAAGACTGGAGATCTCTTCAAGAAAATCAGAGATACCAAGGGAACATTTCATGTAAAGATGGGCTCGATAAAGGACAGAAATGGTATGGACCTAACAGAAGCAGAAGATATTAAGAAGAGGTGGCAAGAATACACAGAAGAACTGTACAAAAAAAGATCTTCACAACCCAGATAATCACGATGGTGTGATCACTCACCTAGAGCCAGACATCCTGGAATGTGAAGTCAAGTGGGCCTTAGGAAGTATCACTACGAACAAACCTAGAGGAGGTGATGGAATTCCAGTTGAGCTATTTCAAATCCTGAAAGATGATGCTGTGAAAGTGCTGCACTCAATATGCCAGCAAATGTGGAAAACTCAGCAGTGGCCACAGGACTGGAAAAGGTCAGTTTTCATTCCAATCCCAAAGGAAGGCAATGCCAAAGAATGCTCAAACTACTGCACAATTGCACTCATCACACACACTAGTAAAGTAACGCTCAAAATTCTCCAAGCCGGCTTCACCAATACGTGAACCGTGAACTTCCAGATGTTCAAGCTGGTTTTAGAAAAGACAGAGGAGCCAAATTGCCAACATCCACTGGATCATTGAAAAAGCAAGGGAGTTCCAGAGAAACACCTATTTCTGTTTTATTAACTATGCCAAAACCTTTGACTATGCCAACAAACTGTGGAAAATTCATTCAGTAGCTTAGCTGGGTTTGTAAAACATGGATTATTCCATGACCACTAACCAGCCCATGGCAGAGAAAAGGGTAAATGGGGATTTCCCTGGTGGCTCAAACAGTAAAGAATCTGCCTGCAATGCATGAGACCTGGGTTCGATCCTTGGGTTAGGAAGATCCCCTGGAGAAGGGCATAGCAACCCACTCCAGCACTCTTGCCTGGAGAATCCCCATGGACAAAGGAGCCTGGTGGACTGCAGTCTATGGCGTCACAAAGAGTCGGACACTATTGAGTAACTAAGCACAGCACAAGGGTAAATGGAGAAGCAGTCAAGTGAAGTTTAGTGGCAACTCCCAACAACCTCTATGGCTAAGGTTGGTATCAAAACCGTAGCCTCTATGTGAAGGGTACAAGCAGAAACCAGGGGCATCCAGCATCACAATTCCCATCAGCATCTCCATGAAAACACCGTCCTCTAGGTGTCCTACCACTTGCAAACCAATGTCAGCATACATACGGTATTGTAATTTCTACTCAGTTTCTACAAAATCAGATAAAGACAGTCAGACACTTGGAGCAGATACAAACTTGAATACCTTCTTGGACACACACAATCTAAAAAGATACTTAGATATTTGGATAGATATTTAGAGATTAATTTAAAGTCAACTATTCTGGTGCAATTTTGTTCTTTGTGGTACTAAATTCAGGGAGCTGAAGGGCTTAAAAAAAAAAATCAGTGTTATTTGGCCCAAGAGGAAGAATATGGCACCTCTCATGCCTTAGAGAACAGCACCTTGTACAACCCTTGGGTGATCTGATATGCACAGTCTGACCAATTAGGAACCACCCTTGGGCATCAAATTCAAAAATTCTTAC
This sequence comes from Bos taurus, assembly GCF_002263795.3. Classification (NCBI taxonomy): domain Eukaryota; kingdom Metazoa; phylum Chordata; class Mammalia; order Artiodactyla; family Bovidae; genus Bos; species Bos taurus. Next base: position 86,002,357 of record NC_037333.1, read on the forward strand.
TAATTAATGTCAAAATAAAAATAAGCAGCAAATATCACCACTACAAATGGAGCCACAGAGGACAGGAGAACCTAAATTCAGCAAAAATAACAAAGCTTGCTCTTATCAAAGAAAAGAATAACTGTCCTGTTTGTTTATTTAGCAGTGAAATCTTTATATGGAAAATCAAACTTCTAAAAACATCCATAACATAATTTCTTCAGTAAATTTCTCAACTCAGATCTTTGTGAGCTTGTTTTATCATGAATAGCTGAGAGTTAATTTATCATTTAGCTTTTCTTTTCAATAGCTCCCCAGTAACTAACATATATTGGACTTCAAAAAAGAACACTATGTCTTGGTAACATTCTGTAATATGAATCAAATCAAGTCACTGAGTTGAATAATTCCTGGGCTTCCCTTGTGGCTCAGCTGGTAAAGAATCAGCCTGCAATGCAGGAGACCTGGGTTCGATCCCTGGGTTGGGAAGATTCCCCTGGAGAAGGGAAAGGCCACCCACTCCAGTATTCTGGCCTGAAGAATGGACTGTATAATTCCATGATGTTGCAATATGAGTTCATTTTAATTATATGTTAAATATATACTGGAGGAAGAAATGGCAACCCACTCCAATGTTCTCACCTGGAAAGTTCCATGGACAGAGGCGCCTGGTGGGCTACAGTCCATGGGGTCACAAAGAGTCAGACAAGACTGAGCACACACACACAAATATATACTAAGTATATTAAATTAATTACATATTTTGGCCTGCCTTTTGATGATGGTCAATGATTTATGACAACAGCACATGGTTAATATTCACCTTTGTTCCCTAAATATCTTTGTATAAACAAAGTTTCTATACTTGAAAAATCCCAAATTCATCAAGGAAAGCATCTTCTAAATCTTACTGCTGTAAGCTCATTTTCATGGACTGTTATTATACATAATGAGAGACTTCATTTGACAGCTTCTATAATAACACATTATAAATTTCACATTGGATGTGTTTTTTCACCTTAAACTCTTGAGACGGCAAAACCATCTTTCTCAAAGCTGATTGGTTGTGCAGGTCTACAACAGTGCTTAAATGTGACCCAAGCTTTCTGACAAGGAGGAATCTTTTTATTTTAAGTCTTTTTGGTACAGAACATGACATATTTATGAAGAATTTTTGTTTCATCATTAAGAAATAAATGTGACTAGCTCCTGAGATCTCCCTGGCTTTAGCAACTTGTAGTTATTTTCAATGTAGACTATTAAGAATATATTTCAAAGACAGGTTAGCAAAGTTCAGGTAGAAGTTATTTTTTATATACTGGAGCATCTAACTGGCATTGGGTGAGTATTAGAGATTATCAACATAAAAATATAGCTTCAAATAATGAGCTTAATTCATAGATGTTGATTGACTTCCTGATTGCATTCTTTGATGTTGGCTGATAATTATTTTTATATAGCCTAATCTTCTGATAAAACTTCAAACTTCTTGATTTAGTTTGTATATTTATTTTTCTTATAAGCTTTCTTCCAAACTACTTAGATTTCATTTAACATTGGGCTAATGTACACATCCCCACTGAGCAATCAAGTTTTGTCAACTTTGTCAACTTCTGTCACTAAAGGAATCTCAAAGTACGGTGCCTGGGTCATTTTCTGATTTAGCTTTTACCCTACTCTTAAAGGAACTGAAGATTAAGCTCGATTTTGAAGACTCTTTAATAAAGGTAGATCTGAAGCTTTTCTACTAGTTCCTTCATTCATTTGCTTCAGTTCTATACTTAGGTTTCTTCTCATGCAAAATCTATACTTTTCTTAAAGGCTTATGAAAATTTTGGTGAAAAAATGCTGCTGCAGTGTAGGCATGAAGCCTCTTCTCCTAAGCTAGATTACTTGGTGAGTATTTTCATTTATTTTTCCTAATACAAACAGATCACATATCAAACTAAATATTGTCAGAAGTACATTTGAGAAGATAAAACTATTTAAACATGTCAAAAAAAAACCAAAAAACAAAGAGATCTGAGTTGACAGATGGAATGTTAGAACTAGAGCTAAGAACTTACATAGTCATTGTATTCCACAGCAATCACTGTAATTAAAAATACTTTTTTGAAAAAACAGCTAAGTATAGACTTTCATCTGATCATGAACTTTTAGACACAGAATGAATCTTAAAAGTCATCTGACATAATATGTTAATTTTATAAAAAGAGAAAATGAGTGACATTTTGTACTTACAAAATAAAAGATCACATATTCCTATATGAGTATATAATGTTATCAAGAATCTCAGTGACTGCTACCATAGAAATTAGATGGATAATTAAGCAAGAGAGAAATTAAACATACAAAAGTTCCCCCAAAATCTTGGGCCATAATCTTAGAAAGTAGATTTAGGAAAACATTTACCAATATTCTCCTTATTAACTTCTTTGTGTTGCTATAGACTATATTAAACACATTAATTTCAGTTATTTTTAATTCTCTACAATGTTATAATTCTAAAATCTTTATTTAGTAGGAAAGGCACTTACATACTACTGCTTCCTTTGTTTAATTGTACTCTTCCAATTTCTCTGATATATAAAAGGTAATTGATTACACCTACAGTTTAGGAAAATGATGAAGTGTTCTCTAATTACAGTGCTTCTAGAGAAGCAAGCAGAAGGGTAAAAACTGGCTCAAGTCACTTCTAGATCATTTCATGCCCAGAAAATACTGGGTTGGCCACAAAGTTCATTCAGGGTTTTTCTACATCATCTTATGGAAAAACATGAATGAAGTTCATGGCCAACCCAACAGAAGAAAGAAAAGGAATGAACAAATACTGGTGGCTATATCCTGATTAATATGCTAGGAATCATCTTGCACCTGCTAAATCATGAAAATATATCATTCTGATTAAAACCTTTATTTTTGTCTATTGTATATGCAAATGGAACAGTTTCTTTTTTTTTTTTTTTGCTGAATACAAAACAATAGCATTTATTTTAAAACTCAGTATACATCAGACACTATGCAAAGCCCTTTACATTTCTTTCTTTTAAATTAATTTATTTTAATTGGAGGCTAATTACTTTATAATATTGTAGTGGGCTTTGCCAAACATTGACATGAATCACCCACAGGCACACATGTGTTCCCCATCCAGAACCCCCATTCCACCTCCCTCCCGTCCCATCCGCCAGAGTCATCTCAGTGCACCAGCCCTGAACATCCTGTCTCATGCATCAAACCTGGACCGGCAATCCGCTTCACATATGATAATACATATTTCAATGCTACCGTTTCAAATCATCCCACCCTCACCTTCTCGCACAGAGTCCAAAAGACTGTTCTTTACATCTGTGTCTCTTTTGCTATCTCACATATAGGGTCATTGTTACCATCTTTCTAAATTCCATATATATGTGTTAGTATACTGTATTGGTGTTTTTCTTTCTGGCTTACTTCACTCTGTATAATAGGCTCCAGTTTCATCCACCTCATTAGAACTGATTCAAATGTATTCTTTTTAATGGCTGAGTAATACTCCATTGTGTATATGTACCATAGTTTTCTCATCCATTTGTCTGCTGATGGACATCTAGGTTGCTTCCATGTCCTGGCTATTGTAAACACTGCTGCAATGAACATTGGGGTACACGTCTCTTTCAATTCTGGTTTCCTCAGTGTGTATGCCCAGCAGTGGGATTGCTGGGTCATATGGCAGTTCTATTTCCAGGTTTATAAGGAATCTCCACACTGTTCTCCATAGTGGCTGTTCTAATCTGCATTCCCACCAACAGTGTAAGAGGGTTCCTTTTTCTCCACACCCTCTCCAGCGTTTATTGTTTGTAGACTTTTTGATAGCAGCCATTCTGATTGGCATGAGATGGTACCTTATTGTGGTTTTGATTTGCATTTCTCTGATAATGAGTGATGTTGAGCATTTTTTCATGCATTTGTTAGCCATCTCTATGTCTTCTTTGGAGAAATGTCTATTTAGTTCTTTGGCCCGTTTTTTGATTGGGTCGTTTATTTTTCTGAAATTGAGCTGCAGGAGCTGCTTGTATATTTTTGAGATTAATTCTTTGTCAGTTGCTTCATTTGCTATTATTTTCTCCCATTCTGAAGGCTGTCTTTTCACCTTGCTTATAGTTTCCTTCGTTGTGCAAAAGCTGTTCAGTTTAATTAGGTCCCATTTGTTTATTTTTGCTTTTATTTCCATTACTCTGGGAGGTGGGTCATAGAGGATCCTGCTGTGATTTGTGTTGGAGAGTGTTTTGCCTGTTTTCCTCTAGGAGTTTTATAGTTTCTGGTCTTACAGATCTTTAATCCATTTTGAGTGTATTTTTGTGTATGGTGTTAGAAAGTGTCCTAGTGTGATTCTTTTACAAGTGGTTGATCAGTTTTCCCAGCACCACTCGTTAAAGAGATTGTCTTTTCTCCATTGTATATTCTTGCCTCCTTTGTCAAAGATAAGGTGTCCATAGGTGCGTGGCTTTATCTCTGGGCTTTCTGTGTTGTTGCAAATGGTACAGTTTCTTAAGGAATTACCTTTATAAGTCTTGTTCAAAGATGTAAATACAAGAATTAATTATACAAGCCTTGCATAATTAACTAGAGTGGAGTAAATAAAATCCATGAAAACAATCTCCAAACTTCATATATAAGTCTATAGTATCAAACAGACCCATCTATAGCTTTGCCTTTTTCTCCTATTTCTTTTACCAGCTCTTGAATATTTGTAAAAAGATAAAATAATAGAAATAACAGTAATAACAGAAACAATAGCAGAAAGAAGAAAAGCATAGATTCTAGAAAATTCCTGTTTACATAACTAGCCTTTTTATAATGGAATGTGGTCTACAGCACCTTAGAACGTAGCTCAAAGTACTGATTTTGTTCTCTTGTGTGTGTTTTTTTTTTAACTTTTTATTTTTTGTTGGGATATATACCCGATTAGCAATGTTGTGATAGTTTCAGGTAAGCAGCAAAAGGACTTAATCATACATATACATGTATCCATCCTCCTCCAAACTCCCCTCCCATCCAGGCTGCCACGTAACATTGAGCAGAGTTCCATGTTCTATACACTAGGTCTTTGTTGGTTATTTATTTTAAATATAGAGTGTTCAAAATACTGATTTTGGATTGTACTATCATTCAAATTGAGATTATCCTCAACGGTGAATATAGTCAGACACTACTATGCCTTTCTAAACTAGCCTAGCAACTAGAAATTTAAAATCACCAATATTTATATTTTTCAAGATAAACTCCTAATTTCTAATTTCCACATTTCAGTGCTATGAACCATTTTCTCAAGCATCAGTGTATTTCTCTGTCTCTGCCTCTCTGGCTTTTATCTTTCCTTTTTAAGCAGATTAGAACACTACTAGGTAATAACTATCTAACAGTTTCTTAATGCAAAATAAACATGGCAGCAGAGGCCCCTGAGATTGTATATATCTATACTGTCCTCGACAAACAGATGGGCTAGTGCTTAGATAAGCACCAAGTGCTTATCTAATGCTTAGATAACCCCAGCATTGTTACTTCACAATTCAAAAATAAAATCCGGTTTTGCATTCCAGGTACCAAGTGGAAAAATGAAGATTCTCCTGGTCTTTCTAAGCCTGCTTGGTTATTCCATTGCTATGCCAGTGAGTATTTTTAAAATGTTAGGACTTTATGTTCTGCTGTTGCACAGCTTGAGGACAGTTCTTGGACTTATTTCAATCGATGTTCTGAACTTGTCACACATATTCTCTCACTTCCAGTTGCAAATGCATATGCCCCGAATACCTGGATTTAGCAGTAAAAGTGAGGAGGTATGTATGTTCAGTCTCAGGAGAGACATTTTCCAGAGCCCTTCCTAGAGTTCATTTGAAAAGGAGGATACTAAGGAGTTCCCTGGTGGCCTACTGGTTAGGATTCTGGGCTTTCAACGCTGGGCCTGGTTCAATCCCTGGCCAGGAAACTGAGATCCTGCAAGCTGCATAGTGCGGGAAATAATAAAAATTAAAAAGGATACTATTGGGAAACTTTCCAATATATAAAATTTCTTATAAAAGATGTAGAGAGACTCTACCTCTTAAACTCTCAAATCAAGACAAAGTGAATTATTTCCCTAGCATTATCCCACCTATGTGCTTCTCCTTTTCAAGGTAAATGTGAATTTTTGTTATAATTGATGTTAGTTTCCTTGTTAAGTTTTCAAGCTGACAAAGGTAGCCATTTCTACCAGGGATTGTTAGAAGGCAGTCACTTAAGTATATAAATACATTTCATCTTTTCATAGAATATCAAATTCCTAAGTACTGAAGGCCAAAAGAGGAGAGCAGAACATTAAAAAAACTTCAAAGTAGACACTATTTTTATCCTCTATTATTCTATATTGATTCTTGTCAAAATAAAATCTGACTTAAAAATAACGTGCCACAGAGGTTTTTTCAGTTGCATATATATATTTTTTTAGGAAACTTTTAAAATTTGTTATTTATTTATTGGTTGCACTGAGTCTTCATTCTGCATGCAGGCTTTCTCTAGTTGCAGAGAGCAGGAGCTACTTTTCATTGCAGTGCATGGGCTTCTCATTGCAGCGGCTTCTCTTATTGTAGAGCACAGGCTCTAGGTGCACAAACTCCAGTAACTGCGGCATGCAGACTCTAGGGCATGTGAGCTCAGTAGTTGTGGCACATGGGCTTAGTTGCTCCATGGCATGTGGAATCTTCCCAGACCAGGAATTGAATCCTTGTCCCCTGCACTGGCAGGCAGATTCTTATCTACTGTACCACCAGAAAAGTCTGAATTGCATACTTATTTTAAATTCATGCATAATTAGTAAAAGATATTATGACAGCTGTACCTAAAAATCAGAAAATTATTTCTTGTGATTTCATTGAATAAAATTTTCACTTTCTGCCACATTAATGAATTCCTTTGGTCACAGATGATGCGCTATGGTCACTTCAACTTTATGAACTTCCCGCATGTAAGTTACACTTATATTAATTCTAGTGATTTCCTGTTCATTTACAGATAATTATATGGTTTGTCTCAGCTAATAAAGATACCAATCATTATTCACATTTTAATAATCATTATAAGAATTTCAAAGAAGTAAAATCATTGCATCTATTGTACTTTCATGTAGATAAAAACCATTTATTAATTATACTGCTTCTTTATATCTGAAAAAAGTTGGTTCTAAGACACACAAGATATATTTACAAATAATGAGAACAAAAAAATAACATAGGTAAATGCTGGGGGGGAGGGTAAAGTTTTATGTGGATTATCTTGAAAGATAACACTAAAATTATGAAATTAATTTTTATCTAATTTTTAAAATTTAGATTATACTTTCCACTATGTGCTAACTCTTATAACTAATTAATAATGAATCCATTATTAATTTAGAGTAAAAATTTGGGGCATAATTTTTCTGAAAAGATTTTATGATAGTACAATAATACTATACGTTACTTTCAACTTTTTTTTTTTTTTTTTACTTTCAACTTTTATGACATGATCATGAGACCCACTGCAGGGGAAAAAAATTGACTTCATCAATTTTACCTTAATCTTTTTCATTCAAGTCATTCTCTTTTAAAGTCCCTCACCTAAAATTATCATCATTGTCAATTTTTCTTCTTTATCTATTAGGAGACCCAACTTTCAAACTCTCAATCTCAGTTTTAGCAACTTTGCCAGGGGTTTGAAATTTTTACCAACTTAATTAATCATCAAATCTCACATCTTAATGCAAGGTTGCAATTTCACCTTCCATCAATCCACATGGCATCTGCACACTATTGTGTGAATGTCAACCATAGACAGTGAAAGACTGATTAATGAAGACTGGAGATAGAGACTGGTGATATATCAGAGAGGGAATGTTTGAATGGGAACTACTGTTGTAAGAGGTTAATTCATACATTACCATTTTCAGATTATAACTACTTTTGCTTCCCTGTTGTTATTGATGTTCAGTCACTAAGTCATGTTAACTCTTTGTGACTCCATGTACTGCAGCATGTCAGTTTCCTCTGTCCACTATCTCCCAGACTTTGCTCAGATTCATGTCCATTGAGTTGGCGAAGCTGTCTAACCATCTTATCCTCTGCTGTTCCCTTCTCCTTTAGCCTTCAATCCTTCCCAGCATCAGGGTCTTTCCTAGTGCATCAGCTCTTCTCATCAGGTGGCTAAAGTATTGGAGCTTCAGCATCAGCATCAGCATCGGTCCTTCCAATGAATATTCAGGGTTGATTTCCTTTAGAAGCAGCCACCTTGTAATTGTGGAGATGTTCATTATGAAAACAGAATTATGAGAATTCACCAGTAATCAAGAAGCATAGCCCCATATAAGGATGTTTACACACATAACATTTTTATTCTTTCTTTCTCCTTCTTTTGTTTAACACTCTCACTTCCTTTGTCTTCTTTTTTGTTCTTTCTCCTTTCTGTCTCCTTTTTGTAACAAGTCACAGGAATTTTGAACTTGATATCAACTCCTCTGTAACCTGAATTATACATTTCTTTCTTACCTGAGTCAGGGCTTCAAAGTTAGAAAATTATAAGCCAAATTTTTTAACTGAAGTTTTTCACCTAGTTGTGCCTTTTGCTTTGGTTGGTTTTCTGCAAGACTGAAATTCACTTCTGTAAGAAAACATGTAAAGAAATTCCAGGTAAAGAGCTTAAAGCTTCCACTGTTGACGTAAGTTTCCTGGGCCGAGTTTTAGAGACAGACTGAAGAGGGCGGGGAGAGCTGGAATCTCAGCCCTCATGTAACTTCACTGTTATTTACTACCCTACAGTTGGCACACCTGAGTCCCTTTTATGGAAATGGTATACAGCTCCCTCAGCTCTTCCCACAGTACCAGATGCCCATGTGGCCTCAGCCACCACCCAACAAGAAAAGCCCACAGAAGCCTTCATCTCCCGCAGCACCCAAACAGACAGATCAAGCCCCTGAGACCCCGAGTCCCAACCAGCCTCAACCAACCGACTCCCCACCAAACCAGCATTTAAAGCAGCCATCAACCACCACAGCTCAGCCACAAGAGGAGGAAACCCAGACACCTCAGGTGAGGCTCGTCCAGCAAAATTCCAAACCAGAGTCATAAATGGCCTCAGGAGGATTGGGAGAACAATGCCACCCCATAAACACACTTTCTCCAGTGCTCCCCAATATGGGTACCACTATGCACAAAATAAGCCTGGCGTGCTGCAGTCCATGGGGTCGCAAAGACCTGGACATGACTGAGCGACTGAACTGAACTGATGTACAAAATAGAATCATGTACTGTTGCCCTAAAGAGGCTCCTAATAAACTACAGAGGCAACATGGTATGAACAAGCGCACCAACAGAGGATCAGGGAACACAGATTCGAATTTTACCCTGGACCTTATTAGTTGTATGATCCTGAGCAAGTCATTTTGCCTTCTAGACTCCACGTTCATCACAAGTAAATGAAATGTTCTCCAAGTCCCTTACAGATCTATTCTTCAATGATCTAAAACATTGCCCTGAAAGTTAACACTGCTTCCAGGACTTCAGGATTAGCATAAGTGTAGCCCTGACTTAAAGCAAGATGTGCAGATGGTTTCTCAATCTCATCCAGTGTAGAGCTTATAAATCATTGTCTTGAGTTGGTTAACCTTTCATAATCAGACCTATTACAGCTGTAGAGAATACAAAGGTGAATGAAAAAACACTCCTGGGTTGGAATCCTGGCTTCAATCATTTATCAGCTATGAGATTTGGGGCAAGTGACTCAATTTCTCTGAACCTCAGAATCTTAAGTGAAATGAGAATAATGACAGCACATTATTACATTGGTATATGAGGATTAAATAAGCTTACCAATATAAAATTCTCAACACATTACCTAGAACATAAGTGCTCAATAATACTAAGTGTTATTATTATCATCTCTGCCCTTTAAACGTTCACAGTTTAATGCAAAGGAAGATGTAGACCTCCAAGTTCCAAACAATTGTCTTTAATAGGTTTGTTTCATTTTTCGTTTATTCTCATTTCCACATCACTCTGATTCCTTTGTTCTAGGCATTCCCACCATTCGGCAATGGGCTATTTCCCTATCAACAGCCACCGTGGCATATTCCACATGTGAGTGTTTTTCCCTTAAATTAGAATTGAAAATAATATTATCATGTTGTATCTCAAGCTAATTTGAGTTCATACATTCTAAATAGAATGCCATATGCCAATGAGTAGAGAATATGACACAAAATCATCACATCAGTAATATTGCATTATTGGAAAAAGAAGAATTTTTAAAAGGATCTTTTACTCAAATTGGTGACATGAACAGAGCCTAAATCATCCAACACTACTAATAACTTAGTTAATGAATTCATTTCAAAGGGCTGTGCCCCTTCACTACTATTCCTCACCCAAGAGATTAGAAAATACAAAGATTATCCTCATTCAATGTAATGGGGAAATTATGACAAATAGAGTTTTAAAACAATGACTAGACTAAGATCTTTCCATAATACCTTCTAATTTCTAGCCAGAGACACATTATAAGGAATCTTGCAAAATAATAATTATAAGAATCCTTTAAAGTGTAAAATCATCAAAATAATGAAATTGCATGATAAGCATTTAAAAATATGAATTGCAAAATAAACTATCTAAAGAAACATTAAAGGTCAGTTGCAACTGAACTAACAAAAACAACAATAATAAATATTTGGTGATGCTTCATTCAGCTATGGCATCATTTTTTCTTGTCTACAACTCTACAACCAAGAAGGCTTCTTATCACCAAGGAAAAATTTCAAGGAGTAAAACTTCCTTATTTTTTTTCCCTGTAAGAGTGACATCCTTTTTACTGGCAATAATGAACTAAGAAAACGAAGACAGTACCAGGTAAAGACTGAAAAAGCAGATAAACGTGATTCTCTGGCTGAAATAGCTTTTAATCTCATCTACATAAAACTTCTGTGGGAGTTGAATTGCTTTTCCAAACCCTCCCATGTGCAGAAACTCAACCTCCAAGTTTGATTAGGAAAATAACCTTGGTTTTGAGTATAAAAATATTACAGTAATAATCCAGGATGGGTTGTCAGTTTGTCAACTTAAATGTAAACATTTTTAAAATAACATCATTATTTAATCCTCATTATTAGATATTCTAATGTGGATGTTTGGATCCTCATAGCACTCAAATCTCTCTCTCTCTCTCCCCTTTCTCTGTGTGTGTGTGTGTGTGTGTGTGTGTGTGTGTGTGTGTGTGTGTGTGCGTGTTGGTGATGGGACAGGATGACTGCTAGGAGATGCAGCCACACATGGTATTTTGAGTAACATAACCAAGGATCCAGTTAAGGTCTTTGTATTTACAAGAATTCATTGATAGTTATGTCATAATTATTAATAGCTAGGCTGTAAGAGCAAATGACTCAGAAACTAAAAGCCAGCAACAGTGCTAACATTGACAAACTATTTTTAAAACATTGTGGCGTTTACAATCAAATGGCAGAATAAAAAGTGCTTTTTCTCTGTGCTCATTATGGTTTTCACCTTTCAGAAGATACCACCAGGTTTTGGACGTCCACCAGGTAGCAATGAAGAAGGTGGGGTAAGTACAAGTAAAGCTACATTCTTCACTGAGTTATTACATTCTGAAAGTCTCTGCTTTTTTGATCCCTATCTAACAAGAAAGTTTAAGGGCTTCTCTGGTGGCTCAGACGGTAAAGCGTCTGTCTACAATGCTGGAGACCCGGGTTCAAAGACCCGGGTTCAATCCCTGGGTTGGGAAATTCCCCTGGAGAAGGAAGTGGCAATCCACTCCAGTACTATTGCCTGGAAAATCCCACGGACAGAGGAGCCTGGTAGGCTACAGTCCATGGGGTTGCAGAGAGTCGGACACGACTGAGCGACTTCACTTTAACAAGAAAGTTAAAATCCAACATGTGAATCTGTAGCTCAAGCACCCATGATTTTTTTAAAAAGTGAAACTAACCAAGTAACCTAAAACAAATGTGATGTATCATTTCTCCTCTACATGTATTGAAACCAATCTCTCTCTCTCTTTCTCTCTCTCTCCCTCTCTCTCTGCCCCCTCTCTAAAAAGCAAGCCTAATAACCTTTGCTCAAGGCTGATCTAGACTGTGAACAGTGATAGAACAACCAGTCAACAGGAATGAAGAAAAATTACCTTAGAATGTTATACTCAGAAGGCAATTAAGTGATCATCTAATACTCTCATTATACAAATAAACTGAAGCTTTGTTGCTATTCTTCAGTCACTCAGTTGTGTCCGACTCTTTGCTATGCCATGGACCGTAGCATGCCAGGCTTCCCTGTTCTTCACCAAATTCCAGAGCTTGCTCAAACTTATGTCCATCAAGTCAGTGATGCCATCAAACCATCTCGTCCTCTGTCGTCCCCTTTTCCTCCAGCCTTCAGTCTTTCCCAGCATTAGGGTCTTTTCTAATGAGTTGGCTCTCTGCATCAGGTGGCTAAAGTATTGGAGTTTCAGCTTCAGCATCAGTTCTTCCAATGAATATTCAGGATTGATTTTCTTTAGGATTGACTGGTTGGATCTCCTTGCAGTCCAAGAGACTCTCAAGAGTCTTCTCCAACACCACAGTTCAAAAGCATCAATTCTTTGGCACTCAGCCTTCTTGATGGTTCAGCCCTCACATCCATACATGACTACTGGAAAAACCATAGCCTTGACTAGATGGACCTCTGATGGCAAAGTAATTTCTCTGCTTTCATTTTTCTTTTAAGCTTTCAAGTTTATTTATTTTTCTGTGGACCATTTTAAAAGTCTCTTCTGAACTCTTTACAGTATTGCTTCTGTTTTAGGTTTTGGTTTACTTGGGCAGTGGGATCTTAGCTCCTTGATGAGGGATTAGAAACTGCACCCCTTGAGTTGAAAGGCAAAGGTCTCCAGGAAAGTTCCAAACTTCCAGTCTCTGCTTTTTAATATGCTGTCTAGGGGTTTGTCATAGCTTTTCTTCCAAAGAGCAACTGTCTTTTAATTTTGTGGCTGCGGTCACCATCTGCAGTGATTTTGGAGCCCAAGAAAATAGTCTCTCACTGTTTCCATTGTTTCCCCATCTATTTGCCATGAAGTAATGGGACTGAATGCCATGATCTTTGTTTTTTGAATGTTGAGTTTTAAGCCAACTTTATCACTGTCCTCTTTAACCTTCATCAAGAGGCTCTTTAGTTCTTCTCTTTCTGCCACAAGGGTGGTGTTATCTGCATATCTGAGGTTATCGATATTTCTCCCAGAAATCTTGATTCTGGCTTGTGCTTCATTAAGCCCAGCATTTCATATGATGTACTCTGGATATAACTTAAATAAGCAGGATGACAATCTACAGCCTTGATGTACTCCTTTCCTAGTTTGGAACCAGTCCATTGTTCCATATCTGGTTCTAACTGTTGCTTCTTGACCTGTAAACAGGTTTCTCAGGAGTTATGTAAGGTGGTCTGGTATTCCAATCTCTTTAGTAATTTTCTAGTTTGTTGTGATATACACAAAGGTTTTAGTGTAAAGTCAATGAAGTAGATGCTTTTCTGGAATCTCTTGCTTTTTTGATGATTCAGTGGATGTTGGCAATTTGATCTCTGGTTCCTCTGTCTTTTCTAAAACCAACTTGAATATCTGGAAGTTCACGGTTCATGTATTGTTGAAGCCAGGCTTGGAGAATTTTGAGCTTTACCAGCGTGTGAGATGAGTGCAACTGTGTGGTAGTTTGAGCATTCTTTGGCACTGCCTTTCTTTGGGATTGGAATGAAAACTGACCTTTTCCAGTCCTGTGGCCACTGCTGAGTTTTCCACATTTGCTGGTATATTGAGTGCAGCACTTTCACAGCATCATCTTTCAGGATTTGAAATAGCTCAACTGGAATTCCATCACCTCCTCTAGCTTTGTTCGTAGTGATACTTCCTAAGGCCCACTTGGACTTAACATTCCAGGATGTCTGGCTCTAGATGAGTGATCACACCATCGTGGTTATCTGGGTCAATGAAGCTCTCTTTTGTACAGTTCTTCTGTGTATTCTTGGCACCTCTCCTTAATATCTTCTGCTTTTGTTAGGTCCAGACTGTTTCTGTCCTTTATTGTGCCCATCTTTGCATGAAATGTTTCCTTGGTATCTCTAATTTTCTTGAAGAGATCTCTAGTCTTTCCCACTCTATTGTTTTCCTCTATTTCTTTGCATTAATCACTTATGAAGGCTTTCTTATCTCTCCTTGCTATTCTTTGGAACTCTGCATTCAGATGGGTATATCCTTCCTTTTCTCCTTTGCCTTTCACTTCTCTCTTTTCTCCAGGTATTTGTAAAGCCTCCCCAGACAGCCATTTTGCCTTTCTATGTTTTTCTTGGGGATGGTTTTGATCATTGCCTCCTGTATAATGTTACAAACTTCCATCCACAGTTTTTCAGGCTCTCTGTCTATCTGATCTAAACCCTTGAATCTATTTGTCACTTCCACTGTATAATTGTGCCGGATTTGATTTAGGTCATACCTGAATGGCCTAGTGGTTTTCTCTACTTTCTTCGATTTAAGTCTGAATTTGACAATAAGGAGTTTATGATCTGAGCCACAGTCAGCTCCGGTCTTGTTTTTGCTGACTGTATAGAGCTTCTCCATCTTCAGGTGCAAAGAATATAATCAATCTGATTTTAGCATTGACCATCTGGTGATGTCCATGTGTTGTAGAGCTGTCTCTTGTGTTGTTGGAAGAGGGTGTTTGCTATGACCAGTGCATTCTCTTGGCAAAACTCTGTGAGCCTTTGCCCTGCTTCATTTTGCACTCTGAGGCCAAACTTGCCTGTTACTCCAGGAATCTCTTGACTTCCTACTTTTGCAATCTAGTCCCCTATGATGAAAAGGACATCTTTTTTTAGTGTTAGTTCTAGAAGGTCATGTAGGTCTTCATAGAACCTGTGAAGCTCATGGTTAATTATGAGCATCGAGTGAGGTAACATATATAAAACTCAGTGCCTAGTACTTAGTAAGTGCCTGACAAGTGTTTTATATATATATATACACATAAAACTATATTATATAGTATACTTCTTAATATAATATTATTATTATTGACCTGACCTCACTTGATGCTCATGATAATCTATGAGGTAGATATTATTTATTATTTCCCTTTTACAAGTGAATAAACTGAGGTTAACCCAGAGTCATACTATTAGGACTGGTGGAATAGAGATTTTAACCTATATTTGTCTAGAGCCCCACTCTTTAGCACCATGGTTTGTATGTTATGCTATGAGTTTAGAGTTTAGAGTTTATCCTGTAAGGTAAGGGCAACTTTAGTTAGTATTTGAGGAAAGTGACAGAACTTTCCCAAACACCCACCCCTCAACCTCTACTACTCTGATGGCAATTGAGAGGCAAGATTAGAGGAAAGTAAAATTATATCCAGAGTAACCAGTGAGAAACCTGTTGCAATAGCACAGGGCTATTGGGGATAAAGCGGGTGGGGCAAAGGTTTAGATTTTACAGATTTAGTCATTAACTGTCTAGGGGAGACAGAGTGGAAACTTGGGAAACTGGGTTGCTGTTTGTTGTTTAGTCACTAAGTCATGTTCAATTTTTTTGCAACCCCATGGACTGAAGCCTTCCGGGCTCCTCTGTCCATGGGAGTTCCCAGGCAAGAACGGTGGAGTGGGTTGCTATTTCCTTCGGATTCCAGGGGATCTTCCAGATCCAGGGATTGAACCTGATCTCGTACTTGGCAGACATATTCTTTACTAGCTGAGCCACCAGGGAAGCTCAGATTTTATAGATTTGGTCATTAATTGTCTGGGGGAAACAGAGTGGAAACTTAGGAAACTGGGTAGATAGTGGTGAATGCTCATTACATATAGAACACTGGAGAATGAAGTGTGGGGGAAAAGAGTCTAGTCTGGGTACATACAGTTAGAGGTACTCATAAGATCTTTAATGTAGCAGTCTTGCTGTCTCAACCTCAGGAGAGAGTCATGCACCAGAATTATGGCTTTATGAGTCACTGGCATTTATCCATATTGAAAAACTGGCCTGTAATAGATTGCTCAAAGCAGGTGTGTTAAATGAGAACAGAATAAGGTGGATAGAAGATGGATTTCTTAAAAAAAAAAAAAAAAAAACTTAAGATTTAGAATCCAGGCCGAAGAAGAGAAAACTAAGTACTGCTCAGAAAGTAAGAGTACCAGAAGGAGGAAAGGTAATGGGAACCAAGGAAGAATCAAATTTCAAGAAAGAAAGCATAACCAGTGGTGATTTTAAAAATATATCACAAATAGATTTTTCTATTCCTTCAAAAAATTCCAAGCAACACCACAGTGGGAAACAGAGAGCAATTATTATTTCCATCTTCTTCCTACAGAACCCTTTCTTTGGATTTTTTGGATATCATGGATTTGGGGGCCGTCCTCCTTATTATTCAGAAGAGATGTTTGAAGATTTTGAAAAACCAAAAGAAGAAGATCCTCCTAAAACAGAGACTCCAGCCACAGATCCTTCTGTTAATTCAACAGTTCCTGAGACTAACTCTACCCAGCCAGGTGCACCCAGTCCCAGAGCGGGTCAAGGCGGAAATGACACCAGCCCAGCAGGAAACAATGGTCAGGACCCTAACACTGTGAGCAACCCTACAGTTCAAAACAACCCTGTAGTAAATGTTTCCGGCCAAGGAGTTCCAAGAAGTCAAACCCCGTGGAGACCAAGTCAGACAAATATTCATGAAAATTATCCATATCCTAACATTCGAAATTTTCCTGCAGGAAGACAATGGCATCCTACTGGTACCTCTATGGGGAACAGACGTAATGGGCCTTTTTACCGAAATCAACAAATTCAAAGGGCTCCTCGGTGGAACTCCTTTGTTTTGGAAGGCAAACAAGCAATTCGTCTAGGATATCCAATATATCGCAGAGCTTATGCCTCCACCGTAAGGGGCAATTATCCCAATTATGCAGGAAATCCAGTAAATTTCAGAAGAAAGCCTGAGGGGCCCAGTAAACAACCTGAGGGAACTATTGCCCCTCTGGGTCCCAAACATGGTACTACTGGCCACAATGAAAACATCCAAAATCCAAAAGAGAAGCCAGTAAGTCAAAAAGAAAGAATAGTCATTCCTACAAGGGATCCAAATGGCCCCTGGAGAAACTCTCAAGACTATGGAGTTACTAAATCAAACTATAAACTGCCTCACCCTGAGGGTAACATTCTAGTCCCAAATTTTAATTCTATAGATCAACATGAAAACTCTTATTACCCCAGAGGAGATTCCAGAGGAACCCCAAATTCTAATGGACAAACCCAAAGCCAGAATTTGCCCAAAGGGATTATTTTAGAACCAAGAAGAATTCCATATGAATCAGAAATTAATCAGCCAGAAATAAAGCACAGTACACATCAGCCTGTGTACCCTGAGGGATCTCCTTCCCCTGCAAGGGAACGTTTTCCTGCTGGAAGAAATACTTGGAACCAACAAGAAATCTCTCCACCTTTTAAGGAAGATCCTGGAAGGAAGGAAGAACACTTACCTCATCCTTCCCTTGGCTCTAGAGGACGTATTTACTACACTGACTACAACCCCTATGACCGCAGGGAAAACCCACCATACCTTAGAAGTAATAGCTGGGATGAAAGAAATGATCCTCCCAATACAATGGGGCAATCTGAAAATCCACACTATCCCATGAATACTCCAGATCCAAAAGAGACAATCCCTTATAATGAAGAAGGCCCAGCTGATCCAACTGGAGATGAAACTTTCCCAGGACAAACGAGATGGAGTGTAGATGAGTCGAACTTTAAGACAGCCCCAACAGCTAGGTATGAAGGCAAGCAATATACCTCAAACCAACCAAAGGAATACTCTCCCTATTCCTTAGATAATCTACCAAAACCCAGGGAGTATTTTCCTTACGGTGAATTTTACCCCTGGAGCCCAGATGAGAACTTTCCATCATATAATACTGCTCCCACTATACCACTGCTTGTGGAGAACAGGGGCTATTATCCTACTAATGCTGTTGGACAAGAAGAAAACACTATGTTTCCTTCTTGGAATTCCTGGGACCACATGGTTCAAGTCCAAGGGCAGAAAGAAAGGAGGCCATATTTTACCAGAACTTTCTGGGGTCAGCCAACGAATCTACCCAAAGCCCCTGCTAGTCCACCATACCACAAGGAGAATCAGCCTTATTTCAGTAACTCCCCAACTGGGCTTCAGAAAGATCCAACATGGCATGAAGGTGAGAATTTGAATTATGGCATGCAAATCACTAGGTTAAATTCACCAGAGGGAGGACATTTGGCTTTTCCAGACTTAATTCCTCCACATTACCCAGGAAGTCAAAAAGAAACACGTCTATTTCACCTAAGTCAGCGAGGCCCTTGCTGTGCTGGTGGCTCCATAGGGCCCAAGGACAATCCACTTGCTCTACAAGACTACACTCTTTTTTTTGGTCTTGCACCAGGGGAAAACCAAGACACCAGCCCTCTCTATACAGAAGACAGTCATACTAAGCATGAAAGATATACTATTTCCCCAACAAGCATCCTACCTGGCCAAAGAAACAGCTCAGAAAAAAGACTTCCTGGAGAAAGTCAAAACCCAAGTCCTTTCAGAGATGACGTGTCCACTCTGAGGAGGAACACACCATGTTCTATAAATAATCAATTGAGCCAAAGGGGAATTAGGCCCCTTCCTGAAGCCAGTTCCCTTCAATCAAAGAATATACCTTGCCTCAAAAGTGATCTTGAAGATGGAAACCATGTTTTGGAACAAACATTAGAAGGCAACCAGCTCAATGAAAGACCTGTTGATCTTACTCCTGAGCAGCTTGTTATGGATACACCTGATGAAGGTCCCAAGCCAGAAGGAATTCCAAGTGAAGTGCAAGGAAATGGGGGCAAAAGGCAGCAACAAAGACCATCTACCATACTAAAGTTACCATGTTTTGACTCCAAATTAACAAAGTATTACACCTCCAGCACTGGGACTCCATCTAGTCTTGGAAGGCAAGGCTCATTTGATGGGGATCCAATTATGCCTACTGAAATTCCTAACTCATTGGCTGAGTTAGCCACTGGGGCACAGTTTCAGAATATAAATGTAGACCCACTTAATGCAGATGATCACACTCCATTTGATCCTCTTCAAGTAGGGACCAATCCACAGGACCAGGTTCAAGACTGCTTACTACTTCAGGCCTAGGAATCATCTCCAGCAAGTATTCTCTGGGGAAGGAAAATACCTGCTATTCTACAGTGGTTTCCAGACATTTTCTCCCCCAAGACTTGATTAAGTATCTCACCTTCTTGGTGATCCTTGTTTTTCCCCATTCCAGCACAGGAGGCTGGGCCTCTGAGGTTTGCTAGAGTCAGTATTGTCACTAATTAGCACAGACTTTAAAAAAAAAAAAAAGGAAGGCTCTGACCACCATTGCCCTGAAACTTGTAATCCACTTGTCTGGATTAGTTTCTTTGTGCTTGCTGATTCTTCCTTTTCCTCTCAAAGTTCCATACTTGCAAAATTGTCTGCATTTGCAAGACAGAAAAGCAGATGAACTTGCCATTTTATGTATGGATATCTATACATCAATATAATCCTAATGCACTGTACTTTTTACTTCCTTGTGTTGGTCTTTTTCCTGGTTAATATTCTCTTTTGCAATTTTTCTTCCACTACCTCTTTCTTCACCTTTATCATTTCCTTTTTTAATCCTCCTTCTTTATTTCTATCAACCACTCTGTGTTTAGCTTTTTATTTTTCCTTCCCCATCTTGCACTCTCTCTTTTTATGTAGTAAGATACCTTTAACTATCACTAGTCTTTATATCCAATTTCTCAATTTTTTCTTCTTTTCTTCTCAGCTTTCTGTTCTGTTTCCCAGTGTATCACTTGTCAATCTCTTTCTTCTCTGACTCCTTTCTTCATCTTTTTCTCTGCTATATCATTTGCATAACTTAAGACTGCATGGACATCTCACTCCCTCCTTGTGTTTACTCTAAATTCCATACTGATTTTTTTCTTGGCCCAGCCTAACCATCATTGCAGAACATATTTTGGAAATAGTAGACACTGATACATATTTTTATTTTTAATTTTCGTATGGTCTTTACCAAGTAGACACAGCTCAGTGAGAGGAACATATTCAAAAGGAAGAATAAGGGAAAAGAGGATATTTACCCAGACCTAGTAGCCTGGGGACAAGACTTAAGAAGGTAAAGAGGGAAGGACTCCCTCTCTTCAACTGAGCATCCTGATAAAAAAAAGTAGGACTTGCCATACCCCATCATCAACTCATAATCTGCAGGATCTAGAGAATATCTTTAGGGTAATGCTATCCTAATAAGAGAAATACCCAAAGGTTAATTTCTTTAGTAGTACAGTATAAGTGGTCCTACCAGTGTATTCTACTACTTATTCTTCATGCCCTGGTAGAATTATTCACAGACACATTCTCTTTGTATCTTGTTTAAATAGTGTAAATTATTTTGTGAAGTAGATACTTCTATATTGCCTTGCTTAGAATACATCTAGGTGTTTTTTCTGTTTTTATTAATGGCACTTTGGCCTACTCTCTGTATATTCCTTCCCAGAGAGGAAGAATTATCCAAATTATCCAGAAAGTTACCTGTTGGCTCTTAGGAGTTTATTAGGAGAAAGTTTCCTAGGACAGATTTCATAAGAAGATCTCAGACCCTTGGGAAAATACGCTGAAAACTTCCTGAGAAAAGGAATCTTTCCCTTTGAGTCTTCTCGAGTCCCTGGCACAGTGTCTTGCATATAGTAGATAGCCAATAAATATTTATTGATTGGTTTTTAAACAGCTTTGAAAGCTCCCATGAAAATACCACAGTAAGCTTGTCCTGTGGGTACACCATCTGGGATGCTAAATGAGCCGCCATACTCCATAGCTTTATATACTCAGCAACATTTGCATTGTAGAATCTCAGGGTTTAGAGGTAGATTATCTAGGCCAGTCCACTAGTTGCTTAAATCCACCAGCACCACCACCAGATTTTAATCACATGTTGAAAAATTATTAACTTATTCTATCTACAACTGTCTCTCAAGAATTATCCTCATCAAAATAAAACTACATTGTTATGTTTCACTACTTCTTTTCAAATGATTTCTTTAATCTAGACACAAATACTTTCACTGTAAAACATTCATTCACTTCAGTATTTCCTCAAAATGCATAGATCATATATTTTTTGGCAGATATGTCGACTAATCTTTATCTATGAGGCACCACAGCTTTAATTTGTCATCTGAGACCACTGTAATATAAAATGTAAAAGCACAGTGGAACAAAAACATCTACTGAATTTGAGAATGCACAGTGAGAAAAGGGGGGAGGGAACATCTCTGTAGAAGACGACTCTTCATCTCACCACCATCATCACTACCACCACAGGCATTCTTCCATAAACCCAGACACCAGGGCTGAGTTTCTTAAAGAAATTATTTTGTGTGCCCTTGCTAAGCAAAGAATCAGCTCTAAGATGAAGGTGCACACAGTGGGGATGGCAGGCCTTGAAAGTGACCCCCTCTTGTCTTGAGTGCCCCCATCTGACCACCATGGCCCAATTTCTGTGCTGAGTTCCTATGTCTAGTGGTCATCACCTCCTGATTCTAAAATAACTAGATATATCCTGGTGATGACTCATTGATAAATTAAAGGAGAAAATAATATCTGAGGATAACAAACATAGGAAATAATTCAGCAAGGCTAACAAATACTTGCTTTATAAGCTTTTCTGTCTCATAGCCTATAATAGATCTCTCTAGGGGTACCTGGCCACTGAGCCAATTGGCCAGAGGAAGACATACATTTTTTTTTTACTTTGAGCAAAAAGCTAAATAGGATGATGAAATATAGGGTCGAACCACCCCTTAAACCTCAGCCTAGTAGCCATTATCACAGAGATTATTCCCTGGCTTTTTGGATTCCCTGAACTAACATCAGTCTTAACTTTATACATCTTAAAAGAAATTTACAAGACATGACATGTGAGTTACTTTTATCATTTGTTTTGACACATCTCTGGCCTCACTTAACTGGTCTCCCTCAGTCGTGACCCTGAGGACCGTAAAGAAGATTCATCTTGCCCTCAGGAAACCAAACTTTATTTCTAAAAACCCAAAAGGGAACTAGAAATAAAGGACTTGAAATCAACAGCTGTCTTTCCTTCACAAAACCTCAAAGGTTTCACTGTGACTCAGGCCAAGTATTCAGCTAAAACTCAGAAGAACTGTACTTGGTAGAAAATAGGTAATCATCATTTCACAAAGAGTTATAGTTCTTGGTTTGTCCATCTGTTCTTCCATGCCTCTGCACCTAATCCCTAGCCCCAAAACATCAGTCGCTGGATCTTCTTCTCTCTCTTTGAATTCACCACAAATAAACAGGTAACAAAACAGAATACCATGCTGATGGAGCAGAACTCTTCAAAAAAAGGAGCAAGGAGGAAACTAAGCTGTTGGTCAACACAGATATAACTGTGAAACAGATGAAGCTGCCTTCAGTGCCCCATCCGCTCCCCAATCAAAGATCCTCTGCCATCATAGTGCTCCATGTCATCTCCCTTAGGACACACATCCTTCATGTCTGTGCTGCATCAAAATGGGACAGTAATTTCCTCTGCACTTAATCAAATAACTGTGCCTCATTCCTTTCTGCACTGTATAAAGCAGGTATTTGCTATGGTTAACCTGGCAAAAACATTCCTTCTCCAGTGTTGGTTAACATGTAGGCATGCCCTTAAAGAGTGAGTCAAATCACACATATTTGGAGAAGAACACTGGTAGAAAACTTTGTTTGGTCAGGACCTTGTCAGTCCCTCAGCTATTAAACCATGTCGGCAACTGCCTCCTTTACCTAGGATTCAAGCTACTTTTGACAGTGTTGCATGCTACGCCAGAGTTTCTTAGGCATTCATGTGCACATGGATCTTTTTAAAATGCAGGCTTTGATTCTGTGATCTGGAGAGGGGCCTGCAATTCTGTATTATGAAAATACTCCCAGGTGATAATAAATCAGCCAGTTGGTATCAATAGATCAAAGTTGGAGTGGCAAAGTCCTAGGCTATTTCCTATAATAAGGGATAACTGAACACTCACCAGAAAAGAAACAGAAAGGTGTTGATCACTGAAAAAATGGAGTATTACCAATTTGAGGGGGTTTGTATAAATGAAGCATGCAAGTGACAGGCTCGATAAGAGAACACAAAGAAAGAGGGGCAGGCCAATCCTGTCTCTATTCTTACAAGTATGTTATGCGTCTTCCTGTCTCTTTGCTTGGCTCGTGTAGTTCTACTCTAAAAAGTTCTATTCTATCCATGAAGGCCCTATTCCGTTAATACTATATCTCCTCCAAGATTAACCAGCCCTAAACTCCCCAGCTTCCCTTAAAGCTCACAGCACATAGTTTTTTATATTTAATCCCTCGCTGTTTTATATCATGTGCTGGTTTTTCCCAGTTAGTTCTACCTATAGAAGAGAGAAAGTGAGACTCAGTTCTTATTCATCTCACGTAACTATCCCTCACAATAACTGGCATTTTGCTGAGCACAGAGCAGATGCTAAATAAATGTCACTTTTCCTTCACACGTAAATGGATAGAAATTTAGAATTTCCCAAATTTTAATGTTATTGATTTAAAATAACAATTTTTCTAATTACCAAAATACATTCTCATCATAGACTATTTGGCAAATAATGAAAAGGTAAACAAATAAAAATAACACATAATTTCACTACCCAATGTTAATATTTTGGCCTATTTTCTCCTTTATATGTATATGGGAAGGAGATTTTGAAGTAATTATTTTATGAATTAGCTGACATTTCCCTCTTGACATTATGCAACAAATTTCCATACAATTAAAAATATTTAAAGCTTCATTTTTGTTGTCTGTAAAATATTCTGAAGTATATACTATATTATCATTCCCTTCAATGATGGACTTAAAAGTTTCTTACGAATTTTCACTATAATAAATAATGTTGTGATAAATATCTTTATGCCTCTTTGTCCATATTTCTGATTACTTCCTCAAAAGTGGAATTACTAGAGGAACTGATCTGGAAAATGTATTTTAGACATAAACTGAAAGAGAGCATCGGCTTTGGAGCCTCACAGTCTGGATCCAATGATCAGTTTTTCATGTACTATTTGTCAAACTTTAATAAAATCACTTTATCTCTTTGCATCTTAGTTTCATGATTTGTAAATGAAGAGAGTACTTATTTCACAAGGCACTTACAAGGATTAAATGAAATGTAATCAAGTGTATATGCATTGTATTTCCTAAATCAACCACTAGGTGGAGATAAAGGTTTATATTAACAATTCTAAAGGAGAAGTTCTAAAGCAATTCCCGGGCAGCAGAGGCATTTGGGAAGTTTCTGCACCCTCTAATTTCTCCTGTGGTATCCGAGAACTGCTTAACCAGCATCTCTGAGAGTGGGGCTAAATGATCTGTCCTAAGGAGTTCTCCGGGTGAGTCTCACACACACTAAAGTTTGAGAATCACTGAATTAATACACATCCACATTTTTCTCTCATTTGTTGCTTGGGCAGAGAAAAGCCAAAAGACAATTAACCCACAATACCAACTAGAATTTATAGAAGGTTAGTGAGTGCTATATAAAGTTGTGCTTAATGATAAACATATACAATGGCATATATCCTTATTTTTATAAGACAGTTATTTTATGAGATATTTTATGAGAGAGCTATTTTTACTTCCATTTTTCAACCTTACATTGAATAAATTTGACCGTTAGTGACTTATTATTATTCCCTAAGTACTCTAAGCATAGAGTACTCTAAGCTAGGCCGTGGATTTACCCACTATACTACACTGCCACCCCCACAGCCTGTCTTGGTATTCTTGCCACACTCAATCATCAATGACTGGGAGCAGCCCATGGAACCTCATACAAAGGCAAAGACAAAGCAGAGATTCCTTTCACAGCTGTTTCATCTGCATTCACTCCTTATGAACTCCTGCTAAATTTCTCACTTAAATGTATGAATGAAACTACTAGACAGCATATTTAAAAGCAGAGATATCACTTTGCCGACAAAAGTACATATAGTAAAAGCTATGATTTTTCCAATAGTCACATACGGATGTGAAAAGGTTGTTTTCATTCCAATCTCAAGAAGGGCAATGCCAAAGAATATTCAAACTACTGCACAATTGCACTCATTTCACATGCTAGCAAAGTAATGCTCAAAATTCCCTAAATCAAGATTCAACAGTACATGAACCAAGAACTTCCAGATGTTTAAGCTGGATTTAGAAAAGCCAGAGGAACCAGAAATCAAACTGCCAACATCCGCTGGATCATAGAAAAAGCAAGAAAATTCCAGAGAAACATCTATTTCTGCTTCATTGACTAGGCTAAAGCCTCTGACTGTGTGGATCACAACAAACTTTGGAAAATTCTTAAAGAGATAGGAATACCAGACCACCTTACCTGCCTCCTATATGCAGAAGAGAAGCAACAGTTAAAACCAGACATGCACAAAGACAGAAATATAGATCAATGGAACAAAATAGAAAGCCCAGAGATAAATCCATGCACATATGGACACCTTATCTTTGACAAAGGAGGCAAGAATATACAATGGATTAAAGACAATCTCTTTAACAAGTGGTGCTGGGAAATCTGGTCAACCACTTGTAAAAGAATGAAACTAGAACACTTTCTAACACCATACACAAAAATAAACTCAAAATGGATTAAAGATCTCAACGTAAGACCAGAAACTATAAAACTCCTAGAGGAGAACATAGGCAAAACACTCCCTGACATACATCACAGCAGGATCCTCTATGACCCACCTCCCAGAATATTGGAAATAAAAGCAAAAATAAACAAATGGGACCTAATTAAACTTAAAAGCTTCTGCACATCAAAGGAAACTATTAGCAAGGTGAAAAGACAGCCTTCAGAATGGGAGAAAATAATAGCAAATGAAGCAACTGACAAACAACTAATCTCAAAAATATACAAGCAACTCCTACAGCTCAACTCTAGAAAAATAAATGACCCAATCAAAAAATGGGCCAAAGACCTAAATAGACATTTCTCCAAAGAAGACATACAGATGGCTAACAAACACATGAAAAGATGCTCAACATCACTCATTATCAGAGAAATGCAAATCAAAACCACTATGAGATACCATTTCACACCAGTCAGAATGGCTGCGATCCAAAAGTCTACAAATAATAAATGCTGGAGAGGGTGTGGAGAAAAGGGAACCCTCTTACACTGTTGGTGGGAATGCAAACTAGTATAGCCACTATGGAGAACAGTGTGGAGATTCCTTAAAAAACTGGAAATAGAACTGCCTTATGATCCAGCAATCCCACTGCTGGGCATACACACTGAGGAAGCCAGAAGGGAAAGAGACACGTGTACCCCAATGTTCATCACAGCACTGTTTATAATAGCCAGGACATGGAAACAACCTAGATGTCCATCAGCAGATGAATGGATAAGAAAGCTGTGGTACATATACACAATGGAGTATTACTCAGCCATTAAAAAGAATACATTTGAATCAGTTCTAATGAGGTGGATGAAACTGGAGCCTATTATACAGAGTGAAGTAAGCCAGAAGGACAAACACCAATACAGTATACTAACGCATATATATGGAATTTAGAAAGATGGTAACGATAACCCTGTATACGAGACAGCAAAAGAGACACTGATGTATAGAACAGGCTTATGGACTCTGTGGGAGAGGGAGAGGGTGGGAAGATTTGGGAGAATGGCATTGAAACATGTGAAATGTCATGTATGAAACGAGATGCCAGTCCAGGTTCAATGCACGATGCTGGATGCTTGGGGCTGGTGCACTGGGACGACCCAGAGGGATGGTATGGGGAGGGAGGAGGGAGGAGGGTTCAGGATGGGGAACACATGTATAATTTTTTTTTAAATTAAAAAAAGAAAAAAAAAAGTAAAAAAAAAAAAAAAAAAACAGACATGGAACAACAGACTGGTTCCAAACTGCGAAAGGAGTGTCAAGGCTGTATATTATCACCCTGCTTATTTAACTCATATGCAGAGTGCATCAAGCGAAATGCTGGACTGGATGAAGTACAAGCTGGACTCAAGATTGCCAGGAGAAATGTCAATAACCTCACATATGCAGATGACACCACCCTTGTGGCAGAAAGGGAAGAAGAACTAAAGAGCCTTGATGAAAGTGAAACAGGAGAGTGAAAAAGTTGGCTTAAAACTCAACATTCAAAAAACAAAGATCATAACATCTGGTCCCATCACTTCATGGCAAATAGATGGAGAAACAATGGAAACAATGAGAGACTTTATTTTCTTGGGCTCCAAGATTACTGCAGATGGTGACTGCAGCCAAGAAATTAAGATGCTTGCTCCCTGGAAGAAAAACTATGACCAACCTAGACAGCATATTAAGAAGCAGAGACATTACTTTGCCAACAAAGTTCCGTCTAGTCAAAGCTATGGTTTTTCCTGTAGTCATGTAAGACGTGGACCATCAAGAAGGCTGAATGCCAAAGAATTGATGCTTTTGAGCTGTGGTGTTGGAGAAGACTCTTGGAGTCTGCTCGACTGCAAGGAGATCAAACCAGTCAATCCTAAAGGAAATCAATCCTGAATATTCATTAGAAGGACTTAGGCTGAAGCTGAAACTCCAATACTGTGACCACCTGATGTGAAGAGCCTACTCATCAGAAAAGACCCTGATGCTGGGAAAGATTCAGGGCAGGAGAAGTGGTCGACAGAAGATGAGATGGTTGTATGGCATCACTGATTCAATGGACATGAGTTTGAGCAAACTCCAAGAGATAGTGAAGGACAGGGAAGCCTGATGTGCCACAGTCCATGGGGTAGCAAAGAGTTAGACACAACTGAGCACCTAAACGAACAGAAAAGGCTTTAATCACTCTTTAGTAGCTCTCATTTAAGAGTCACCAACTACTCTAGATTTATACTGAATGAGTTATTTCTTAATAAAGCACTTAGCCTAGTGCCTAGCAGTTGGCATAAGTGTGAAATTGTTATTAATATGATAATCCGAGAGTATAATTATATGCAGAGTACATCATGAGAAATACTGGGCTGGAAGAAGCACAAGCTGGAATCAAGATTTCCGGGAGACATATCAATAACCTCAGATATGCAGATGACACCACCCTTATGGCAGAAAGTGAAGAGGAACTAAAAAGCCTCTTGATGAAAGTGAAAGAGGAGAATGAAAAAGTTGGCTTAAAGCTCAACATTCAGAAAACAAAGATCATGGCATCTGATCCCATCACTTCATGGGAAATAGATGGGGAAACAATGGAAACAGTGTCAGATTTTATTTTGGGGGGCTCCAAAATCACTGCAGATGGTGATTGCAGCCAGGAAATTAAAAGATGCTTACTCCTTGGAAGGAAAGTTATGACCAACCTAGATAGTATATTGAAAAGCAGAGACATTACTTTGCCAACAAAGGTCCCTCTAGTCAAGGCTATGGTTTTTCCAGTGGTCATGTATGGATGTGAGAGTTGGACTGTGAAGAAAGCTGAGCGCCGAAGAATTGATGCTTTGGAACTGTGGTGTTGGAGAAGACTCTTGAGAGTCCCTTGGACTGCAAGGAGATCCAACAAGTCCATTCTGAAGGAGATCAGCCCTGGGTGTTCTTTGGAAGGAATGATGCTAAAGCTGAAACTCCAGTGCTTTGGCCACCTCATTCAAAGAGTTGACTCATTGGAAAAGACTGATGCTGGGAGGGATTGGGGGCAGGAGGAGAAGGGGACAAGAGAGGATGAGATGGCTGGATGGCATCACCGACCCACCGATGTGGGTTTGAGTGAACTCCGGGAGTTGGTGATGGAGAGGGAGGCCTGGCATGCTGCAATTCATGGGGTCGCAAAGAGTCGGACATGACTGAGCGACTGAACTGAGAGTATAATTAAATTTCACAAAGAAGGAAGATTTCCAGTTGGCATTTAATGAGGCAGTTATACTGGCATAGAGATCTCTTCTATAAGAATCTTCAACATGGCACCAAAAACTTTTTCTGTTGGGTATGCAGAGAAACTAAGGCCAAGATGGAAAAAAAAAACAGAGAAGCCTCTTCAGAAACAGTCTTCCTCTAAAAGTTCACATCATAAGGAAAAAAAACTGTAACTATATGAGGTGATGCTGCTGATAAGTCACTTCAGTCGTATCCGACTCTGTGCGACCCCATAGACGGCAGCCAACCAGGTTCCCCCGTCCCTGGAATTCTCCAGGCAGGAACACTGGAGTGGGTTGCCATTTCCTTCTCCAATGCATGAAAGTGAAAAGTGAAAGTGAAGTCACTCAGTCGTGTCCGACTCTTCGAGACCCCATGGACTGCAGCCTATCAGGCTCCTCCGCCCATGGGATTTTCCAGGCAAGAGTACTGGAGTAGGGTGTCATTGCCTTCTCCTGGATGTTAACTAAACTTATCATGGTAACCATTTCACAATAGGTAAGTATGTGAAGTCCTTCTGTTGTATACCTTAAAACTTATATCTCAGTAAAACTGGGGGAGAAGTCTCCTATAAATTCTCAGAACATTTTGAAATCTATTTCTTTGATTTATGCAATTCTGCCAAGTGACTATAATTATGTACATGTCTTTTTTCTTCATCTAAGCTGTACTCATATTCATTCATTCAACAAATATTTATTGAGCTCCATTACACACCAGACACCCTTCCACCCTTCCCAGTGCTGGGGACATATCAATGGGCAAAATAAAAATGGCTGTCTTCGTGCAGCTTATACAGTTGTTAGGGTAGACAGCATAAACATAATATATAAGTAAATTATGTAGTCTGCCAGAGGGTGATAAGTACATGGGGCGGAATAAACCAAGATAAGGGGATGGGATTCGCAATTTTTTAAAAGTGGTCAGGATGAATTTCATGGAGAAAATCATTACCAAAATGAACTGGGGTCCAACTGAGCAGAGTTCTAGAAAGTGAGTAGTGATAGTGACTATCACAGCTCAATCACCAAAAATCTAGCAGAGTTCCCTGCATGTGGTAAATAATCAATGATTGTGTGCTGATTAAATAAAGTTCAAGGTCTTGTCTAAAACATACCAAATTGAAGACTGGACAAGAATGATTTGTCTTTAGCATGTCAAAACTATGATTCCTACTGAAGTACCAGTGTCAGAGCCTTATCCCTAAAAGAAAACACTAATCAGTACGAGCACAGTGGAAGTTATTAAAAATGACTATTACCCTTGGAGGAAAAAACGAAAACATAACAATGTCTCTTCAAGAAACTGATTTTACTAATCAGCCTCTCATTACTTTAAATTCAGAGTCAGCATTTACTTTCCACAGTACCCTTACATATTTATGCCAATTGGTCTTGACTTTCTGCCATAAAGTATATATGTGCCATAATAAACATATTTGTCAGAAGGGACTTTGTCTTTTTATTTAGTTTTAGGTATAAAATGACAAAGCTATCTCAAATATCATGTTTGAACTTAGTGATTAATGCATAATTAGATTATACTTATAACCTGTTTCTCAGTAATAAATGATATTTTAACTTACATACAGCAAAGTTAACACAAGCAAACTTTTTACCAATAAATTATTTCACACAGGTATATGCTTATGAATCTATTTAATTGTTCAAACTGTGCTAGAGAATACATATTTTGGAGTACATAATTTGTTAGATTTAGTTACAACAGAGGTGATTTCAATGGGAATTTCTTATACTGTCCTACTTATTAAAAAAATTTTTATCATTTGCTCCCAAATCTGTTATATCAAAATGTATTTTTGAATTATACATTTAATTATGTCACTTTCAGCTAATTTATTTCATAAATATTAGAGATCTCATTTTAAATTATTTTATGAATATTTCCAAAACATGTTTTCCAATTATTATTTTTATAGTGAAGACAAATAATTGACCTATATTTATATATAAATATTCTCTGCACAGTGATATTTTTTTAAAGAGAATAATACGGAAAGTGCAAAAGCTCAGGCTCTCTAGGGCAAAGCCAAAAAAAAAAAAAAGCAAAATTTAATTATGCCTCCTGATTTTTTACTTTTTGAATTTTATTTTCTCCCCTCATCTATTTTTTTAAATGCTAGAAATTTACCTTAAAAACATTAACAGTGTTACTATTTCAATTATTTGCCAGTGGTAGGGGTGGGGTAGTTAATTTTATATTATCCCCACCCAAAAAAAATCATGGTTTCAAATTCATCAGGAGTAAATACATTAACTACCTGCAATCAAAATGGAGAGCCCTTCAAGATAAGCAGTTGTGCAGCCAGCATGACTTGCGTTAGTCAGGATAGCAGGAATCCGGGGTCAGAGCTGTCTCCACCATTTTGGTCTGACCACGGTAACTAAGTTTGACCCTGTTTGTGTAGCACTTGTTTCTGTCATAGGTGTAACAGGTCTCAGCGTCACTATCACAGATATTGCTCTGGCTGGCAGTGACTACTTGATCTTCCAGCTCCACTTCTGTAGTGTCACATTTTTTGCACCTGAAAAACAAATACACACATTAGACACTCCCCATCAAATGTTGCCTCAGAATCTGAGTGACTATACATTTCTATCCAAAATCAGTTAGTTCTGACAAAGGATGACTCCTTTCAGACTTCAACTTCTCTATAATACAGAATTATTGATGTAATTTTTCAACCTTTAATTGAAAGTAAGCAATGAATTAATATATATGATTGTGTACACTATTCAGTAACTTCCACTCTGTTAAATTTATTCCCAACTGTATAGTAGGATTAAATTAATTATTTACAGTAATGAAGAAGGAAGGTGTTTTTTTTTCATGTTGGATTCTATGGTTTCCAAAGAAACACCTGCATGTTAATGGGTCTGAATTATTGAACTAAAAAGACAAATTGGTCCTTCTTGTACTAATGGAAATAATTTTGTCTTTAGAATAAATTTAGAGCTAACCTTTATTTACGAAATTTTATGAATTTGTGATGCCTAATAATTAACATGGGCTTCCCTGGTGGCTCAGACAATAAAGAATTCAACTGCAGTGTGGGGGACCTGGATTCAGTTCCTGGCTTGGGAAGATCCCATGGAGGATAGCATAGCAACCCACTCCAGTATTCTTGCCTGGAGAATCCCCATGGAGAGAGGGGCCTGGCAGGCTACAGTCCATGGGGTTGCAAAGAGTCGGACACAACTGAGGACAGGACAGCACAGCAATAATTAACATATGAATTAATGTATTCAAAAGTTCAAACGATATTGGTAAATGTTTATACCCCAATATGTTTTCAAAAACATTCTTACTAACAAGTTTAATGAAAAGTTATTGACTTAGGTATCTTTATTAGTGTGAAGGAAAATCTCTTACAGGTCAGACAGATGGTACACAAATTTGGTTCTCATTGGTGAGGTAGGATCAGAGATATTCTCCCTGCTGTTCAGAGGAACACTAAAAAAAAGAAAAAGAGAAAACGAAGAATAATGAAATTAGCAGATACTGCTGTTTTTGGTAATAGGTATATTGCTAGGACACTACTTACTATTTCATTCAGACATTTAGGACATTTAGCACTCTATAAACACTCTTTAGTAACACTATTACTCACATTTCACAATAATTGCTACATTTTAAACAATTTCATTCAAAATAAACCTCACAACAACTCCTCTATCAATTATCTTTTATTACTTGGTAAATCCCTGGTTTTCCTTTAAAAATAAGCTCAAGTTTTACTTTCTCTTACTTTTTTTTACCTTGATCCCATTTCTACCCCTCAGTAAACTTCTCATCTGTAGTCTCATTAATGTTTCATATACTCTTACTATACTGCCATATTATAGTTGCTTACCTACAGAATAGCTGTTTCTAGATTCTATAAATTCCTTGAGCCAAAAACACTTACACATCCCAGTGCCTTGCTATAGGTGTGTCATATAGAATATGTCCAATATTTGTGAATGAATGGACAGTAAGATACTAAGGATCACATTTTAGAAATGTAGTAATTACAAATCAGAGAGGTTGGTGACCTACTCAAATTCACACAAGTACTAAGTAGTAAAGCTGGAACTGGAATCCAGACCTTTTGATTTGGAGGTTTTCCATGAAAAATTAGATAACACATCAACTAGTTCAGGTGATTTCATTAACTTTTACATTTTTTCATCTATGTCATCATTCCTCTTCACATGCACTGCTCCCTACCAAAAGATCCCCCCAAACCTCAGGTTTTCCTAACTCAGTATTTAGCAACATTATCCACATATGTGTCCAAGCTAAAACTTTGGATTGTATCCCTCAGTCTTCCCTCTCTGTCACCACCTAGGTCTGAATCCATCTCACAGTTCAACTGGCTCTAACACTTTGCATCTTTGAACTTGATTCAGGACACCACCCTTCTCTCCTAATTTGTAGCAATACCTTCCTTCAGTCTTGACCCCTCCCATGCGTTGGCCACATTATTGCCAAAACAGTCTTTTTAAACTACAAGCCTAATTTCCTTCTCTGCTTAAAGCCTACAGTGTCTCCCCACAGAAAACAAGGTAATCATTAAGACGGCATAGAAGGCACTGCATGATGTACCTCTAACTCTCCAGCCTCATCTCTCTTTAACCTCATCTCATCGCTAACCACACCACCCTCTTTACACCATGTGTCAGATGTAAACAACTGCTTGCTATCGTACAAAACTTACCAGGATTTTCTCATCTCTAAGTGTTAAAGATAACAAAAACAGTAGTAGCCCTGACATTTACTAAAAACTTAGTCTACCTGGTACTATGATGAACATGTTAACATGATGATCTCATACAATTGTCACAGAAACCCTGATTCCTTTTCTTGGAATTATCTGCTTTCCCTATCAACTCTGTCATCACCCACACACATTTCTACTACTTACTCCAAATACCCTCTCCTACCTCCCCCTGCCTCTCTCCCACTTTCCCCAGGGACTAGCCTCGGCGCCCCTCTTTGTGCTCCTGTAACATCCTATACCTATTCCTGTCGCTGCATTTACAATATTGCATTGTAAATGCCCTTTCAGTTATTTACAGCTTCCTACTAGACTGTACATTCTTTGATGGCACGGGCTGTGTTTTATATAAATTATTGTATCCCCAGCTCCAATCCTCAGTGGCTTTCAGAAGCACTCGATAAATGTTTGTCAAATTAATAAACAAATGAATGAACATATCTATTCTTTATTACATTACAAAATCTCTAGTAATATCAGAAAATGCTTTAAATAATGAGAAAAGTAAGAGAACAGACACATAAGTAAGAGAACAGTGTTTCACTGGGGACTACTGTTCTAAGTGCTTTTATATATTATCATATTTAATCCTCACGACCCTATGAAGTATATGTGTATATATACATACCTATACATATCCCTTTTTTTCAGTTTAGGGAACAGGCTCAAACTAGTTAAGTAACTTGCCCAAAGTCATAACATCATTAAGTGATGGAGTTGGGAATAATGCCACAATGACACAGCAATGATAATAGAACTTTCAGAAATAAGATTAAAGAAGCATCAATATACATCAGGGAAATGGCATGAAGTTACTGAACTGCCTGATTTCAGTAAATAAAATATCATAAAAAAGATCATGTCGTTAAAAAAAAAAAAGATAAATCAGAGAATCCTGGAGTATCATTTTAAATCTGCCCTTGGAGATTTAAATATAAGAGACACACTCCTCTTCAACACTGTTTAGATGCCAGTGTCATTGATGCCATTCTCTTAAGATACACGCTTCTCCAATTATTCTATCCTTAACAGGGAACTGGGGCTTCTCTTGTAGCTCAGTTGACAAAGAATCTGCCTGCAGTGCAGGACACCCAGGTTCAATCCCTGGGTTGGGAAGATCCCCTGGAGAAGGAAATGGCAACCCACTCCAGTATCCTTGCCTGGAAAATCTCAGGGAAAAAGGAGCCTGGTGGGCTGCAGTCCATGGGGTCACAAAGAGTTGAGCACGACTGAGTGACTAATACTTACTTACTTAACAGGGAACTAAGTGTTATGGACTTGAGTGGTCAAAGAAAACTTGCTCAAGGAAGTGATGTCTAAGCTAAGACATGCAGGCTGAAGAGTTAACCAGGCTAAGAGGGGTGCAAGAAAGAGTCCTTCAAGCAGAGGAACTAGATTATGCAAAAACAAAGAGGAAGAAAGAGGTACTGCAACATACTGAATTTTTAAACATAAAATGAAAAAGAAGTGGCCATGGAAGAGCTTGAGAGTTATGCTGAGCACTGTAGGTTAGGCTGAAACATTCGTAATTTATCCTAGTAACAACATTGGGGGAACCAGCAAAAGGATTTTAGGAAGGGTAGTGGCATAATGATAACTGGCACATAGGTTAGGTGAATAAATAACAGTAAATATTTTTTGAAAATGTGCCAGGAACTACATAGTCTTTTTTTTTTTTTTACATAGTCTTTAAAAGGAATAGATCTCAATTTATCTTTATAATAACCCGATGAACACATATTATTTTCCTATTAATATTTAGAGATGAGAAAAGTTCAAGTTTAGAAGGGTTAAGTAACTAGCATACCATAGCACATAGCTACTAATATTTAGTGACAGCCAGAACTCAAAACAAATTCATAAGCATATTATACTTCTCCTATTGATTACATGGGATTGAATACTATGATCTGTTTCAATAAGAGGTATTTGATTCAGGACGGAAACTATTCAAAGTAGTAGAAGTACTTCACAAAGGAGACATTAATGTCTGGATCCAATAGAAATCTCAGTTCTTAAATATTATTAGTGTTTTTGCTGTTGAATAAGACTCATAGTTTATAACTTAAGACTATGTGTGAAATGAAATGAGTATCTGAAGTCCAATATACAAGTGGAGATGAAATCAATGTAGTAAATTTAATTAGTCTACCATACTTTTATGCAGACAGATGAAGTTGAATACAAGGTGAAGTACTTTGTGGTCCATATATGGTGCAAAACAAGCCTTTTAAAATTATCTCAAGTTTCACTTTGAACTGATCAAGGGCAAATATAAGTTCTGATTCAAACTGAAATAACTCCATATAAACAGGGCATGTTGATGACTAGATCCGAACCTTCAGTTATTATTTGATGTAGCTGACTGGTTTTAGGTTGCCTGGAAACGTCTGTCTCTGCTCCCAACTATATAATTGGCTTAAGCCCATTACCCAGATTCAACCTCATGTAAGCCATTATATGGGCTTCCCTGGTGGCTCAGAGGTTAAAGCGTCTGCCTGCAATGCGGGAGACCAGGGTTCGATCCCTGGGTCGGGCAGATCCCCTGGAGAAGGAAATGGCAACCCACTCCAGTATTCTCGCCTGGAAAATCCCATGGACGCAGGAGCCTGGTGGCCTACAGTCCACGGGGTCGCACAGAGTCAGACACGACTGAGCGACTTCACTTAAGCTGTTATACTTAGGCTTCCCAGGTGGCGCTAGTGGTAAAGAACCCACCTGTCAATGCAGGAGACACAAGAGACTTGGGTTCTATCCTGGAGGAGGAAATGGTAACCCACTCCAGCATTCTTGCACGGAGAATCCCATGAACAGAGGAGCCTGACAGGCTACAGTCCATGGCGTCACAAGAGTCAGAAATCACTTAGCGACTAAATAACCACCACAAATGTTACCCACCGAAAAGAGAAGCAAAGATATAGATATCACATGCAAACAACCACTAATATCAGAAAGTATCTGCTTACAAAATGAAAATATGAAGCACGAAATACCACATACATAATTCTGACGTTTCTCTCCACAATGTCTTGACTAGGATCTT
Source organism: Bos taurus (assembly GCF_002263795.3). Classification (NCBI taxonomy): domain Eukaryota; kingdom Metazoa; phylum Chordata; class Mammalia; order Artiodactyla; family Bovidae; genus Bos; species Bos taurus. The sequence continues at coordinate 86,039,179 of NC_037333.1, forward strand.
CAGCAGAAGGGATGATCCTGGAAGTAATCCGGGCACACTTACATTTGTTGTCAACAACAATCCTTTCATTTTCATCTTGGGCTTGAAAGATAAATATTTTAAGAAGAAAGGTAACCAAAAGTCTAATTTCATACTTTGTATCAAGTTAATTTATCACCCTCCCCAACAGAAAACTTAAGTTTATTGGCTGATCAGTTTCAGCTTTCTCCATTTTTCCTCTTTCCTAACCTAAACTAGCTAAGTGGAATCTCACAGCATAGTGAAGGAAATACAGATGAACTCCAAAAGGAATTTTCTCATTTTTCCTTGGACCAGTCTACAGGAACATGAACTGAAAGAATTCTGGTTTTAATCAAATGCTTTTAATGGAGGCACAACCCTCTGAATGATAGAGCTTTGTAAAAAAATTAGTGCCAAATGCCAAAATGAGAGAGAAAACAAACATCTAGACTGAATTTCTCTCGGACTAGAGATATTTATTCAAAAGTGAACAAATAAACCGGTTTTTTATTCAAAAGTGAACAAATAAACCGGTTTTTTATAATAAAAACACCCTTCCTGAACACCCATTCATACTTTTTTTCCCTTATGCTAAGAACATGCACATTTTCCTCGAGATAACCTAATTTGCTAAGACTTTCAAATTCTCCATTAAAATTTCCCTAAATTTAATTATATTCTTCCTTTTCATAATAACAATCAGGTTTATGGCATAATGATTTAATTCATTAAGGATAAGACTTATTTTTAAAGATATAGTATCTATAGACGTAAGTGCTATAAACTTGCTAAAACAGTTTAGAATATGTTGTTAGGTAGAAGTTCTATTTAATCTAATATGCATGTGTACAGAAAAAAATAACAAATGAGCAAATCACAAATAACTATTAAAGCTGTAACTGTAAATGTCAACATTTACTGTCCAATCTGAATATTAGATAAAATGTCTGGTAAGTGCTGCAAAGAATTAACAAAATTTCTTATTATCTGTACTTAGATCAACTAACAGATATTTGAGGAAGTAACAATAAATAGCTTTATTTAACAGTGATAATTAAACAATAATAATGATATTAAATCTTTTTTATTCCTATAATTTTAGCTAAGTGACCTTTAAAATTTCCTTCCATCAAATCTCAATTTAAAAAATAGACTTAGCACATTAATTCAAGTTATAAAGGTTAAATGATAAGGAAATAAATTGTAACTGGACATCTAATTATTCCTGATCTCAGAGCAGAAAGGACCTAACTGCAGTATTTCAGTCTTAATGATACAGTCATTACAAAAACAATTTAAGATCATTGTTATTGTACTTATAATTGTTTTAAGTACTTTATAATGCATTATTATGTCCTTATTCATAAGTTCTTGATAAATCTTCTGATAAAAGTCTTACGGTATTCGAGAAAAACCATTATGAAGCCAATTTAAGATAATAATATAATTCTTAATTTTTTGAAAAGAGTAAGATGATTTAAAAGGTGTCCTCTTCCCTACTCTTGTATTAGTGACTTTTAAATGTTTTTCTCATTAAAATACAAATAAGCAGGCAATACCTGACCAAAAATATAGATGGAGTTGAGTATATGATGACTATTAAGTCTTAAATAGAAAATATATACGTTTTGTTTGTGGCACATGTTATATTTTCTTGCCAGAAACCTAGGGGGAAAGTATCTTTACTGTTATTATATAAGAATACTAGGTAGCCTAATATACCTACCAGGAAAATGTAAAAATACATTTAACTCACCAAGACTTATAAGAGTCTAACTTCTGTTTCATCAACAGGAAATATTTTTCCTAATACACCTGTTATTATAGACTATGCCTTACTTTATTCCAAGAACACCTGAGACAGAGTAGGTGGCTCAATAAATATTTATCAAATAACTTAATTCAGTTCAAGTGAGAAAACAGACAACACATACTAGTTATGAATGTAATGAGTTTACCAAAAAGGTGATTCTCTTATATAGGCAGAATGGTGTCAGATGGCCTGAGTTCCACCTACCACATGCTTGTTGTGTGACCTTAGGTAAGTTACTTCACCTCTTTAAACTTCAATGGGCTCAAGGATATGTCAGAAATAATGATAGTACTTACCCTCAAATGGTTACTGTGAGAATTAAATGGAATAGAATATGTAAAGCAGTTAGCATAACATCTAGAATATAGTATGTACTAATAAGTTACAGCTCTTTTATATATAAATGGCTATATATATTCCATGTGTATGTTTATAGGTATATAAATATGTTCATAAACACATGTATTTTTATATATAGGTACATATATTATACATGGTTTACTACTGCTATCTTTATGTTTTAAATATTATTAGAAAGTCATTATTCTTAATACTAAATTAATGAAAAGTATATGTAAAATTACTATTCTTAATTACATCATACTGTCCTGAAAGAACAATAAGCTCAAAAAAAAAAAAAGGAATAAACTCAGTAAGTCTTAAAACAATATATATCAAATTATATCATTTCTAATTCACATACCTTTCTAGATGAAAATTATTATCACTATGCTTTTATATTCAGAAAATAATCCATTTCTACAATAGTTTGAAAAGTTAATAAACAAGATAACTGAAGTTCAGCCATCAAGTTCCAGGAAATGTGTACAACATTAAATATTGTTAAAGGGTCATAATAAATTTGTAGGCTTGGATCCAGGAAAGTTGTTAGAACTAATACCAGCCTCTCTGGGGAAATAAAATCCTAATGCACTCTATATTGTATTTACAACAATTATTACCTCATTTCTCCAGACTATAAATTTGAGACACTCAAGGAGAGAATTCTGATTTTCAAGATTCAATATGGGTATTTGCATAGTATAACTATCTATACTTATCTAAAAATTATCTATTTTATTTTCTAAGTTTTAATAGGCAGACATATAAGAGAAAAAAGAATGAAAAGAATTACAATGAGTCTTGTCCATGTTAAAGACCACTGCCCATACAAAGATTAAGACATGTTAGAAGAACATAGCCAGCTAGGTGTCCAACCAAAACACAAACATAAATGTTTAATCTGAAGAACAGATCTATATTCTATTTTTCCTTTTACCTGGGTTCATGCTCAAAATACCACATACCTGTCACAAGAACAGCCATAACAAAAATGGCCAGGACTCCCCAAAAAAGCAAACAATTCTTCATCTTGACTTCACTTCTTTTGAAAAACTGGAGCTAAGAAGTCAGGGTTAAGGTGTGTGAGCTATAAGGAGTGTGCAAATGATGGGGCTTCTGCTTTCTTAAAATAACACTCCAGGCAGCTAACAAACTAAGATCACAACTGCGGTTGAACTCTGCAATTTAGTGTGTGGTCAGGATGTCAAAATAACTATCAACCACTTAAAAGTCTTAAGTGGTTGATAATTGTTTTGACATCTAAATAACATTTATTATAACACTCAAAAAAAGAAAACACAGTAAATAGAAGTTAGGTGGATATATTTTTAAGCCATTATTTCCTTGAAAAATAAACTCGGGTAGACTGCCTTCCCAAAGCAAGTTGGATAAATCCCTGGACACAAATTAACCCCCTCCCCTGGAAACTTATTTTTATAAGAGCAAATATTGACATATAATTACTAAGCTAATGAAACACTGTGTATTTGATATTTTTATTCTTTCAACCTTATAGCTTTGTAATTCTATTATATAAACCATGCATCTATAACAAATTATTTTAATGAAGTGTGGACAGTGCCAAGTAGCACTTTGCCACCAGTCAAGAGTTACTTACACATGTAATTTAGGGTCAGGATAAGTGTTCTGTCAAGTGTGGTACAGGATCACTTGAAGTATTAGTCAAAATACATACTTTCTGGCTACACCCAACCAGAATTTTCAGAGATGTGGCCTTGAAATGTGTATTTTTAAAAAGGCTTCCAGTTGATTCTGATGTTGAAAATTGGTAGACTAAGAAGCCTGTGGAGGAGGAGAGTAACTAGCAGCATTAACTACAGAAGAGCAAGAAGTTAATAAAGGTAATTTCTTTGTAACAAATGGGCTTACATTGAAAATCACTTAGCTGAGGCTTCTATTTATCTGTATCTATGTTTTACAGGTGAATTGTCTCATAACCTTTTCAGTAGGTCTGGTTTAATTTTTAAACTACATCTCTGGTTTTGTTCTTCCCACTGAAAAAATGTAAATAGTTTCATTCAAGTAAGTTAAATAATTGGGAGCTTGGCTCAATGTTCTCAATTTTTCACCAAAAATGGTTTATTTTTCCACATTTATATATAAAATTTTTACAGTAAGATTTTCAGTGGTAGATTCATTTGAATGAAAGAGATCTTATGGTAATTTAGTCCCACCTTCTCTACTCCAGCTCAAGTTTTGTTTCAATTTCCTATACAGCAGACAGGCTGAGTTTAGAAAGCCGTCTGAAAAAGATCAATGCTTCACTTCCTCTGTACATAGCTTATTATATTTAGGATACTCAAATCACGAAAAAACACTTCTCTTGAGACATAGAAAATACACTCTTCTTGTTGTCTTACTATCTCATTGACTACTCCTGTTTAGGATCTTGCTAAATTTTCCTTTGAATCTTGAGACACAGAAAATACACTCTTCTTGTTGTCTTACTATCTCATTGACAACTCCTGTTCAGGATCTTGCTGAATTTTCCTTTGAATCTTAAGGTTGATCCTCAGCCTTCTCTTTTCTCTTATCCTCTCCTTAACTGATTTTATCTTATCCCATGGCTTTGAATTTAAGACATGCTGTGATCTTCAGATGTGTGATTGTAGACTTTATCTTGCCCACTGAGCTGCAAACTATATCCAACTTTCTTCACTGGGCAGTCTAACAGGTATCTAAAACTTAACCAGGCAAAACAGTACTCTTGATGACCAAGCCACCCTCACACTTCCACTCTAATCACTTTCTGTCTCTGCTCTTCCTCATCTCTGTAAATGGCACCTCCATACCACCTCCATCTAGGTTGCTCAAGACAAAATCCTCCTCTTTAATTCGTTTCTGTTCTTCTCCGTCACGTTCAATTTGCCACCATGTCTTACTTGGTTTTATTTCCAAAATACATCCCAAATTTATCTAATTCTCTCCATTTTCACTGCCACTCTAGTTCAAGCCTCCATCCTCTTTCCTAAAACTACTAAAATAGCCTCGTAATAAAAAGTGATTTTTTTCCCTTTGCCCCAGAATTGGCAATGAGGGCTCACAGCTAAAAGGCTAAAGTACCTTAAATTCTAAAGAGAGTTAGATACTTCCTCCAAGACTTAACAAGAAGCAACAGAACTCAACTTACTGCTATCACTGCCCCCAGTACTCCCAGCTACCTCCTCCAGTCCTTAGAGAACTTTGGAGGGAAAAGAGGAATGCTATCAAAGAAGCTTATGGAAATAGCTTCTTTGTGGTAAGAGACTTTCCTCCTTTTACTTTTGAGAGAGGGCAGGATATGGTTTTCTTTTCTCCCCAAAGTAAAGTGAGAGAGAGGATCAAGAAAATAATGAAATCAGGGACCCTGCAAGAAGGGGAAATTGAGAAACAATATATATAATAATTCAGAGAAAAGCCTCTGAGTCTAACTGCTTGGGTTCACCACACAATCCACCACTTAGTAGTTGTGTGACACGAGGCAAACCTTGGTCAAATTGCTCAACCTCTATATTTCAATTCCCCTCTTTATAAAATGGGGACAATAATAATGCATAACACATATTTTACAGAATTGTTCTGAGACTTAACATATACTGCCACACATAAAGAAGTCAGATCTTGGCATATGGTAAGTGCTATATCAGTTCAGTTCAGTTCAGTCGCTCAGTCTTGTCCAACTCTTTGAGACCCCATGGACTGCAGCACACCAGGCCTCCCTGTCCATCACCAACTCCTGGAGCTTACTCAAACTCATGTCCATCGAGTTGGTGATGCCATCCAACCATTTCATCCTCTGTCATCCCCTTCTCCTCCCGCCTTCAATCTTTCCCAGTATCAGGGTCTTTTCAAATGAGTCAGTTCTTCACATCAGGTGGCCAAAGTACTGGAGTTTCAGCTTCAGCATCAGTCCTTCCAATGAATATTCAGGATTGATTTCCTTTAGGAAGGACTGGTTGGATCTCCTTGCAGTCCAAGGGACTCGCAAGAGTCTTCTCCAACACCACAGTTCAAAAGCATCAGTTCTTCGGCGCTCAGCTTTCTTTATGGTCCAACTCTCACATTCATACATGACTACAGGAAAAACCATAGCTTTGACTAGATGGACCTTTGTCAGCAAAGTAAATGTCTCTACTTTTTAGTGCTATATAGGTACTAGTGATTATATCATCATCATCATCATTATCACCAGCATTATGTTGGTCACTACTTGCTGGGTTGCAGAAAATGCAAATCGAACTTGGGGCTATTGACTGCAATGAAATTTAAGGAAAACACTCCTAGGAGAGCCTGACATATCCCCTTGGGGTTGCAGGCATGTAGGAACATAGAAAGTGATATGGGCTTCTATTATATGACCCTTATAAGGTATAAATGAAAATATCCAACAAATCTATGCTGCTGCTGCTAAGTCGCTTCAGTCGTGTCCGATTCTGTGCGACCCCATAGACGGCAGCCCACCAGGCTCCCCCGTCCCTGGGATTCTCCAGGCAAGAACACCGGAGTGGATGGCCATTTCCTTCTCCAATGCATGAAAGTGAAAAGTGAAAGTGAAGTGGCTCAGTCATGTCCGACTCTTAGTGACCCCATGGACTGCAGCCTACCAGGCTCCTCTGTCCATGGGATTTTCCAGGCAAGAGTACCAGAGTAGGTTGCCATTGCCTTTAGGAGTAATCAAAACAGTAGGGCACTGCATGAAAAGAAACACACAGACTACTGGAACAGAAGGGAGAACCCAAAAATAAATCCACACATATATGGTCAACTAATATTTGACAAAAGAGACAGTAAGTCTAAATAGAGAAACACTAGTTTCTTCGATAAATAGTGTTGGGAAAACTGGGTATTCATATGCAAAATAATGAAACTGGACCCCTATTAAACCACTCATAAAATTAATTTGAAATACATTAAGGATTTAAATGTAAGACCTAAACCTTAAAACTCCTAGAAGAAAACATACAGAAAAGAACTCCTTATAATTGTTCTTGGCAATAATATTTTGGATATTACACCAAAAGCACAAGCAAAAAAAAAAAAGAAAAAAAACAAACAGGGACCATCAAACTAAAGAGTTTCTGCACAGCAAAAGAAACAATTAGCAAAAGGAAAATGCAACTTATTGAATGGGAAGAAATATTTACAAACCATATATTTGATAAAAAGTTAATATATATAAAATAAAGAAGGAACTTATACAACTAAATGGCAAAAAAAAATCTGATTTTTAAGTGGGCAGAAGACTGAAATACACATCTCTCTAAAGAAGGCATATAAATGTCCAACAAGTACATGAAAAGGTGCTCAACATCGCTACTCACCTGGGAAATGTAAATTAAAACCATGAGATATCACATCATAGCTGCTAAAAATGGCTATTATCAAAAAGATAAGAGATACAAATGCTGGTAAGGATGTGAAGAAAAGGGAAACCTGCGTGTTCTGCTGGTGAGAATGTAAACTGATACAATGGCTATGGAAAACAATATGAAGATTTTTAAACAATTAAAAATAAAACTATCATTTGATCCAGTAAGCCTACTTCTGGTTATATATCCAAAGGAAATTAAACCATGATCTCAAAGACATCTACACACCCATGTTCACTGAAGCATTATTCATAATAGCCAAGACATGGAAATGACCTAAGTGTCCACACACAGACAAATAGATAAAGAAATGTCATAAATATATTAAACTTACACAACATTATATGCCAATTATTTCTCAGTGAAGCCAAAAGGAAGAAAAGAATATATATCCAGAATTTTTCTGACTTGGAGGAGGAGGCAGAAGACACTTGGGAAAAGTGTTATTTACTTGTAATAGACTAAAACTGGAAGCAACCTAAATGTCTATTTTTAAAACTGCCTGTGAATGCAGTTTTAAAACAAATGGGAATGAGTTGTTGCTACATTAAGTATGATGTTAGACCTTCCTTGAATGCCCTTTACCAAGGTGATGAAGTTCCTTTCTGTTCCCAGTTTGCTGAGACTTTTCTTCTTTATCAGAAATGTACACTGTATTTTTCTCAAATGCTTTTTCTCTGTTGGATGACCATATGATTTTCCTTTTTTAGTTTGTTAGTGTGGTAAATTGCACTGATTTTAAAAGTTTAAACTAAACTTGCATTCTTGGTATAAAACCCTCTTAATTATGATGTAAAGGCTGCAGTCCATGGGGTCGCTGAGAGTTGGACACGACTGGGCAACTTCACTTTCACTTTTCACTTTCATGCATTGGAGAAGGAAATGGCAACCCACTCCTGTGTTCTTGCCTGGAGAATCCCAGGGACGGGGAAGCCTGGTGGGCTGCCATCTATGGGGTCACACAGAGTCGGACACGACTGAAGTGACTTAGCAATAGCAATCCTTCTTATAAACTGATGAGCTCAACACACTAACATTTTGCTTAGAATTTCTGCTTTTATGTTCATAATGGATATTAGTCTGAAATGTTCTTTTCTTATAATGTCTTTGCCTGGTTTTATCAGGATAATGCTGGCCCAATAGAAAAAGTTTAGAAGTATTTCCTCCTCTCAACTTTTTGGAAGAGTTTATAGAATTAGCAATATTTTCCCTATAATGTTTGGCAGATTTCACCAGTGAAGCCATGGTCTAGAAATTCTCTCAAGAAAGCAAGCTGGGGCAATTGCAAAGGTCTCCTCATCTGTTTTCTATTTCTCAGAGATCACTGTCCTTTGTCACCTAATGGCCAATGTCTTAAAAATCACTTTCATAGATTTTGTCAGCTGTTCCAAGCAGGAAGGTAAATGTGGCCTCTACTATTCCATTTTGTTTGAATTAGATGTCAAAGACTTGAAATTAACAAAAAAGCAGGCCTATAACCCCCTTCTTGGATTAATAGACTTGCCACGGTGAACGAACTTGCGTAACTCAATGAAGCTATGAGCCATGCCACACCTCCGGGCCAACCAAGGCTGATAGGTCATAGTAAAGGGTTCTGACAAAACATGGTCACTCACCTACAGCTGGACATCCTAGAGTGTGAGGTCAAGTGAGCCTTTGGAAGCATTACTACAAACAAAGCTAGTGAAGATGATGGAATTTCAGCTGAGCTATTTATAATCCTAGAAGATGATGTTGTTCAAGGGCTGAACTCAATAACAGCAAATCTGGAAAACTCAGCAGTGACCACAGGACTAGAAAAGGTCAGTTTTCATTCCAATCCCAAAGAAAGGAAATGCCAAAGAATGTTCAAACTATCACCCAATTGTGCTCATCTCACATGCTAGCAAAGTTATGCTCAAAATCCTTCAAACTAGGCTTCAGCAGAATGTGAACCAAGAACTTTCAGCTGTAAAAGCTGGGTTTGGAAAAGGCAGATAAACCAGAGATCAAACTGCCAACATTCATTGGATCATGGAGAGAGCAAGGGAGGTCCAGAAAAACATCTACCTTTGCTTCACTGACTAAAGCCTTTGACTATGGATCACAACAAACTGGAAAATTCTTAAAGAGATAGAGGACTTTACTTGTCTCCTGAGAAACTTGTATGCAGGTCAAGAAGCAATAGTTAGAACCGGACATGGAACACTGGACTGGTTCCAAATTGGGAAAGGAGTATGTCAAGGCTCTATATAGTCACCCTGCTTATTTAACTTCTATGCAGAGTACATCATGCAAAATGCCAGGGTAGATGAATCACAAGCTGCAATCAATCAAGACTGCTGGAAGAAATATCAGCAACCTTAAATATGCAGATAATGGCACTCTAATGGAAAAAAGTGAAGAGGAACTAAAGAGTTTCTTGAAGAGGGTGAAAGAGGAGAGTGAAAAAGCTGGCTTGAAACTCAACACTCAAAAAACTAAGATCATGGCATCTGGCCCTATCACTTCATGGCAAACAGAAGGGGGAAAAAGTAGAAGCAGTGACAAATTTTATTTTCTTGGGCTCCAAAATCACTACAAATGGTGACTGCAGCCATGAAATTAAAAGATGCTTGCTCCTTGGAAAGAAATCTATGACAAACCTAGACAGTATACTAAAAAGCTGAGACAGATATCATTTTGCCAACAAAAGTCCATATAGTCAAAGCTATGGTTTTCCCAGCAGTCATGTATGAATATGAGAGTTGGATCATAAAGAAGGCTGAGCATTAAAGAATTGAATTGTGGGGCTGGAGAAGACTCTTGAGAGTCCCTTGGACAGCAAGGAGATCAAGCCACTCAATCCTAAAGGAAATCAACCCTAAATTTTTATTGGAAGGACTGATGCTGAAGCTCCAATACTTTAGCCACCTGATGCAAAGAGCTGACTCAGTGGAAAAGATCCTGATGCTGGGAAAGACTAAAGGCAGGAGAAGAGGGGATGACAGAGGATGAGATGGTTGGATGACATCACTGACTCAAGGGACAAGAATTTGAGCCAACTCCAGGAGATAGCGAAGGACAGGGAAGCATGGCAAGCTGTAGACCATGGGGTTGCAAAGAGTTAGACAACAACTTAGTGACTCAACAACAGGCATATAATATTTTTCAATAAATTCTACTTAAAATTATAGTATCCTTTTTTGGCAGCTATGTTACACTATTGGCTTCTAATAATTATACAGCCAACTAACATCCTCTTGTAAAAAATAAGTATTTCTATAAAGTATGAGATGTAAGTTTTTAGACTTAACCCAATGGCTCACCTGTAAAGAATCCACCTGCAGTGCAGGAAACGCAGGAGACATGGGTTCAATCCTTTGGTCGGGAAGATCCCCTGAAGAAAGAAATGGCAACCCACTCTAGAATTCTTGCCTGAAAAATCCTGTGGACAGCAGAGCCTGGCAGGCTAGAATCCAAAGGGTCACAAAGAGTCAGAAATAACAAAGTGACTGAGCATGCATGCACATACTTTTTTTAATAGACTGCATTTTGAGCTGTTTTAGTTTCACAGCAAACAAACTACACATTTAATAATAGAAAATGATCAAATTTATTGAATCTTCTTAAAACCTTGTAAGGCAAAGAAAATTTAATTATGGTAACTGGAAGCAATGATTGGGAGAAAAAAGTGATTTCATGTTTATAACTCATTAAACTATTTATAGCCCCAAACTTTTCTCTACATTGTCTTACCCCCATAACTCACTGTCCACTGAGCAGTAATCTTTTTATAAGGTAAATGAGATATATCTGACTTAAAACCCTTTACTGGCTTCTCATTACACTTAGAATAAATTCAAACTCATTATCTCCCTCAATTGCCCACAACTCTCCCTTTCACCCATCACCCTCCAGTCACTCCTGGGCAGGACCTTTGTACTTTGGTCTCTCTGCAGTTGACACTTCCCATATCCTTGCATGGTTGGCCCCTCATTACCAGTCAAGTCTCAAGTCAAATGTCATTGCCTTAGAGAGAATCTCCCTGATTGCTAATCATCCTAATTACTAGTCACTGTCATTTACTCTATTTTATTTTCTTCATAGAATTTATCATTGTTCAAAATCTTATTTAGTTTATGTAGCATCTGTCACCTCCTCATTAGAATAAAAGCTCCTTGAGAACTGCACTGTCTTGCTCACTTCCAAGAACTAAGCACAAATGCCTAAAATATATTAGCTGAACAAAGGATGAATGGAGAACATCTTCATAAGGCGTTGAAAACTGTGTCTAATTTTAAGTCTTTTCCTACTATTAGTCTCTTTTAGGACAGACTATATTGTCAATGTCACTTAAAATTACACTTTAAAGTGTAATTTTCAGAAATGTATACAATTGCCCAAGTGTTATGTGACCAAGTACAAAACATAGAAGGACTATAACATTTTTCAGTAAATGCTACTTAAGATTATAGTATCTCTTTCTTGGCAACTATGTTACACTATTGGCTTCTATTAACCAGTACAATCAACTAAAATCTTCTTTTAAAAAAGTGTTTGCAGTGTTTCTGTAAAGTAATGACTTCTTCACATTTAAACAGTTGGGATTTGGGTATGAGATTTAGCACTAGTCCCTAAGTTTTTTCTTACTAAACTCAAACCAACATTACAACTAACTAGATTCTTTTTGCATCCAGGTTTTGAAACCTAGCACATCCATTATTTCTCTCAGCTTCACAGCATCTACAAACTTGGTACATACACCATCAGAATCCTCATTTAAGTCATTAATAAAAATGTACAATGGCATACTGCTAAAAAAATTTCTATGGCTTACACCTAAAGTCTCACCTCCAAGCTAATAAGAATCCATTAATAAACACATTTTGGGTATAGTAGTTAATTTCAAGCTAACTCATACCATCAAGTTATACCATACTATCACACGAACTACAATTCTCCATTTCATCCATAAGGATAACCTAGTGCTCAATTGCTCAGTCATATCTGACTCTGTGACACCATGGACTGTAGCCCGCCAGGCTTCTCTGTCCATGGAATTTTTCAGGCAAGAATACTGGAGTGGGTCGCCATTTCCTCCTCCAAGGGACCTTCCTGACCCAGGGATCAAACCCACATCTCTTGAATCTCCTGCAGTGGCAGGCAGATTCTTTACTTGTGCCACCTGGGAAGCACAAGGACAGCATGAATACTTATCATAAGTAATCTATCTCTCCTTGCCTCTATCTTTAATATTCTCTCCTTGAAAGTCTTCCATAACATAAAAGGAGCCTTGATATCCTGGCATTTTGCCAGTTAAACATTTAAAAGGATGATGGTATTTTTTAATAGGCTTCTTGGCTTTAACCCAAGAAATGGCTGAATTCTCTTGATTTTCCTTCTAAAGGATTGAATTCTGCATTCATTGTAACAATTCATTATTCCCATTTGTCCTTGAACTTGAAGAACAAGTCTTGGTTATGAATCAGATCAGATCAGTCACTCAGTCGTGTCCGACTCTTTGCAACCCCATGAATCGCAGCACGCCAGGCCTCCCTGTCCATCACCAACTCCCGGAGTTCACTCAGACTCACATCCATCGAGTCAGTGATGCCATCCAGCCATCTCATCCTCTGTCGTCCCCTTCTCCTCTTGCCCCCATTCCCTCCCAGCATCAGAGTCTTTTCCAATGAGCCAACTCTTCGCATGAGGTGGCCAAAGTACTGGAGTTTCAGCTTTAGCATCATTCCTTCCAAAGAAATCCCAGGGCTGATCTCCTTCAGAATGGACTGGTTGGATCTCCTTACAATCCAAGGGACTCTCAAGAGTCTTCTCCAACACCACAGTTCGAAAGCATCAATTCTTCGGCACTCAGCTTTCTTCACGGTCCAACTCTCACATCCATACATGACCACAGGAAAAACCAGAGCCTTGACTAGACGAACCTTTGTTGGCAAAGTAATGTCTCTGCTTTTGAATATGCTATCGAGGTTGGTCATAACCTTCCTTCCAAGGAGTAAGCGTCTTCTTATTTCATGGCTGCAGTCACCATCTGTAGTGATTCTGGAGCCCAGAAAAATAAAGTCTGACACTGTTTCCACTGTTTCCCCATCTATTTCCCATGAAGTAGTGGGACTGGATGCCATGATCTTCATTTTCTGAATGTTGAGCTTTAAGCCAACTTTTTCACTCTCCACTTTCACTTTCATCAAGAGGCTTTTTACTTCTTCACTTTCTGCCATAAGGGTGGTGTCATCTGCATATCTGAGGTTATTGATATTTCTCCCGGCAATCTTGATTCCAGCTTGTGTTTCTTCCAGTCCAGCGTTTCTCATGATGTACTCTGCATAGAAGTTAAATAAACAGGGTGACAATATACAGCCTTGACGAACTCCTTTTCCTATTTGGAACCAGTCTGTTGTTCCATGTCCAGTTCTAACCGTTGCTTCCTGACCTGCATACAAATTTCTCAAGAGGCAGATCAAGTGGTCTGGTAGTCCCATCTCTTTCAGAATTTTCCACAGTTTCTTGTGATCCACACAGTCAAAGGCTTTGGCATAGTCAATAAAGCAGAAATAGATGTTTTTCTGGAACTCTCTTGCTTTTTCCATGATCCAGCGGATGTTGGCAATTTGATCTTTGGTTCCTCTGCCTTTTCTAAAACCAGCTTGAACATCAGGAAGTTCACAGTTCACATATTGCTGAAGCCTGGCTTGGAGAATTTTGAGCATTACTTTACTAGCGTGTGAGATGAGTGCAATTGTGCGGTAGTTTGAGCATTCTTTGGCATTGCCTTTCTTTGGGATTGGAATGAAAACTGACCTTTTCCAGACTGCGCAATCAGCTCCAAAAACATAACTTCTAAAATATGTTACAGTTATCAGCAACATAGTCTTTATACCTTCTCTCTATATATTGTATATCTACCTTCTTTACCTTTGAGACACTAGACAATACCAAAGTAACTTTTGAATCAACATAGGAAAATAAACTGAGGGAAGATCCTATTATCACTGAAGGAAAGATCCAAGAATCACTAACTGTGACTACAAAAATTATCTCCAAGAGAAGCAAAGCGGGATAAAGCATTCAAAAGTGGAAAATTCTTTGTGTATTTATAAATAATAAATATATAATTGTTGTCAGCTTAATTTTAAACATCTGAGAAGTCCCAAAACATCCCATAGTCACTCAAAATTTTACAAATTCATTGTATATAAAGTTACTCACAAAGATTAAAGAGGGAGTTTTTCTATGACAAATGCAAGCTAAAGGCCTTGATCCACTGTTGTCTGTTTCTCCCGTGGAAGGTGAAAGCCTTCCAGGCTGAGTTGTTCTGGACTTCCCCAAACACCTGCAGAGCACTTCTGCAAAAGCAACTTGAACTTACTGAGAATCGTTATCAACAAAATTTTAAAGATATGCTTATTAATGGTAAGAAGTAAACAAGCAACCACAATTGTATTTGTAATGCTTCTTGAATCAAGTAGTAGTATGTATGTGTTTGTTATATTATCCTTGAAAACTTATATATTCCTATTAAATTTAAAATATTTTCACTGCCAAAGAAAGACCAATTATCACTCCAAACAGTGCATACCCATCTCTTCCCTTTCAGAATCTTAACGCTGGATCTATTTTGCAGATTAAGAATTGAATAATGGCCTCACATTTTGCATAATGTGAAGTTAAGCAAACACTTAGAATTAAGGACAGAATTAAGAATACTAAACTTTATTTCCAAAATTAACTTCTAATCTTTAAAAGCTTATATGAACTCACTTTTATAGAACCATACATTTGTGCAAACTATTTTGTGTACCTCTTTGTCACTTGTAGATTTCATATACCAATTTCAAAGAAATTGATATAGAATACATGTTAACCTCTGAAGTAGTTATAAAATATTCCATCCTGTTGATACATTATAGTTTGTCACAAATTCTCTACTACTGCACTGGAATTACTTCGTTTCCTATTATAGGCATGCTTCAGAGACATTGCAGCTTTGGTCCCAGACCACAGCAAAAATGTGAGTCACATGAATGCCTTGGTTTCTCAGGACATATAAGTTATGTTTATACTATTATTTAGTCTATTAAGTGTGCAATAGCATTATGTCTTTAAAAAAAAGTACTAACCTTAATTTAAAAGTACTTTAGGGACTTCCCTGGCAGTCCAGTGGTTAAGACTCTGAGCTTCTACTGCAGGCAGGGAATGCAGGCTTGATCCCTGGTCAGGGAACTAAGATCCCACATGCTGCATGGTGCAGCCAAGAGAAAATTTTTTTTAAATAGTACTTTATTGCTTAAAAAAAATACTAACCAGCATTTGAGCCTTCAGCAAATTGTAATCTTTTTGCTGGTGGAGAGTCTGAAATATTTAGAGAATTAATGAAATGTAACACAAAGACATAAAATGAATAAACATTGGAAAAATGACACCAACAGATTTTCTCAATGCAGGGTGGCCACAAACCTTTAATTTGTAGAAAACACAATAAAGCAAAATATGATAAAACAAGGCATGCCTATACACCAAAAACAACTTTTTAAAAAAATGTATGTTGCCAATGTAATATGTATCCAGTATGCTGCATCCTTGGCGTTAAGATATAGCTGAGCTGGCCCTGCTTTCCAGGGATTATACTGTAGTGGAGAAGACAGCTAAGGAAAATAAAATGATCACAGCTTGTGATAAATGCAATGAAGCAGATAACCAAAGTACAGCCCGCATCCACAGGTTCCACATCTGCAATTCAGACCCATTTTATATAAGTCCCATTTTACATAAGGGACTTGAGCATCTGCAGATTGTAGTATCCCCAAGGGGTCTTGAAACTAACCCCCCACGGATACTGAAGGACAATGGTAGTGTGACAGCATCTGGTGGAGGTCTGAGGTAGCCTGCTTTAGAAGAGACACTCTGGAAAGGGCTCTCTTGAAGAGGTCACATCTAGGCTAAAACAGAAATAAGTGAGAAGGAGCCTGTACTAATATTCTATGCTGCTATTAACAAATCATCACAAATTGAGTGGCTTAAAAAACACAAATGAATGATCTCACAGTTCTGTAAGTCAGAAGTCTGGGTAAGCTAACTCCTCTGCTCTGGCTTCACAGTGTGGAAACCTATTATGGGTCAGCCAGCCCGACTCTTAACTTGAGGTGCTGGTAGAGAATCTATTGCCAAATTCATTCAGGTTGTTGGCTGAATTCAGTCCTTTGCACTTTTAGAGCTCAAGTCCCCAGTCCCTTGTCTGCTGTCAGCCTGAGGTCGTTTACAGCTTCTAGATGCTGACAGCACTCCCTGACCAGTGGTCCCCTTGATCTTCAAAGTTAGCCAACAGTGGGTCAACTCCTTCTCATGCTTCAAAATGTCTCTGACCTCTGCTTCGCCCATATCCTTCCTGCTTCCAGCTAGGGGAAGTTCTCTGCTTTTAGGGGCTTCCTGTGATTACCTTGGGCTCATTCCAGATAACTGAGGATAGTCTCCCCATTGTAAGGCCCATACTTTTAATCACATTTGTAAGTCTCTTTTGCTATGTAATGGGCTTCCCGTGTGGCGCTAGTGGTAAAGAATCCGCCTGCCAATGCAGGAGAGGCAAGAGAGGCAGATTCAGTCTCTGTGTTGGGAAGATCCCCTGGAGGAGGGCATGACAACCCACTCCAGTGTTCTTGCCTGAAGAATTCCATGGACAGAGGAGCCTGGCAGGCTACAGTCCATAGGGTCGCAAAGCATCAGATACCACTGAAGCGACTGAGCACAGCACACATGCTATGTAATAGGTAACAGATTCACAAGTGCTAGGGATTAGAGCATGCACACTTTTAAGGAGACCTTATTCTGCCTTCCACAGACTCAGACACACACTACCCCAAGAAGAAAGGAAACGGCAGGCAAAAGGCCTAAGATAGAAGAAAGCTTGGCCTGCATAGGACAAATAGCACAAAAAAGGCCCCCGGAGCCATAGCAAAGTGAAGGAGAGAACCATAGTAATGACATTATACACTCCTTTACATGAGTTAACTTTTTTCCTATTTGAATTGTACAAGTTTAGAATCTATTTTGAATTTTTGAATCAATCTTAGTCATTCTAAAGCTAATGGTGATGAAGCATTAAGCCTCTTAACTTCCAGTCTCTTTCATTTCCCACAAAACCAGAAGTCACCAATAGTACTTTTTTTACATCTATATGGAGAAATTTCTTCTAATTGACATTTTCTTGGTTCTTGCATACAGAATTTCTTCAAATATTGATCTTTGTCCAATCACAGCATACATAAAATTTATATCTTAGATATCGGAGGCAAAAAATAAATTTAAAAAGAATTCAAAATATGAGTAAGAAACTTCATCCTCAACTCTCTTAAAAATTAAAACAAACAAAATTTTTTTTCCCAATAGCTTTCCACATAGACTTTTAGGGTAGTGGTTTGTGGTTAAATGTTTGTAAAGAGAACTGCACCTGTGATGTGGTCTGTTTTAAAATAAACTTGCACCTGCAGCTGCTTTTCACAGAACTGCTATTTGGGATACTACATGTCAGATATTTGACCATATACGGAGCACTTCCTCCTCACCACACTACCTTCTGGGCTGGTCCCTGATTTACAAACACCTTATCTCCAAAAAGTCATTTGAAAAAAACGGTTTAGATTTCATGATAATTTTAGAGATGCAATAATAAACAAGGTTTCCAGGAAATCCTTCAAACAATATGCTCCTTCTAATCCATTAACTCCAGTGGTCTGGTCCCTCACTGCTTTAAGGAAAGTCTAATTTATTTTCACGGGGGGCCTCTGATCTAGTCAAATATGTCTGCTTTCCTTTTCCTATATATGATTTGCTAATTCCTGTTTCAGAATCTTTTTTTACTCTGTTTTTCCTCACCAAAAATTTAGATTTTCTTCCTGTCAACCTTTGTAGAAAATTTTAAAATCTTTAAAACTAATTTTATGTCTTCCCTGCTTAATGTTATCCCGTTCTGTTCACTCCATTACTGTTTCTTCATTGCTAATAAATTTATCATTTTACACAAATTGGCGTGTTACTTTACATGGTTATCACTCTTCTTCATTTGTGTACAATTTATCTCATACTAAATTAACACTTTCTAGATGCAGAGAGGGGTTAATAAAGAGCAGTAGCAATTGGACACCCATAAAAGGATATAAGAAAGCACCAAAAGGAACTATAGAGGCTCAGTTAGGAAAATGTTTGAGAAAATGAACTTTTTCATCTTCTAGCTCTTCTACTCAGAGGTTTTACATCATGTGTAAATGTTGTACTAAGTGTGTTTCCCTCAATAACAAGGAAAAAGCATAAATTCATGATGAGGAATATCTAGTCAAAAAAAATTTTTAACGTCTGATTTAAATAGTCTTTCAAGACTATTATATAATTCTTTTGAATCCCTTTCAGAGTTTCAAATAAGTTGCTTTCATCCAAAAGGTGTGCAATAATTATTTCCCAAATAACATTTTTATAGCACAAACATTTATTACAGTACAAAGAGGAAATTAATATAGCTATCTTTTGGCTAATAATTTCTCATATAATTGGAAACAACTATATATTTTAAATTTTTAAAATAAATTTTAAATTTATTTTCTCTCCATGACACTGAAATAGAGTTGCCATTATGGCAAATATGTATATGTGGTCTACAAGGCTAATGCTGCCTAAGAAAGAAAGAAGAAAGTGAAGTCGCTTAGTAGTGTCCAACTCTTTGTGACCCCATGAACTGTAGCCTACCAGGCTTCTCCATCCATGGAATTGTCCAGGCAAGAGTACTGGAGTGGGTTGCCATTTCCTTCTCCAGGGGATCTTCCTGATCCAGGGATCAAACCTGGGTCTCCCACATTGCAGGCAGACACTTTACCATCTGAGCCACCAGGGAAGCCCAATGCTGCCTCAGTTCAGTTCAGTTGATTCGTTCAGTCATGTCTGACTCTTTGTGACCCCATGAATCGCAGCACGCCAGGCCTCCCTGTCCTACCTGGCCCCTAATTCAAATGATCGTTCATTCATTTATTCTTTCTCTCAACAAGCATCTTATGGCATCTACTCTACATGGTAGGGATTCAAGTGAACAAAACAGGTAGAACCATTGATCAAACAAGTTTACATGATGTCAAGTACAAAGTGCCACAGGAGCACAGATGTTGAGAGAGAGGTAGGAAGGGTCAAGGAAAGCTTCCCAGAGGAAGTACTATCTATGCTGAGATTGAAAGATGAGTAGAAGTCACACAAAAAAGGGAGGACTACGGCCTAAGAATGGTCAAAATGGACAAAAAGGGGAGGGCTATGGTCTAGTAATGCTCAAAATTCTCCAAGCCAGGCTTCAATAGTACATGAATTGTGAACTTCCAGATGTTCAAATTGGTTTTACAAAAGGCAGAGGAACCAGAGATCAAATTGCCAACCTCTGCTGGATCATGGAAAAAGCAAGAGAGTTCCAGAAAAACATCTATTTCTGCTTTATTGACTATGCCAAAGCCTTTGACCGTGTGGATCACAAAAAAACGGGGAAAATTCTTAGAGATGGGAATACCAGACCACCTGACCTGCCTCCTGAAAAATCTGTATGCAGGTCAAGAAGCAACAGTTAGAACTGGACATGGAACAACAGACTGGTTCCAAATCGGGAAAGAAGTACATCAAGGCTGTATATTGTCACCCTACTTATTTAACTTATATGCAGAGTACATTATGCAAAATGCCAGGCTGGATGAAGCACAAACTGGAATCAAGATTGCAGGAGAAATATCAATAACCTCAGATATGCAGATGACACCAACCTTATGGCAGAAAGCAAAGAACTAAAGAGCCTCCTGATGAAAGTGAAAGAGGAGAGTGAAAAAGTTGGCTTAAAACTCAACATTCAGAAAACTAAGATCATGGCAGCCACTCCCATCACTTCATGGCAAATAAATGCAGAAACAATGGAAACAGTGGCTGACTTTATTTTGGGGGGCTCCAAAATCACTGCAGATGGTGACTGCAGCCATGAAATTAAAAGATGTTTGCTCCTTGGAAGAAAAATCATGACCAACCTAGATAGCATATTAAAAATCAGAGACATTACTTTGCCAACAAAGGTCCATCCAGTCAAACCTATGGTTTTTCCAGTAGTCACATATAGATGTGAGAGTTGGACTATAAAGAAATCTGAGTGCCGAAGAGTTGATGCTTTTGAACTGTGGTGTTGGAGAAGACTCTTGAGATTCCCTTGGACTGCAAGGAGATCCGACCAGTCCTTCCTAAAGGAAATCAGTCCTGAATATTCATTGGTAGGACTGATACTAAAGCTGAAACTCCAATACTTTGGCCACCTGATATGAAGAATAACTCATTGGAAAAGATCCAATGCTGGGAAAGACTGAAGGCTGGAGGAGAAGGGAACGACAGAAGATGAGATGGTTGGATCGCATCACCAACTTGATGGACATGAGTTTGAGTAAGCTCCAGGAGTTGATGATGGACAGGGAAGCCTGGCGTGCTGCAGTCCATGGGGTTGCAGAGTTGGACACAACTGAGTGACTGAACTGACTGACTGATGGTCTAGGAAAAAATAAAATGTCAACAATTTGGAGCTGAGAGAAAACATAACTATTGGAGGAAATGAAAGTTCAATACGGCAGTATGAGTCCAGAGACCATATATTACATAAGTTTCAACACACCTACCCTTAAGCACCTAGTACAGTGCTGTATGCTGTGCAAAATTAAAATAGTTTACATGGGTGTAAATTTAGCATTATTATAAGATATGCTTGTAGAGTAATGACTTTGCATAGATAACTATATAACATTTGATTATTAAATATCTGCATTCAATTCTGTTCTTAAGCAACATGAAACAAGTTTCCAAATATAACAACACAATATTATCAGTGATTTACAGTTATATGAAAAATAGATGATGAGTTCATTGTTATTTTAAATATAGTATAATAAAACATTAATTGCAGTGGTTAGTAATCACAACGTGAAGTAATGCTCTGATATGGCAATTAGTGGAAACAAAAATAAACTGAAATAAAGCAATTTACAGTAAATAAACAATTTTACCAAAATCACAGAAGACAAAACCAGAATAAACCTACCCCAAAATAATGAAAAATAGATCAATCTCTGAATGATATCCTCTAATTATAATTTTACCATATTTCCCAGTACTGTGAATGTATCTACTAAACATGCTTTCCCAGGCCCCAAAATAGAGATATAATGTGGCTGATGCCTCCTGATTTTCCCATTTTTCTGCCATTGTATAGGTTGAAATTGATACCATATCTCTGAGTAATCTTAGTCTTATAGACTTTATATCTCAGGGTTCAAGTATTTTCAGGATATATTGAAACAGAAATACATATGTCTAGACTCTATAAGTTTTTCACTGAGATAAAATGTAGACTAAGAGACAGTATAATAAAATAGTTATGAAAACTAACTTCAGAATGAGACAGGCTTGGGTTTAACTACCAGTTAGATAATC
The DNA here is from genome assembly GCF_002263795.3 of Bos taurus. Classification (NCBI taxonomy): domain Eukaryota; kingdom Metazoa; phylum Chordata; class Mammalia; order Artiodactyla; family Bovidae; genus Bos; species Bos taurus. The sequence continues at coordinate 86,061,163 of NC_037333.1, forward strand.
TCAAGCAAATTATTTCACATCTCTGAGCTGCATCTGTGAAAAGGGGATAATAATGGCACCCTTATCATAGATATATTGTAAGAATTAAATAAGATAATATACTTAAAATGCCTAGCAGAGTACCTGATACATAATTAGTATCACTCCAAATATTCAATGTTACTGACAATACCAAGTGGAGAATCCCGGTCCAGACAGGGATTAAAACTTTTGGGCATGATAAAAATGTGAGCTGAGCACACGTGGAAGCTTTATTCAGATGTATTGTTGTTTTTAGTATTTTTTCATGTTGAAGACACACAAATCTCTTGCTCTAGTTCATATTGTTCTCCCAAGATTCAAAACTATATATCATACTGTCCAGAAGAGATTAGACACTTAAATCTTTTCACAGACAATCTTAAATGCAGCATGTCCAAAACTTATTTTCCCTTGTTTGCTGGCCCCTGCTAACCTTTTTCCTCCTGAGTTTTCTATCTTAATAGAGGGTACCATCATCCACTCAATTGTACAAGAAAATCTGTGAGTTACTATCACTCCTCACCCCCTCATTCTTAATCAGACACTAAGTCCTATAAAACCATCTCTTAAATAGCTGTTAAACTGTGTATTTTTTATATCTTTATTTCCAGGTCTTAGTTTAGACACTAAAATTCATCACCTAGATGACTGTAGTAGCATCACACTAACTTCTCTATAATCTTACCTTTTTCCATCAATTCTCTAATCTTACCCTGTTTAAAACCTTCCAATGGTTCCCCTTGATTCTAGCATAAAGTCTGTTTATCTCTTAATATCAAAAAGATACAGATCAATGTCACATTTTCCAACTCAAATTCTTAAGTTATTTTTATTAACTTCTAATACTTTACTGAAATTTAACAGAACTCAATTTAACTCTGTTTTTATTAGCTATTTATTGGTACCTACTATGTGTATGTAACTGTACTAGATATTATAAAAGCTACAGAGATGAATGGTGATATATCTGGGAGAAAACTTCAGTATATAAAGTCTTAACACAAGGGAGAAAATACTTTAAAATCTGCAAATAGTACCTAAATACATATTTTTTTCAAAGATTTATGGCCAACAGATATATGAAAGGATTTTCAACATTGCTAATTATTAGAGAAATGTAAATCAAAAGCACAATCAGATGTTACCTCACACCAGAATGACTATCATCAAAAAGTCTACAAATAATAAATGCTGGATAGGGTGTGGAGAAAAGAGAACCCTCCTACACTATAAGTGACGATGCAAATTGGTTTAACCACCAAGGAAAATGGTATGGAGGTTCCTAAAAAAAACTAAAAATAGAGGTATCTTATGATCCAGCAATCACACTCCTGGGCATATGTTCATACAGAAAATATGAACACTCTAATTCAAAAAGATACATGCAAAAAAAAAAAAAAGATACATGCACCTCAGTGTTCATACCACCACTATTTACAATAGCCAAGACATGAAATGACCCAAATGCCCATCAACAGACAACTGACTTAAGAAGATATGATATACATGTATTGTGTTAGTCTGCTCAGTTGTGTCAGTCCACTCAGTTGTGTCCAACTTTTTGCAATCCCAGAGACTATAGCCCACCATGCTCCTCTGTCCATGGAATCTTCCAAGCAAGAACACTGGAGTGGGTAGCCATTCCCTTCTCCAGGGGATCTTCCCAACCCAGAGATGGAACTCAGGTCTCCTGCATTGCAGGCAGATTCTTTATATCTGAGCCACCAGGGAAGCCTTGGAGTATGTGTATATATACATTATCATACACACAAACACACACACACACATATAGAGAGAGAGAGACAGAGAGAGAAAGAATGGAATATTACTCAGCCATAAAAAGGAATGAAAACGTGCCATTTGCAGCAACATGAATGGAGCTAGAGAATGTTACACATAGTGAAGTGAGTCAGACAGAGAAATACAAATACTATATGATATCAGTTGTATGTGGAATCTGAAAAGTAAAACAAATGAATCTATATACAATTCAGAAACAGACTCACAGACATAGAAAGCAAACTTATGGTTACCAAAGGGGAGAGGGAGAGAGGGACAAATTAAAGGAGTATGGGATTAACAGATACTGCTGCTAAGTCACTTCAGTCGTGTCAGACTCTGTGCGACCCCATAGACGGCAGCCCACCAGGCTCCCCTGTCCCTGGGATTCTCCAGGCAAGAACACTGGAGTGGGATGCCATTTCCTTCTCCAATGCATGAAAGTGAAAAGTAAAAGTGAAGTCGCTCAGTCGTGTCCAACTCTTCACGACCCCATGGACTGCAGCCTACCAGGCTCCTCCATCCATGGGATTTTCCAGGCAAGAGTACTAGAGTGGGTTGCCATTGCCTTCTCCATTAACAGATACAAATGACTATAAACAAAACAGATATGAGGTACCATCTCACACCAGTCAGAATGGCTGCGATCCAAAAGTCTACAAATAATAAATGCTGGAGAGGGTGTGGAGAAAAGGGAACCCTCTTACACTGTTGGTGGGAATGCAAACTAGTACAGCCACTATGGAGAACAGTGTGGAGATTCCTTAAAAAACTGGAAATAGAACTGCCTTATGATCCAGCAATCCCACTGCTGGGCATACACACTGAGGAAACCAGAAGGGAAAGAGACACGTGTACCCCAATGTTCATCGCAGCACTGTTTATAATAGTCAGGACATGGAAGCAACCTAGATGTCCATCAGCAGATGAATGTATAAGAAAGCTATGGTACATATACACAATGGAGTATTACTCAGCCATTAAAAAGAATACATTTGAATCAGTTCTAATGAGGTGAATGAAACTGGAGCCTATTATACCGAGTGAAGTAAGCCAGAAAGAAAAACACCAATACAGTATACTAACGCATATATATGGAATTTAGAAAGATGCTAACAATAACCCTGTGTACGAGAGAGCAAAAGAGACACTGATGTATAGAACAGTCTTATGGACTCTGTGGGAGAGGGAGAGGGTGGGAAGATTTGGGAGAATGGCATTGAAACATGTAAAATATCATGTATGAAACGAGTTGCCAGTCCAGGTTCGATGCACGATACTGGATGCATGGGGCTGGTGCACTGGGATGATCCAGAGGGATGGTATGGGGAGGGAGGAGGGAGGAGGGTTCAGGATGGGGAACACATGTATACCTGTGGCAGATTCATTTTGATATTTGGCAAAACTAATACAATTATGTAAAGTTTAAAAATAAAATAAAATTTAAAAAAAACAGATAAGCAATAAGGATTTACTATCTGGTACAGGGAATTATGTTCAGTATCTTGTACTAACATATCATAACTGAAAAAAAACTGAATCACTTTGCTGAATACATGAAACTAACACAATAAAGTAAATCAATTATACTCAATTTAAAAAAATTCCTAACAAACAGTTAAAGGGCTACTAGATGCCAATGGAAGAAAGTGCATCAGAGAATTCAGCCCTGAGAAGATATGATTTTAGCTGGGCCCTGTAGGTCATCTAAGAATTGAGATGTGGGGCAGCATAAGCAAAGGCCAAGGGAAAGAAATCTCAAAAAGCAAAAAAGAACAATGTGTATATCAGTTTTATTAGAATGTAAAGTTCTTCAATGAAAGTAGTAGGACAGCAGCTAGAAAAATAAGAATTGGGGTCAGATAAAGGCAGGCCGTGACTTAAGTTAAGAGCTAGGGCTTTACACTTTCGAGAATGAGGGTCAACTAAAGAGAAAAAAAATTACATGAATTGTGTTTCAAAAGACCTTCAACATCAAAGCTGTAAGTATCATTGAATCAATAGTTCTGTGTATATATGTATTTTGTGTGTGTGTGTATATGTGTGTGTGTGTATATATATATATATATATATATAAAATTATATCTACAAGATTCCTCATGACAAGAAAAAATAAAAAGGGATTAAAATAATGTTTAGAAAATAATTGCAGAGGATTAGAATTTGTATGGAAAAGTAGTGTCACAATTTCATTACATTCTTCATTTTGTAATTACAACTACCAAACCTAGTCATTTTTAATTAAAGAATTAGAAGAGTTCATATGTTTAGCTCATATTTCAGGGTAAGTTCTATATTTTACTCCCAAGTCACTTTTAGGATTTCTGTGTCTTTAAATAGATACAGACCTTAGTTGCAAAAGAATCTATAACCTACTGGTTTCAGAGTAAGTGGTTTCCCACAGAAATGAAAGCAGATGGCAACTATGCTTCACCTTTTCTATTTTCTTTCTTATACCTAAAAATAATCCTTCTTTTTTTGCATTCAAAAAATAGTTCAAGGAGTTTCTGTGAGTGTATTAAATTACCAAGAATACATTTTCCCATTATTACCTCATATCAATTATTTTTACTATTACTACTATTCTGAGCATTAAAAAAAAAAAAAAACTACTTCTTTGACAAATTTAGTCACCATAACTTAGTCTGTGACACTGGGATAAAAAGTAAATATGTGTTGGATTATTAGCTTAAGTTCACAAAAGGCATATATCAACTATTTCATTTTCTAAACGTTACTTTAAAAAAAAAAAAAACCTCTGCTGATAACCAGAGCAATTCAAAAGACATTGTAAGTCATTGTTAAAGGCTACTATTTTGTATGCTGACATTGTATTTAGAAATATATTTTCTCAAATACTGACCTAGATTTTAAAGATTTAAAAAATAACAACTTGATCCAGACTTAACCTAGCTCATACACTTAATGGAGGGAAAGCAGTAAGTATAAATAAAGATATGAAGCATGGAAATGAAAAAGAGAAAGTTCTTCATCCTGCCTGAGGAGGCAGAAAAGGCTTTTAAAGTGACATTTAAAATCAATCTTGGACTTCCCTGGGGATCCAGTGGTTAAGATTCTGCACTTCTACTGCAGGGGACACAAGTTCCATCCCTGATCAGGCAACTAAGATCCTGCATGGCACAGCAAAAAAAAAAAAAAGACATTTGTCTTAGATTAGAAAGCACAAGAAAACAATATGTATAATAAAGCAAAGGCAGCAAGAAAGAACATAGCCTGCACCAGGTTAATGAGGAATCTTGTAGATACAATTATTTTTATATTAACTACTGATAAAATGATAATTACAGCTCTGATGATAAAGGTTTTTGAAACACAATCCACATAAAGCTTTTTTAGTCGGCCCTCATTTGCTATACAATAAAGATTTTAGCTCTTAGCCTAATATTTACATATATTACACATAGTAAAGTATATATACATGCAAGGCTACGCCATATATGGTAGCAGTGACAGTATGGCAAGAAGTTTAAGATGTATGCAGGAGTCAGGTCATAGGAATATGAACTTGAGTCTATAGATGTTGGGAATTTTTTAAAGGACTTTATAAGTTAGAGATGTGTAGTCATTTTTTGTCTGCTTATTTATTTTTAATTGAACCTCAGATGCAAACAGTTAACTATCCTCCTCAGTTCCTGACACATTATCATTACTGGTCCACAGTAAGTACCTCTCCTAATTCTTCTGATCACCAAGCTTTATCCCATTCTTTGCTCCTCCATAAGCAACCTTCTTTTGTATTTAATGTACATTATTTTGTTTGCATATGTTCTTACAAAATGTGTACTGTTGTATAGTTGCACATCTTATTACATACTCCATTTTTTTAACCTTTTTTCCTAAGCACACTGTTTTTAAGACCCATTCATGTTGCTATATGTATATATAATCCAGTTTCTAACTACTGGGGCTTCCCTGGTGGCTCAGACAGCAAAGAAACTGCTTGCAATGTGGGAGATGCCAGTTGGATCCCCAGGTTGGGAAGATTCACCTGGCAAAGAGAATGGCTACCCATTCCAGTATTCCTGCCTGGAGAATTCCACAGACAGAGGACCCTGGTGGGCTACAGTCCATGGGATCACAAAGAGCTGGACACAACGAAGCACCTTTCACTTTTTCCAATTACTGCATAGTTAAGATACCCATATAATTCATCATCTAAATCATAAAAGGGTTGCTATTAACAATTACACTGAAATAACAAGTTCAACAGGGCTGTACTAAGCAAACTAAGATGGAAACTTACTATATGTGTCCAAATTCCATGCTGCTTACCCGTGATATTTATTGATCTCTCTTTAGAATCCAGGTTGTCTCCAACACCATGCTTTCAATAACAGCTTTTCAAACAGCCTCATACAGGTCCCATTATGGATCTATGTGGGAATTTGTTAGTCAAAAGGATGTCTGTAGTTATCTGTAAATTTCTTACAAAAGTAAATATGGGAACACTGAAAAGAGCTAAAAACAGAGGAGAAGACTGCAAAGCAATATTTGGAGAATAAAGAGTGGTAGAGAATTCAATGAAAGGTATGGCTGGAAAGACTGCCTTGAGGCAAACTGTGGGAGGGCTGTGCATTCTATGCATGCTGTGAACTTCATTTTGATAGTAACTGAGAGTCATGGAAAGGTTCTGAGCAAGGGTATAGAATGATGGAAATATTAATAGCATTCTAGAAAGACGTATCTCATGATGCTGAATCAAATGTACAGCAGAGACTGGAAGTAAAAAGACCTATTAAGGGAATATTTGAAAGCCAATACAGTACAGCAGTTAGCTACAGCATCGTAGAAATTCCAAAGCCAGTCCAGATTCAAATCTGGTTCGACTTCCCTAGTGGTCCAGTGGTTAAGAATTCACCTGCCAATGCAGAGGACATAGGTTCAATCCCTGATCTGGGAAGATCCCACATGCCACAGAGCAACTAAGCCCATGCACTGCAACTAGAGAGTAGCCCCTGCTAGCAGCAACTACAGAAAGCCCCTACACAGCAACCAAGACCCAGGACAGTCATAAATTAATTATTTAAAGATAAACTGCAGGTGCCTTTGAATCCTAAATTAGAAATTATCATAGTACTTCTTCTTAGGGTTGAATGTCAAGAGCTTATAATAGTACTGGAACATAATAACCACTCTCAATGCTAGCTATTACTGCTGCAATAGTCCACAAGCATGTGAAATCAGTTTAAGATAATCTGGTGGTAGAATTTTAAAAACCTGAACTCATGCCCTGAAGGAAGTATCCTAATATAACCTAGTGTGTCATTCATAATCCCCTACATCCTACAGGAAAAAACAACAACAACAACAAAAACTCCCAAATCTGTTGGCTCTCATTAGGTCTAGTTTGCAAACTCCTGAGTCAGGCATCACAATAATGTAACAAAGATTCAAGTTGATAATACATGACAGTTGCCACAAATATAATGGTTAAATGCTATTTAATATGTGTTCATTTTCTAAGGACTCAGCGTTTTTCTCTGTAATTGGCATAGCCTTATGATATAATAAAGCATTAATATGTCTTTTCAGTGATATAAATTTTTAAGGAAACAATTGCCTCACCTAAATGGCAAATAATTCCAAGATCCGGTTATGGAAGTTTATACTACAGGAACTGCTGGAATTGAAGAACTGACTTCTGAACTGTTCATCAAAAATATCTGAGAACGTTAGAATACAACATTCTGTGAATATACCCTGGATATTATTACATTATTTCATATATAGTTAGGAAATGTAATGTATAGTATAAACCAAATAAATATTAGAGCAATGTGATCATTCCCATTAAAAATATCCAAAATAAGTTTCTATCTTCTCTATAACAGTAAATGCATTTTGTTGAGTATGACTACAATTCTTAAATTAGCAATAAAAATGATCAGAAAAAATTACTTAGATAAAATGCAAATTTAATACATTTAAAGCAAGGATATAATTACAGTCCTAGCTTAGATGCCACACTCTTTTAAGCAATATTTCCAGAACAAAATCCAGAGATGATCTCTCACCCTTCTGATCTCTCACAGCACTGTGTTTACATCACATACTGTCTTGTATTTTAGTATAATCTGTATGCATATCTCCTTTTCTACCTCATTAGAAGAAGATGTAGTCGCTCAGTGGTGTCCGACTCTTTGGGAGCCCATAGACTGTAGCCCGCCAGGCTCCTCTGTCCATGGGATTCTCCAGGCAAGAATACCAGAGTGGGTTTGCCATTACCTTCTCCAGGGGATCTTCCCCACCCAGGGACTGAATCTTCATCTCTCATGCTCCTGCATTGGCAGGCAGATTCTTTACCACTAGCGCCACCTGGGAAGCTCCTCATTAGAAGTTCAGTTTAGTTCAGTTGTCCAGTCACGTCCAACTCTGCAACCCCATGGACTGCAGCATGACAGGCCTCCCTGTCCATCACCAACTCATTAGAAGAGATTATGGATAATTCACCTTTGAATCTACTACAGCATATAGCATTCTGCAACAATTAATAAGCAGTTAATATTTGCTGATGACAAAAACCTATTAAAGTCTACATTCAAAAATGAATTCTGCATTTAGCATCAGAACATAAAGACTTTTACCTACACATTTTTTATTCATTAAATTCCTAAAATCCTGTTCAGGTTTTTAAATGCTTATAATAACTTGTAGCACTTTAAAAATATTTTAGTTCAAAATGTCACTTTTCTAAAAAATTTTATTATTTTTTATGACCTGATTAGACTGCACTTTCTACAAAGAACCTGTATGTCACCATTAACTTTAACAACTTATTACAGTTCAACTTTAAACAATCTACATTTGAAGGAAGCATAATGTCTAAAATATATAGTGAATATGAACTGATATGTAATGTCTGAAAATTTAAAACCCTGAATTACTCTAAGATTGCAGGGCAGTCCTTTCACACTTACAGGCCTAGAAAAACTTCTACAGACAAATCTGACGAATATTTCCCTTATTACCACTCTTTCTCTTGAAATACTTTCATCTGAGCCCTTAAAGTTTCTTTCATCCACCCAGTACAGCCTACCCTCTGGAAAAGGAATGAAACTCGTTCACATTGAACTGGCAAAGGACTGCTAACAGCTGGGTGTGAGGGCCTGGTGTGGGAGCCCTGTCTCAGGTTTCTGTGCTAAATTTGCTAACCTAATCTTCCCAAGTCTCTGTTTCCACATGTAGACAATGAAGATACTGGAACTGGAATTAATGATTTCTAAAATCCATTCCAGCTCAGGTTATCTCCCTTAGGGATGTTCGCAGGTTTAGGCAACATTTATTCACTCCATTTATTTAGCACCTCAGATCAACACATGATCAAGTACTGTAACTTCAATACTTATTCATTAAACAAATCTTCACTGAACACTTACTCTGTGCCAGACGCTGTGCTGCGTGCTTGCAATATCACAGTTCTGTTGAGATCTACGACGTGATACAAAAGAGCTGAGAAAAAGGCAGTAGGGGAGTTAAAGAAAAGTCCAACAAGTGATGCTTAGACTGTCTCTTCACTACAGCAGAATTTCTCAAATTTGGCCGGGAGCACTAGACTCTTCTTAGTAAGGGGGCTGGATGGCGTGTACAAAAAGACAGTGATGTGAAAGGCACGTTGAGTGTCCTCAGCAGCTGAAGGGTGGGAAACACAGGATAAGTGTTCACAGTACTTATCCCACTTATGATCCGGCACGTTTCGCGTGATGATTTGGTTTAACTAAACCACCTGTTCCACCATTGCGAGAACAGCGTCTGCTCTTGCCCATCATCCTTCTCCCAGAGCCTAACACGCTGCCTCGTGCTTATTAAGGGCTGAAGAATTTATTAAGGGCCCGCTCCTGAGGGTTAACATGTGTCATTTCCAAAATACCTGGAAGAACTTCTCTTCCACTAGAAGGAAGAGAAATCGCAGCGCCTCCTGCAGGCAACTTGAGTTCCTCGGAAACAGTCAGACTGCAGAGCACAGCTCTGCCTCCCCACCGTCACCACCCCTCATAAACTCCTCGGGAACTCCAATCCCCTGAAGTCACCGAGCCCTGCGGGCGGGGAGCTGGAGACGAGCTGCCACCCGCCGGAGGCCTGCGCCCTTCCCGGCGCTCGCAAGCGATTGCTCCAGTCAGCCGCGGCGCCGCCTTCACCTCCGCCTACCGTCCCCAGAAATGTCATATTTGGACGTTGCGTAGACAAAAACAATCTGATTAACTTCCTGACAGATAGGCGAAGACAAAACTTCAGCAAACAAGAAAATCTTATACACCTGCACTCGGCTCCGGGCCGGTGACGTCCGTACAGGAGCAGGACAACTCACGGCACCGCCCCGCCCGGCTGCCTCTCCTAGGCGTAGAGGTAAAGCGCCCTCTAATGATCACTGCTACCTCACCTGCGGTTAACCGGGCCGTCACCCTAGCCACGCCCAGGCTCGCGAGAGTAAGAACAGGACCAAAGAGGTTCCGGAACCGAACTTCGTTACCTACTGTTCCCACACGGAAAGGCCCGAAGGACCAACCGGAAGTCCTGGTTCAAACGCTCCACGGAGAGCATCCTGGGGACCGGAAGGAGGTGAAACTGCCGCATCCGACTGGAGCCCCTGCAAGACGAGCGTGGTGAGAGATCGCGTGGTTGTTACAGCGGCGTGTTGCTGGAGCGCGTGGCTCGTGCGCAGAGGTCAGAGGTGGCTGAAAGCCTGACGTCGGTGTAGAAGCTGAGACCGCGAACTATGGTGGGAAGATCCGGGCGGCGCGCGCGTGGAGCGGCCAAGTGGGCAGCTGTGCGAGCTAAGGCAAGTCGCGACCCAGCGGACGACGATGGAGAGGACTTAGAATCTCCACCCTCACCGGGGGACTCGAGCTACTACCAAGATAAGGTAGATGATTTCCATGAGGCCCGATCTCGGGCCGCCTTGGCTAAGGGCTGGAGCGAAATAGAGAGTGGGGACGAGGAGGATGGCGATGAGGAGGAGGAGGTGCTTGCCCTAGATGTTGCCGATGAGGACGATGAAGATGGAGAGAGTGAGGAGGGTGACGATGATGATGGTGGGAGCTCCGTGCAGAGTGAGACTGAGGCTTCTGTGGATCCCAGTTTGTCGTGGGGTCAGAGGAAAAAACTTTACTACGACACGGACTATGGCTCCAAGTCCCGAGGCCGGCAGAGTCAACAAGAAGTAGAGGAAGAGGAAAGAGAGGAGGAGGCGGAGGCACAGCTCATTCAGCGGCGCTTAGCCCAAGCTCTGCAAGAGGACGATTTTGGAGTTACCTGGGTGGAGGCTTTTGCAAAACCAGTACCTCAGGTAAATGAGGCTGAGACACGTGTCGTGAAGGATTTGGCGAAAGTTTCCGTGAAAGAGAAGCTGAAAATGCTGCGAAAGGAATCTCCAGAGCTCTTGGAGCTGATAGACGACTTGAAAGTTAAGTTGACAGAGATGAAGGATGAGCTGGAGCCATTGCTACAGTTAGTGGAGCAAAAGATCATCCCCCCTGGAAAAGGAAGCCAATACCTGAGGACCAAATACAATCTCTATTTGAACTACTGCTCCAACATTAGTTTTTATCTGATCCTGAAAGCTAGGAGAGTCCCTGCACATGGACATCCTGTCATTGAAAGGCTTGTTACCTACCGAAATTTGATCAACAAGTTGTCGGTTGTGGATCAGAAGCTGTCCTCTGAAATTCGTTATATGCTCACACTTAAAGATGGTGCTGGAAAGAAAGAACTGAATTTAAAAGCAAAATCCATGAAGGCCAAGCCAAAATCAGTTTCAGAGACTTCTGCTGCTGCTTTGGCTGTTAGAGACCTTTCTGATGATTCTGATTTTGATGAAGAAGCTGCACTGAAATACTATAAAGAAATGGAAGAGAGACAAAAATTAAAGAGAAAGAAAGAAGAAAATAGTACCGAAGAACAGGCTCTTGAAGATCAAAATGCAAAGAGAGCCATTACTTATCAGATTGCTAAAAATAGGGGACTTACACCTAGGAGAAAGAAAATTGATCGGAATCCCAGAGTCAAACACCGGGAGAAGTTCAGAAAAGCCAAAATTCGCAGAAGAGGCCAGGTTCGTGAAGTTCGCAGGGAAGAGCAACGTTATACTGGTGAACTGTCTGGCATTCGTGCAGGAGTTAAAAAGAGCATTAAGCTTAAGTAAAGTTTTTGCTTAGCTTAAGTCTTTTGACGATAATTTTGGATTAATAAATTTTTATTTTTAACTGGTGATGAGAGTGTATTAATACTTAATGCTTAGCCTTAAATGTTAAAAATTCTGACAATAGGAAAATTTCCTATATAACCCTATTGAGGGTTATTGCTAATTTATTTGTGTTTTAATTTGTAATCAGGTCATACAGAGAACTGTGGGAACAATATGAAGATGTGTGGGAAAAGAGGTGGTGATGGAAAAAAGTTCTCCACTATTCTGTCAAAAAGTAGCCTGGGGAAATTACATAGGTAGTTGTGGAGCAACAGACTTGGAGTACTTATTTTTTTTCATGTATCAAGTCTTTTATTTACACTTAGAGTACTTTTGTAATTTTTCACATAAAGTGAAGAGAATGCAGCTCTGGTAGACATCTTATTTGTAAGCTAGGATATAAAGTAGTTTTGATGTTCCATTGCCTAAAGTATAATTCTTGAGCAGGAAACTTACCAATAATGAGTTTAATGTTAAGTATTTTTGTACATTTTATTGTGGGAAAAGCTTAGGAAAGAAGGGGAACTTGGTTGAAAATAGAGATATGCCTTAATTACATCAATAGTGAATATTTTTTCATAGTGCTTAATGTGGTAAGATAAAAATTCCATTTTTTCTTCCATATTGTTGGTTGGTCTTTGTACTTTGCACTTGCAGAAAATCTGATAAGATTACTACTGAGTAAGTGGTAACTTCAAAATTACTTTTTTTTATATATATATATATAATTATTCTCATCTTTATAGTAGGGGAAAGATGATGACATGGTGAACTTAAAAATTCTTAGGATGATGCCAGGGAGAAAATGAGAAGACTAGTGAAGGAGCACAAAGGACCTCTTAACTGTTTATGCATTAAATGTGTGCTGGCTGCTAGAAATGCAGAGATGTCAGTGGTTAATATTTATTAAAACATTTGCCATAACTTTATCAGAGATGAGGATGCCAAAATTCCAGATTAACTTTCTAAAGGACAATGTGTTTGGGATTTGGACCCAAGCTGGCTTACCTTGAGCCTTCATTATTTTAAACTCTGGCTTACAGCTGCTGCCAGCATAGCACATGTGCCAAATTACTATAAATAAAAAAGGAAAATTGGAAGTTTATATTGAGTGAAAAGATATTTTGTAAGCATTTATCTCCTTATTCCTCACAACTCATGTAGTAACTTCTAGTATCCATACTTTAGAGATGAAGAAACTGGCAAAGAGAAGTAAGTTTCTCAAGGTCATTTAGCTATTAAGTGGAAGAGCAGGGATTTCATTCTAGCCTTTCTGGATTAAGAGCCCTATCCTGTATTTCCTTTTCTGATATAGTAGAAAAAGTACAGGTCTTGGAACTAAGTTACTAGGGTGATTTTGAGTTAAGTACCTGATTTCTGACTCATTTTCTTATTCTGTATGGTACTATTATACCTACCTTAGGTATAGGTATATACATGTAATTGGTTAAGAACTGTTAGATAATAGAAAATACATATATTTGTTTCTGGCACAGCATTCCTAAAACCTTCGTAAATTCCTAAGTAACAGGAGCACTGGGAATATCATTTGTTACAATGAGAGGACTCTAGGTGAGCTTCTGGATGGGAACGGGTCACCAGAAAGACCAAGCCATGATTAAAAGCTTGTAGTTTTCAGCCCCAGACCTTCATATTGCAGAGAGGGGAGAGGGGCTAGCTGCTGCTGCTAAGTCACTTCAGTCATGTCCAACTCTGTGTGACCCTATAGACTGCAGCCCACCAGGCTCCCCTGTCCCTGGGATTCTCCAGGCGAGGACACTGGACTGGGTTGCCCTTTCCTTCTCCAATGCATGGAAGTGAAAAGTAAAAGTGAAGTGGCTAAGTGTTTCTGACTCTTTGAGACCCCATGGACTGCAGCCTACCAGGCTCCTCCATCCATGTCCGTGGGATTTTCCAGGCAAGAGTACTGGAGTCGGGTGCCATTGCCTTCTCCCAGAGGGGCTAGAGATGAAGTTTATTGGTCATGTCTGTATGAGGAAGCCTCCACAAAATCCCAATAGTAGGAGGTTTGGGGACATGCTAGGATGGTGAACACATCCTCCTATTGAGAGGGTGAGGTACCCAACTTCATGGGGACAGAAACTCCTGTAAAGGGGCTCCTCCCAGTCTTTACCCTGTGTACTTATTTATCCAGCTGCTCGTCTGTATTTATCATGTCCTTTGTGTGTGGACGCATGTGCATGTTCAGCCTTGTCTTACTTTGTCACCCCAAGGACTGTAGCCTGTGAGGCTCCTCTTTCCATGGAATTTTCTAGGGAAGAATACTGGAGTAGGTTGCCATTTCTTCCTCCAGAGTATGTCCTTTAATAACGTGTAAACATGAAGTGTTTCCCTGAGTTCTGTGAGCCACACTAGCAAATGAATCGAACCCAAGGAGGGAGTTGTGGGGACTTCAGACTTCCCAGGTGTCACTGCGAGAGATGTTAAAGAGCCATGGTTCAGTCCCTGGGTCTGGATCAGAAAGATCCCCTGGAGGAGGGCATGGCAACCCACTCCAGTATTCTTGCCTGGAGAATCCCATGGACAGAGGAGCCTGGTGGGCTATGGTCCATATTGTCACAAAGAGTTAGATATGAGTGAAGCAACTTAGCATGTACTCACAGACTAAAAGAAGCACAGGTAGCAACCTGGGCTTGTGATTGGCATCTAAAGTGGGGAAGGGACAGTCTTGTGGGACTGAGGCCTTAACCTATGGGATCTGATGCTACCTCCAACTGGTTTTGCAGAGAATTACTTGGTGGGGAAACATGGTGTCAGAAGTGTTATGAGTAATAATAGTGTGACAGTAAAGGAGAAACATACAGGTGGAAAGTGGTTTTTCTAATTTGAGAGCACGCTTTACCCAGACTCCTACTCCAGTTTTATCAGTTAGTACCTGTGACTTGGGGCAAGGTCCTTGATCTCTCTCTGTCTTTTCATCTAAACTGGGGATAATAGTATGTACGTATGTACTTCATAGTTATTAGAGTACAGTGAATTAGTATATTTAAAACTTTAAAAATTAGTATATTTAAAGCCTGTCCCTTCTCCACGGTATTATCCCAATCCAGGAATTGAACCCAGGTCTTCCCACATTGTGGGCGGACTCTTTACCAGCTGAGCCACAAAGGAAGCTTAAAGCACTTAGGGGCTTCCCAAGTGCCACTAGTAAAGAATCTGCCTGCCAATGCTAGAGACTCGAGACCTGGGTTCGAGCCCTGGGTCAGGAAGATCTCCTGGAGGAGGAAATGACAATCCGCTGCAGTATTCTTGCCGGGAAAATTCCATGGACAGAGGAGCCTGGCCGGCTACAGTCCATGAGGTCACAAAGAGTGAGACAGGACTAAGCACATACACATACACACAAAGCACTTAGGACAATGCCTGTTAGGCAGCAAATACCTCATAGGTATTGGTTCTTATTATAGGTTGTGAGGATCCACATCTGACATGCAGATACTAAACAAATTACAACTAATAGCATAGTGATTCCTGTTCATTACAGGAACATAGAGAATAAGGTGTACTTGTCTATGTAAAAATGCTTCTTAAGAAATTAATATTCTAAGTTTGAAGCAAGAGGAGAGCAATTAAGACATATTTTTCCAAATGTATCACATATTCCTTTAGAGACTTCAGTTCACTCAGTCGTGTCTGACTCTTTGGGACCCCATGAATTGCAGCACGCCAGGCTTCTCTCTCCATCACCAACTCCCTGAGTTTACTCAAACTCACATCCATCGAGTCGGTGATGCCATCCAGCCATCTCATCCTCTGCCGTCCCCTTCTCCTCCTGCCCCAAATCCCTCCCAGCATCAGAGTCTTTTCTGAGTCAACTCTTCCCATGAGGTGGCCAAACTATTGGAGTTTCAGCTTTAGCATCAGTCCTTCTAAAGAAATCCCAGGACTGATCTCCTTTAGAATGGACTGGTTGGATCTCCTTCCAGTCCAAGGGACTCTCAAGAGTCTTCTCCAACACCACAGTTGAAAAGCATCAATTTTTCAGCAATCAGCTTTCTTCACAGTCCAACTCTCACATAAAATGCATGACCACTGGAAAAACCATAGCCTTGACTAGACGGACCTTTGTTGGCAAAGTAATGTCTCTGCTTTTCAATATGCTATCTAGGTTGGTCATAATTTTTCTTCCAAGGAGTAAGCATCTTTTAATTTCCTGGCTGCAATCACCATCTGCAGTGATTTTAGAGCCCCAAAAAATAGAGTCTGACACTTTCCACTGTTTCCCCATCTATTTGCCATGAAGTGATGGGACCAGATGCCATGATCTTAGTTTTCTGAATGTTGAGCTTTAGGCGAACTTTTTCACTCTCTACTTTTACTTTCATCAAGAGGCTTTTTAGTTCCTCTTCACTTTCTGCCATAAGGGTGGTGTCATCTGCATATCTAAGGTTATTGATATTTCTCCCGGCAATCTTAATTCTAGCTTGTGCTTCTTCCAGCCCAGCGTTTCTCATGATGTACTCTGCATAGAAGTTAAATAAGCCTTAACTCCTTTTCCTATTGGAAACCAGTCTGTTGTTCCATGTCCAGTTCTAACTGTTGCTTCCTGACCTGCATATAGGTTTCTCAAGAGGCAGGTCAGGTGGTCTGGTATTTCCATCTCTTTCAGAATTTTCCACAGTTTATTGTGATCCACACAGTCAAAGGCTTTGGCATAGTCAATAAAGCAGAAATAGATGTTTTTCTGGAACTCTTCCTTTTTCAATGATCACAACACTTTAAATATGAACTCATTCTAATAACTAGGACAAGATGGTACTATCCTTAGGTGACTTTGTCAGTGGTGAATTAACAGTAAATGAAGGAACGGAAATTACTGGGTTTAATAGTTACATCTTCCGAATTTTGTATTCACTTAAGAAACATTTAAAGAGCACTGAGATGTGCTGGCTACTTTCCTAACACATGAATAATAAATTGTTAACTATTCAACGTGACCATTTTTCATAGACTCACATCATGAACTGTAGAGTCTCATGGATAAGAGTTCCAATAAAATAGATTACCGATATCAGGCATCAACAAAAAGCAACAACCTGTTGGTTTTATGTCACCATTGTAAGCTATAGGCAGCTATTGAAAATGCACAATATTAAAAATTAAAGAAGAAAATGTCAAAATAGTGGTCCAGTAACTTACTCTGCCACTAGCCAGCTGACTGGCTTTCTTTGGGCTAGTCAATTCTCTAAGCCATAGTTTCTCACCTGTCTTACTTATGGAGCTAAATAAACATACCCCTTTAATTTTTCTTGTAGAAATAAATTTGCCAGACTTCTAAAACCACCTTAAAGGCCAAAACTTTTGATAAACTGAGAAATTACTTTCTGTGATTTTAAAGATAAAAAGTAGCTTAGGTAATGTAAATATATTCACAAACCTAACAAAATAGTTGATGTATCTGAGAAGTAGATAAGAGTTGCTTGTTTTTCCTTACTGGTTGTATGAATTAAAAGAATTTTAATAGTTAAAGTAATTTAACACTACCAAAATAATTCAGGAAAGTCAAAAATCAGTATATAATCTCCGTTCACGATGAACACGTAACCACTGTCCGGATAGTAGGTGATCCAAAAAAATCATTTAAAATTCAACTAGAGTTCAAACCATGTGAACAATATTGTTTCAGGTAATAATCAAAGTTTTAAAAAATATTTTAAATATTGATTCTTCTAAAAACATTTGTTGTCTGCCATCACAAGTTAAAACATAGAAACAGTATAGAAAATTTAACACCACCCACATCAACAAATATAAACATGTGTTTTAAATTTTGCTTAGTCTCATGTCAAAGTTTTTAATTGAATGTAGTTGCTTTAGCTATGTATTCCAGAAAATGTTTTCTTTCATATATATTCTTTAAGCTAGTCACTTGTGAAGACAAACTGATCTTTTATATTTGCTTCAAAGGGAAGCTTTGAATAACAGTAAAATTAGGAATGAACATTTTTTAAAACTATAAAATAAAAACTTAGGGGGAAAGTAATAAAAATGTACTCTCTTAAGTGAAACAATATAGGGTAGCAATTAGGACCTTGACCTCTGGAGTCAGGACAGAATTTAAATCCCACTTTTACCACTGACTCTGTGTCTTTGCTCTATTTAACCTCTCTCTGTCTCAATTTCCTCATCTTGAATAATATATGATTGTTATATAACCATTTAAGTAGTTAAATCACATACATTTAAGATAGCACGTGGCATGTAGTAAATGTTTATTGTTACCATTAATCCATCAAAAATAAGTGAATTTACTCCCCATGAAAGAGTTCATTTTCTTCTTGGTTTTATCATAATGGTTCTTAAACCAGAATGCCTAGGGACCAACTGGTAAGTTTAATATGCAGATCCCTGTGCCCCACCTCCACAACTGCTTATTTAGCAATCCTGGGTGTGGACCCAGGAATCTGTATTTTTAAGAGACACCTCTGAGGATGCTTACCTAAAAGATCAGTAAAACATGTGAAACACTGCTCTGAGCACACAGCTTTTTAGGTTTTTCTTCACTTATAGGCATGTGAGTGAAATTAATTGCAAAAATGAAATATGGTGTGGTATTATGCATCATGAGACTATAAAAACTCTAGGGTAGAGAATCTGTTGAAAGGAACAGACTTTCCCCTCAGAACAATAATATAGGCCTAATTGTTACCGAGTCCAAGCTCATACAACAGGATAGGCCAATAAATCAAGAGAGGAGTTGTTGAGGTAAGGAATAGTAACTTTATTTAACTTTATTTGGAAAGCTGTCACACCAAGAAGATGGTGTCCAAGGAAATACCTTAACCAAGTTAGAATATAGGCTTCTTGTTTACTAAAAAAGGAGGGGGTGTAGTTGGTTGTCACAAACTTCTTAGTGTGGGGAATCCTTTGCTTTTGCAACTATCCTCGTAGGTCAGATCACAAAGTTCCTACAAAGCTCCAGAAAGACAACTGTTCCCTGGAGAAGGAAATGGCAACCCACTCCAATATTCTTGGCTGGGAAATCCCTTGGACAGAGGAGCCTGGCGAGCTACAGTCCATGGGGTCGCAAAAGAGACACGACTGAGCGCACAAGCACATACATACAACAGCAAATGTTATTCTCTGTTCTGCAGATTTTAGCTCTATGTGAATGTGCTAAGTCGCTTAAGTTGTGTCTGACTCTTAGCAACCCTATGGACTATAGCTGGCCAGGCTCCAGGGATTTTCCAGGCAAGAATACTGGAGTGGATGACCATGCCCTCCTCCAGGGGATCTTCCTGACCCAGAAATTGAACCTGAATCTCTCAGTCCTCCTGCACTGGCAGGTGGGTTCTTTACCACTGGCACCATCTGGGAAGCCATTAACTGGGCCGGGCTGAGTATTCTAGGTATGAATGATTCAGAGGTCAATCGTAGATGTAAGCAGATAAACATCTGGAGATCTGTCTTGCTCTTTCCCTTGCAATATATGAATAGAAAAATGTTACATTTTTAAAGGTCAGAAACTTGAGAATGGGTTATCCTGTTTATTTCAGACCATAGGCAACATTCTTGTAGCAAAAGCAATAGACTGCTGTTGCTGCTGCTAAGTCACTTCAGTCTTGACCGACTCTGTGCAACCCCATAGACGGAAGCCCACCAGGCTCCCCCGTCCCTGAATAGACTACAAAGGCTAAAGTAAAAGAAACACACCAATATGGAGTCAGATTTTTTCTTCCCTAGAATATAATCACAACATTTTACATATGATGTCATTGGGCTCCTGGACTCCCTGAAGCTAGAAATCCTTGGACCTCATGGGAAACTTGAGAGGACTGTTCCTTTTACCTTTAAGCATTGCTTTATATGGCCCTTGTATGTATGTGTGTGTGTGTGTGTGTGTGTATATACTCAAAGTAGAAGACTGAACAAAATTTTATTAGCTCCTAGAATTCTTCATATTTATTAAGCAAGCTCTTTTAAACATACAGTACTTAGGTTTCTTGGGGGCTTCCCTGATGGCTCAGCTGGTAAAGAATCTGCCTGTAATGTGGGAGACCTGGGTTGGGAAGATCCCCTGGAGAAGGGAATGGCTACTCACTCCAGTATTCTGGCCTGGAGAATTCCATGGACTATATAGTCCATGGGGGTCACAAAGAGTCGGACACAACCGAGCGACTTTCACTTTCACTTATGTTTCTAACATATCATGCTTGAACATACACAAAAAGAAACTGCAGCCAAATGAATGTTTATACCTTAAGTTTCATATTCAGTCCAAATTTCCTGAATCACTTCTATTCAAGGTCTCTGATGGCCACAGGATCAAATTTTGGTAGGATTTTAGAAAGAGGAAATGTTAATAAAAAGGAAAATTGTTAACTGAAAAAGGGGGTGGGGAAAGGAGGTAGGGACATGAGAACTATTTTTTAAAAGTAAATTTTGTGCACTGTGAAAAGGAAAAACTTCTTAGAAGATGTCAACTTTAGGAGTAGATACATTGGTGAAAGAGACATATAATACATTTAGAGCCATTAACTGCCCTATGGGACAGCCATTAACAGGATACACTGGCCCCTCAAAAGAAGCATGTACCTCTACTTACAGAGGGCAAGGAAGATCTGTGTAAAATCAGGAGGAAGAGTGGGTGTGGCAATATAAGGAACGTCAAACAAGTTAAACGCTTATCCAAAGGCTAGGGTGGGTGTGTGCTAAACTGCTTCAGTCTTCTCAGACTCCTTGCGACCCTATGGACCTCTGCTAGGCTCCTCTGTCCATGGGATTCCCCAGACAAGAATACTGAATTGGGTTGCCATGCCCTCCTCCAGGAGATCTTCCCAACCCAGGGATCGAACCTGTGCCTCTTGTATCTCCTGCATTGGCAGGTGGGTCTTTACCACTGGTGCCAGAAGCAAGGGTAGGAAGATAATATTGGTAAAGTAGGGGAGGGTTAGATCAGGAATTATCTTAAGGAGCTTAGATAATATTCCTTAGATAATACAGAGAAGGCAACCAAGGTTTTAAGAATCAGTTCAGTTCAGTCGCTCAGTCCTGTCTGACTCTTCGTGACCCCATGAATCGCAGCATGCCAGGCCTCCCTCTCCATCACTAACTCCCTGAGTTCACTCAGACTCATGCCCATCGAGTCGGTGATGCCATCCAGCCATCTCATCCTCTGTCGTCCCCTTCTTCTCCTGCCCCCAATCCCTCCCAGCATCAGAGTCTTTTCTAATGAGTCAACTCTTCCCATGAGGTGGCCAAAGTACTGGAGTTTCAGCTTTAGCATCATTCCTTCCAAAGAAATCCCAGGGCTGATCTTCAGAATGGACTGGTTGGATCTCCTTGCAGTCCAAGGGACTCTCAAGAGTCTTCCCCAACACCACAGTTTAAAAGCATTAATTCTGGGACTTCCCTGGTGGTCCAGCGGCTAAGACTTCATGCTGCCAGTGCGGGGGGCCTGGGTTCAATTCCTGGTCAAGGAACTAGATCCCACATGACACCACTAAGACCAAGTAGAGTCAAATAAAATAAATAAATAAATTAAAAAATAAATAAATAAAAGCATTAATTCTTCAGCGCTCAGCCTTCACAGTCCAACTCTCACATCCATACATGACCACAGGAAAAACCATAGCCTTGACTAGACGAACCTTTGTTGGCAAAGTAATGTCTCTCTCTGCTTTTCAGTATGCTATCTAGGTTGGTCATAACTTTCCTTCCAAGGAGTAAGCGTCTTTTAATTTCCTGGCTGCATTCACCATCTGCAGTGATTTTGGAGCCCCAAAAAATAAAGTCTGACGCTGTTTCCACTGTTTCCCCATCTATTTCCCATGAAGTGATGGGACTGGATGTTATGATCTTATTTTCCCGAATGTTGAGCTTAAAGCCAACTTTTTCACTCTCCACGTTCACTTTCATCAAGAGGCTTTTGAGTTCCTCTTCACTTTCTGCCATAAGGGTGGTGTCATCTGCATATCTGAGGTTATTGATATTTCTCCCAGCAATCTTGATTCCAGCTTGTGTTTCTTCCAGTCCAGCGTTTCTCATGATGTACTCTGCATAGAAGTTAAATAAGCAGGGTGATAATATACAGCCTTGAAGTTCTCCTTTTCCTATTGGGAACCAGTCTGTTGTTCCATGTCCAGTTCTAACTGTTGCTTCCTGACCTGCATACAGATTTCTCAAGAGGCAGGTCAGGTGGTCTGGAATTCCCATCTCTTTCAGAATTTTCCACAGTTTCTTGTGATCCACACAGTCAAAGGCTTTGTCATAGTCAATAAAGCAGAAATAGATGTTTTTCTGGAACTCTCTTGCTTTTTCCATGATCCAGTGGATGTTGGCAATTTGATCTCTGGTTCCTCTGCCTTTTCTAAAACCAGCTTGAACATCAGGAAGTTCACAGTTCACATATTGCTGAGCCTGGCTTGGAGAATTTTGAGCATTATTTTACTAGCATGTGATATGAGTGCAATTGTGCGGTAGTTTGAGCATTCTTTGGCATTGCCTTTCTTTGGGATTGGAATGAAAACTGACCTTTTCCAGTCCTGTGGCCACTGCTGAGTTTTCCATGTTTGCTGGCATATTGAGTGCAGCACTTTCACACCATCATCTTTCAGGATTTGGAATAGCTCAACTGGAATTCCATCACCTCCACTAGCTTTGTTCATAGTGATGTTTTCTAAGGCCCACTTAACTTCACATTCCAGGATGTCTGGCTTTAGGTCAGTGATCACACCATCATGATTATCTGGGTCGTGAAGATCTTTTTTGTACAGTTCTTCTGTGTATTCTTGGCACCTCTCCTTAATATCTTCTGCTTCTGTTAGGTCCATACCATTTCTGTCCTTTATCGAGCCCATCTTTGCATGAAATGTTCCCTTGGTATCTCTAATTTTTTTGAAGAGATCTGTAGTCTTTCCCATTCTGTTGTTTTCCTCTATTTCTTTGCATTGATCGCTAAGGAAGGCTTTCTTATCTCTTCTTGCTATTCTTTGGAACTCTGCGTTCAGATGCTTATATCTTTCCTTTTCTCCTTTGCTTTTCACTTCTTTCCTTTTCACAGCTATTTGTAAGGCCTCCCCAGACAGCCATTTTGCTTTTTTGCATTTCTTTTCCCCCATGTCCAAGGAGCAGTGGCTGCGCGGGCACAGGAGGGCCTAGAGGAGCTATCCCACGTTGAAGGTCAGGAAGGGTGGTGGTGAAGAGATACCCCTCATCCAAGGTAAGGAGCAGTGGCTGTGCTTTGCTGGAGCAGCCGTGAAGAGATACCCCACGCCCAAGGTAAGAGAAACCCAAGTAAGATGGTAGGTGTTGCAAGAGGGCATCAGAGAGCAGACACACTGAAACCATACTCACAGAAAACTAGTCAATCTAATCACACTAGGACCACAGCCTTGTCTAACTCAATGAAACTAAGCCGTGCCCATGGGGCCACCCAAGACGGGAAGGTCATGGTGGAGAGATCTAACAGAATGTGGTCCACTGGAGAAGGGAATGGCAAACCACTTCAGTATTCTTGCCTTGAGAACCCCATGAACAGTATGAAAAGGCAAAATGATAGGATACTGAAAGAGGAACTCCCCAGGTCAGTAGGGGCCCAATATGCTACTGGAGATCAGTGGAGAAATAACTCCAGAAAGAATGAAGGGATGGAGCCAAAGCAAAAACAATACCCAGCTATGGATATGACTGGTGATAGAAGCAAGGTCCGATGCTGTAAAGATAAATATTGCATACGAACCTGGAATGTCACATCCATGAATCAATGCAAATTGGAAGTGGTCAAACAAGAGATGGCAAGAGTGAATGTCGACATTCTAGGAATCAGCGAACTAAAATGGACTGGAATGGGTGAATTTAACTCAGATGACCATTATATCTACTACTGCGGGCAGGAATCCCTCAGAAGAAATGGAGTAGCCATCATGGTCAACAAAAGAGTCCGAAATGCAGTACTTGGATGCAATCTCAAAAACGACAGAATGATCTCTGTTCATTTCCAAGGGAAACCATTCAGTATCACAGTAATCCAAGTCTATGCCCCAACCAGTAACGCTAAAGAAGCTGAAGTTGAACGGTTCTATGAAGACCTACAAGACCTTTTAGAACTAATACCCAAAAAAGATGTCCTTTTCATTATAGGGGACTGGAATGCAAAAGTAGGAAGTCAAGAAACACCTGGAGGAACAGGCAAATTTGGCCTTGGAATATGGAATGAAGCAGGGCAAAGACTAATAGAGTTTTGCCTAGAGAACACACTGGTCATAGCAAACACCCTCTTCCAACAACACAAGAGAAGACTCTATACATGGACATCACCAGATGGTAAACACTGAAATCAGATTGATTATATTCTTTGCAGCCGAATTTGGAGAAGCTCTATACAGTCAACAAAAACAAGACCAGAGCTGACTATGGCTCAGATCATAAACTCCTTATTACCAAATTCAGACTGAAATTAAAGAAAGTAGGGAAAACCACTAGACCATTCAGGTATGACCTAAATCAAATCCCTTATGATTATACAGTGGAAGATAGAAATAGATGTAAGGGCCTAGATCTGATAGAGTGCCTGATGAACTGTGGAATGAAGTTTGTGACATTGTAGAGAAGACAGGGATCAAGACCATCCCCATGGAAAAGAAATGCAAAAAAGCAAAATGGCTGTCTGGGGAGGCCTTTTAAGAATCAGTCCAACATAATTAGATCAACATTCAGAAAAGGAAATTACTCATTCTAACTGCTGTACACCAATGGAGTTAGATTAAAAATAGGGGGATAAAAACCAGCTAGGAGTCCTTTGCAATAACACAGGCAAGAAGAGACGAAAATTTCAATTAAAGAGGACAGATTCAAGGAAAGATTTGAGAGAAATTTCTAAGGAAACTTGGAAAAAAAGAATGAAAATTGGAACAAAGTGTGGGAAAAGCCACAAAGCAAAGCAACAAAGGTCAGCAAAAGCAAGTAGCCACGTAGTTTCAGCAGTTCTATTAAGATATTGAATTCTAAATAGACACAAAATAATGATAAGCTCCTCTAGGGTGCCTCTCGAGTTCCACAGTATACTCAACATAATTTTGCTGTGAATAGATCATTAAAAAGATATAATTATCAATCTGTTAATAAAACAGTCATTCAACATTTTATTTTCTATTATAAAAGTAATATATTCATTATAAACTTCTTAAAAATGCAGAAAAGTAGAAAAATGGAAAAATACATCCATATTTCTACCACCCAAAGAAAAGGGCCATTGTTTGATCTTGATTAAATATATTGCTTGGGTTTTCCAAGTGGCACTGTGGTAAAGAATCTGCCTGCCAGTGCAGGAGATGCAGGTTTGATCCCTGGGTTGGGAAGATCCCTGGGTTGGGAAGATCCCCTGGAGGAGGAAATGGCAACCCACTCCTGTATTCTTGCCCCCAAAAATTCCATGGACAGAGGAGCTGGTGGGATATAGGCAATGGGGTCATGAATCAATGGGTTCAAGAGTTGGACATAAGTGAGTGACACACAAATATATTGTGTAAGAGAAATATATTTCTTTAGAGTCCATTGTACTCTTAATAAGAGTATTGCATTCAAAGTAGTGCTCATAAGAGGGGCAGGCAGTTGGTACAAGTGGGAAGACCTTGAAGTCACCTCCAAGACATAGGAAAGTTGCAACTACTTAAAGAGTAGTGACCTAGGAGAACAACCTTAAGATTAGCAGAGATTTCCCACAACTAAAGACATAAAGGAGCCACAGTGAGACAGGGAGGGTAGACATGCAGTATAGTCAGGACCCACATCCCCTGGGTCTGGTGACCCACAAACAAGAGGAATATTTTAATCACAGAGGTCTTTCCCCAAAGAGTGAGGAGTCTGAGGCTTGCACCAAGCTCCCCAGCCTGGTTGTCATGGATCAGGAAGATTAGCCCCCAGCATTTCTGGCTTTGAAAACCAGCAGGGCTTATGTTCAGTAGAGCCAGAGGCTTATAGCAAACAGACTGGACTCTTAAAGGGCATGTGCAATATCTCACATGTTCCAAGTCCCAGCACAGAGGCAATAGTCTGAAATGAACTGGATCAAACCTAGTTAGTGAGGCTCAAACCTTGGTGAGGCAGGAGGCAACTGGGACTTCCCTTTGAGATAAAGACACTGGCAGCAACCATTCGAGGAGCTTGTTCTACTGTGATAACACCAGTGCTGTTAAGTTCAACTTTGGAATCCTCCATCTAGCTTATTAGCACCAGAGACCCAGCCCTGCCTTATAGCGGGCCACAGCAGCCACAGCACAAGACACAGCCTTGCAGCCGAATGGGCCGGGGGCCAGCAGGAGTCATTTACCACAAAAGAAGGGCACACACAGTCTACGTGGAGTGGGCACCATTAGAGCGCTCTGGTGACCAGAGGGGAGCATGTTGTTGGACTTCACAGGGTTTCTTTTACAGAACGCCACTTCTCTGAGATCAGGAAATGTAGGGAGCTCCCTGGTGTCCAGTGGTTAGGATTTGGCGCCTTCACTGTCACAGCCTGGATTCAACCCCTGATGGGGGAACCGAATTCCACAAGCTTTACTACAAAGCCAAAAAATAAATAAATAACAACATCAGGAAATTTAACAACCTACCTGACACATAGGAAATAAGCATAGGGAGTTGAGCAAAATGAGACAGAGGCATATGTTCCAAACAAAGAGGCATAACCTCAGAAAAAACTAAATGAAGTAGAGATAAACAACAAACCTAATAAAGTGTGTGTGTGTGTGTCTGTGTGTTAGTTGCTCGAACGTGTGCCCATGAACTGTAGCTTGCCAGGCTCCTCTGTCCATGGGATTCTCCAGAGAAGAATACTGGAGTGGGTTGCTATTTACTTCTCCAGGTGATCTTCCTGACCCAGGGATCAAACCCAGGTCTCCTGAATTAGCAGGCAGACTCTGCCGTCTGAACCACCAGGGAAGCCACCAACCTGATAAAGAGTTCAAGATAAGACCACAGAGATGCTCACCGAACTGGGGAGGAGGATAGATGAACACAGTGAGAATTTTAACAAAGAGAAAACATACAGAAGGCTCAAACAGAGCTGAAGAAGATAATAACTGAAATAAAAATATACTAGAAGGAATCAACAGTAGATCAGATGATATAGAGAAATGGATGAGTGATCTAGAGTAGTGTTACTCAAGCTGAACAGAAAAAAAGTGTTTTAAAAATGAGAATATTTTAAGAGACCTCTATGACAGCATCAAGCATACTTTTATAAGCATCCCAGAAGAAGAGAAAGGGGCAGAGAACTTACTTGAAGAAATAATAGCTGAAAACTACCCTAACCTGGGTAAGCAAACAGATATTCAGGTGCAGGAAATACAGAGTCCCAAACATGATAGACCCAAAGAGGTCCAAACAAAGGCACATTAAAATTAAATTCCCCGGAATTAAAGATGAAGAGAGAATCTTAAAAGCAGCAGGAGAAAAGCAACTAGGTACATACAAGGGGACTTTCATAAGGCTGTAAAGTTTTTCAACAAAAACTTTGCAAACCAGAAGGCACACACACACGCACACGCACACAAACCTACAACCAAGAATACTCTACCCAGAAAAGTTATCATTCAGACTTGAAGAACAGATAGAATTTAACAGACAAGCAATAGCTAACAGAGTTCACCACCACTGGGAAATAGATGGGGAAACAGTGGAAATAGCATCAGACTTTATTTTTGGGGGCTCCAAAATCACTGCAGATGGTGACTGCAGCCATGAAGTTAAAAGACTCTTACTCCTTGGAAGGAAAGTTATGACCAACCTAGACAGCATATTCAAAAGCAGAGACATTACTTTGCCAACAAAGGTCCGTCTAGTCAAGGCTATGGTTTTTCCTGTGGTCATGTATGGATGTGAGAGTTGGACTGTGAAGAAAGCTGAGCGCCAAAGAATTGATGCTTTTGAACTGTGGTGTTCAGTCCTGGGTGTTCTGGGTGTTCTTTGGAAGGAATGATGCTAAAGCTGAAACTCCAGGACTTTGGCCACCTCATGCGAAGAGTTGACTCATTGGAAAAGACTCTGATGCTGGGAGGGATTGGAGGCAGGAGGAGAAGGGGACGACAGAGGATGAGATGGCTGGATGGCATCACTGACTCGATGGACGCGAGTCTGGGTGAACTCAGGGAGTTGGTGATGGACAGGGAGGCCTGGCGTGCTGCAATTCATGGGGTCGCAAAGAGTCGGACACGACTGAGCGACTGAACTGAACTGAACTGAAACCAGCTTTAAAAGAAACCTTAAAGGGACTTCTCTAAGCCGAAAAGAAAAGGCTGCTACTACTACAAATATAAAAAGTATGAAAGAAAATTATCTCACATACATGTACTGAAAGTGTGAGAATGGAAAAGGTATTCCATTCAAATGGAAATTAAAAGACAGCTAGGGCAGCAACACCTATATCAGACAAAATAGACTTTAAAGCAAAGACTGCAGAGAAGGACATTCAGTATGATAAAGGAATCAATCCAACAAGATATAACAATTATAAATATATATGCACCCAACATAGGAGCACCTAGATATATAATGCAAATATCAACATATAAAGTGAAAAACTGACAATAATACAATAATACTAGGGGGAATTTAACACCCATTAGGGGGAATTTTCGGAGAAGGCAATGGCACCCCACTCCAATACTCTTGCCTGGAAAATCCCATGGACGGAGGAACCTATTAGGCTCCAGTCCACGGGGTCGATAAGAGTCGAACACGACTGAGCAACTTCGCTTTCATCTTTCATTTTCATGCATTGGAGAAGGAAATGGCAACCCACTCCAGTGTTCTTGCCTGGAGAATCCCAGGGACGGGGAAGCCTGGTGGGCTGCCATCTATGGGGTCGCACAGAGTCGGACAGGACTGAAGCGACTTAGCAGCAGCAGCAGCACCAGGGGGAATTTTACATCAATTGACAGAACATCCAGACAGAAAATCAATAAGGAAACAATGGCCTTAAAATGACACATTGGTACAGATAAACTTAATAGCTATTTATAGAAGATTCCTTATGAAAACAGCAGAATATACATTCTTTTCAAGTACATACGGGATAGATCACGTGCTAAGCTACAAAACAAGTCTCAGTAAATTTAAGAAGACTGAAATTTGAAAAAGAATATCATCCCTTCCCAAGTGATATCTTTTTTCCAATCACAGTTCTAAAAAGCTTAGCCTAAAAGAACATCTATGACATTGATCTTATAAAATTTTTAATATATTCTGTGTCATCCTTAAGATCACCAAAGGGTTTCAGAAAACTGAACATGAATAACTAAAAACAAAATGCAAATAAAATTGAAAAACACCTTTTGCTTTATTTCACAGCAAAATTAATAGAACTTGATTCTTACAGTGGCTTGGATTTTAAAACAGTATAGGAAGTTGTTCATTTCATAAAGGAACATCAAGATTAGCCTCATTTTATAACCTGAGCGTCCCTAAATGTTCCAGCTAACTCAGCCCTTTATGTCTCTGAACCTTATGTAGAGCTGTGATTATAATATTGAACCAAAAGCTAAAAACATAAGAAACTAGGAACCTGAATATCATCCACCTTTAAAGAAAATCCCTATAAACAGCCTTGCCTGTGAATTTTAAAGGACTCATATGTCAGCTGATTTTCTATAATCATTGTATATAGAATGTACCTGGTGAACTCTTTTAGCTAATTCATTGTAATTGATGACATAAAGCATAAATAGAACTGTTTTAAAAGTAAAGAGGCACAAAAGACTCAATATACCGCAAGGTTCCATAGCATGTCAACGTTTCTAACACCGTAGGTAACGTGGCTAACTGGAAAGGAGAAAGCTGGTAATTTAGACTAGATAACATTTTATAGTTTGTTAACTTGGTGACTCCTTTGGCTACAACTGGCCTTTCTCAAAAGTCTGATCTCTTTTCTTCTACCTACAATGGGATTGGTATATATTCTTGTTAAATTCTTTACTGAAAAACTGCAAAATATCTTTGTGAAGGAACCTGACAAGAATATGATACTTATAAATTTCTGCATGCAAAAACATGGTAAGAGAGCCAGTTAGGGACCACTTTGTTATACAGAAGAAATGAGCACAACATTGTAAATCAACTATATTTCAACTAAAAAAAAAAAGGCAATTAAACACGGGTAATAAAATCATATATCTGGAATGTTATAGTTTTTCTCTTCAAGGCATTATAGTTTATAATTCCTAAAAGGCAATTTTATTTTTTACCAAGACTCCACCCTCAGACTGAAAAGGAAAGGCCCAGCAAAATTCCAAAATGCTACAAAATAGGATAAAGACGCTTTCCCCCATTTTGTTTTTATTACTGCAGGTTGTAGGCTGTTTTAATAAAACAATAATACATAGTTAATAATAACAATTATTTCACCCTATACCAGAACAGGAATCCAGGTTCACAGGACAAATAATTTAAGTAGGCAGTAGCACTGGAATCAACAGGTCAGGAAAATGCCAGAAACTGAAAAACTACTAACTTCTTGAAGTTAGCTTCTTATAAATACCTCCTTTTAAAATGTTTTGTTCAAAAGATTTGGTGATAGTATTAGAAGTCTCACGATAATTTCTTGTAATTTCAAGATGATTTTCAGAGAATAACAATAATAAAAAGGTTTACTTTCCCTTTCAGAGAGGGATAACGACAGAGGGAAAGGCAGACCAGAGAAAGAAGGAAAATCAGGTGGACAAAACGTTACACAACAGTGATTTTTAATTACGAGTCAACATGGATTCTATGCCAGCATTTTGCAGCCGGAACACAAAGCTAAACAGCTGGGAAATACTCGGGCACGTTCAAGGAATCTAGCGTAAGGAATAACAATAGTAACTGGAAATTGTCTTATTCAAAAAGGAAATGTTTATTTATGGGAATTACTGGATCAGTAATCGTTGATTCAAATATTCAAGATAAAGCAACAGTGGCCAATTACTAGCGAGACACGGGCGATATGAAAGTGAAAACTGTCGACCTGTAATAGATGCTTGTCATATAAATTCTAAGCTGTTTGGTTTAAAACGCATTCATGCGCACCCGAAACACCGGAAAACCAGGGAGTTAAAGCAAATACAAGATTTTTATACAGGGCACATGACAGCGAACAATAGAGGTGGGGGAAGGTGGACACCCACCTCTGGTTTCTCACATAAAAAGCTCATAAATCAAAACCTTGAATGAACGGTTCAAGTTATAGTGTGTGTAAGGCAATAAGAGGGTGGGGGGAGCGGGTAGGTTCCTATTTAAAATTAGCTTTCGCCTCTTTTTCAACCCAGATCTTTGTGCCTCCTTGCTACTGATAAAGTTGGGCGGTTACACACACAAGCGCCGCCAGCTATTTCGCCGGGTCTCCCATCGTTCAAGCACCGGGGGTACACACACCTGACCGCTTAGGAGGGCCGTGCCGGGGGCGGGTAAGGACCGGGCTCCCGGCGCCGTCTCCACCCCCGGGTCGGGAGGGAGCTCAGCGCCGCGGGAGCCGGGCGGAAGGTGGGCACTGGGAAGAGGAGGAGGTCGCCCCCTAGGGGAGCCGCGCCGCAGGCCCGGGGCCGGAGCGGGAGGGGCGGGCGGGAGGAGGCGGCCGGTAGGGAGACCGCGCCGTCGGGCGGGGCCGGCCCTCCAGCTGGCTCGGACCCCGGCGTGGCGGGCCGTAGACGAAGTGGCAGGGCCCGGACGCTGGGCCGTAACCCAGGAGAAAGAGGGCAGCGGCGCGGACGGGACGGGGCGGCGGCTGCCCGCCGTGACCCTCTGCTCCCCCGCCCAGGTCTGGGCGCGAGTCGGAGGCGGCGGCGAACGAAGGAGCCAGCATGGCTGAGACCTCGCCGCCGCCCACCGCCGGCGCGGAAAGTTGTAGCGAGGAGCCGGCGAGGGGTGGGAAGCAGCGGCCGGAGGAGCCGCGCCGCGCTCCAGCCGGGGGCGCGGACCGGGAGGACGAGGCGGGGCCGCCGCTGGCCTCCCCCGCGGGGCAATCGGAGCCCGGCTCTCCGGTGGCCGCCCCCTTCTTCCTGCTCTACCCGGGAGATGGAGGCGCCGGCTTCGTAGCGCGCCCGCCGCCGCAGCAGCAGCGCTCCTGGAGGACGCCGCCGTCGCCGGGCTCCCCGCTGCCCTTCCTGCTGCTGAACTACCCGAGCGGGGGCGGCGGCGGCGGCGGCAAACACCGTGAGTGGCGGCGGGGAAGGGAGATGCCGGCAGGGAAGGGGGGCCTCGGCCAGAAGGGTCAGTCAGGCTGCGCGGAGCTCCGCCTCCCGCAGGGTCCCCGGAGCGGAGCGGGGCGCCGGGCCAGCGGGGAGGCAGGGGCGCTGGGGGCTGCTCTCCGGAAGCTCGCGTCCGGGGGTGCAGGGGTGGCGGGGGTGAGGGGGACGGCCGCGGTCCGGGCGCCGGACTGTTTACCTCCGAGTCTCCCCAGGCCTCAGGCTCCCGCCCGGCCTCCCCACCACTCCCCTCCCGGGCCGGGCGTTCGTCCTTGCCAGCCTCCCACGTGCTCGCGGATCGCAGCCCCAGGTTTCGGGTGGGAGTCGTCCCGGGAAGAGTAGAGGAGGGGGCGGCGCCCGGAGCCTGGGCCGCCGGGCAGGTCAGCCGGGTACGGGCTCCCAGCGCCGCGGCCGCCGAGTAGGTGTGGCTGCTGCGCTGCTGCCGCCGCCCGCGTGGCCTCGGTTGGACCACTGAATTTTTTACGAGCGTTCAGTCTACACCCGTAAATATCACAGATCCGTCCTCCCACAGTGGGAAGAGAAATCAGGAACTGTGCGCCGGGGTGATGAGAAGGGAAAGTGTGGCTTGGGGAGGGCACCTCTTGGGATGATCTCGTTTGACAGGAAGAGGCCTCCACCTTTTTAAGAACACTGTCACCGGAGCCCTCTGAATGCAGAGGACCCACTTTGTGCTGGATCGGTCCAAAAATGTCTGGCGCTCCTTGCTAGTGAGAGCGGTCCTAGAGTAGGCAGTGTGTACACAAGACTTGCGGCAGTGTGAAGTCTGGTTTAAGACGACAGGATCTTAAGAGTGTGAAAATGTGACTGAGGATACAAGACCTGAAATAATTGCCGAAAACTTGTCTTGTATGAGTTCTGAAAAGGGAGACTTGCCTAAGGCGAAGAGAGAATCAGTCTATCTCTGTCTCAGGTCTGTCTCATAGCTAGAAATTTCTTTTTTAGCGCCAAAGCAAACCCTTTAACTGTTCTGCACTGCCAAGAAACCCTGACATTGCCCTTTCTCCCTCTGATCCGTCCCCTAGAAAAAGATTAACATTAGTTGAATATTTTCTGTGTGCCTGTGCTGCGATGATCGTAGTTAACCCTCACATCGCTATAATTCAGTATGCCGCTTTTTCAGGTGAGGAAGCTGAAAATCAGTGTGTTTAAGTGATTTGTCCTAAGTAACAGTGTGAGAGAAGGAATGAAGTTGACCAGATTCTGCCTACCGAGCCCAACGCTCTTTGAGCGAAGAGCAGACGTGATTGGATGGTTCTTCTCCAAATTAGGGTCCATTGGGTTCTCCTGGAGGGAGTCCTTTGTTAGCTTCTCTGTTTTACTTACCTAGAATGGGGGCCAACACTAACCATTGACTAAGAGTTTTAGTAAAATCTTCCTTTGGGTGTTGCAGTAATCCACTAATCTCCAAAAGGGAGTGTCTAATATTGTCAGAAATGAGTCTTTTTATAAGTAGAGGAGGTGAAGGTAAGAATATTCTCAACACTAGTTTTCATTTTCTAAGGAATCTGCTTTCTGATTTGTTCTTTAAGCACTGCCTTCTTCTTCCTAAAACTGTATTTTTGTATACCGCTTATTAACCAGTCATTGTAGAATGAAGAAGATCCTCCCCTCAGTTCTTTATAACTCTGTGTAACAGTTGTGGTAGAAGGTGTAATGTAGAAAAAAATTTTCAATTATTGGCCAGTATCTGTTATGGGCATTACCTGAATTTCATTGATTTATTTGATTCCTTCCTCTTATAAGGGCTGACTTTTTTTTTTTTTTTTTTAAAGTATTTTCAGAAAATTGGGGCCTTAGCTTGATCAAGATCAGCAGTGAGAATTTAAAGCTTAAATTTTGTAACTGTGATTCCTTGGTCTCTACCTTACGATAGTAGATATGTGGCATGATTTGTCCACACATAAAGTTCTCCTGTCCTTTAATTTCTGAAATAGTTTATACGTGTGTAAATACCCAGAAAAATTATTGGGGAAATATGTGTCCCACTTAACACTTTTTATAGACCAGTTTATATTGTAAAAGATCACTGATAACTTACATTATTCAACTATAAAATTGTCTTCAAGTGTTCTTATTTTGTACTGTTTTTATTTTTATCTGTTATTTTAATATATACTTTAGAATACACAAACTTGGAAAAAGGAATACCCTAGATATTAATAAAAATACTTCCTTGTTGCTACTCTGTAGAGTCAGTGCAGTATTGCTTTGTGTAATGTACCTGGGGTCTTCTGATTCCTTATTTGAGCAACCTCAGACCAACTGTTTTTAGAAGACTTCTCACTTCAGTTACCAGGGCAGTACTTAGACTCAACCTCAACAAGTAATGAATATTTGCCTCTTCAACACCAAATTTTTAACTCTTGCTAATGTATTTGCCAGAAGTGTATACATATACAGTAATTTTGACAGGGTGTCTATTAAGGTATTATTATCTCCATTTTAGAAATCTTGACGGTACTCAGAAATTTAAAAAATTAACCTTTACGTTTGAGTTTAGGAGCTTTGTTGTAAATGACACCGATGAAGAATAGCAAAAATGTGTGCAGAGGAAGTAGCCTAAACTGTGTAGGAATCATGATATATAAGGTTTCAATGTAAAATCTTGCAGGATATACGGTCTATAAAAGAACTCAATGAGCTTAAATGCAATATGAAACTTTTCTGATGTGCCAATCTGACTCTGTGTGCTAGTAATCTGCTAAATTTTTATGCTTCTAGCTTTTAAGTCTCAAAATTCTACCATGCCTTTTTTTTTTAATAAAAATTACAAGTAATGCATGCATCTGTTCTTACTCTTTAAATGTTTTATAGTGCAAAAGTACACTGAGCACAAAAAAAATAAAAAAGTACATTGAGCACGAAGTGAACTTTCCTCTTTGTGGGCCCTCAAGCCCTCCTGTCCCCCGGCTTCTTCCATCAACACCATAGTTTATTATCAGAGAATACCACCTTTGAGTTTGGTGAGTTTTCTTGCAGAACTTTTGCATGCATTCACACAACTGTGTGTGTTCATATTGCATGGGGCGGTCTCCCCCTTGGCGTATGACTGTTCATTCCAATTTTTCATCAGCTCTCTGAGAAGGAGCTTCTTGCATGCCACAGCCCAATACTTTTGAAACCAAGTCCCCCTAAAACACAATTCTTATGCCGAGTTTTTGGTTAAACCCTCTATTGAAGACTTCATTCTCTTTCTTGTCCCACAACTGTTCCCCTCAGGATTAAAGAGTATCAAAGAAAGGGGGGGATTGAAACCAACAGGACCCTGTGGGGCCTTTCCAGGAACAAAAGTCGTTCTGTGTCCCCCATTTCTTACTTGTAAAAAAAAGAAAAAGACTTTAGACTCAGGCTTTTCCTGAGTGCCAAAGAGTAGCCTCAAGCCAAGGACAGGTTAATGAAGAGGACTGTAGAGTCACAGGATTCCTAGTTTCTCCTGAAGGGATATAGATAACAATCTGACATACACCTTTGAATTGTTCTGTAGAAACTAAGACCCCCACCCAGGTGGAAGATGTCCACCACACGTAGATCTCAAGCATTGTAGACCCCAGACTGGTTGGAACCAGAAAGTTGAGATTCCTGAAACATAAGCATGTTATCAGCCAATCAGAAGAAGGTTCTTGAGCTGATCACGCATCCTGTGACCATCTCCTCTTGCTGAAAGCCATCCAGGAGTTCAGGTCTTGTCAGCATGAGCTGCCCATTTTGCTTGCTTGGCATCCTGCAAATAAACCCATACCTTGTTTCAAACACCTATGATCAGAGTTTGGCTTTCTGTGCCAAGGGCACACCAATAACACTTTTAATGCCTTCCTTTTCCATCTTAACTTTTGAGATGTCTTATGGGTGGACAGAATGGACAAGAGATGGCTTCTCCTTCCTTAGTCGGAAGGAAAAGGCACTCCTGCCATCTGCATGGTTATCAGCTTCTACTGACAGCTCTTTTCCTCTTTCAGCTCCCAGATCCACCACAGACATTTGTGTTTAAGGCAGTGTCATGCAAATAGCCCACATCTCTGCCATTTACTCTCTCGAGTACAGCAGTGTACAAAAAAAGTCACACTTTCATAGAAGCAGCTTTCTGTATTTGTGTATGCTGTTTTGAGATGGGAGGAGGGCTAGGAAAGGAATAGAAAGAAGGGAGAAAAAGCCTTGGGG
This sequence comes from Bos taurus, assembly GCF_002263795.3. Lineage (NCBI taxonomy): Eukaryota > Metazoa > Chordata > Mammalia > Artiodactyla > Bovidae > Bos > Bos taurus. Next base: position 86,097,520 of record NC_037333.1, read on the forward strand.
AGGACTGGCAGCGTTACTATGACTACCCACTTCAAAGTTGAGTATACGTAACAGTGAATGCCTTGGTTGAGCCCTGCAAAGTGCAGAGGACGAGGCTTCTAGAAGCATTCAGCTGTTTCTCACAGATGCACTTTAAGAGTCCATGATTTAGGGAAGGAACTTTCTCATTTACGTATAAAACCATGAATGTGTATTTAAGGGGAGAAAGTCAATTTTATGTTCCCAGTTTCGTACACACATTTACTGTATAAAGATATATATATATTATATATATATGTGTGTGTGTGTGCATATATACATTATTTGTATATGTATGTATTCACTGACTTTAGTTTATTCAACATGGGTATTTCTATTATTATGTCTCTCTCCTTTTTTCATTGTTTAACAGTACTATAGAAAACATTATACCTGGTTAGGAGTTGAATACACATTAATCAGTTCATCTGCTGTTTGCTTTTTAAACTTTGAAAAGACAGAAGTACTTTTTCTGGTTTTGCAAATATAGAGGCCTCTGCCCCAAATGCAGAGGTATGAAGGGAAGGGTCCAGCCATCAGAATGGAAAAGTTTTGCACATTCACCTCATTAGTAGGTTTCTGCTTGATTTGTGACTTTTAAAAAGACAGCCTTTTGTTATAATCAATGTAAAAGCAGTGCCTTTCTTTACAGCCTTGTGATTCACAAATCTATAACCATCAGCTCTTTTCCAACTGTGTTCAGAATGCAAGGAGCCACTTTCTGATTCATTAAATGCCATTTTGTCAAATGGCAGCTATAAGGACTCGTAAGAAAAGGGGGAAAACCTCAGAAATGCAGCATCTTCAGTGTATAATTGTTTGTAGCTTGGTGACTACCAGAGACCTGTAGTTTAATTCTTGACCTTGCTCAGTTGCTGAGTCCTGTCTGATTCTTTGCGACTCCATGGACTGTAGCCTGCCAGCCTCTTCTATCCATGGGATTTTCCAGGTAAGAATACTGGAGTGGGTTGCCATGCCCTTTTCCAGTTTAGTCTTTAAGAGTATCTATTACTAAATCGTAATCTATTATTAAATCTATTACGTAATCTATTACTAAAATTATTACTATTTAGTAATAAATTACCCTAAATTACTAAATCGTAGTATCTATTACTAATAAATAAATACTAATTTATTTATTAGTAAATAAATTACTAAATAGATGCGTCCTTTCTACACACAGTTGAAATGCCCTGGGATCCTGAGCATTTCAGGCAGTGGGTTGTGCCCCAGTTCCTGCCTCATGACTAAATTAGCTGTCTGCCTCTTGCCTTGCTGATGTAACTTTCATCACCACTGCTGCCTGGACTGTCACAGTTGTCTCCCCAGCCATCTTCTCCCCTTCTTTTCTGCCTGCTTTCTTTTCTTTTACCTACTCTTCTGGCCTGGCATTATCAAAAACTCCTGTTAGGCTCTTAATAGACAAAGCAACAGTTTCAGAATATTAGATGTAATCTCTGAGCCTTTGACTTTGTTTTGGCTGCTTTGCTAGTGATAATCGTGGGTTCATTCATTCAGAGTTTTCTTATTTCTTAGTTCTGATCTTAGCTTCATTTTAGATACTATAGGATCCTAAAAGGCTGTTCATTAGACGACAAAAATTTTACTGTAGTTCTATAACCCAGACAATTATGAATAAAGAACGTAACTAGCAAGATAGTTGTGGTACTTAGTGACTACCATTTCTGTGAATAGAATATTTTTATGTGCTAGGCAGGCAGGCAAAAACTTCACATGTATCAGTAGTTACCAGTTTAGGGGGTTATATTTATGAGGTATTTCTTAGAATTTCCATCAGATAGAAGAGCCAATACACAAAACCACTCACTTAAAAATGAAAGCTGAAAATAAAAAATGGGGAGGAGGAGTAGTGCATATAGAATTCATACAGGGAAATAGATGGGTGCAACAGATGTTTGTCATCGGAGTATTTGACTCAATCTCTTAAGTGCCTGATCGAAACTATTACGTAAAATAAATTCTGATAGTAACCTTGGATTTAGAAGATTATATTCTGGAGATACTGATTTTTTGGTTTTAGGGAGTCTTATCTCAAACATCAGCACACATCAGATTCACCTGGAGGTCTTGTTAACAGAGATTTCTGACCCTGTCCCTAGAAGTATGTGTGTTTTGTTTTGTTTTCTGCTTTTACTGAGGTGTAATTGACATTTTTAATTTTAAATGGAAGCCCACTCCAGTGTTCTTGCCTGGAGAATCCCAGGAACGGGGAAGCCTGGTGGGCTGCCGTCTATGGGGTCGCACAGAGTCGGACACGACTGAAGCGACTTAGCAGCATAGTTGATTAACAATGTTGTGTTAGTTTCTGGTATACAGCAGAGTGATTCAGTTATACGTATACATGTATCTGTTGTTTTTCAAATTCTTTTCCCATTTAGATGATTACAGAATATTGAGCAGAGTTCCCTGTGCTGCACAGTAGGTCCTTGTTGATTATCTGCTATAAATATGGCAGTGTATACATGTCAATCCCAAACCCCCAATCTAACCCTCTCCCCACCCATCCTCCCTTGGTACCTATTATTGACATATTATGTTAGTTTCAGGTACACAACTTGATAATTCAATATTTGTATATGTTGCTTTTTTTAAAAAACTGAAGGATAGAGAATGAATTCACATTCCTGAATAGTCTGAGTATCCAAAGCTCATGAGTTAATCACAGTATGCTCCCTCACCAAGGCCTTAAAGAAACCAGTTTGGAGAGAGGGCAGTAAAAAAAGTTGCTGGGTAGGAGAGACAGCAGAGGAAAGACAACAAAGAAAGCAGCTTTTCAGACTGAAAGAATAGTATTGGCCGAACATGTTCACCAGAATGTATTTTGTCTCACATCTTTTTCCCTTTGTGACTTTTTAAAATTTATTTATTTTTAATTGGAGGATAATTGCTTTACGATATTGTGTTGGTTTCTGCCATACATCAACATGAATCAGCCATAGGTATACACATGGCCCCTCCTGCTTCAACCTCCCTCCCACCTTCAGAAGCTAAGAGAACATATGTTTCTAGTGTAGGTCATAGGTAGTAAAAAGTCTAGGTGGATGATGATAAGAGTTTAGCCTTATTAACTGGATGAAATGATAACTCCTTGTCAGCTAATATTTTTGAAAATTCCTGAAATAATTAAACAAGTTGCATAAAAGACATGCTGCTTCTCTGTCATTGCACAGGCAACTGGTAGCCATCATAAATAAAAGTAGAATCCCATTTTAATGAACTTTGCAGAATATCACAGCTGTCACATTTCTATACAAATGTTATTAACATTATAATCTCTTCTACAGTGCAAAGTAGCTCAAATATGAGCTTTTAAATTTATTCTGGGAATAATTTAATAGTATACCAAAGCATTAAAGAATTGATTTGAAATTATGTGAAAAGAAATGCTTTTAGATTTACAAAAGCAGTGGTACTTGAGAGGATACGTATCAATATGGTCATGCCCTCTACTGTAGCTATTTGAATAACTGTGCAAAGTTAATTCATAGTCTTCCTAAAACATAACAGATCAGGAATCAGGCGCTGCTGGGCCAAGATCATACTCTTTGCAAAGAACATCTTAAGTGTGTGGTTCTAGACTTGCTGTATACGGAGTGGACATGAAACTCCGCATGTGTCGGGTGAGTGGCGTGAACGGTGGGGCAGAGGTGGGAAGTTTTGAAACCTCACAATCCATAAGGAAAGGAGAGATTGGCAGACTGACAAGTGGCACATAGGAAGCAGAATAAATTAATTGGTTCAGCGTGTTGCCTTTTAAAATGAGGTTCCTGTCTCTAACCATACAGTCTTTTTAGGGACTCTCCACAGACATTTATCTGCTTCCCCTGCCTTTTTTTTATGAACTTAGGAGATACAGTCACCAGATGTGAAGGCTTGGTAAAACTCTGACCCCTCTCCTCTTCCTTCCTCAAGGCTCAAGAGTTACCCCACCATACCCTTTGCTCAGATCACCTTTTTACTTTCCTCTACCTTAGTCCCTTGAACATTGATCCTTACTGACTCTTATTTCATGTGATGATAGGTTTTTGTTTATATTAGAGTATAATTGCTTTACAGTGTTGTGTTAGTTTCAGCTGTACAACAGCGTGAATCAGCTATGTATATACATATATCCCCTTCCTCTTTTTTTTCCCAGAACTCTCAAAGGCAGAATCACTTGTGAAATGATGATAATGGCTGCCATGTACTGACTGTCTGCTTTGTGCAAAGTGCCATGCTGAGCATTTTACTTACGTTATTTCATCTAACTCTGAAGTAGTTAATAGGAGTATCCCCATTTTGTCAGTGAAGAAACGGGCGCCGAAACAAATACTTTGCCAAGGTTACTCAGCTTCTAAGTGGTGGACTAGGATTCACTGTGGGCATTCTGACTTGAGTCCATGTGCTCTCAGCCTCCTTCACTGTCTCCCATAACTGGAATCACATTCCAAACTGGAGGCTCCTCCTTAGGCAGCAGTGGCCCTCAAGTTTCTTGTTCTGCCCAGCAAAGCCCTATTTGCTTAAAAAAAAAAATGAATGTGAAATTCACAAGATAACAGTGTGATAGAAAAAACAGTTATATATGTAAGTAACACTGAATTAGCCACATGTGTCACAGGGACTTCGGAAGTCCTTAAACGCCCATAATTTTCTGTTTCTTGTCTTTGCCTTTGTTCTTTCTTCATATCCATAGTGACTAGCACATAATACCTTATACATTGTATGGCGTCATCGACTCAATGGACATGAGTTTGAGCAAACTCCAGGAGATAGTGAAGGACAGGGAAGCCTGGCATGCTACAGTCCCCGTGGTCACAGAGTCGGCACAACTGAACGACTGAACAACAACAATACTTGTTAAATGATTGAATTTGTTATGTATAAATGAATAAAGCCTGTGTTAGAATGAAGTGTCTTTTGGGGCATAAATATAGCTTGATTTTCTAGAACTTGGGGTTTTCATGACTGAAGTGAAACAGGAGGGTGGAAATACACCATTGCAAAAATATAGAGTACTTTAAAGTTTCATATCTATACCAACAAGTATCTACTGAGAGTCTGGTATTGGGAAGGTACTGTTTTAAGCAAGTGTGTAGTGGTTTGCAAAACAGGCCAAGTTCTTACAGAGCCTGTGGTCTTGAAGCTAGTTATTTATTTCCTTTTTAATATTTGAATGAATTGAGATAGGATAAATTTCTCAAGATGGGCTACCAAGCAGTTGGTAGCTTTACATCTGTAAATTATTACCTCCTGCCACTTAGCCATGAAGCCCACTTTAGTTATTAAGGCAGAAGTTATTTTTGTCTTGTGTTGGTTAATTTTAACAAGAAAAATGTGCATTATAATATTACTCCTGGTGGTGTTTGGCAGTCAGAGTCTGGCCGTCATGACTCAGCTTCTCAGGTTACTCATTGTATATAATATCATTCTTGGCTAATATCTAACCAAGTAGTACTGAGCTTGCCAAATGTATAAACCTAAACTTGCAGCAATCTCAACATCAGCAGTAGATATAACGGAGCTTTGTCTGTGAGAGGGAAGGAAGTGGAGGGAGGATGGGAGCATGTGACAAAGTCATGATCATTCAATTGGATAATCTTATAATTTAGCAGAAACATCTGGTCTTTCCCACGTGTCATCATGATGATAATTCATTGAGAAAAACACTTTTGTGCTAACAGCAACTAGTGAAATTTGAGGGAAGGTAAGACTTTTCTTCTTAAATTGTAAAACCATGACCCAGGAAGCCTTGGGAAACAGAACTTGTGAGCTTTACAAACTGATTGAGTTGCACAAGTTGACTGATTTTAAGAAGCACTATTGTGTGTAGAATAGGAACTCCGTAATAGGAGTAGTCAGCTAACTATAAAAGGAATAAGTGAAGTGGTCTCTTACCTTCAAAGCTGTTGGAGAAGAATTGGCATACCTACCAGAAATCTATTTCTGAAAAGCATCTAAATAATATCATTTAAAAATGAAAACTTACTAGAAATAAGCCAAATGCTCACCAGTGTGAAAATGGATAAAAAACTGTTTATATATAGAATGGACTATTACCTTGTAATCAGCAGCCCGAAAGGTAAAGTACAGCTACACACTACAGTATGAAGATATTAAGAAGAGATGGCAAGAATACACAGAAGAACTGTACAAAAAAGATCTTCATGACCCAGATAATTACAATGGTGTGATCACTCACCTAGAGCCAGACATCCTGGAATGTGAAGTCAAGTGGGCCTTAGAAAGCATCACTACGAACAAAGCTAGTGGAGGTGATGGAATTCCAGTTGAGCTATTCTAAATCCTGAAAGATGATGCTGTGAAAGTGCTGCACTCAATATACCAGCAAATTTGGAAAACTCAGCAGTCCCCACTGGACTGGAAAAGGTCAGTTTTCATTCCAATCCCAAAGAAACGCAATGCCAAAGAATGCTCAAACTACCACACAATTGCACTCATCTCACATGCTAGCAAAGAAATGCTCAAAATTCTCTAAGCCAGGCTTCAGCAATATGTGAACCGTGAACTTCCTGATGTTCAAGCTGGTTTTAGAAAAGGCAGAGGAACCAGAGATCAAATTGCCAACATCCGCTGGATCATAGAAAAAGCAAGAGAGTTCCAGAAAAACATCTATTTCTGCTTTATTGACTATGACAAAGCCTTTGACTGTGTGGATCATAAGAAACTGTGGAAAATTCTGAAAGAGATGGGACTACCAGACCACCTGACCTGCCTCTTGAGAAATCTGTATGCAGGTCAGGAAGCAACAGTTAGAACTGGACATGGAACAACGGACTGGTTCCAAATAGGAAAAGGAGTTCGTCAAGGCTGTATATTGTCACCCTGCTTATTTAACTTATATGCAGAGTACATCATGAGAAACACTGGACTGGAGGAAGCACAGGCTGGAATTGGGATTGCCGGGAGAAATGTCAATAACCTCAGATATGCAGATGACACCACCCTTATGGCAGAAAGTGAAGAGGAACTAAAAAGCCTCTTGATGAAAGTGAAAGTGGAGAGTGAAAAAGTTGGCTTTAACATTCAGAAAACGAAGATCATGGCATCTGGTCCCATCACTTCATGGGAAATAGATGGGGAAACAGTGGAAACAGTGTCAGACTTTATTTTTCTGGGCTCCAGAATCACTGCAGATGGTGACTGCAGCCGTGAAATTAAAAGACGCTTACGTTATGACCAACCTAGATAGCATATTCAAAAGCAGAAACATTACTTTGCCAGCAAAGGTTCGTCTAGTCAAGGCTATGGTTTTTCCTGTGGTCATGTATGGATGTGAGAGTTGGACTGTGAAGAAGGCTGAGCAGCGAAGAATTGATGCTTTTGAACTGTGGTGTTGGAGAATACTCTTGAGAGTCCCTTGGACTGCAAGGAGATCCAACCAGTCCATTCTGAAGGAGATCAGCCCTGGGATTTCTTTGGAAGGAATGATGCTAAAGCTGAAACTCCAGTACTTTGGCCACCTCATGTGAAGAGTTGACTCACTGGAAAAGACTCTGATGCTGGGAGGGATTTGGGGCAGGAGGAGAAGGGGACGACAGAGGATGAGATGGCTGGATGGCATCACTGACTCGATGGACGTGAGTCTGAGTGAACTCCGGGAGTTGGTGATGGACAGGGAGGCCTGGCGTGTTGCGATTCATGGGGTCGCAAAGAGTTGGACACGACTGAGCGACTGATCTGATCTGATCTGACACACTACAGTATGGATACATCTTAGAAAATGCAGTTTTGAGTGAAAGTGTGTTAGTCGTTCAGTCGTGTCCAACTCTTTGCAACCCCATGGACTGTAACCTGTGAGGCTCCTCTGTCCATGGAATTCTCCAGGCAAGAATACTGGAGTGGGTTGCCATTCCCTCTCCAGGGGATCTTTCTGACCCAGGGATAAAACCCCAGTCTCTGACACTCCAGGCAGATTCCTTATGGTCTGAGCCACCAAAGAAATCTTAGAAAATGCAATATTGAGTGAAAGGCTTAGATTATATATAGTATGAAGCCCTTTTTGCTGAAGTTAAAAAGCTGAAGCTGAAATACTACTTGAAAGAAAGTGTTAATTACTCAGTCATGTCCAACTCTTTGTGACCCCATGGACTATATAGCCTGCCAGGCTCCTCTGTCCATGGAATTCTCCAGGCCAGAATACTGGAGTGGATAGCCATTCCCTTCTGCAGGGGATCTTCCTGACCCAGGAATCAAACCCAGGTCTCCCACATTGCAGGAAGTTTCTTTACCATTTGAGCTACCTGGGAACCCCAAGATATTGTTTAGGCATCCATTATTTTTAAGAATAGTTTTAAAATAAGGTAATGGTTTACACAAAATTCAGAAGTAGTTGCCTCAAAAGGGGAGGCAGAAATTCAAAAGAGAAGTGAAAGTCGCTCAGTTTGTGTCCAGGCCAGAATACTGAAATGGATAGCCTTTCCCTTCTCCAGGGGATCTTCCCAGCACAGGGGTCAAACCCAGGTCATTGCAGGCAGATGCTTTACCAGCTGAGCCACAAGGGAAGCCCAAGAATACTGGAGTAGGTAGCCTGTTCTTTCTCCCGCGGGAACCAGGGTCTCCTGCATTGCAGACGGATTCTTTTAACAACTGAGCAATTGGGGAAGTTATCAGAAGAAAGAAGGCATGTGTAAATGTCAGACACTGGTCTATTTCTCCAGCTGAGCAATGGTTTCATGGATATTAATGTGTTTTTTTTTTAAGACTTAAAATTACGCATTGAAGTTTCTTGTTTAAAGATGTTCTGAAATGAGTCGTTTTAGAGAATAGTTCCCCCCTTCATTTGTCTTCTCACACTTCTGAATGTATTAGGTATTCTTAACATGTTCACCTGAGTAAGTGAATGTGGCAGAAACTTGGCAAGGTGGTTTTTTCAGCTCTCAGAGAGGTGGTACAGTAAGCAAGCGACATCCTTCACGATAGTCAGGAAGAATTCGGTTGACCCTTTGCCAGCACAAGCAGAAAGATCCATACTGGATTCGAAGCCTCTCAAAAAATGCCCACTTGGGAATTCCGTGGTGCTCCAGTGGTTAGAGCTTGGTACATTCACTGCTGGGACCTGGGTTCAATTCCTGATCCTTGAAATAAGATCTCACAAGCCACACTCCAAGGCCAAAAAAAAAGAGGAATAGAAAAAAGGCCCACTTGTTAAGAACCTGAACTAGCTATATAAGGGTGACAAAATAGAATATATAGTTTATGAAGCATTAAGGTGTAAATTATGAAAGCTGATAACATTTTTTTCTTCTTCATATCGTAACTTTGTTGAAATTGATGTTTAGGAAATTTCAAGAGTACCTTGCCTGTGTTACTTTGTTTTTGCTTTTATTTCCTTTTATTTTCCCTGTGATCCTTGGGGTGAAGTGCTGAAGTTGCAAAGTATAGAAGAAAACATGGACTTTAGGGGCATTCTAGAAGCAGCTGGAAATCGCAGATCTGCCACTTGTTAATTGTGTGATCTTGGACCAGTTAGGTGGCTCTGCTTGGCTTCCTTGAATGTAAAGAGGGAATATCAATATCTACTTTGCAGGAGTCTTGTGAGGACTTGCTATAATATTTATGTATGAAGCACGTAACAGAAAAAAGAAATCCAATAAATGATAGTTCCTTAAGTAGTGATAATTTTTCCACATTGTATAACAAGGACACTGAGCATGACAAATCAGTCTTTGTCTTAGGAGCTGAGTAAATATACTTTAAAGGAATGTAACTACTAACTTTGAAAAGTGAATCTCATTTGCTTTCAATCATAATGTGGAAAATTCGAGCTGTGTAAGCAGCTAGAACATAGGTATTATTCAGATCATTATCTTGAATTTAAACTTTACATAGTCTTGTTAATTCTGTTTTACGGCCACAGACTGTACCCCAGGCCCTCACAACTATTTTACAAGTATATGCTGTTATTCACAAGTGCATTCACGTGAGAAAATAGTCCAATACAGCTTATAAGTAGTATGTTTATGAGAAAAAAGTTCAAAGTTTGTATGTTTTGCCAATGACTTAATATTGCCTTTATGTTCTAAGCTAATATGTTTACATAATAAAGACCCAAATGTGAAAACATGACTAAGCAATAATTTAAATTACTTTTATTTATTGGAGAAGGAAATGGAAACCCACTCCAGTATTCTTACCTGGAGAATCCCATGGACAGGGGAGCCTGGCCTGGCAGGCTACAGTCCATGGGGTCGCAAAGGGTTTGACACAACTGAGCGACTGAGCATAGTTCTCTATAAATTGTGCTGGTTTTCATAGTAAATGTATTGCTTATGAACACTGAGCAACTGTCATGTTGAAGACTCAAGAGTGTTTACCTGCAAACAGGTGTAACTTGGTAGAAGTACAGGTTTTCCTGCCCATCCACAGTTCTTATTTCTGAAATAAATGTTAACACCTCCTCAAACTGATACATATGGGAAACTCAACGGTAACCAGTGTGTACACATTTTTCTCTCCTGGGCAAAAGTTTTAGTTGCTTTGGACTTCGCTCCCTGTGCCCTCCACCTGAAGAGAAGGACCTTGGAAGGAATGTTAACCAAGGTACTCTGCTTGTTGACATAGATGTTCATTTTGTGCTGCTATGTTGTAATGAGTCCAAATCTCCTGTTCAGTGTTAAATAAATGCTTTATTGTTTGATTGATGGGAAGATTGTCCATCACTGTTTGTGACCTGCTGGATTCATATATTGGTGTACTGTGCTTAGTCACTCAGTCATGTCTGACTTTGTGCAACCCTGTGGACTGTAGGCTCCTCTGTCCATGGGACTCTCCAGGCAAGAATACTGGAGTGGGTTACCATTTCCTCCTCCAGGGGATCTTCCCCACCCATGGATTGAACCCATGTCTCTTAGGTCTCCTGCATTGGCAGATGGGTTTTTTTTTTACCTGCTGATACCACCTGGGAAGCCCAACACAGGCAATCCCAGAGCATTCAGATTAATTTATATAATCACTGTTCTATGTTTTAAGAATGTATCAGTGACCTAGAATCTTGATGTCATATGTACAGATAGCCAGGGCTGTTGGATATTGTGGTTCCAGGAACTATTCAGTGTAACTTTGAAGATTTTCAGTTCAGTTCAGTCACTCAGTCGTGTCCAACTCTTTGCGACCCCATGAACTGCAGCACGCCAGGCCTCCCTGTCCATCACCAACTCCCAGAGTTTACCCAAACTAATGTCCATTTTGATGCCATCTATCCATCTCAATCTCTGTAGTCCCCTTCTCCTCCTGCCCTCAATCTTTCCCAGCATCAGGGTCTTTTCAAATGAGTCAGCTCTTCACATTAGGTGGCCAAATTATTGGAGTTTCAGCTTCAACATCAATCCTTCCAATGAACACCCAGGATTGATCTCCTTTGGGATGGACTGGTTGGATCTCCTTGCAGTCCAACGGACTCAAAAGAGTCTTCTCCAACACCACAGTTCAAAAGCACCAATTCTTTGGCGCTCATCTTTCTTTATAGTCCAACTCTCACATCCATACATGACCACTGGAAAAACCATAGCCTTGACTAGACGGACCTTTGTTGACAAAGTAATGTCTCTGCTTTTGAATATGCTGTCTAGGTTGGTCATAACTTTCCTTCCAAGGAGTAAGCGTCTTTTAATTTCGTGGCTGCAGTCACCATCTACAGTGATTTTGGAGCCCCCCAAAATAAAGTCAGCCACTGTTTCCACTGTTTCCCCATCTATTTGCCATGAAGTGATGGGACCAGATGCCATGATCTGTTTTCTGAATGTTGAGCTTTAAGCCAACTTTTTAAGTCTCCACTTTCACTTTCATCAAGAGGCTCTTTAGTTCTTCTTCACTTTCTGCCATAAAGGTGGTGTCATCTGCATATCTGAGGTTACTGATATTTCTCCCAGCAATCTTAATTCCAGCTTGTGCTTCATCCAGTCCAGCATTTCTCATGATGTACTCTGCATATAAGTTAAATAAACAGGGTGACAATATACAGCCTTGACGTACTCCTTTTCCTATTTGGAACCAGTCTGTTGTTCCATGTCCAGTTCTAACCCTTGCTTCCTGACCTGCATACACATTTCTCAAGAGGCAGGTCATGTGGCCTGGTATTCCCATCTCTTTCAGAATTTTCCACAGTTTCTTATGATCCACATAGTCAAAGGCTTTGTCATAGTCAATAAAGCAGAAATAGATGTTTTTCTGGAACTCTCTCGCTTTTTCGATGATCCAGCAGATGTTGGTAATTTGATCTCTGGTTCCTCTGCCTTTTCTAAAACCAGTTTGAACATCTGAAACTTCACGGTTCATGTATTGCTGAAGCTTGGAGAATTTTGGCCATCACTTTACTAGCATGTGAGATGAGTGCAATTGTGTGGTACTTTGAGCATTCTTTGGCATTGCCTCTCTTGGCAATGGGATTGGGTTGAAGATTTTAATGACTCCTTAACTATGTTTTAAAGTGTTGCATGGCTTAAAGTTCAAACTATAAACTATCTCCCTTTAAGCTTTAATATAAAAAGATGGAAATTTGTCTGGCTAGAAAGAAATTGTGCTATAATCAGATGTGAATGTGTTAAATGAAGGCTTATATTCTGTATTTGGAAATTAAGTTTAGTCGCTAAATTGTGTCCAATTCTTTGAGACCCCATGGACTGCAGCATGCCAGGCTCCACTGTCTTCCACTATCTCCTGGAGTCTGCTGAAATTCATGTCCATTGAGTCAGTAATAGTATCTAACCATCTCATCCTCAGCCGCCCGCTTTTCCATTTGCCTTCAATCTTGCCCAGCATCAGGGTCTTTCCCAACGAGTTGGCTCTTCTCATCAGGTAGCCCAAGTATTGGAGCTTCAGCTTCAACATCAGTCCTTGCAATGAATATTCAGGGTTGATTTTTTTGAATTGACTGGTTTGATATCCTTACAATCCAAGGGACTCTTAAGAGTCTTCCAGCACCGCAATTTGTTGGTACTCAGCCTTCTTTATGGTTCAACTCTCACATCTACAGATGTGATATACATGACTCCTGGAAAAAACCATAGCTTTGACTAGCTGGACTTTTGTCAGCAAAGTGATGTCTCTGCTTTTTAAAAAGCTATCTAGGTTTGTCACTTGTGGCTCAGCTGGTAAAGTATCCGCCTGCAATGCTGGAGACCTGGGTTCGATCCCTATGCTGGGAGGATCCCCTGGAGAAGGGAAAAGCTACCCACTCCAGTATTCTGGCCTGAGGATTCCATGGACTATACAGAGTTGGATGCAACTTTAACTCTCACAGATTTGTCATAGCTTTCCTTTCCTAGGAGCAAGGGTCTTTTAATTTCATGGCTGCAGTTTGCTTCCTTGAAAAAGTGATCTTAAAAAAAAAAGTGTTCTGATCTTACTGCTCCATGCCGAGTGCCTGGCATGTGGAGTACTCTTAGTGAATATTTACTGAATGAATGAAGGAATAGGTCTGGTCCAAATATAGAGGTAATGTTGGAAGAGATTTAAACAGAAAAGAATAAACCTACCTGGAATATTTTGTTTTCCTTATAACTTACTGATTTTCTTCCTGATTATAAATAAGTATATTCATATATGCATTCTTACATTTTGCCAGTTTGCCTTCCCTCTAACAATGTGAAAATGCCTGTTTACCTACAGAATCTGGTCCTTAGTATTTTTTCCTTTGAGCGCAATCTCAAATTTGGGTGGAGGCATTTACAAATTTTTTTGTATTTGTTGTAAACACTTTATTCCAATACAGCTTTCCTTTTCATTTACTTTTTAAAGAATTTCTGTTGTTGTTGAAATATAGTTGAATTGCAATGTTGTATTACTTTCAGATATACAACAGAGTGATTCAGTTATTTATATATATGTAACATTTATGACATTTTAATAATACTCAAGAAGAAATTTTTCTTTCAGTTGTTAGATATCCCTCTCATAAGAAATCCTAGAACAGAATAATCATAAGAAATCCTAAAATAGAATAAATCATCTTGGGACATATTTCTTGAAGTTTTATGTTCCTCTTTAAAACCAGACCCTTCAGCAAAAGAAAAAAAAAATTGTTTGCAACTATCCAAAGCATTTTCAAAGAAAATCTCTGTCATCCCTTATCTCTTTGTTATTTTTGTAGCTCAGAAAACAAGTACCTGAGTTTTCACTTGCAAGGCACAAAGGCCTCATTGGATAATATAGATATGTAGAGGGGTAAACTGGTTGATTGGTTTAAGATAATATGATAGGACTTCCCTAGTGGTCCAGTGGTTAGAACTCCACACTCCCAGTGCATGGGGCACAGGATCAATCCCTGATCAGGGAAATAAGACCCTACATGCCTTGTGGTGTGGCCAAAAGATAGAAAAATAAAATATGCAAAATAGAGAGAATATGATAATGTGCACTTAGGATATTCCAGGGTGGGAGAAATTTTAAGATGTAGCGTAGTTTTATCCTCTTATTAGAAACAAGCTAATGTAGAAACTTGGTGAATACAGCAGTGTCAGAAGTGAAGGAGGGACTGCCATAAATCAGGAAGGATTTAACTTCTAGGTTGTTTTATTTTTTCCTGCACTTTTGTCCAATCTGAAAAATTAAGTCTTTGTATTTTGGAGAAGGAAATTATGAATGCCTAAAAGTGTATTTAAATCAAAAATTTGCTTTAGTTTTTCTTAAAACACCACCTTTAGCAGAGCAAAGAATTTTGATAGCTAAGTATATAAGGATAAAAGAAGTGAATTATGTGCTTGTTAAATTAATCCAACTACCTCTTTTACCATTTTTGCTGTGCAGCGTTACCCAGTATTAATTGTCCTCCTGTTTCCCAGCCCTTTTATCCTACAGCAAGGGGAATTGATGAGAATACGTGCATTGTGTTATGTCTGATCACAGTTTGACTAGCAGAGTCTGGAAGTGGGTTGTGCACGATGAGAGCAGGCAGCCTAATTGCTCTCCCTGCATCAGCAGCATCTATAAAGCATCCTGGGAATTGCTCGCCCTACGTTCAGAGCAGCTGGTCACATGAGCTTGAATTTTCAGTTCAGTTCATTAGTCAGCCATTTTGGTCAACACCCTGCTTACTGCGCACAACCAATCCTATTAGAACTCAGCATCCCGGCTCCTCTGAGCAGATCCTGGAAGTGATTTCTGCAATTCAGGATTTTTTTTTTTAAGCTAAACAGAAAATATTGGTTTATTTTTTGTTCATTTTTTTCTTTTGTATTTTTTTTTTCTGTAAAAAGAAGGAGGATTTTTCACTTACTCATACAGAGGCCAGTTTTTTTAAAGCCAACTAAGGTAGCATCGGCTGTGCAGGATTTCAAGCCTCTGCCTCAGCTGAAAAAGAAGGGGGTAGGGAAGGGAAGATAATAGGAGAGAAGCTGGAAGAAGATAAGCATCATCTTATTTTGCTATGTGGTAGGAACTGCCTCTGAGAAAACATAGCATAGAATTATTTATCTTGAACACTTGGTGCTTAAAGCATAGGTATTTTTCCGTCTTTTTTTTTTTTTTTTTTTTAAACCCTTACCTGCCTCTTTTCTTGAGAGCTTTGTTTCAGAGCTTCGGATTTGGGGGTTATTTATTTTTGTTTGGGGTGTGTGTGTGTGTGTGTGTGTGTGTTGTGGTCCCAGCTGAGTCATCATGTCTGCTCTGACGCCTCCAACCGACATGCCAACCCCCACCACTGACAAGATCACACAGGCTGCCATGGAGACCATCTACCTTTGCAAATTCCGAGTGTCTATGGATGGAGAATGGCTCTGCCTGCGAGAGCTGGATGACATCTCACTTACACCTGACCCAGAGCCTACCCATGAAGGTATGGTCAGAACCCGTCCTCCAGTATCTCACCAGCATCCTCATTGTTAATCAGGCTGGGAGGGTCAGGGAGAGGCAGGAAGAACCCATACTCTAAACTAGCTAATGGCCCTGAAAACCTTTCATCCTTAAACCTACCACCAGCTCCCCTTCTCTACTTTACTGGGGGAAAAGATTTTTTCCCTGCCCTCTGAGGTATCCTTTCAAAAGATGCTGGTGCTTGCTTAGAGTTCTTTGTCTTGAAGGCTGTAAAGAACATTTGAGATCACTTATCACATCTGACCCTAATCAACCAATGGAAAAGCTGTTAATTCTGATTAGATGCTAACATATTATAGAAATTATAGTTGTTTTTAATAGAGTAAGGTAAAATTGCATGACTAATTAATTATAGGAGCGTACGTGATATAGTTGAAGCACTCACGAAGGGTATCCTATCATCAGGATATAATGTTAAACAGGCTGTGGTATCTAGAAAATACATGGTCAAACATTCTTTCTTTAAGATAATATAGGTTGTAAGGTTAGATGAGAAAGCAGTTTTATGTTCAGTGCTTATTTAATGAATATGATCTCAAAAAAGCAAAGTACCTTAAAAGGTTAAGCATGATTGATAAGGTAATTCCTACCTATGGAACCGATTGGGCATTGCTTTTTATAAGTTGTTTGTGGTAACTGTTGACCCATGTGAAATCTCCACTGTCAGTCCCTTTGAGACCTTTGTAGTCTCTTGACTTGTGACTTTCTCCCAGAACCTTTTCTAAATTCTGAGAGGCTTTTATCTTCTAGCCCTAAATTTTGTGAACTTAATACCATAAGGAAGAAAATTAATCTGAATCACATTGTTTTGTACCTTTGTGTACTGGCCTCTTAACTAGTGTTTGTTCTCTACCCTTAAAATAATGAAGAAAGAAATGCTCACATATGAGAATAAATTTTACATAAAATCTGCCCAGTATTTAGGCATACTGCAGGACAGAGGGCACAAGGTGAATCGCACCTAGCAGTTGGGTTAGAAAAAGTGATTCCTTGCCCTTGACCAAGCATTGCAATCTTATCATGACTCAGATTTCACTCTTTGTTTCTGAAAAGGATTTTATTTTCCCAGTTAGCCGCTTTTAGAGAGGGTTAACATCAAAGCACAAAGCAGTCATTTGGGTGTGTCTTTAAGGGCAATGTTTAAGTAGTTTCTAAGGCCCTTTGCACCCTTTAACAATTGGTTTGTCTGTTGGACAGCTTCCTTTGGCTCTGAGTTTCAGAATGTGCTGCATGGCGGTCAGGAGACATCAGCTGGAGGCACATACAATGCCAGTACTGTTTAGAACAGCCTCTCGAGCTTTAAAAATCTTTAGGGAATAAAAGTACATTTTGAGAATGCTACCAAGAAGTCTTTTCAGCGGATGCCTCAGTCTGCATATTTGGTTTTTAAAATACTTATTTTGAAAGTCACACAGTATCATATATTCCCTTAATTATAAAATGTAGTGTGTCATTGTCTCTAATTTTGAACAAATTTTATCATTTGAATGGGCTTCCCAGGTGGCTCAGTGGTAAAGAATCCGCCTGCCAATGCAAGAGACACAGGTTCATTTTTTGGGTCGGGAAGATCCCCTGGAGAAGGAAATGGCAACCCACTCCTGTATCCTTGCCTGGGAAACCCCGTAGACAGAGGCGCCTGGTGGGGTACAGTCTTGTGGGGATCAGGAAGAGTCGGACTCTACTTAGCGGCTGAACAACAGCAACAATCGTTTGCATACCTATTTGTTTTTTGAGCAAGATACCTGTGAGTAAGCAAAAGTGAGCTGCTTGGTTCACGTAAGCATTTGTAGTGGTGCTGTTTGAATTCTCTATGGAGAAATCTGTGATGGAAACATATGAGGGCTGCAACCTAAGCTCAAGTGACACATCCTTGGGTTAGGGGAAACAGACAAATAGAAAGTTTCCAACACCTTAGAATCAGCTGGAGAAGAGGTGGAGGAAAATAGAGAAAGGCTGGCAATGACTTTTGGAATTCTGCCTTCAGCTGGGTAAATGAAGCAACAATTTCAAATTATTAGTCCTAGAAGTAATAAAAGAAAGTCCAGGCCCAAGAAAACATCCATAGGTTTAGTGATCTAGGAAGCCAGGTAAATAAAAGACAGGGATTTTATTCTACTGGCTAACTCTGGATGTCTAAACAGTGACTTCAACCCAAGAAATGTCTGCCTTAATATTAATGCTAGAGACAGTTGTTAAGTTTAATTTAGCTATTAACGTTTAAGTGGTGATTGCTGGACCAGTGATAACAGGAACCCTACTGTGTTGACAAAAAATGGAGCACTCGGTGCCCAGACACAGCGAGTGTTCACAGAACACTTCCCAGTTGATTCGTAGACACAAGGAAGGACATCTGACTGTACAAATTCTGCGTTGGGGCTCCCGACTCCCATGAGAGAAAACGGGCAAAAACGTCATGTATCTTCTTAAGACGATAATCTCATTGTGGCCTCATTGGTAGAAGCTTTGAGGTTTCCAACTTGTGTTTTCTGAAAACAGCTCTTGTCTTCACTCTGCTGGCCACAGTGTAGACCAGACCCAGAGTTTCAGCCCACCTTAATTCTTAAATACATGGGAATAAAAACTCACTTCGTTAGTTTAGTACTTATTGGTGGTCAAGGAGATCAGCTATCTCTCATTTCTTTTAGTACACTTTTGTAAAAACCTGGAACAAATGTCCAAATATTTGATTGCAAGAAGGTTCAGGAAAGGCTTCATCCAGGAAGTGACACTTGGACTAGGCTCCACCTTGTGTGATAACAAGAGGATCACAGGCAGATACTGTTGTGGGTGGGGAGTGGAAGGGACATTTCAAGCAGCACACAGTGAGATTCTGGGCTGGACTATAGTAAGTTGTTAGGAATGGTAGTCACGATAGTAAGTTAGGAGCATTAAGCAAGATATTTAATGTAAGTTCAGTTCAGTTCAGTCGCTCAGTCATGTCCGACTCTTTGCGACCCCATGAATTGCAGCATGCCAGGCCTTCCTGTCCATCACCAACTCCCGGAGTTTACTCAGACTCACATCCATCGAGTTGGTGATGCCATCCAGCCATCTCATCCTCTGTACCCTATAAATGTTAGTTATTTGTGTAATAGTTATTCATGAAACAACGGTTTGAGCTTCAACAGTTGTAAGCCCCATTGTTAAATCTCTTGCCTTTTTAGTATGTATTTCTAGTTTTGTTTCTGTTTTTGTATTTAACCTTTTGGAATAGTCTAAGCCAGACTATTCCAAGCTTAAAACTACCACAAGCTTAAACAAGTCTAAGCTTGTTTGCTGGACAGACTAAAGGTGGTTAGTAGCTTAAATTCACATTTCAGCATTGTCCTTTCTTGGGCCTTTGCAAACAGGAAAATAATTGGTTAAAAACAAAAGTCGGTTATTAAGAAATACTTGTTTTCCCATTAACTTTCTTTTAAAGAAGAGGAATCCGACATTGAGAAGTGAATAGATCAGTTTAGTACAGTAAAATAGGCCATTTGGTTACAAAGGTAACTCTTAAGATTTGAATTATTTTTTGACTTAGAAAATACCTTTTTCAAATACAGATAGTAAGAGGCAGACTACAAAGAAATGATACAGCAGCAGACACATTAAGAAGAGAACCTCTGGTCAAGCCTTTGATTTTCAAGTTACAGAGAACTTTGGTTATAGAAAACTGTGTGTGATGACTGACTTCAGACACGCTGTTACTGCATAAGTGTCCAGTTTTCCCCTGGTAGTCACATTTTGCTTTAGTGTGCATTTAGAGTATCTGGCACTTACACAGTAATATATAAGGAGCTAGCTTGTATGTAACATCTGTGATTGCAGTAACGGTATTGTACTACATGTAAGGATCCTGTACTACTGTACTATGTGTGTTTGGTCTGTCAGTTGATCAGAAATATTTATTGAGCATCCCTTGATGCAAAATCCAGTTCTAGAGACTAAGAAATAATGGCCTTTGCCCTGAGTGAATTCACAGTCAAGGAAAAAAGATGAAACAACAATGTCAGAGGCTGCTGTAAAACAAGTGTGAACTACTTGGTTGCTAAAGGACAATCATGTTTCATAGGAACTGGACATGGACTTCTAATCCATAGTGACCATACTTCCCAAGGGACAGTATGGGTGTAGATTTCATATCAGGTTTTCCCATATAGTAGGGAATAATCTGCTGATATAATAAGCAAGGAAAATAATCCCCGGAAGATGAAATAGAAAGTGTTTGTTTTTTGGTGACTGCTGTAAGTGTCTGGTTCTGAGATAACTCCATTGACATTTCCTAATGTATTTTTACTCATTAATATCATTGCACAAGAGTAAAACCCCATTCTGCCTGGGAACTGCATATGTTTTAATGAAAAAAGTGCATGACCCAGTGGGCATTTTGGCAGGGGAAGCCAAATGGCTGTTGACCAAGAAACTTCATAGCATCAACTTACTACAGTCTAGTGCCGGGCTTCTAAACCTGGGAAGATGATCCAAAAACTGATATATAAAATTTTTTATGTGTACTTTATTTTTCCTGGGGAAGAAAAAACCTTAGGAACCATTAGAACCCCCAAAGAAAATAAATGTTTAGAAAAACATGCATAATTTTAATCATAAGATCAGACCCTCGGCCCTTCATTCAGCACACACTTAAGTGTCCCACATATAATTTATGCTCCACGCTATGCTAGGTCCTGATGTATAGCACAGTGCCCAAGCCTGCTCCTCTGTATTTTCTGAGCTTATTGACAAGCAAGAGGTGGGGTAGTTCAACAAGTATTGACAAAATGGCTTCCCAGGTGGCTCAGCGCTAAAAAATCTGCCTGCCAACACAGGAAATGCGGATTTAATTCCTGGGCTGGGAAGATCCCCTGGATGAGGAAATGGCAACCCACTCCAGTATTCTTGCCAGGAAAATTCCCTGGGCAGAGGAGACAGAAGAGCTACAGTCCATAGGGTCACAAAGAGTCGGACATGCCTGAGCATCCATGCATGAGTGCTATGGTATAGAGCCAAACATGTTTTATTAGGAAGGTCCAGGGAAATTTTCCAGTTGAAGTAAGTAATGTTTGAACTAAGACCTAAAGGATGTGCAAGAGTTAATCTGGTTATAAACTGGAGGCAAGGGACATTAGGGGTGGGGAATGGGTAGGAGACAGCATTTGCTGAGATCCGGATACCAGAGCTGAAAGATTTTCAGTCTCTCCAAATTTTCTTTCCAGTAAGTTTTCACTTCTTTGAGAAAAAATACTAATAAAACTACATGCTCTACCAGGGACAAAATGTTAGGGTTAGTGAAGAAATAGTATATTTCTTCTTTTCTGATTGTGTATAATGTTATTTTTTAACAGTAAAATCTGAAGTGTTTTAATAGTGAATAAGGTCATTAGTGTGTGTGTTTATTTCCATACTTTAATAAAATAAGTATATATTAAATCATCATATAATATGTGAATTTTAATAGCCCTCTTGAATAAGACTTAAATAAGAATTTCTCCCAATTAACAGAAAAATAAAATAATCATTACTCCTAATATTGAATACCAGTAACATGCAAGTTTGTGAGAAGGCTTTCTATTTTCACATATTTATGTGTGAACCTTCCCTTATGTTTTTTATGATGAACATGTATTTTCTACTAAGAAAATTATAAACCATGTGAAGCTCAAAGATTCTTAAATGAAACCGCTGTAACTGAAGTTGATGAAAAATCAAGGCTTCAGTTATTTTCATAAGTAAACATATGTTAATGATATCCAAAGCATCACTTGGCTATATATAAATTATCTTTTCTGCATTTGTGTGTGTGTGTATATGAAATTATATAAACTGGATTTAAGGCATCCAGCTATCATAGTTTTCTATTATGATTAAACAAATAGTACCATATGTGTTAGGGCATAAAAGAGAGACAGGTGCTCTTTTCCACCACAAAGACTTTTGTCTTCCCTTTTCATTTCCACAACTACCAGGATCTAACTGTGTCACATTCAGATTCCCACACTTATTTTCAGCTTTTCTCCAAGCCATTTCTCTTCCTATTATACTGATTCATTCTTTATAGAATTGCCAAGTAAGTCTTCATGAAAATAAACTTTTCATTCTTGTACAAGAGTCTGTTTCAGACAGTCTTTATATTGAATGTAGAATATTCTTGAAAAAGGGATGGCGACAGTGGTGTAGGAAGAGATGCTGTCTTTTATTGAGCAGCTACTTTGTGCCAGGAACTGTTTTCTCTAAGTAATATATATATGTATTACCTCATTTAATATGTACAAAAACCCACTGAGCCTAGGTACTCTCATCCCCATTTTACAGATTGACAGAGATGTAGTAAGTGGTGGAACTAGGAGTCATTCAGGCAGCCTGGATCCAACCTACATGCAACTTTCCTATACCAGAATTCAGTGAGTGTAAGTTCAGCAATAGACCCACACATAGTAAGGGACGTCTTCTTCCCAGTCTCTGGTGACATATTTCTATCCCTTTTATACACAGTGGAACATGGCATTGGCCAGCTTATGTCCAGGGAGCACCCGAATGTGGCCAGAAGCATGCCATTTGGGGCATACTTGGCAATTGCCATCAGTTAAATTGGATACCTTAGCATTTTATCCCCTTGTTTGTTTTTTTTTTTCCTCTTTCCATTTTTATAAAGTCTGTGAAAATATTTATATGATTGTACAGATGCTGTCAAACAATAAAAATAATGCACTGCTGAGACTGACCTGGTGGGCAGGTGGCTCCTTTATGTGCCAAATTTTAAATGTTTCTCAAATGAAGGTGCAAGGTGACATGGAAAGCTATTTATGGTAGCAGTAATGTTCGTGATTATGGATTGTCAGAAACAATAACTATGTTGAATTCTTATTCTTTAGCCAACTATTCCCATGCCCTTCTTTTGGATAATTTTACTTATCAAAAGGTTTTTTCAAACTCCTTTTCAATACTTGCGTATTTCAACCAGGCTGTGATTCTGTACTTCACTGAAAAAATGGTTATTCTTGTTGTTAATACTATTTCTGCTTTAAATTCTTCTCACTGACATTAAATTAGAAACCAGAAAGGACCTCTGACTCCCTTCATCCATGAACCTTCTTTAACAAGTCCAGTATCCTTCATCTCCTGAATCGTTGGGTTCTGTCTCCATCACTTGATTGAATACACTTGAAATCATTCTCTGATGATTTATTTTAGCCTATGTGATTCATACTTTTATAAAATTATACAGAAAGTTCTTTAGGGCAAAACTTTTCTTTTGTACCCTTAAGAAGGCCTCATATTACTGTATATACTATTTATGGTAGCTGTCTAATACACTTTAGGTGAACTCAATGCCCATATGGTACTAGTGGTAGAATCCACCTGCCAATGCAGGAGACCCAACAGACTCGGGTTCCATCCTTGGATGGGGAGGATCCCCTGGAGGAGGAAATGGCAACGCACTCTAAAATTTTCAGAGAATCCCAGGGACAGAGGAGCCTGGCAGGCTACAATCCATGGGGTTGCCAAGAGTCAGACATGACTGAGCATCTGAGCACACACACAGAAATGCCCCATAATCCCCAGAAAATGATCACTTTTAAAAGAGAAGACTGTTGTAGTACCTTACCTTCCATTACACACAACTATGGTTTCTGGATATTTAAAATTTTTTTTGAAAACACTTAGCTCATAATTCACACTCATTGTATTTTATTTTGAAAATAGAAGTTTAGTATAACAAATAATTTTTTGTTGAACATATCTGTGAATACTATTCAGTGCTGATGAAAATATAGGAAAATTCAGGTAGAATATTTATTGGCACAGCTTTTTTGAAAATCACTTTATCAGTGTGAATCAGGTGCCTCAAAAATTAAGTTCCAATGGTTATACCAGACATTTATTGCAATGAAATAATCAGATATGGGCAAAATATACAACTATGTATAATCATCACAGTATTATGATTTATAGTAGCAAAACTTTAAGTATAACTTAAATAACCTAACAGGAAAATTATTGAATAAATTGTAGAGCATCAGTACCACAAACATTGATAATGATGTTGTGGAAGAATATTTAGTGGTCTAGGGTATTGTTTAAAGTATAGTAAGGTTTTAAAAGCTGTCTCCCAAGCCACATGTACAGTGTGATCACAAATTGATTTAAATATAGATACATGTACACCCAAGTGAAAGGAAATGTACCAAAAATATAAAAAGTGGTCTTCTCTGGAGAGTGGAACAACAGAGGATTTTTATATTCTTCATACTTCTTTATGTCTTCCAAATATTCTTGTTATTGTGCAGTCGCTTAGTTGTGTCTGACTCATTGTGACCCCATGGACTGCCGCACGTCAGGCTTCCCTGTCCTTCGCTATCTCCCAGAGCTTGCTCAAACTCATGTCCATTGAGTCAATGATGCTATCCAACCATCTCATCCTGTTGCCCCCTAATATCCTATAAGAGGATATATTACTATAATCAGGATACTGTGTTGTTTTCTCTTTAAAGAAAAAAGCTTTATGAAAGCTCTAATGTATGGATGTACTCATCCATCTGTCTACCTCAGAGTTAAGTATCTTCCGTGACAGACTTTCCCACATCCACGAACAGGAACCATAGCTCTAAAAGCAGGACTACTGCTTTAGATCCAATGTCCAGTATAATTTTTTAATATTTCTAGTTAGACATTTTGAGTTTTTCCAGGTAACAGGCCAAAAAACATTACTTTTTGGCATACTTTGTTTTCAAAGCTAACTATACGCTGCATACAGTGCACGTGTGGCCCACAGTGTCTAGACTTGGGTGCATTCAGTACAGCATTTAATTTACGCCTATCCTATGCTCAGAAAATAAAACCTGAGTGGGTCAGTTCAGTTCAGTTGCTCAGTCGTGTCCGACTGTTTGTGACCCCATGGACTGCAGCATGCCAGGCTTCCCTGCTGCTGCTGCTGCTAAGTGGCTTCAGTTGTGTCTAACTCTGTGCGACTCCATGGACGGCAGCCCACCAGGCTCCCCCGACCCTGGGATTCTCCAGGCAAGAACACTGGAGTGGGTTGCCATTTCCTTTTCCAATGCACAAAAGTGAAAAGTGAAAAGTGAAAGTGAAGCTGCTCAGTCGTGTCCATTCTTAGTGACCCCATGGACTGCAGCCTACCAGGCTCCTCCATCCATGGGATTTTCCAGGCAAGAATACTGGAGTGGGGTGCCAGGCTTCCCTATCCATCACCAACTCCCAGAACTTAGTCAAACTCATTTCCATTGAGTCGATGATGCCATCCAACCATCTCATCCTCTGTCATCCCCTTTTTCTCCCCCCTTCAATTTTTCCCAGCATCAGGGTCTTTTCCAATGAGCCAGTTCTTCGCATCAGGTGGCCAAAGTATTAGAGTTTCAGCTTCAGCATCAGTCCCTCCAAAGAATATTCAGGACTTCCTTTAGAATTGACTGGCTTGATCTCCTTGCAGTCCAAGGGACTCTAAAGAGTCTTCTCCAATGCTACAGTTCAAAAGCATCAATTCTTCAGTGCTCAGCTTTCTTTGTAGTCCCAGCTCTCACATCCATACATGACTACTGGAAAAACCATAGCTTTAACTAGACAGACCTTTGTTGGCAAAGTAATGTCTCTGCTTTTTAATACGCTGTCTAGGTTGGTCATAGCTCTTCTTCCAAGGAGCAAGGAGTGTCTTTTAATTTCAGGGCTGCAGTGAGTAGGATTGTCTATTTTATAGAATCATGTTACTGTTCTTTCCTTTGGCACGCCTCCTTTTGTAATCTGCTCTCAGTGAGAGTACTGGAACATTTGTTGCTACCAACCGGTTAGCCTCAAGTTTACATGGTCAGGTTCTCTGAGTTGTGATTACGCGTGTACAGGGCAGTCTTTGTGAAATTCTCACAGTGAATAGATTATAGATTCTATTGCCATCTCAGAAGCCTGCCAGGCAAAGTTTTCTGGACAAGGTTCATTCCTTGTTACTCTGATCTGGAAATAGCCTGGCTTGTCTCCCTTGTACGGTAAGTTTTACCCACTTGCCTCTGGGATTTTATAGAATCCTGAATCGGGAAGAAATATCAGCAGGGTTCTCTTTGCACCCCAATCCACAAATGAAGCACTAGAACAGCTCCGTGCTGCCTCTAAGCTGCTCTCCCTAAAATTAGCTTTCTTCAGGTCTACTTTCAGTTTCTTCCCAGCTCCTTGTTACTCCTGTCACTGGCATCTGCTTTAGTGCACGGTCATTAATCACGGTGCGCTTCTACTGTCTTTGCTCTATGTTGGTGAGCTTCTTCTGGACCTTTTTTGGATGGAGCTTTTAATGTGTGCCTTTCTTTGTAGTTCACATCATTAATAACTCTTCTGTGGCTCATCAGCTTCCAGTGCCAGAACGTCCTGTGTCTTAAGGTAATCACAGACGTTGTGTATCATTTTCCAGAGGTAAATGCTATACCAGATTACGTAACTAGTACTCAGTGATGGAGCTCAGGAATTCAAGTTTTTGGATTCCCAGGCCTGGGCACCTGTGAGACCTGACTGGGAAGAGAGCATGGCTGTCATTTGAGGGAACCCACAGTATTCTCTGCTCTTTATTTGTTTAGTCGCTCAGTAGTATCTGACTCTTTTGTGACCCCTTGGATTGTAGCCCTCCAGGCTCCTCTGTCCATGGGATTTCCCAGGCAAGAATACTAGAGTGGGTTGCCATTTCCTTCTCCAGGGGATCTTGCCAACCCTGGGATTGAACCCTCATCTCCTTGGCAGGAGATTCTTTACAACTGAGCCACCAGGGAAGCCCCCTCTTCACTCTGGTTCTGTATTATTTGGGGTTTTTTGGTTGTGCCCCTTTTGGGGAAGGTAGAGAGTATAATGGGGCACGATTTTCCATTGTGATTGTTCCAGCTCCCACCAGTCCCTTGGATTGCTATGAAGTGCTCTTGAGTACAGGGACGTAAATATTAAATTATTTCCCTTGCAGTTTTTCCTATTTGAACTTTGTCAGAGAACAAATAGAAGAATTTGATGAGCTTAGAAATACTTGTGTAGAGGGACAGTGAAACAGACTTATTGTGAAATAGCCTTTAAGTAAATATTTTCCCCCATAATTAAAATTAAATCAGTGTATTAAAATTAATGGGGTTCTTCTAGAAAATACATTTAGTATTACTATGTAATATTTTAGTGAAAACAACTTGATTTTTCTAGTTAAAAAATAATATATTCACATTTAAAAGGTCACAAAATACAGAAAAGTAAAAAATATAAAACAGAATTCATCTACAATTCTAGTACCTATCAATAACCACTAGTAGGATTTAGTAACCAGATTCTCTTTTTCAGTATATACCCATGGAGTTCATTTACAAACTCACATAATCTTATAAGTTGTGTGTATACCTGAGTTGTGTGACCTGCCTACAACTATATCAGTAGATGCAAATCTGTACCACCTCCTTTAATGCCTTAGTTGTTTGGATGTGCCATAAATTCTTTATTCCCTTATTACAAGCATTTAGGTTATTTTAGGTAAATTAGGCTACCACAAACATTCTTGGTATATCATTGTGTTTCTGACTTGAACAATTTTCATTTTTAGAAGTGGAATTTCTGGCTCAAGTAGTAATGTATTTTAATTTCTTATACACATTTCCAAGCTGCCATAAACATTACAAAACTTTAATGCCATGGTATCATGAATGTTCCCATTGGCTACCTCCTTGCAACTCATTTTTGTCTGTGACTGCTGTAGTTGGTTGTGGTTTCTCACACTGATTAAAATCTCAACTCTCCAAGGAAACAGTGTGGTTTTTTAGGATAGTTGATCCAGTAGCTGTAAACTACATAACATTTTATCTGTTTTTCTGTTTTCTTTAAGCTAGTGACAATGTTCTATGCAGAAGAGGATGAGTTTTACTTCTGATTGTACACTGAGAAATTCCGTGCTTCTCTAAGATTGCTAGCATTTACTTTCTGGGGTTAAAAAGGCTGCTGGGGCTTCTTTTTTCTTTCTTCTAGAGGTGTGAAAGTTAGGATATTTCTGATATGTACTCTGTCTTATCTGAGAATGTCACCGTGTCCTGTTCTATGGACAGCAGCTACCCAGTTGAGGTCCACAAAAACTCTTCATTTCTGACACTTCTTATCACCAAATATGTGGGATTTTTTCCAATAGCAGCAATTCTTTAACAAGGGCAGGGTGTCCCACAGTTTAACTCATTTCTAACTCCGTTCCCCTGGAGATAGCATCAGATCCCACAGGTCAAGGGCTCAGATCCTCAAGAATACTCCCTGACCCCCACCACACACAGACTTTGGCTGCAAGTGACAGGTCCCCAGGTTACCCACCATTTCTAGCTGACTGGGCTACAAATCGGAGGTTCCCATGACCTTCTCTCTCTTGAATTCAGTTATTTGCTAAACAGCTCATACAACTCAGGGAAACCTTTACTTATGTTGCCAGTTTATGAAAGGATGTGTTGGAGGATACAAACGTACAGCCAGATGAAGAGACATGTAGAGTGAGGTCTGGAAGGCCCAGAGCACAGAAGCTTCTGTCCCTTTCTAGTTGATGTACGTCACCCTCCTGGTTCATGAATATGTTCACCAACCTGAAAGTTTTCGAACCCCATACTATTGGGATTTTAAGGAGGCTTCCTCATATGGATAAGACCCATTATTAACTCCATTTTCAGCCCCTCTTGTCTCTCCAGAGAAGTGGGAGTGGGGTGCTGATAATTCCAAACTATTAATTATGGGAACCAACTCCCATTTGAGAGACCCCCAGAGTAATCTCACTAGAACAAAAGATGTTTCTAGTGTTCTTATCACTTAGGAGTTTATAAGATTTCAGGAGCCTGTGTCAGGAACTGGAAATTAAAACCAAATATTTGGTTCCAGGATATTTATTATTATAAATCACAGTATCACAATAACTTAATTTTACTTTTTCCAGGATTGTTTGTATTTCCCTGCTAATAGTTTTTTTTGTTTTTTTTTTTAACTATACTTTGGGAATAAAATAGACCTTGGCCTAACTTACTGGTTAATTCTAACAGGACCTCTTAGCTTTTTTTTTTTGTTAGCTTGATAAGTTAGCTTGATAGCTCCTTTGCTAATATTTATTATTATGTTACCAACCCAATTACTGTTAGTTTAACAGAGCCTCAGTTGCTAAATTTGTCCTTGGTTTACTTAACATTGACTTATGTTATTTCTCTATGTTTAATAATTAGTTTATTTATTTTTTTTTCAATCCAGTCTTCTCTATCTCCTTTAAATAAGTATGGCAAATACTTAGAGGACTCCAGTCTGTAGCCAAATCAAAATACAGGGTATGCATTGGTTTCTTGTAAATGTAAAGTTGACATTTATTACCTATGATACACTAAGTACAGGTACTCTTAAGTAACAATTATGTTCACAACAGTACTTCAAAGAGTTATTTGTGATCAGTGATTGGGTTTCAGGAAGGATTTCCCCTCAAGAAACTGTAATAAACTTTCAAAAAGTAACACTCTAAATCAAAGACACCATGGAAGCACCTTAAATGTCCATCAACAGATAATGGATAAAGGAGATGTTGTGTGTGTGTATATATATATGTCTGTGTGTATATATACATACACACACAATGGAATATTACTCACCCATAAAAAGGAACGATATTGGGTCATTTGTAGAGACCTGGATGGACTTAAGAGTGTGTCACACAGAGTGAAGTAAGTCAGAAAGAGAAAAACATGTATTGACTCATATATATGAGTGGAATCCTTTTGTATAGCACAGGGAGCTCAGTGCTCTGTGGTGACCTGAATTGAGTGGGGTGGAGGGAGACCCAAGAGGGAGGGGGTAGATGTATGCATATAGCTGATTCACTTCATCGTATAGCAGAAACTAACACAACATTGTAAAGCAGTTATACCCTCAATAAAATAAAAAGAAAAAAGAAAACACACCTAGCCTCAAGGAGACAGTGTAACTTGTCTCTAAACTAGGCTGTAACTCAGTTGTCTATACTACAGACTCCATAGTAATAATACTGAAGAGAGAATATGTCAAGAAGAGAGATCTCACAAGCATGGGTACATAAACAGTGGAGAGGCACTTTGTGGCTATTCCAGCGCTTCTCAGGAGGGAGGGAGCTGCAGCCCTACCCCGCCCGCTCCATCGTTGAGAGAGAAAAGGAGTAGCCAACATCAAAGCCAGGGCCTCTTTCCCCAGACACACTGCATCATCATTGAGTTACCATGTACCATAAGAGCAACTGTCTTACAGTATGACTAAATTAAATATTTAATTCAAGTGAATTAGTCTGCTCGTTTAGCCAGGAAATAAGCTATGCTTCCTTGAAAATTCAGGGCCTTTGTACAGTTGCAGCCTGTCTCTTGTCTCTTGACTTAAAGTATGTCTTCATTCAAATGGATCTTAAAAATAAGGTGATAGAGTCTGTTAGGAGCAGCATTTTTAGCCAATTAATCCAAGTGTTTCAAGTGGAGTGGTGGTCCTGATGTTGCGTTGGTCTCATGGCAGCAACCCTGTGACAATCCATACCCCTTTCCTTGTGAGTCAGTGTTCTGAGTGAGAACTGAGTAGCTAGCGTAACTTTGGAAGCAGCCGTTTACCACTCGACATTTAGAGTGCACATCTGGCACAATTCTGATCTCCACAGCTCTGAACTATGCTTTATCGAGAGCAAAATTTAATCCAGACCTTATCTTCTGTATCAACCAGTGAGGCTCTATATTACTCTTCTTTGCAATCTGTGAATATGTATTATGACAAAAATTCAAGGTAATATAGCTTTTTAGATCAGGTGAAACATACTCGAGGCAACAAATTGCTACTCCTCAAAAAAGGAAATGTTCTGGGAAAGAGACAGGAGTTGGCTCTGCTGCCTCCCACCTCTGATTCATATATTAGATGCTTTTGTTGTTGTTGTTTTAACAAGTTGAACATATTCCAGAGGGCACAATTTTTTAAAGAAATCTTTTATAAATTCTTCTTTGGGGGTTATAAAAGAATATTGTGGTATGCATTCTTTATTACAGTACAATTCTGAGCATGCCAAGGTAAAGTGGGGAACAACTTTAAAAAGAGAACACATACCTGTTACCTTCCAGGGAGCAGGGCTGTCTCTTTTAAACTGATTCTATCACTCTGGCACTCATGATTTTAAGTGTTGTTTTAGAAACAAAACAGAGTAAGTCTGGATGGAGCAGAAAAGTGCTCTAGATGAGACATGCCAAGGGAAAGTCAGAGAGACCCCTTGTACCCACCACCCATTTCTACCTAGAAATTCACTTTCCTGAGCTCTTCTTTGCATAGATCTTGGAGGTTCTTTATATTCTTCTTAATAAGATAGACTTTTATTAGGTGACAAATGTAGTTTTTGGTTAAAGAAATGCAGGCTAAAATAAGAATAGTCCAAGTCTATATAGAAAAATATCATGATTATTAGAAAAATAGGTTCTTACAAATCTATAAGCCTACACAATATAAATCTGTGGCACATTATATTTTCAGAGGATTATACTTGAAAATCATATATGCAAAGATGTCTGTATATGATGTATTTTAACACAAATTCATTGTAAAATAATAGAATTGTGCTTTTTCTGTATGAGACACTTTCTGAGTATTCAACACGTACAGATCCACAATCATAAAATCCAGTAAAAGCTCTGAAAGCGTTTTTCATAAGTTTGCCTGAACTTATTTGGTGCTGAAATATGACCTAAATTTACTTGAGGCTATTTATAGTCTTGATTGATTCTGTTTAATTTGAATATCCATTCATTTCCTGCAGAAATAGTAATGTGCTTGCTTGTGACACTGCCCCAGGCCGTGCTAGTTCTGCGTGTTTGTTGGCCTCAGTACTGCCATTTCACCTTTCTAAAAAAATAAAATTCTGAATTTCAAAGTTCATTTGGCCAGAAAATAACCAGATAAAAGATTTTGGACTGATGTTTATTCTTTTACTCATTGCAACAGTTCTGAAGATAGATACTGTTCTTGTCTGTGTTTTATAGATGAGGAGACTCAGGAAAAAGAGATGAAGTCTCTGGACCAAGGTCATAACAGGCAGTGAGGGGTGGAGCTGGGATGTGAGCCCGGGCAAAGTCATTAATGGAAATACAATACAAATGTAATAGAATAGAGATACTTGCTTGCTTTTTATATTAGCTATCTTTGGGTCTGACCTAACAATAATATTTTTATATGTAGTTTTCGTTCCATTTTAATCACATGTCACCTTACTAGATCCCCATCTGCTTCCCTGTTTTCTGAATTTAAATTTAAATTTTATATATTTTTGGTTTTTTTGGTACATTTTTACAGGATAACTGACCATATATTTGACACTGGAATGTACCCTTACACGCCGCTTGAAAATCACTATGCCACATGAGAACCAAAGTTAACCAGTTTAATTACAGTGATAATTTAATAAACTTGTGAGAAAAGGACAAATGATAAATTCTTTTTCTAGATGGTTGTTTCAAGTTATTGCTTCAGATCCAACGCTGACTTCCATGATAAATTTTTTAAGAAAGAGGGCTTATCATGGGCAAAATATTCTTTGCTCACTTTCTTATTTTTGCTATGCTTTATCCTCTGAGAACTTACATTTATTTGCTAAGTATTTATACATATAAAATTCACATGATTTTGTGAGTTTAAGTATGAATGTTGCAGTTGTGTGTAATGGTTTCAGTTTCTGAAGGATGAAGCTAATCCATTTTTTTTTTAAATTTCTGTAGGTTCTCAAATTTTATAGAACAGATAATGATCTTACAGCTTAAGACACTGTTAGAAGAAACTATAATGAAGTATCGTTTATATTTGAAATCTTGACATTCTTGTCCTTTTGCCTCACATGGAATATTCTGTATACAAGAGTATTGAATTTATAGTGGGGAAGGAAATCCAAAAAGAGGCTGTGTATACAGATAGCTGATGCACTCTGCTGTACAGTTGAAACTAACACAACATTGTAAAGCAACTATGTGCTAATCAAATTTAATTTTAAAAAACGTTGAATTTATAGTAAGAGGAAAGAGTACTATACATTAAATTGAGTCAACGTCTTATCTTTATTGAATTATAAGTGATTTATTTTTAACAGCAATTTTTCCTTTATTTTTGTTTTGAGGAAAGAGAACCATCGGGGTGGAGGGCTTGGGACAAGTATTTAGATTGTTCTTTATTTTTACTGTCTAAGCCACCATTTATTTTAAGAAAAGTCACTAGATTTCCATCATAATATTTGGCCTGAGTCTAAAAAACACTCCACATGTGTTTTAGCTTCACGGAAGGTCAAAATAAATATTAAAGAATGCAAATCTTGATTTTCGGTGGGAAAAAAAATCGGTTACTTTTTATGGGATGTACATCTTTCTCTCCTCTGATGAGAAGCTTTGAAATTGTTAATCTTAGCTTTGAGACATGTTTAACAGTCATAGTTGATATATCTGCTTGGTTAGTGTCGCATGGCTCCTTGGGTACGTCCCCAGCACTTTTCACTGCTAATCTCCTGGTTACGCCCAAAGAGTTCTAGGAATCCCCCTTTCAGTTACCCCTTTTGATACCTTGTTTTTGATAACACTTTTCTTTCTTGGCTTGCATGACATTTTATCTTTCTTTTCCTTTCTTTTTGCCGTTTGCAAAGACTCTTGGGAGGATTTGACAGATTTGGTGGAGCAAATGCGCGATGATACAGAAGGTGCGTGCCACACCAGCATCTTTCAGCCTTTTTTTTTTTCCTTTCTTTCTTTTAATTTTCTAACCACCTTTTGATCGTTTTCCATAAGAGGAAGTGTCTACTTTAGGTTTTATTTCCCATTGACAGTAGCTGGAGCAGTAAGCTTGTTTGCCAGATTGTCCATGCAGGTGCTTCATACAGGAGTAGGGTTTTCAGAGTCTTGCATTTAAAATCTTTATGGTTCCAAGTAAAGTGGCATTAATATATGTTTATGCTGTTCCTTCAGGATATTTGTTAAATGACATGTTCAAAGGGGACTTTATTTCAAGATTGTATCAATTTTTTCTGTCTTTTCATTTGTTTCTTAGGAAAATGTAAATGTTTTTATATCATTCATTTAAAAATGTATATATACGTGTGTGTGTGTGTGTGTGTGTGTGTGTGTGTATATATATATATATATATATATATATATATATATACACACCTATTTCTTTGAATTTCACAAACAGTTTAAAAACAGACCCCAGGAACATCAAGTATTTGGTCTGGAATGTTGCTCTGATTTGTAGATTTCCATCAGAGTAAGCACCTTGAGCTTAGTCATCTTATAGCATTCCTTTCTGGTGGAATTTCTTTGACAAGTAGCACATACATTTTAATGCATGAAGGCTCCCAAACCAGTAATTATTTCTTCCATAATCAGTACATTACTTTAAGGAGCTCAAGGTGATCTACACTTTTTATAAGAAAAATTGAAGTCTGGCTCCACTTCACTATATCATTTTACTTCCACTTTGGCTGGGCAACTGAAAGCTCCCCAGCTTCAGTGTACATTCTCTTAGCTCACGACCACCCACCGCTCTGCCCACACTGGCCTTTCCACTGACTGCATGAGCTGCACTCAACCTCCTCTCCTGCCTTGTTCCCGTGACATCCCAACCAGAACATTCACTCCCCTTCTCCCTGCCCCCAGCTCCGCACCCCCAGTCTCTTCATGAGAACTCTACGGAAGCACTCCCTGACAGCTTTGACACAGTTCATTTATCCATAAACTCAAGTCCTGCAGAACCTGGAGCTTAAGGTTTTTTCTTGTTCTCTCCTTCTTGTGTGTTTGCATTCATAGCTAAAGTGTAAAATCCTTGAGAGCAGAGATCATCTTAAAATTCTTGGTACTCATATCAGCTTGGGACAGTATTGTCCTTGGTAGATTTGGTCACACTGAACAAAAATATAAGTCAGTTTCTCTCTCCATTGATGCCCAATAGTTTCTTCTTCAGCACTTTACTTTCAGTGAGTCAGTTATCCTGAGTTTCATGCCATTTCCTAGAATCAAACTATCTTTTTATTCTGTCTTAGGTTTTACTTTTAATATAATTAGCTATATGTATTCTAAAGAAAAAAACAGATCAGTATTATCTAGTCCTGAGAGTTTCTAGATGAGGAAAAAAAGAGAGCCGTGTTGATTCATTGCGTGAGTACTGTCTGCTATGTTAGCTGCCATTTTGATTATGATTATTATTTACCAGACACTAAACAGGTTTAAGGTTTTGATTCCTTTAATAGACTTCATACATAAAGGCCAACAAATCCGTGTCCTTCTTAATAGACTTCTTCTCTATGACTTAGTCTTGGCAAAATTCTGTTTCTTTGATATGAATTACTGCTGTAAGATCAAGCCTACTGTGTGAGTCAGCCTCCTCTTTTTCATTTCTTTTTTGATGAAATTTTTGTGAATCATTAGAGGGGAAATCAGAAAGGGAAAAAAAAAACCAAGATATGAATTTTTTTAAAGTATAACTGAACTATATTGTATTAATTACTGCTGTATGGCAAAGTGACTCAGTTATACATATAAAGTGAAAGTGAAGTTGCTCAATTGCGTCCGACTCTTTGCGACCCCATGGACTGTAGCCCACCAGGCTCCTCCATCCATGGGATTCTCCAGGGAAGAACACTGGAGTGGGTTGCCATTTCCTTCTCCGGGGGATCTTCCTGACCCAGGGATCGAACCCGGGTCTCCTGTGTTGTAGGCAGACGCTTTACCATCTGAGCCACCAGGGAAGCCCATACATGTATATGTGTGGGTATGGGAAGCCATACCCACACACACACATATTCTTTTTCATATTCTTTTCAATTATGGTTTATCACAGGAATCTGAATATAGTTTCCTGTGCTACACAGGAGGACCTTGTTGTTTATCCATTCTATGCATGCCAGTTTGCATCTGCTGATCGCAGACACCCACTCCATCCCTCCACCAGGGCCCTCCCCTTTGGCAACCACCAGTTTGTTTTCAGTGTCCCTGATTCTGTTTCTGTTTCATAAATAGGTTACTTTGTGTCATATTTTAGGTTCCACAAATAATAAGTGATGTCACATGGTATTTGTTTTTCTGATTGACTTAGTGTGATAATCTCTAGTTGAAACCAAATAGCATTATTTTGTGCTTTTTTTTTATAGCTGCAAAGAACATTATTTCATTCTGTTTTATGGCTTAGTAATATTCCATTGTATATATGTACCACATCTTATTTATTCATTGCTCTGTTGTTGGACACTTAGGTTGCTTCCATTTCTTGGTTATTGTGAATAATGCTGCTATGAATATAAGGGTGCATGTAAGAAGATGTGAGTTGTATTACTTTGATGATCCCTACCAGTAAAGTGGAATATGGTAATGTTAGCCAAGAACCTATTTACAGGAAAGTCTTACTGCAATACAGCTTAAAAAAGAAAATCAGAGTCAAGGAAGGAAAATGGCTTTACTTGTTAACTCTTTTGAGTCATTGCATCCTTACGTTTGTATAGAATTTTCTGCATCTTGTGTCTCATTTCAGTTGTATGAAATACTGGAATTTATGAGTCAGGCTTCCCTGATGGCTCAGATGGTAAAGAATCTGCCTGCAATGCAGGAGACGCTGGTTCAGTCCTTGGGTCGGGAAGATCCCCTGGAGGAGGGCGTGGTAACCCACTCCAGTATTCTTGCCTGGAGAATCTCATGGACAGAGGAGCCTGGCAGGCTACAGTCCACACAGCCGCAAAGAGTCGGACCCAACCGAGTGACTAACACTTTGACTTTCACTATGGAGTATTACCAACACATAACAACCATAGCAGCTCAGGGTTGGGAGAGGAGCCTGCAGTCAGACCTGGAGAAAGCTACTGATGTATGTAGGCTCAGATCTTTTCAGGAGACCCTTCACTGCTAAGCTGTTTTAATTATATTTCTTATCAGTTATTATGGCTGTGTCAAAAGAGGTGGCTTTTTAATAGGCAAAGTGTTAACACTAGCTTCCATTTTCCTGAAAAACTGCTTTTTAAAATACCAAACTCTAGGAGGTCACAGATTTAACTGTTCATTTTGGTGTTTGATTTTTCTTGTGTTTTGTTTTGATTTTGGCAAGATTGAAGGTTTTTCCGGTGAACTGATTTCTTACAGTGATGGTTGGTTTTACAGTCAACATGTCTATAACTTACGTCTGGTAGAATATGAAATGTCTTCTTAGGACAGAATTGTATCATGTTTACAACATTGGTCAATTATCTTACATATCATCTCATATGTGCTATTAATTCAGGTTGAAAAGTTTTGAAACTCACTAAAAGATTATGAAGACTAAATGAAATAATAAAAGCACATGGTTTACCCTCTTTAGTTCTCACTAAATACTGAATTCCTATCTGTACTTATTACAAACCTTTTAAACAGATTCTGTATATTTGCAGTTACCCAGATTACTCATCTCTTTGAGCACTGGAGTGGCTGGGATGTTATTTGAATTAGGGAAATAATATACTTATGTGAAATAATACCTGATCAAGATGGCTTACTGGTCCCTTGATGTATTTCATGAGTTAAGACTTGATGTCCGTCATCTTGAAAAATGGAAGGAATATATCTAAGAGATTTGTTTTAGCATCTAGTACTGTATCGGGCTTCCCCGGAGGCTCAGACGGTAAAGCGTCTGCCTGCAATGCGGGAGACCCGGGTTCATTTCCTGGGTCGGGAAGATCCCCTGGAGAAGGAAATGGCAATCCACTCCAGCACTCTTGCCTGGAAAATCCCATGGACGGAGGAGCCTGGTAGGCTGTAGTCCATGGTGTCGCAAAGAGTCGGACACGACTGAGCAACTTCACCTTCACCTTCAGTACTGTATCACACATATGTTCAATGAAGGTTTTTTTTTTTCAATATTTATTTAGTTAGTTTTGGCTGCACTAGGTCTTTATTGCTGTGTTATTTCTCTAGTTGCTGTGAGCAGGGACTATTCTTTTGCTTGCGGTGCTTGGGTTTCTCATTGCAGTGGCTGCTCTTGTGGAGCACAGTCTCTAGGGCACATGGGGTCAGTACTTGTCACATGGGCTTAGTTGCTCTGGGGCATGTGGTATCTTTCTGGACCAGGAATTGAACACAAATCCCCTGCATTGGAGGAGAAGGCAATGGCAACCCACTCCAGTACTCTCACCTGGAAAATCCCATGGA
Source organism: Bos taurus (assembly GCF_002263795.3). Classification (NCBI taxonomy): domain Eukaryota; kingdom Metazoa; phylum Chordata; class Mammalia; order Artiodactyla; family Bovidae; genus Bos; species Bos taurus. The sequence continues at coordinate 86,135,508 of NC_037333.1, forward strand.
CAGAGGAACCTGGTAGGCTGCAGTCCATGGGGTCGAAAAGAGTCCGACAGGACTGAGCAACTTCACTTTCACTTTTCCTTTCATGCATTGAAGAAGGAAATGGCAACCCACTCCAGTGTTCTTCCCTGGAGAATCCCAGGGACGGGGGAGTCTGGTGGGCTGCCGTCTATGGGGTCACACAGAGTCGGACACGACTGAAGCAACGTAGCAGCAGCAGCCCCTGCATTAACAGGCAAATTCTTAACTACTGAACCACCAGGGCAGTCTCTGAAGACTTATTTTAAATTAAATAAAATTGTGTAATTTATCTATGGAGGACCATAATACTTTTGAAAGCTAACAATTTTTTATTCTTAGTACAGCCTAAGCATTTCTAAATATTTAACACCCATGAGCTTGTTTAATCTTCAGAACCCTATCATCATCTTATGGATAAAAGAAGTAAGGCCTGCAGAGTTAAGAAACTTTCACAGTGTAATACTACTCAGCAATAAAAAGGAACAAACTATTGATAACCTGGATGGATCCCTCAAGAATTATGCTGAGTGAAAACAAAAAAATAAAGCCAATTTTAAAAGTTACATATTGTTTGATTCCATTTATATAACATTCTTGAAATGACAGCACTACAGAAATGGAAAATAGATTAGTAGTTGCCATGGGTTATAACAGGGTAGGAGGCAGGAGGGAAATGCTTGTGGCTATAAAAAGTCAAAATGAGGGATCCTTGTGACACAGTTCAATGTCACATCCTGGTCATAAGTTACTCTACTTTTGCAAAATCTTACCTTTGGGAGAACTAGGTTAAGTGTACACAGTATCTCTCTATTATGTCTTACAACTGCTTATGAAGCTACAATTATCTCAAAATGGTTAAGTGCCAAAAAAAAAGAAAGGAAAAAAGAAACTTGCTTAGGGTTACACAGCTAAGGGAAGTTCAAATGCCAGCAAACTAGTTTCAGAGCTGTGTCACCCACTATACCAAAGTTCAAACCTAGTTGACTCTCAAAAATACTTTTCATCAGAACTCCACACACACATCATTGATTTCTACAAAAGTTTCTTAAAACAACACATAACCTTAATATATGAGACATACTATAATAAATCGATTTTTTATACCCCACTAAGGAGTTGTGAACTTTAGTTTGATAGTCCAGTTTCCTGTACTGCCTCTCTGTTATATATCTATTTTAGCTCTTGCTACCAAGATATAAGCAAAAGAGCTCTTCCAGCATTGCCAGTATGTTGCGTTCTGTTCCAGCACCCTTTACAGGCTGAGCCAGTGATCTTGCATCCTTCTATTTTGCTTTAGACCATCTCCTCTGATGAAAACATCTTATTTCTAATCATTGCACCCATTATCCCTTTGCTAGTAATTATCCAACCCCAAACTTTAGTTCGTATTTATAACTGTGTGATAAAAATTATTATAGAATGCTTCCACATCATTGGGTCCTTTTTTTTTTTAACCCCTTACTTCCAAAACAGTTATTCAGTGTTTTTCATTTCCATTTTTAGCACAGTATTCCAGGCTCACAGGGTGAAAATGTTAGGTTATTCTTCACTCCTGTTTCCTTAACAGGTACGATTCTTCAAGTTAAGCCATTTTGATCCTCTCCCCCAAATTATTCAAATTTACTGTGCATAATCCTTTTAAGGAGCTTCCCAGGTGATGCTAATGGTAAAGAACCTGCCTACCAGTGCAAGAGATGTAAACGATGCGAGTTTGGTGCCTGGGTTGGGAAGATCCCCTGGAGGAGGGCATGGCAACCCACTCCAGTATTTTTGCCTGGAAAATCCCATGGACAGAGGCTGGTGGGCTACAGTCCATAGGGTCGCAAAGAGTCAGACACAACAAGTGACTTAGCACGCACGCAGTCATCCTCAAACAGTGTTTTAATCATATGACTTCCCTGCTCAGAACCCACAGTGGGTTCCCACTGCCTGCTTCCTGGATATTCAGGTCTAGTGTTACAGACCTGTCATTTAACTCTACCCACCAAGAAGAGAGTGCTCCCCACTGTGTTCTTATCTCCCTCACCTCATTTCACATACCCATTCCCACCACGTGGAATACTTTCTTCCATGTTGTCTGTGAGTTCATATTTAGGTTCTGCCTCAAATCCTGTACTGCAGTTATCATGCTTTTATCTTTATATTGATTTGGTATTGTCTCATTTGGAGCATGAGTATACAGTATTCCAGGAAGTTAAATTAAGGGTAGAGATTATGCCTGTATTTTGTCAAGGTTGGGATTTACTCTGCTTACAAACTAAAAAACCATTCTATTACTGTTTCTTGGATACTGGTAAAGGACACAATGAAAAACGTTACTATCCACGACACAGTGGGCAGCCTGAGCATCAGCACATTAGTATCAGTTCCTCTTGCATCAGAGTTGCACCTGGGAGCATCAGGAAGATGCTGTGTGCATGGTGTTTCTATGTTGCAGCTGAGGAACACTGAGTTTGGGGAACAGATGCTTTTATAGGAAGCAGCAGTAAAGCCTCATCATGTCTCACAATGATCAGTTGCAGAAGCAACCCCAGGAAGTGGCCTGGGTAATAGAGCAATCAGGGCCTGGCAGTCTTGATACAACCCATGAAGACTTACAGTAGTGCAGGAAGTCCCAGAAGGATTGTCCTCTCTCCGTATCTTACAAGTTAGATAAAAAGACATGAGAAATTTCCCCAGCATCACTCAGGGGATGTGAGAAAGACAGCTCTAACTCTTCTAGATCAGAGATCTAACTGTTCTAAGTCACAGTGTGCCCCCTAATACTTAAATTATTTCTGTGGAATAAATTGAGCAGAGCAGGGAACTCTTGAATTTGTACTTAACACCTAAATTTCTTATGTTGCATCAAAACAAAGAAGATTGACAATTGTCCCAACTTCTAGATGTTCCCAGAAATAATCTGGGTATTCTTCAGTGGTGTGGAAGGAATTCTTCAGGTAAAGGTACTTGAAGAAGCCTGGGAAACTTGCCGAAACTAAACTTGACTATAGTATCCTACTGGGAGCCCAGTGAAGAGGAGATCAGTGTGATTTCCTAGGGAACTCTTGGACAAGCTGGATTAGAAATGAACATCTTTTAAAAATTAGAAATGGTTACCTAAAAGAAAGCAGTGTTTTCCTCTATTGCTCACAGTGTTCTGACTCTGAATGTGGGTTTTTTCTTTTTCTCACACCCACCAGTTCTCCAACATCACTTCAATTCGGACTCTATCTCTCTGGGGTTAACACAGGCTCCACAAGACGCCCCTTGACTTTCAACGCAGATCACAAGTCTAAGTTGTCACCCATGCTCTGATCCACCAGCTCGAAGTTAGAGGTTTTCATGACCCCCTCCTCAAGTTTTATAATTGGCTAGACCAGTTCACACAACTCAGGAAGAGTTTATTTGCTAGATTACAGGTGGGTTCTAACAGAACACAACTCAAGAACAGCCAGATGAAAGAGACGCATAGGAGCACAAAACTTCCATACCTTCTCTGGGCACATCACCCTCCCATCACCTCAGTATGTTCAGAAGCTCTCTGAACCCTTCCATTATGGTTTTTATGGAGCCTCAGTATGTAGGCCTCAAATGATTATGATTTAATCATTGATTAAAACCTGGTTCCTTGTAGCTCAGGTGGTAAAGAATCTGCCTGCAATGCAGGAGACCCAGGTTCAATCCCTGGGTCAGGAAGATCCTCTGGAGAAGGGAATGATGACCCACTCCAGTATTCTTGCCTGGAGAATCCCATCGACAGAGGAGTCTGGTGGGCCACAGTCTGTGGGGTCGCACAGTCAGACACGACTGAGACACAACTGAGCGACTACTACTGCTACTCTTATGATTGCACTCTCCAATCTCCCGCCCCCTCCCCTCCCTGGATTTGTAGGTGGGAAGTGATGGCTGAAAGTCCCAACTTATCGCACCACTGGTTTCCCCTGGCCACCAGCCCCCCCAACACCCCCACCCCCCATCTCGGTTTGGAGGCCTTCTAAAATTCACCTCACTAGCATAAACTCTGATTGAGAGGAAGTTGTTAGGAATAACAAAGGTACTCCTTTTACCTTTGATGTGGAGCTATTTCAGGAACTAGAGAGAAACAGAATATAACAAAAGATGCTCCTATGGCTCTTATCACTTGGGAAGTTATTAAGATTTTAAGAGCTCTGTATTAGGAGGTGGGGACAGAGAGAGATTGATTGATTGATCGCTTTATTTCACAGTACCTGACTAAAAATGAGTAAGAGTATACCGGTGAGTGGCTTTGGAATACTAAATATCCAGAAATACTCATTCATTTCAATGCTAATGGCAGTCAAAAGGGGTTTTTTTGGTTATGTTCAGGGAAGAAGAAAACAGCACTGAATTCTTACTGGAGTCTAGCAGGTAAACCATGACCTGAAGCAAGAGAAAGCAGAAACTATTTTTAATTGTGGAATTTTCCAAGTACATAAAGTAGAGAGAGTAACATAAGAAACTCTTAACTTTTCCATCACTCAGCTTCAATTATTATCACTGTATGCTGATCTTATTTCATCTATCACCCCCACATTTTTCTAGAGTATTTTAAAGCAAACTCTAAACATTGGCTTATTACCTGTAAATATTCAGTACTACACCTAACAAAATTAACAAAAATTTCCTAATAGTATGTACTATTCAGCCCATTTTCAAAGTGCTTGTCAGTTTTTTAAAATCAGGATCCATATGCTATATTTTATTATGTCTTAAGTTTTAATTTTTTTTTTTAAATTAAAGCTTTATTGAGGTATAACTCACATATCATTAAGGGTTACCACTTTAAACTGTACAGTTCAGTGGTTGTTGTATATTCACAAAGTTGTGGCTTCATCACCACTGTCTAATCCCAGAATATTTTCATCACCCTACAAAGAAACTCTGTACCCATCAGCATTCACTCCCTATTCACCCTTCCTTCCAGTTACTGACAACTATACTAACCTACTCCCTGTTTCTATAGATTTGCCTCTTCTGGACATTTCATATAATGTTTGTGAAAAATTGGCATTAATTCTTTAAATGTCTGGTAAATTTCAATAGTGAAACAATCTGGTTTTGGCTTCTTCTTTACGGGATGTGCTTTTTATTATGAATTTAATATCTTTACTTACTATAGTTCTATTCAGATTTTCTGTTTCTTCTTGAGCCAGTTTTGGTAGTTTATCTTTCTTAAAAATTGTCCTTTTTATCTAGGTTATCTAATATGTTGGCATACAACTGCCCATACAATCCTTTTTGTTTCTGTGAGGTCAATAGTAGTGTGTCCTCTTCATTTCTCATTTTAGTAATTCTGTTTCTGTTGGGCAGTCTATCCATTTGTCAGTGTTACTGATCTTTTCAGAGTCAACTTTGAGTTTCATTGATTTTTCTCAGTAGTTTTATTTGCTATTGATTTCTACTCTAATCTTTACTGTTCTTTTCTCCTTAGGGCTTTCTACTGATAAATGTATTTATTGATTGCCCTTGATGAATCTATCTATGAAATCATGGAATTAGGACATGCTGGAGCTAGAAGCACCAGTTCACTGCTTCACAAACATCAATGCGTATACCGATTGGTTTAGGTTTTGGTTGAAGTGCAGAATCTGATTCAGTTGTAACGCTGGAGGGCAAGTTTTCCCATTTCGCTTCCAGGCAATGCCAATGTTGATGTTCTAGGACCACACTTGGAGTGGTAAGAATCTAGGTCATTTGGTATCAGAGTTGTTAGTGGGGTTTTTCAAACCATGTTGTTTCTCCCCATTCCAGGCATATTAGTGTGCCCCCTGCTTGAGAATTAGTGCTGTGATTAATTATGAGTGATACAGGTATGTGATGTCTCTTTTAAAAAAATTACTGAACAACTAATTTTACAGTTGAGGAAACAGGCCTCAAAGAAGTAAGATTCCCTGCCTGGCATCATATAACAAGCTAATTAGCACAGATGATTCAGGTCAAATAGAGTAAGGCTATTGGGTGGATATAGTCTTTCTGCTGATAAGGCTTGATTTTAGCAAAAATATCTTTGAGTATGCTATTACTAAGCAAAGGTAACAATCAGGGTAAATAGCAAAATATATCTTTGAGTATGCTATTACTAAGAAAAGGTAGCAATCAGGATAAATAAATTTATGGTTAAATTTATTTTATTTATTTATTTTTTGGCCCTACCGCACAGCATGGGGGATCCTAGTTCCCCAACCAGGGACTGAACCCATGTCCCCAGGATTGGAAGCATGGAGTCTTTGGAGAAAAAAAAAAAAAAAAAATTCATTTTAACATAATGTAGAAACTGTCAAAACTAGGTCTGAAAATATTTCAGGCAGGTAAACTGACAACATGGAAGCATGCAGTCTTAACCACTGGACCACCAGGGAAGTCCCTCTAGTTAAATTTTCTTAACTCCTTTAACGGATTTCAACCCAGGGAAAATATTACTTAAGTGAATTTCTTCTTTATTACTCTTGAGTAGAAGCTTATTTGATATCTCAAATGACATTAAGGAGAATAGAAACAGATATAGATACATAGATAATCTAAGGGCCCTATATTTTTTAATATATTTTTTAATTGAAAGATAATTGCTTTACAGGATTTTGTTTTCTGTCAAACCTCAACATGAATCAGCCATAGATACATCCCCTCCCTTTTGAACCTCTCTCCCATCTCCCACCCCATCCCACTCCTCTAGATTAATAAAGAGCCCCTGTTTGAGTTTCCTGAGCCATACAGCAAATTCCCGTTGGCTATTTTACATATGGTAATGCAAGTTTCCATGTTACTCTTCATACATCTCACCCTTTCCACCTCTCTACCCATGTCCATAAGTCTATCCTCTATGTCTCTTTTTCCATTTTTTCCATTGCTGCCCTATAAATAAATTCTTCAGTACCATTTTTCTAGATTCTGTATATATGTATTAGAATACGGTATTTTATCTTTCTCTGACTCATTTCATTCTGTATAATAGGTTCTAGGTTCATCCACCTCATCAGAACTGACTCAGATGCATTCCTTTTTATGGCTGAGTAGTATTCCATTGTGTATATGTACCACAACTTCTTTATCCATTCATCTGTCGATGGGACGTCTAGATTGCTTCCATGTTCTAGCTATTGTAAATAGTGTTGCAAAAAACAATGGGATACATGTGTCTTTTTCAATTTTGAAAAAGTTTCCTTAAGGTATATACCTATGAGTGGGATTGCTGGGTCATATGATGGTTTTATTCCTAGTTTTTTAAGGAATCTCCATACTATCTTCCATATTGATTATTTTTAGATGAAGATTGAATAAAAATTCATAATTCTTTTGTATAAATTTGTCATCAAATAGTTAAATGGTGTTTTATTACAAGGTCTTTTTAGTACCTTCAGTAATTTCTTTCACTGTAATGGGAAATTCATTTTATACTTAATTTTATACTCTTAAGAACTGTTACAACAGAAGTCCAAAATAGCTTTATTTAGGAATTATTGGTCTTCAGTCATTTTGAACTTCAAGTAAGCTTTCCTTTCAATATCTTTCTGTTAGTTGGTCATTTTAAGTCTCATATTAATGCTTTTAGGTATCATTGGGAAATTTCTCTATGACAACTGTTCTGTTTCACATTTAAGATAAAAGTTATTGTTGTACTACATATGAATCATTCCCACTTTACCAAGAATTGGGTATGATGTAGCATACTTAATATTAACATAGTGTTAAATATAATTTACTTTGCTTCAGTTATTAATAAAACATTTCAGTATTTCTCCATATGTGCATTCATCATTGCATTATGAAAGTGAAAGTGAAGGTCCCTCAGTCGTGTCCAGCTTTTTGTGACTCTATGGACTCTACAGTCCATGGAATTCTCCAGGCCAGAATACTAGAGTGGGTAGCCGTCCCCTTCTCCAGGGTATCTTCCCAACCCAGCAATCGAACGCGGATCTCCCGCACTGCAGGTGGATTCTTTACCAGCTGAGCCACCTGGGAAACCCATCATTGCACTATAAGGAGGTAAAATAGGATCTTGGAGAGATGATTGGTTTGCAGAATAGTGTGACTAAATGTCACTTAGCGACGTGACTTTGGGTCCATTTTTTTCACTGCTATTGACTCGATGAGCACATGACTGTAAAATTTATGAAAACTTCCTCATATGGAAATTAGCAGCCTTAAAGAGGTGTAGTCAAGACCCATATGCTCTTAAAAGGACCTTGATTTGAAAACCAATATAGTTTATTATAACTACAGTCGTTTCTACAGGGTTTCTTTAGTCCACTGCTCCTGCTGTGTTTCCCATCAAGACTGTTTATACCACCATCCAAATCTAGAAACAACCAGATAATCACCAAAATTAGAAACACAGAGCTTGCTCTCCATTCCTTCTCTTTCTTCTTTCAATCCATGTGGTCATCAAGTCGTGAAATTCAGATATTCTACCTCTAGAAGTCTCTCAAAGCCAACTCCCTCTTCTCCACACAGCACCCACTGCTCTAGTTCCAACCCTGATCATAATTTCTCTCCTCAGCTTTTGCAGTAAACCTTACTTGCTCTTGAGCTCTGAGTCCCTTCTGATCCATCTTCTACAAGGCTGCTAGAACAGCTTCTCTAAAATTCAAATCTGTGACATTACACCTCACATCAAAATCTTTGCTGGCTTTAAGGTAAAATCTATGTTCCTTGAACAGAGCCCTTAGCATCTCTCCCTTACCTATTTTCCTTGTCTCATCTCACAGGTCTTACTTATATGTATCATAAACTTACTGCATTTTCTTCAATTTTGGTTTCTTCCACATGCTATGTTCTTCCATATTTCTGTGCCTTCACCCTAGCTGTACTTCATTTCTGCTCCTTTCATGGCTCTCCTCCTAACCCTTCCTTGCCTAATTTCTCTTTATCTTTTAAGACTGAACTTAAAAGTCTCATCCTTTAGTGGTTTCTAGTGGCATCTAGTGGTTTCTATATATTAATTTTGTGCTCTGGTACCTCTGTGAATTATTATGTTTCTGTAAAAATTTTAGTTTGATTTTCTGGGTGTAACATTAGATTGTTTGAGAGCAATAATACATGATCCACGGTTTTACAGGTTATATGTTTCTTTGTCTTCTCTAATTGCATTGGTCTGCCAACCTCAGTACAATGTTATGTAATAGGCATGGGTAATAGATATTAAACTTTTCTGAAGAATACATCCAATGGCCGAGGAAATCGTATTGGACTTAGAACTTGCCTGAAATCCTACATTAATATCATATCTACTGTCTTTACCATCCGAGCCACCAACCCCCTGGACAAGGAAATGACTACCCACTCCAGTATTCTTGCCTGGAGAATTCCATGGACAGCCTGGTGGGTTACAGTCCATGGGGTTGCAAAGAGTTGGACACAACTGATCAACTCTCACTTTCACTATCTTAGCTTTAAATATATATAAAATTTACATTCGATTCCATAAAATGGATGTATATGGCTCAACATGAAGACATTTTAGTTGTCCTGTAATAAAGTTAATTGTGGTTGAAAATGTTAATGTTTATTCCAAAATTTCAAGCATTCTCTGTAAGCTGCCCAGTTTTGTTCTTTAGGCATCTATTTACCCAAGTTTGATGAATAGTAAGCACTTCAGTGTTGAGGACTAGGTCTTTTATCCCTGGGTTCCCAGCATTAAATACAGTGTCTAACACCCAGTAGATGCTTAATGAATGAATAAACAAAAGTTCGGTTTTGTTTATTTGTCTAACACCCAGTAGATGCTTGAATGAATAAACGAAAGTTCAGTTTTGGAGAAATAGTGTTGAATGTTAGCATTGTGAAGAATTAAAATTTTAATTATTTTTTCTCATAGAAAAAGTAAGACTAACAACATTGTGAAAGTTATGCATTTAAAAATAATTTTTGGTCTATACAATAAAAATAGAACTTTTAAAAACCTTTTATAGTTATAAGCCTGAAATAGAAAAGATCACATTATAAGTATTCAGCTCAATCAATTTTTAAAAAATATTCATTCATTTAATAACTACCCCTTTACATGTTAATATAGATAACTTACTTTTCATGAAAACTGTATTTCTTCCCCTAAAATGTTGCAAGAAGGTGTCATGTGTTATATTTGGGGAAATTTGTTTAATGTCTGGCCTCAGAGAGGACAGCTAGAATCTTACATCCACTTCCACATTTCTTTTTTTTTTTTTTAATTAGTTAATGTTTTAGGTCCCTGCTGGCTATCTATTTTTTAAAGCACATTTTGATGTGGACTTTTTTTTTTAAGTCTTTATTGAATTTGTCACAATATTGCTTCTGTTTTATGTTCTTGGTTTTTTTCTGTGATGGATGTGGGATCTTAGCTCCCAACCAGGGGTCAAATCTACATCCCCCGCTTTGGAAGGTGAAGTCCCAACCATTGGACTGCCAGGGAGGTTCCTAGTTGTTTGTTTTAAATAGAGCAACGTGTATATGTCAGTCCCAAACTCTATCCCTCTGCCCAACTCTTCGTCCCTGGTAAACCAGATGTTTTTTCTCTAAGTCTGTGAGTCTGTTTCTATTTTGTAGATAAGTTCATTGGTATCATTTTTTTTTTAGATTCTGCACAGAGGTGATATCATATGACATTTGTCTTTCTATGACTTCACTTGGTATGATAATCTCCAGGTCCACCCCTGTTGCTGCAAATGGCGTTATTTCATTCTTTGTGATGGCTGCAGCTCAGTGGTTTTTCACATACTCCCCAAGTTCACAAAACTAACACCACATCAAGCAGAACTTTACCTCCCCTTCATAAGTCCCTCCATACTCTCTTCCAGTCATTGCAGCCCTTTTTTCACAGCGTACATTAGTTCCACAAAATCATTTTATACTTGAGTACAATTCAAGACAGGTAACAAACTGACTAGAGAATTTCTTATGACAAATCAAGCTAATGATGTAATATTCATTGTTAGTAGCCAGAGTTATAAAATGGAGAAAATTTATAAGTACTAATTATTTTCACGTAGTTAAACTAACCAGGAAACAAACTTAATTGTAATGACCATACTCTTATACACTGCTAACACAAAAATGTTGATAATAAAGCATGAAATAATCATTTGACTTTTGTATTAAATAATTAATAATGAGCAATAAATTCTTTTGAGCTCTTAGGTCTAGTTGTCAAATTACCCTGATTTTTGTTTGGCTTGCTTTCATTTGTTCAGAATAATAGTTCTCCACAGGGAGAAGATGTCCTTCTGCAGACTCTTGGCCATATCTGGGGATATTTAGGGTTGCCATGCCTAGAGGGTGCTACTGACATCTATAGGGCAAAGGCATCCATTACGACTAAATTTAATTCACAAAACAGCCTCACACAAGAAGGAGTTGTCTGGCCCAAAATATAGTAGTGCCAAGGTTGAGAGTAATATTTCCTAAAGAATGGGAGGGCTGTTTATGTTTGACACATGTTAATTCAAGCAGGTTATAGCACCATACTAACCGGAGTCTAAAGTATTAGGAATTTAATTTCCCTATGCAAACTGCATTATTAGGAATTTAATTTCTTTCTGTAGTTTATGCATCCTAGACACTATAACCAGTTGTCTTAAACATTTCTGCTACTGATTACAATGAGATGAGGCAATGTAGAAGAGCTGGTACCACCACTTCTGGAAAAATGCCTCAAAGCCTGGGGTTTTGTACTTGTTCCAAATCCAGCTCTCCCCACGTGACTGGTTGTCACCAGGTTGGAGTTAGGTTGTGTACGTTGACTAGCAGCATTGTTTAATTTTGTTGTTGCTGCTGAGTCTCTTCTGTCGTGTCCGACTCTGGGCGACCCCATAGACGGCAGCCCACCAGGCTCCCCTGTCCCTGGGATTCTCCAGGCAAGAACACTGGAGTGGGTTGCCATTTCCTTCTCCAATGCATGAAAGTGAAAAGTGAAAGTGAAGTCACTCAGTTATGTCCAACTCTTAGCGACCCCATGGACTGCAGCCTACCAGGCTCCTCCATCCATGGGATTTTCCAGGCAAGAGTACTGTAGTGGGGTGCCATTGCCTCCTCCGGTGTTCCTTGTTACTACCTCACAAAACAACCACAACCGACCGTCTTATCCTAAACCCTAATTTTGTTGTTAGGGCCCTGAATTAATGGTCTGTTGAGGTCCTTTAATGGACCAGAACCTGGTGGTCCGGAGTCGACCATAAGAAAGTAAAAGAGAGAGAGAGGCTGATATTCCCTGGTTTACGCGGAAAACCAATAAAGTCCTTGACACAGGGCTTGCATCGCTCACGAAGGCACCGGGCGCCCCCTCGAGGGGGTGAAAGCACAGTGCGCCTTCTCAAGAGGGTCTTAGAAGCCCGGGCAGGAGAGTGAGCATGATGTGTTTCTACACTCCAGAGAACTAGCTGGAGGGAGAGAGAAGAGAGAGAAAGAAAGACACTGGGACCCAAGCTCTGATGGAGCAAAGGTGTTTTATTCAACATAGCATGGGTATATATACTGTCTTATAAGGTAGCTATTTTCAGCAAAGATAAAGATCAGAAGTCCAGACTTACAAATTATCAAGGAAACATAAGGCAATCCATATCAAAGAGAGAGGGTTATAAATAATCACTTTTACTGTAGGGTTCATAAAAAGGAAGAGGGTCGCAAATAATTACTTACCACCATATGGAAAAACTAAGGAAGGAAATGCATGTATTCCTCAGCCCTGGGAGCGGTTTGCCACCCCTCTTAATTCCTGAATATTAAGGAATTAATAAGGAACAGAGGGTTCATGACAGATCCAAAACAGCACACAGGAAGCCTCCTGTTAAATGCCTCCTGACAATGGTCTACAGACCTGAGGCCAAGAGAATGGTACCTTATGGACCACCAGTTAATCCAACTCCAGCCATGTTTTCCTGCATTAAGTGGGCAATCCAGCAGCTCTCCACAAACATCCATGCAAGCCCACACACCCCTGCCCTATTCCTTTCTCCCAGGGATTGTGGAAGGTCAGATACAGTACAGTGCACATAAATGCTGGTCATAGTGTTGGAAGTTAATATCTGATAAAGTTCTTCATGGCTCTTTTTCAGGGATAGTTTTTTTGTGTATTTCATTGTCCTTGGGAGATTGTTCCATTCTTGACAAGTTTGACCTGTAGTAAACAGAGAAACCAGATTTGAGCCATGGTCCTAAAACATTTATTGATGTGCAAGAATTAATGGCAACATAGAAGTTCTGACCTTCCTAATAAACTATCCTCTAAAGAAATTACCTCGGAGAATAGTACAACAAACCAAAATTTGTATAAACCTCAAGTTCTTAAACTTAATGGAGAAGAAAGTGAGCTTAGAATTTGGCCAGTTGATTCTGTTCCATTTAACCATGAAAGCAGATATAAATGAAAACATTGTGTGAAGAAAATTACTTGGAACAATTTGAATAAAATAATCTCTGCTTTGTTTCTATTATGGGAGCATGGGCTTTTATTAGTATTACTTTTAGTCCTCCAAAAAAGGTAAAACATTTCATAGTTCTCTAGGTCTTTTCCAATTTGTATGGAAATTTAACATATTTGGTGTTTGGGAGGATGCAGATGTCATAGTGGAAAGAGCATTAAAGAGCATTTCATGCTATAATACATCCAGGTCTATATTCTGCCACTTAGGAAGTGTTTGGCCTTGGATCTCTAAACCGTTACAGGCTGGCTTTAGCACCTGGAAAGGGGAATAGCACTTAAATGATGGAGTCACAAGAATTAAATAAGATAACTGTGTAAAAGAATGGTCAGCAAGAGGGAAGGATGCACATTATTTGGAGTCACCGATGCGTTTGTAAGTGGATTGTAGTTGTCAGGAGCACGTGGTTTGAAGTCAGAAAGACAGAGTGTAGACTCTGGCTCTGTCATGTAGTACTGGCTGTGCCTGGGGTCAGCTCCTTTATTCTTGGAGCCTCATTTCTCTGCCCTATCAATTGGTGCTCTTGGTGTAACTGTCTCCTAATGTGCAGTGAGGAGGTACTGAGGTCATCATTGTAAGAACCCACAGGACCAGACACAGGGTACGCACCTGTGGAACAAAGATGATTCAGACTTTTGTCAGGTAAAATGTGGTATTTCTTCCCTTTCCCCAGATGGTGTAATTGGTTGATGAGAGCCACGTTAAGTCTATGTTAAGTCTTAAAAATAATTTCACAGTTGGTTAAGTTCTAAGACTGCATTATACTGATAATGTTAATTGTTCATTTAAGAATGCTCAGTTTAAATAATAATTCTACCTAGTATAAATACTAATAATGCAAATAACATGTTGGGAACAAAGTTTAAGCACTTTATCCCTTTTTTCTACAGTGGCTTTATTTTTTTTGAGCTTCACAAGCTGTAGAGAATGGGTGGGGCGGGGCCAGGGTAAAAGCGGCCTGTGTGGGAGCTGTGCAGTACTGAGTTATGACCAGCCTAGGTCAGGACAGTGGCAAAGGCGTTGGTAAGAATATTAAAAGACTACTCAAGGTGTAAATTTTCATAAAATAAATACACCTTTTAGTGTTCTGCCAAGAATATTCCCAAGGAAGATTGGCATCTCTCTCTTTTTTTTAAATAGCAAGTGCATGGTGGAGAGGAACACAGCAACTATTACTATAATTTGGTGTCACTGCCTTGATTCTTGCCAAGACACCAGTAGTCTTACCCACTGTGACTTTTGCACCATCAATGCAGATGTCAATGTAGTGAAATTAGACTGAATTTTTAAATGTGCTATTTCCAGTAACCAGGCTCCACGCTCTCCCCCTTGGGTTTGCAGATCCTAATTATCTCATGGCTAACGAACGCATGAACCTGATGAACATGGCCAAGCTGAGTATCAAGGGCTTGATCGAATCTGCTCTGAACCTGGGGAGAACTCTGGATTCCGACTACGCACCTCTGCAGCAGTTCTTCGTGGTGATGGAGCACTGCCTGAAACATGGCTTGAAAGGTAGGCCATGGCCTCAAAATGAGAATGCGCACGCACCTGTTTCCTAGCAATACGTGTTCAAGAAGAGAAACTTTCCTTATGGAGCCAAAGAATAAGAAGCCTCTTGAATTCATATTAATCCACTGGGATTCGACATGTGGGTACAGAATGTTGGTACATTTGCGTACAGAAATATGTTTGACGGTATAAGGCTTAAAAAAAATACAGATCCTGAAAAGCTAGAGCTGGAAGCACTGTTACAAGTATCGAGTTCAAGATGACAATTGTGCTTCACTGGTGGATATAGCTCTAGAGTGGGGCATGATTTGTTCAAAATCCCACAGCAAGTAGGGGCAAAGCAAGTGCTAGAACTCTGATGTCCTGGCTCTTGCTTCCGTGCTCTTCCCACTTAACCATAAGCTTTCAAGGGCAGGACCTGGCGTTATTCACCTTTGCTTCTTTTCCTCCCCAATCTTTGATAACCTGCTCCTGAGTTACATATTCTTTTCCACTAGACTGTTTTCTTCACTAATACCACACAACTTAAAGCACGATATTATTAAAAATTTTATTGTTCATATACTGGTGGGCCATAAATTCCTCCTGAAAGAGGAAGAGCTGAGTCTTGGGAAGCAGGGAATACTTTATTTTTATGAAATGTTATCAATTCTGAAAGCATGAATAATTTTAAGACTGTCTGATAATCTGGGATTAATTCCCTGAAAAGCACACTGAATAGCTACTAGGGTATGTTTGTATGTGTGTGTTGAGAGTATGTTTATATAAAAAGTATTAAACTACTGCTTTGTTTTTATCACCTTAGCTAAGAAAACTTTTCTTGGACAAAATAAATCCTTCTGGGGGCCTCTAGAACTGGTAGAAAAGCTTGTTCCAGAAGCTGCAGAGATAACAGCAAGTGTTAAAGATCTTCCAGGACTTAAGTAAGTTTAAGGTTGAATTCTATGTGTCAGGGAAAACATTCTTCTCAACTACTTCCTTTAGGAGTGAGACGGAAGACAATGATGACCATAATGTATTTCATAACAATCCAAAATGCATAATGTTGTTATGAATAGACATTGTTAGGAGGGCCCTGGTAATGTAGAATATTGAGAAGTGTGAGGGATAATTATTATTGACCTAAGAGAAGTTGTCTTCATGTTAAAATACCAAATATTCTCTTATTTTTTTCAAAGCACTGTGGATATCAGCTAGTGAGTCTCAAGAAACCAGATCTAGGGAGGTGGCATGTTAGACTTGTCTTCTGGAGTTTGAGAACCACGATTAAAACAGTTGTCAAGTGAACTGCAGGAACTGACTGATATCCATAACCTGCCTTGAAATTTGAAAAAGAGTAGGTGATTACCTTCCCAAACTAGATTGGCCTAATTTTAATCAGTTAGAGGTCTGAATGGCCTGTGTCCTCGTTATTGTTATTTGGGTACTTACATGATTCACACTAAACTTAGGATTTACCAAAACAAATCTGATGGGACATTTTCAGTTTGGCCTCCCAGAGGTCTTCAAATTGTAGTCTCATTCAGTAATGAATTCCTCACAAGCACATTTGTCCCAGCACACCCCGGCCCCCACCAGCCCTCACAGAACTCCTCACACAGGAGTGTGGTGACGGAGGGGCTGTGTGTCAGGAGTGCCTCATTACACGCACTGTACTGAGGGATCATGAGCAGGAGTGAATGAGCCTGTCCCACCGTGGCCTCCGCCGCTGCTTCTACTGGTTTTTTGGTTTCTGTGTTTTCGTAGAACACCTGTAGGCAGAGGAAGAGCCTGGCTTCGTCTGGCACTAATGCAAAAGAAACTTTCAGAATACATGAAAGCTTTGATCAATAAGAAGGAACTTCTCAGGTATGAAGATCTTCTTGTTGAACTTTCTCCTTTTCTCGGTATGTTCTGTATCATATTAGGTTGAATCATATAAATTTATCACTTTAGTGGATCAGAAGCGGTTGATTCGTGACAGTTTTACATAGTTCAGCTAATGCCTTCTCCCACATCAAACACACACACATGCTTAAGATTAGATGCTTTTCTATTAAGTGTGCTCACACTGTCGCTGTGGCATAGGTATGGTCCTTTGCAGGACAGGTCAAAACTTAACACCTTCAGAAAAACAGGAAAGGCTTTGACACACTCACATATACCCAGGCTCTATAAGACAAGAAGTTGACATGTAACATTAAATTCCAATGCAGCACACAAAATAGTTTCAAGTTGGGTCATAGGTACAGATGGAAAAGAGCAAACAATAAAGCTTTTAGAAGACACATAAAGTATACCAAAATTTCTCAAACAGGACACAAAAAGTTCTACCTATAAAGGAAAAAAAAAAAAAGAATAAATTAGTTACCTTAAAATGAAGAACTTCTGTTTATCAAAAGACACTCTTTAGATTAAGAGTGAAAGGCAACTCATTACTCTAAAGGAGATATTTGTGATATGTGATACATATATTCAACAAATGATGAATATTCAGGGTATATAAAGAACTCAGTCCTTCAATCCAAAAAGAAAAAGGCAAATGAGCAAATATAAAAATAGTAAAGGACTTGAACAAGCATTTCACAAAAGAAGAAATTGAAATGGCCAGTAAACACATGAGAAGATCCCTAACTTCACTAGCCATTTGTACATATGAGTTAAAACAAGAGTGTGATAACCTCACACAACCACCAGAATGGCAAAATTGAAAAAGATAGATAATGCCAAGTGTTGAAGAAGATGTATAGTAACTCTGCTGGTGAGTTAATTAATATAGAAACTTAAAAAAACTACCATCCTCTATAAAAGCTGATCATAAGCATTTCTTGTGACCAAGTATCCCACTTCTAGTTATTATATCCAATAAAAAATGTATAGTTATGTTTAACAAAAGGCATGAACAGGAATGTTCATATCTATTAGAATGTACCAGCCCCAAATATTTATAATAGACCCCGAGTGTGTATTCACAGTAGAATGGGTAAGTAAATTATGGCGTACTCATACAGTGAAATACCATATAGCAGCTACACACAGCCATATGGATTAATCTGGTTTTGTTGGAAACCAGACATGGAAAATACTCTGTGTATTATTCCATTTATATAAAGTTCAGAAACATACACACCTTACCTTTCATGATAGAAGAAGTCAGGAAAGAGCTACCATTGGTGGGGTGAGGGTACTAAATCAGGAGTAGAAGGGAGCATAACGTGGTTTTGGAGGTTCTGATAATCATACTGTTTTTAATATGGTGGTGGTTACATGGGTATGTTCTCTTTATGAAAACACAGTCTGCCGTAGTGTATGATTTGTGTACTTGTCTTTATGCACCTTATAGTACTTTAATATTTACTGAAAGAAATACAAATACAGCATATTGCCTCTGAGAAATAGTATACGAACAAGTAACAGAATTTGAAGACATGATTGAATTTTCCAAAAGTCTAGCTTCTACAAGAAATTGCACTACAGCACCTAATATGGAGCATTGTTTTAATGTTGCTGCAGCTGCATATGCTATTGATTGCTGTTTTCTTGCCTAAGAAAATTAAGCAAACCAGGAAAAAGAGAAACAAGAACCATTCAGGATAGCTTATTTATTTCTACAAAGAGAAGGCTCAACTTTCCAAGGGTCAAGCTTTGATGAGGCGTAGGGTCTAGTGTTCGAGCTGTAGGTCGCTACAGGGAGTAGAAAGAAAGTGAGAAAGTGTTAGTCCCTCAGTCTTGCCCGCCTCTTTGTGACCCCATGGACTGCAGCCTGCCTGACTCCTCTGACCATGGGATTTTCCAGGCAAGGATACTGGAATGGGTTGCCATTTCCGTCTCCAGAGGATCTTCCCAACCCAGGGATCAAACCCAGGTCTTCTGCACTGCAGGCAGATTCTTCACTGACTGAGCTACCAGGGAGGATACAGGGGAGTGTCTTCAATCAAAATTATTTGAATCAAAATTATTGATTCAAAGTGAGGTCCAAAGAATTTGATCTTTACCCACAGAGCACCAAAGTTAAATGGGTTCAGTCTTATGAACTAGACAGAACATTTTCAATCACTTTGACTCAGCACTTTCACACCCTGGGTATGTCTTAAGAGAAATGCATGTGTATATCTACCAAAAACCATGTGCAATAGTGTTCATAAAAGTACTGTCGACTGTACAACTGAAAGAGCAAATGAAATGGATCCACTGTAGTTTATTCCTACAATGGAATACTGTCCAGCATTGGAAGCAAATGAGCTACCATTGCATACAACAGTGTGTACAAACCTCACATATAAAGCACAAGGGAAGCCAGACAAAGGAAAATGTGTACTGTATGGTTTTGGGGAAAGAATAAAGTGTTAAAGAACCTTGTTCATTCCAATTCTTAGTTTTCTTCACAGGCTATTAATATGTGTGCAGTTATCAAGAGAGATGGTAATTTGCAGATTATCCATGTGCTGCTTTTGAAGTGTTTTACCATTTGTTAATATTTTTAATAGAGAATCAAAAAGAAAAGAGAAACTCACATCAATGAAATGTATTATTACCAATCATTGAGGTTGACCATGAACAGTCAGTCCCAAGTGACTTTGTTGAAAACAAGTAGATTGCAGTGATGTTTCAGTTATGATATCAAATTGGTTGAAATTAATATTTCAAGTCATTTCATCTATATGTAATGATAATTTGGGTACATCATGAAATAATATTTAATTATTCAGGGGTCTTCTAGGATTTGTATCCATTCAGAATCATTCAAGTACTTTGTTTCTCTTTTACTTTTTTATTTCAAAGTCATTTTCAGCACATTATGCCTGGTCTGTGGAATTAGTTGTGGGAACAGGCCAAAACTAGCCTAACTGTTGATTAGAGAGTTGGCTAAGGAAAAGGGAGTTTTGGCTGAACATACTTATACTACAGTCATACAGTGGAATGGTATAAAACTAGTATAAATGAAACTGCAGAAAATTATCTATTGAAATAGAAAGATACTCACAGTATTGTTAAGACAAAAAGAAATTCACAATGATTTAATGGTATAATGCCCTTTTCGTCGGAGAAGGCACTGGCAACCCACTCCAGTACTCTTGCCTGGAAAATCCCATGGGCGGAGGAGCCTGGTAGGCTGCAGTCCATGGGGTCACTAAGAGTCAGACATGACTGAGCGACTTCACTTTGACTTTTCACTTTCATGCATTGGAGAAGGAAATGGCAACCCACTCCAGTGTTCTTGCCTGGAGAATCCCAGGGACAGGGAAGCCTGGGGGACTGCCATCTATTGGGTCGCACAGAGTCGGACACGACTGAAATGACTTAGCAACAGCAGCAGCAGCCCTTTTAGTATCCCTCAAAAATAAGTATCAGTTCCCTTCAGTTCAGTTGCTCAGTCGTGCCTGACTCTTTGCGACCCCATGAATTGCAGCACACCAGGCCTCCCTGTCCATCACCAGCTCCCCAGAGTTCACTCAAACTCATGTCCATCGAGTCGGTGATGCCATCCAGCCATCTCATCCTCTGTCGTCCCCTTCTCCTGCCCCCAATCCCTCCCACCATCAGGATCTTTTCCAATGAGTCAACTCTTCACATGAGGTGGCCAAAGTATTGGAGTTTCAGCTTCAGTATCATTCCTTCCAAAGAACACCCAGGACTGATCTCCTTTAGGATGGACTGCTTGGATCTCCTTGCAGTGCAAGGGACTCTCAAGAGTCTTCTCCAACACCACAGTTCAAAAGCATCAATTCTTGGGCACTCAGCTTTCTTCACAGTCCAACTCTCACATCCATACATGACCACTGGAAAAACCATAGCCTTATCTAGATGGACCTTTAGTATATGTCTCCATAAATGATCTGAAACATTATATATCAAGGTCTTAACAGGTCATTGGTGGGTAGAATTACAGGGTTTCTTGTGTACCTCTTTTTGTGCTGTTTTTTTTTTTTTGTTTTTTTGGTAATGAAAACTGATTTTATTAAATAAAAGATAACAAGCATTTTAAATCATCCTCAACCTATTATACATGCTTGTTAGGCAACTTCTGCTAATTAGCCTAAAGCGAAAGAATGTAACTAATTTGACAGTTACATTTTTTAAATGTTTATTCACTATGTTAAAGGAATGTGGTACTTAAATAGAATTTAAAATAAAGCAAATCGAGGAGGGAGGGATAATTAGAAGTTTAGGATTGACATGTACACACTGTTACATATAAAATAGATAACATGGACCTGATGTATAGCACAGGGAACTCTACTCAATGCTTTCTAATCACCTATATGGGAAAGAATCTGAAAAAGAATGGATATATGTATATGTATTACTAAATCACTTTGTTGTATATCTGAATAACATGATATTGTAAATCAACTATACTTCAATGTAAAATAGAAATTAAAATATGTATATTTAGTAAAATAAAAACTAAAGCAGATCAAATAAAAAGGTAGTTTTTAAAAACAAACTTAATGATTTTTTTAGATGCATGAAAGATTGAAAAATTATCCCCTGGTGCGTTGCAAATATAAATATGTGGGAAAGCATGAATACTCACTTCAGTGAAAACACAGTTCTGATCACTTTTCTTTCTGCTAGTCTATTTTCTAGAGTCTGTTCATGTACCTGTTATCTAAAATGAAGTATCCAAGTAATATCATAGGTGACCATATTTAACCACAAGACAAATGCTTTACTTCTTGTCTCATGATTACATCACTGGATTCTTGAGGTTTTATTACATAGAGCATTCCATGGATTTCTCTTGCAGTGAATTCTATGAACCCAATGCCCTCATGATGGAAGAAGAAGGAGCTATAATTGCTGGTCTGTTGGTGGGCCTGAATGTCATTGATGCCAATTTCTGTATGAAGGGAGAAGATTTGGACTCTCAGGTATGAGAGAGATACTTGGTGGCCTAGTGTATCAGTCTGAGTTATCTCAGAATTTGGATTCATCAGATTATACCAACCAAATTAGCAGAAATTCTGAGTCATAAATAGAATTTTCTTTAATTTTGATGTGAGTATAAAAAATTATACATAATGAATATTTTTCAAATTCTTGTCTTAACAGTGATTTCCGTTAAAAATATTTTCCCATTAAAAATATTAAAGATATATATATATATATATATATATATATATATATATATATATAGCTACGTGGTTCAGTGGCAAACATACACACACACAAACGTATAGACCAAAATATATACACAGGAATTTAATAGTAGAATATTTGAAAAAAGAAAAAGAGAAAAAAATGTTAAACCTTAATTAATTAATTTATTTAATATTCAGTTAACCTTAAATTTGGGCTTCCCAGGTGGCTCAGTGGTAAAGAACCTGCTTGCCAAGCAGGAGACTCGGGTTCGATGCCCAGGTCAGGGACTGTAACTGTAACTGGTGGGTTACAGTTCATGGAGTCACAAAACAGTCAGACACCACTTAGTGACTGTAGCCCACCAGGCTCCTCCGTCCGTGGGATTCTCAAGGCAAGAATACTGGAGTGGGCTGCCATTTCCTTCTCCAGGGGATCTTCCCGAACCAGGGATCGAACCCAGGTCTCCTGCATTGCCAGCAGGCTCTTTACTGACTGAGCCACCAGAGAAGCCAAACAAAACCTTAAGTTTATGTTAAGTGTTCTGTTGACTTTCTTAGTCATATCCTACTGACTTAGTCTTGAGTCTTACAACCCTTGTCAATTCTGGATTATAATAAAACATTAAGTTTTTATTAAAATTTCCTAGTAATTGTCATGACTATAATACTGTTTTTAAGCGCCTAGAAAGAGACATTTTGTTTGTTGTTGTTCAGTTGCTAAGTCGTGTCCGACTCTTTGCAACCCCATGGACTACATTGTGCCAGGCTCCCCGGTCTTTCCCTGTCTCCCAGAGTTTGCACAAATTCATATGTTATGGCTTGGTAAAAGTATCTAATTTTATATTAAATTCTGAAAATTCTCTCTGTAGGTTGGAGTTATAGATTTTTCAATGTACCTCAAGGATGGGAACAGCAGTAAAGGTAGTGAAGGGTACGTGCAAAGAAAATTTGCTTTCTTTTTTTCTTCAATGTTGTTTGATAGTGTTTAAAGTTTACAACTGTCCTGCTTTAAGAGATTTGCTGAAATTATTTCTGATGATATATCTCTAATAGAGTCTTATAAAAAATATCTATTGTGCCTGCTAAACCCTAAAAGGGGTTTTAGTTCAGTGTATTTTCCTGGTATGTGGTTGAGGGGCAAATAAAATAAAAAGTTTTATAAAGGGAATCTAATGCTCCATCTCTCAAAAGTAGTGTTTGAAAACATGGTCTTCTTGACCAGAAGAACTGCATTCTCAGTTTGCTTCAGTTTGCCCTCTGACGTGCATCTTGGGATTATGTAAAATGTCAACATTACAGGGAGCTGAGTATATGGGAACTCAGCACTAAACTTCTGTAACTCTAAAATGATTTTAAAATTGAAAGCTTTTAAAATATTCATACAGTACCTTGCAAATTAGCAGTCACAAGCTTACCCTTTACCCATTATAAATGTGGCTGCTGCTGCTGCTAAGTCACTTCAGTCGTATCCGACTCTGTGTGACCCCATAGATGGTAGCCCACCAGGCTCCCCCGTCCCTGGGATTCTCCAGGCAAGAACACTGGAGTGGGTTGCCATTTCCTTCTCCAGTACATGAAAGTGAAAAGTGAAAGTGAAGTCGCTTAGTCGTGTCCGACTCTTCGTGACCCCATGGACTGAAGCCCACCAGGCTCCTCCGTCCATGGGATTTTCCTGGCAAGAGTACTGGAGTGGGGTGCCATTGTCTTCTCCATAAATGTGGCAGGTGAAAGCATAATTAGCCTGAAGTGTTTAACCTTAGGCATTGAACTAAATTATATTGCTTGTCCTTTAAGTAGTCCTAGAGGTATGTGGCATTGAAGTTTTCTTTCAGTTGAAAAGTCTAACTTTTGTCTGTTCTAGATTAGCTGTTCCCAGAAGTGAACCTCCTTTTTCCACACTTGATTTTCTCATGTAATAGTAAACATTTGATCTTTGTGAAAGCCCTTTAAACCATTCATTGTGAAACCAAATAGCACTTAAAGGCAAATATATTGCCTTTGAGAACAATTATTATTTTACCCAAATAAGCTTAATTCAATTCCTATGACAAATGGAAAATTGTTCTTATAAATAATACTAGCAGGTCCCACAGAGTTGGACACGACTGAAGCGACTTAGCAGCAGCAGCAGCAAAGCAGAAAAAAAAAATCTTTGAATTGCAAGAAGATAATTTTTTTCTTTAAATGCCTCTAATAGATTATACATTATACCTGTAACCTAAGTTATTAAGGTGTGTAAGCCATAAGAAGGGCTTTATGAATATGCGGGGAAGGTCTTCACAGTTTTAAACCTCCAGGTCTCTTGTGTCAAGGAAGTTCTAATCAGGTCTGTCTTCTGGTTCAGTGTGTCTGAGCCATAATTTCCTTCCTGTTTTATGAAAATATTGGAGGTGGGACATCTTAGTATTTCTAATGTCATTTACTTTTTCTCTATTTTTTATCTTTTTTCCCTTCAGAGATGGCCAGATTACTGCAATTCTGGATCAGAAGAACTATGTAGAAGAACTCAACAGACACCTAAAGTAAAGAATGAATAAATACTATTACTTTCTGGGGATTATGGTGTGGGAGAAGGGAAGGGAAGGATAAACTGATGATGAGCAGTTAGGATAAATTCAGACAATACTCAACAAATATATATATAGGATTCCTGCTAGCACAGCTCTGAGCCTAGGCACTGGATATGTGGTGTTTACCTGTTTTGGTGGGCTTTAATGAAAGGTAATATAAAATTAATATATAATTAGAGTTTTAGTGATTATGTAAACATACTCAGTGAAGAACTCTTAAATTTGTGCCATAGAGACTTGAAATTGGAGGTCTTGGTTCCGTAGAGCCAGTCATGTATTTCAGGACCATGTCTTAGGTGAAGCACTCACCACTGTAGTGCCTTTAGATTAATGATTTCTCATTGGTCCCTTATATTTTTCATATAGTGGATCAATAGTATTAATTTACCCTCTTTTCACCGTCACTACCATTAATTTACCAAGTACTCACCAAGTATTTTTCATGACCAGAACATAAAATAATCTCTCCTCTCCTAAGGAGAGCTGTCCAAAATTTATTGGCATTCTCAAGTACATTGATGGTCTAAAAAACTGTTGAATAATTCATAAAAGTGAATATATCCATTTAATTATCTTATTTATAGTTCTCTTGTGAAAGATAATCATTTTAATTTAAGTAAGACCTAAAATGTGATTACACCAGTATGAGTATAAATTGCAGTCTTGGTTCCATCTAGAAAGCTCAAAAACAATTTAAGTACATTTTTCTGGGGGCCAAGTACTAATAATGAACTAGCAGTGACCTGTGGAGATGTTAGCTTAACCAAGATAACGGTTACAGTTGACAGTGAATGTGCTGTGCTATGCGTAGGCACTCAGTCGTGTCCAACTCCTTGCGACCCCATGGACTGTAGCCCATCAGGCTCCTCTGTCCATGGCGGTTCTCCAGGCAAGAATACTGGAATGGGTTGCCATTCCCTCCTCCAGGGGATCTTCCCAACCCGGGGATCAAACCCAGGTCTCCAGTGTTGCAGGTGGATTCTTTACCATCTGCACCACCAGGGAAGCCCAAGAATACTGGAGTGGGTAGCCTATCCCTTCTCTCCTCCCCACCTAGGAATAGAACCAGGTCTCCTGCAGTGCAGGCAGATTCTTTACCAGCTGAGCTACCAAGGAAGCCCCTGAATTATATAACAGTATTATTTATTTTTTCAGTGCTTTTGTTTCTTTATGTATAGTTAGAGGTGCCTCGGAGAAGGCAATGGCACCCCACTCCAGTACTCTTGCCTGGAAAATCCCATGGATGGAGGAGCCTGGTGGGCTGCAGTCCATGGGGTCGCTAAGAGTCGGACACGACTGAGCGACTTCCCTTTCACTTTTCACTTTCATGTATTGGAGAAGGAAATGGCAACCCACTCCAGTGTTCTTGCCTGGAGAACCTGGAGAACCGTGGGCTTCCGTCTGTGGGGTCGCACAGAGTCGGACATGACTGAATCGACTTAGCAGCAGCAGCAGCAGCAGCAGAGGTGCCTAGCACATGGGGTTGTTGAAAGGAGTTAATGAAATTGTGCAAGTAAAAGCATTTAGAAGAGTGCTTGGTGTGTGACAAGCACATCATAATTCGTGTAGCCTACTATTATTATTAAATAAGTAAACCTTGAAGTACAGTGTAGTGCATGAACTTTTAAATTTCATCAACAAATGCTTGTTAAGGAATTTCCCTGGCCGTCCAGTGGTTAAAACTCTGTGCTTCCACTGCAAGGGTCGAGGGTTCAATCCCTGGTTGGCGAACTGAGATCCCATATGCCCCATGAACCTCACAAAAAGCCTTTGGGTGTGTTCATTTTGATTTGGGGGATGAAGTATTTATAGGCTGAGAATAAGCCCTAATTGACTCACTGACAGAGAAGTAACCTCTCAGGGGCCAATACTTTGGCTGGATGATTAACATGAACAAGATCTGAGTAAACAGTACTTTTCTCCCAAGGGGAAAAAAACAACACAAATTTTAGTGCCAAGAATGTAGCAGGTAAGATACCCATCACCTTGTAAGTGTCTTAGAGCCTATAAGCCTATTGAGAATTGTAGACAGTAAACAATGAATGATAAGTATGATGGGTGTTTTAAAAGAAAATATAGGATATTGTTCTGCGTCTCAAAAGAGACTTAATTTTTTTCTTCTCTTCATAGTGCTACTGTAAACAACCTTCAGGCAAAAGTGGATGCATTAGAAAAATCCAACACTAAACTGACAGAGGAGGTAAGTGTTCTAGAAATTGTTCGATTGACTTAATAGAATTTAATAAAATGCATTAGTGGAAAAGAGTTTCTCTGAAGCCTCAGAAATATAGGACTTGATTTTTCAGATAATATCTACCCTAGTACTCCTTGTTCTGACCAAGAGTGGCCAGCTGGCTTATGTCAAGTATCTCAGTTATCCAGTTGGACTATGTAGGGTTAGAACCTGGTTTGATCAAATATTTTGCTTTCTGTGTGAATGTTTTATCTGGTCTAGCCTAGAGTTAATGTTCAGTAAGATAATGTGTTTATCATTTATTTATTCATTGAACATTTTGGATACTGTGTATGTCCCAGAGCTAGACACAGACTCACATCTGCCAGGCATTGATTTATGTGTGCTGGATTGGCGAGTTCCCCCCTTTACAGGTTTTATTTTCTCCTTGGGGTGATAGAGTGATGAGGTATATAACCTAAAGAACACTGGTCAGAAGACTGGTAATTCCTGCTTACATGTCATGCTTTAACACGTCATGTGCTCCTGAGCAAGTAAGTCACTTGACCCTCAAGAGACCCAGTTCCTTCTCTGGCAAAGTAGTGTTTCCCCTTTTAGCCTCACAATTACCCTGAAGATCAGATAAGAATATGCATGTGAAAACTTTTAGAAAAGTCCCTAAAATAAGAATTAAAATATAATGTCATACTTTACTTCTGATTAATATTTTTTCCCTAGCTTACCAACAATATATTTTTTTCTTCAATAGCATTAAATGTTTCTATGAGAAACCTTAAATAAAATTTTTCAGATGACAAAGACTTTATCTTCTCTTTTTCAAATTATAACTATCCTATAGTGAAATAAAGGTGGTTAAATACCACAACGTAGATGGACCTGGAGGCTATTATGCTTAGTAAAATAAGAATGAGAAAGACAAATACTGTCTGTTATCTAAATGTGGAATGTAGAATCTAAAACATGAATCAAAAAAATGAATATAAAACAAAACAGACTCAGAGATAATAGAGAACTTGCTAGTGGTAAACAGTGGGGAGGGGGCAAGATAGGGGTAGAAAAAATTAAGAGGTACAACTGTTATGTATAAAATAAATAAACTACAAGAATATATTATATAGTAAAGGGAATATGGCTTCCCTAGTGGCTCAGTTGGTAAAGAATCAGCCTGCAATGCAGGAGGCCCAGTTTTGATTCCTGGGTCAGGAAGATCCCCTGGAGAAGGAAATGGCAACCCACTCCAGTATTCTTGCCTGGAGAATTCTGTGGACGGAGGAGCCCGGACGGCTACAGTCCATGGGGTCACAAATAGTCAGACACAACTGTGTGACTAACTTTCACTTTCAGAGCGAATCTAGCCAATATTTTATAATTTTAAGGTTAGAATATATAAAAGTATATAATCTATTGTATATACAGAAGTATAACCTATAAAAATATTAAATCACCATGTTATCCACCTGAAACCAATCTAATGTTGTAAATCATCTATACTTCAGAAAATAATTTGGTCTTAAAAAAACAAGTTAGGGACTTCCCTAGTGGTCCAGTGGTTAAGACTCCCTAGTTTCCACTGCAGGGTGTATGGGCTCAATCCCTGGTTGGGAAACTGAGATTCCACATGCTGTGCGGCATGGCCAATAAATAAATAACTAAAGTACAAACAGAAAAGCAAGTTAAAGCACTAGTTAAGAAATGCCATCTAATCAGATTTTTTTCAGAACTAACGTTTTCACTGTTATGACTTTAAAACACCTCCCTTATTGCTCAGTTCTGTGGATCTTATGTTTGGACATAGATTCTTAAATTATATTAAAACTTTTAATTTATGGATACGATCCTTAGAATTTTATCCCACAAGGCTTTCGAAACATTGTGCATAAAAATTTTCTACTGTGATTCTGTTGCTGGTATATTGGGGCGATGTGGGATAGCAGTTAAGCATGCTCTCCACAGCTAGGCTCTTTGGGTTCCTGTCCCTGATCTGGTGCTTGGTAGCTCTCTGATCTGGGGCCAGTTACTTAAGCTTCTGTTCTTTGGTTTACTTATCTGCAAAATGGGGCAAGAATGATAATAAACTTTTTGTGTGCATTAAATGATGTTAATACATAAGGACCTGGATAGTGGGCTTCCCTGGTGGCTCAGCTGGTAAAGAATCTGCCTGCAATGTAGGAAGACCTAGGTTCGACCCCTGGGTCAGGAAGGTCCCCGGGAGAAGGGAATGGCCACCCACTCCAGTATTCCTGGGGCTTCCCTGGCAGCTTAGAGAAGCCTGACGGGCTTAGTCCATGGGGTTGCAAAGTGGGACATGACTGAGCGACTAACACTTATAGTGCCTGACACATCCGTCACATGCACTCAGTAAATAAAATCATTAATTTTATTTCCTAAGTCATGGGACTTGTCTTCTTGGCCTAAGTTTATTTTACCAGCAATATTAATCATGGGCAAGTACTGTGTGTGGACTTTATAAATAACAGATAAGGCTAATAAGGTCTTCCCTCTCTCATTTCCATCTATTTTTGATTTAAAGGGACCAGTTAAAAAAACAAAACTAAACTAAACTAAACCTAGAAGGACCTCTCTTCCCTCCTGAAATCTGAACTAGTAGAGCAAAGGTGGCGCTAGTGGTAAAGAACCTGCCGCCAGTGCAGGAGACACAAGAGACACGGTTCATCCTCTGGGTTGGGAAGATCCCCTGGAGGAGGAAACGGCAACCCACTCCAGTGTTCTTCCCGTGAAAATCCCACGGACAGGGGAGCCTGGCAGGTTACAGTCCATAAGGTCGCAAAGAGTCCGACATGACTGAAGCGACTGAGCGCACAGGACAAGATGAAAAGAACTGAGCAGATGAGGATAAATAAATATCCGCTTTGTGTTGGTAAAGCTGACTTAGAGAGTCCACTTGGGTCTGGAGTCGTCATTCCTAATGTTTATTTGACGATGAGACCTTGGAAGAAGCCATCTGAGGTGCGCTTGGATCAAGAGCACCAACCTGCTTGCCCAGAGTCACTTCTGAGAGAAATGGGCTGTCAGACCCACCTCTAGAAAGCTCACCAGAGCCTGGATGCTGTACTTACACAGTAGAACAGGAGCCAAGTAGAGACAACAAAAAGGGAGACCAGCGAGGCTGAGAGGAGCTGCTCAGCGCCTTTCCCAGCCTCCTTCAGGCCCCTCGCCGTTCTCTCAGGAGCTAATCTCCACACATACAGAGAAGGAGAGTGTTTCCACCGCATTCTTCCCTCCCTTGGGACAGTGTTATAAACATGTCCCCTAAAGACACATTGCCAATAACATTACCTTGTTTTTAGGCACTGAAAAGAAACAGAAAAATCTCTTCGATGTTTAAAGGCATCTTTTCGAGTGAGAACTTTGGTCTTTTTGTCTTTTTTTGTTTGTTTGTTTTAATTTTTGGCCATGCCACAGGGCATTTGGGCTCTTAGTTCCCTGACCATGGATCAAACCAGCCCGCCCCTGCATTGAAAGGGAAGAGAACCTTAACACCACTGGACCACCAGAAAAGTCCCTAAAAACAGGTCTTAATGAGGGTGTGTAAGATGGGTCCCAAAGCATGAGGTGACCTCTCAAACATTTTAGAAATAGGTTTTGTAGCTAAATATAATTATGAGTTATCTATGGGGACACCCTTGAGGTAAATGATCATAACTTAACATTCTGTTACTGGAAAAAAAAAGTTTTTACACAAAAAGCAGTAATAAGAGATATTTGTCTTTCAAGATAGCTCTCCTAAGTTTTTGTGGGGTTATAGATAGTTTTCTTTCCTTCTAGAATACCTAAGCGTGAAAATCATGTCCTTGCAGATTATGAATTATCTTATTCTGTGTCTAATAAAAGAAAGATTATTTTCAAAATTTTATCAACAGCTTGCAGTTGCAAACAACAGAATTATCACCTTGCAAGAAGAAATGGAACGAGTTAAAGAAGAAAGCTCCTACATATTGGAATCTAATCGGAAGGTGAGAGCATGTCACTGTGTTAACAGTAAGAGCAGGGGTGGGTGGGTGGCACCCTCCAGAACGCTGCTTGGAAGCAGCAAGCCTTTGCATATGTTAAGTGCACTGTTTTCCCTGAGACTGGGTGCAGAATTGCTTGAATGATGAAGGTTATGGGAGGTTGATGCCCCTCTCCTATTGACACTCCTTGGCTTCACCACCATGTACATCTGTTTAGAGACTTCAAGAAGCAGTCTAATTCAATGTATTTTTTTATATACACTATTGCATTTTATATACATTATATACATTTTTATATAATGATTTGTACTATTTTTAGAAATAATGGTACTGTTTTATAAGAAGTATATCTCTGATATCACTGGGAAAGAGTTCCCATATAAATGAATTTTCTAGATAACTCAGTCCCTTTTATATATGTCTCAACATATTTTGCAAACCTGTTGTGTATTGCACAATTCTAAGCCTTCTTAAGTAGAGGATATAATTTACTCCATGTGGCCCTTTATGGTGACTGAAGATCATAGTTATCAACATTGGCAATTCTGTACTATGTTATAATGGTGCTGCTCAAGGGGGCTGTTGAAACTGATAGAGCTTCTAGAACCTACACTTAATTGTCCCAGATTCTTTTTTTTTTTTTTTTTTGCCTTTTATTTCACTGGCATCTTTTATTTCTTACTGCTGTTAGCATTACTCTTTCTGGAAATGTCTCCCTACTCCTTAGCCTCATGTTTCTAACCTACTGTGACCTAGGAATCCAGAAATCCAGTTTTTTAAATTGTTCTTGAAGAGTAAGTACCTAGCCTCTGAGTGGGAACCAACATAAATAAAAAGAAAGTGAAGTCGCTCAGTCGTGTCCGACTCTTTGAGACACCATGGACTGTAGCCTGCCAGGCTCTTCTGTCCATGGGATTTTCCAGGCAAGAGTACTGGAGTGGGTTTCCATTGCCTTCTCTAGAGGATCTTCCTGACCCAGGGATTAACCCGGGTCTACCCTCATTATAGGCAGATGCTTTACCATCTGAGCCACCAGGCAAAGTTTGACTTTAATGCATGGATTTTGTAAAACAAGACAACTGTGACTGCTCAGAGGTTTCTGGTGAACTGTTCATTTCCCTGGTGGCTCAGCCGGTACAGAATCTGCCTGCAATGCAGGATACCTGAGTTTGATCCCTGGGTTGGGAAGATCCCCTGGAGAAGGGAACTGCTACCCACTCCAGTATTCTGGCCTGGAGAGTTCCATGGAGTCACTTAGAGTATAGGCCATGGGGTCGCACAGAGTCAGACACAACTGAGCGACTTTCACTTTCCTTCTTCTTTCACTTTCCTTCATCTTTCACTCTTATCTCGCTGTCTGGGTGGAGATACCAGATGTGAGATCTTTTGGAGGAGGACTGAATAACTGAAACTTTGGCCCAATTTATAGTTTACAGTGAATGCTATTTTGTTTCTTAGAGGCTGATATTTTGAGACTTCTACCACTTGGTTTGGTAAGCTGCAAGGACTTGAAACAAAATGGCAAAAATTTCCCAGTTCAGCTTAGAATATTTATGGAACCTCTGCAGTTTCTTTATTGTCTTCGTTCATTGTCATATGTGCTTTGGTGTGATCATTTTCCTCACTGAATAGGAGTGCTGGTGTCCGATAACTGTTGGATTCTCTACATCCTCAGATGTGTACTATTTTACTTACCTTTTCAAGGGTCCTAAGCCAGACCGGACTTCTGAGGGGCAAGCACTGAGTGAAGCCAGGAAGCACTTAAAGGAAGAGACACAACTGCGACTGGTAAACTGTGCTTTTATGTCCTCGTGGTTCAGCAACATGTTAAAATACCCCCATTTAGGGGTTTTATCTCATAGATCAAGGGAAGATCAGTAGTAGTCTAACAAATTTTATGGATCCTGTGAATTTTTTTCTCATTCTTTTAACCCATATTCCCTACAGTGTTTCCTCAGTCCTTGCTTTGAGTATTCTCAACAACCAATAGAATTTTGCCAATCTTCATTTTTAATTTATTTTTGCTTTTATAGTTTGTGTTGCAAAAACGCTAGGTATATAGAACCTACTTTTTAAACTGTATGATCTCTCTTACTGCCTCAGTCCTCACCCCTGCAAAGACATGTCTCCTCGGATAGGTCAGCTCCTCTTCTCCTTACTAAGAGTCATCAGTGTAGACTTGTCCTCTTTTACTTTTAGTTGTTATTTCTGAATTTATTCTTGTTTTTATACATAAATAGAAAAATACGACATCAGTATTAGTCTTAAGATATTCATAGAAATTAATTTATATACATATATAAGAATGTATAATAAGGGCTGAAATACTTCTGCAATTGATTTTATCCAAATATTAGTATAATAATAAACCTGTGTCTTCCCAGGTGGCTCGGTGGTAAAGAATCCACCTGCCAATGCAGGAGACGTGAGTTTGATCCCTGGGTTGGGAAGATCCCCTGGAGAAGGAAATGGCAACCCACTCCAGTATTCTTGCTAATGTTACTTTAGCAATGTTATTTTAACATCCTTGAAATAATTACCATTTTCCTTCTATATGTTTGTAGATTCAGTCTCAAAATACTTTCCATAAAGAAGGTCCTAGAAATAATGTATGTCAGTGTTTAAAAATACGGTTTGAGTTGCCTTCTGTCATGGTCGCCACGTACAGTGGAGTGCCTCAGTTAAGGAGCAAATGAAAAAATGGTACAAAAAATTTTCCACTTTGCCATACCACATTATGATAAATGTTTTGTTAACAGAGAAAGAAACCAAGCAAGTAGGCAAGGTTCTAGATGTGCCCTGGGCACAGCGTGGATGCAGAAGAACCTCAGGTCTTTGTATCTGTGATCATCCAAATAACACAGCAGTAGTAAGGTTGAAACAAAAGCAGGCCTCGTGTTAAGTGAATATAAAAGTTCAGTTAGCCACTATATTTATTTTAATAATAACAACCAAGGTTTATTTGACTTTGTTTTATGCTGAGAACTTCATATAAACATACATGCATCTTTTTCATGTAATATTTTTAAAATTTCAAGATGATAGAAGTAAATGAGCATAAATGTATTGCATCACTTTCCCTTTCAGGACACTGAAATAGATCCCACTTAGCGTCAAGTCCAAATTGCTGTTTTACTTTTAGGGACCTGTATATCACCTGCATTTTCATTCTAATAGTCATTGGACGTTGAATTCATTTCTCTTAGTTTCATGAAATCTTCTCTTTTTATTCATCCAGCCATACTGACCTCCTTTCTCAATTAGAGCATGTATACAAAAAGCAGTGTATCAGTGATTAAATACAGAGCTCTGTGTTCAGCCTATTTTTGAGTTAGCTGCTATATTTGAAATAGATAACCAATAAGGACCTACTATAAAACACAGGAAATGCTGCTTAATCTATAAAAATGGAAAAAGAATTTGAAAAAGAATACATCCATGTACATGTATAACTGAGTCACTTTGCTGTATACCTGAAACTAACACATTGTTAATCAACTGTGCTCCAATATAAAATAAAATAGAAAAAAACTCAGCCATATTGACAGTTCCCAGTAACTGAGATGTTACCTTGAGGACCCAAAGTATCTTTTTGGTCCCTTGGGATCTTGAAAATGTCAACAACCTTCAAACTAAAGAGAATTCCAGATGCTTAATTTTGTGCTGGCTACTGTAATACTTCATATTTTTATAACAGGACATGACAAGTTGTTTGTTTTAATATCTAATGATGTGCCTCAAGTATGTGTGTATTTTAGGCATATTAGATAGCTCTACCTTTGGCCTACCATGTTTTTCAGATTTGTAAATTCTTCAGTAAATATTACTATAATTATCCTGGTTATTCTTATTCTTAGTGTTAATGTCTTTGTATTCAATGATGGTTTACATCTGTTTTGCCAGACTTCAGACCTGAGAATTTAGGCCTGCCTTTTCCTGCAGAATTTTGTAGTTTGTACATAGTTGAGGAAAGAGAGAATAAGTAATTTGTCTCCCTCTGGGGGCAGGATGTTGAAAAAGAACTGGAAATCCAGATCAGCATGAGACAGGAGATGGAATTGGCTATGAAGATGCTGGAGAAGGACGTCTGTGAGAAGCAGGATGCCCTGGTGTCTCTGCGGCAGCAGCTGGACGATCTCAGGGCTCTTAAGCATGAACTTGCCTTCAAGCTGCAGGTACGAGAAGCACAAGGAATGGGCTCACTGGCTCCCTAAATCCCAGGGCTTCCCTCTGTCCCTCTTCTTCTCTAGAATCGCACTTTAAATACAAGAGGAAAGAGTGGTGTCACTTTGAGGCTGAAAAGTGAAAGTGTTAGTCACTCAGTCATGTCCAACTGTTTGTGACCCCATAGACTGTAGCCCACCAGGCTCCTCTGTCCATGGGATTCTCCAAGCAAAAATACTGAAGTGGGTAGCCATTTCCTTCTCCAGGGGATCTTCCCAACCCAGGGACTGAACCTGGGTCTCCTGCATTACAGGCAGATGCTTTACCATCTAAGCCACCAGGGAAGCCCTAGCTGCCAATAAACCACTTTAGGAATCAGACCATCATAGGATCCTGTATGCTTATTCTGGAAAGCCACAGCCACTTTTCACATTGTCACATCTACTCTCAAGTCTGACCTACCAACTGAGTTATATAGATAAATTGATGTACTTTCTGATGTTGATTTTTGAGACAAAACTGCCGATAACAACACTAATATTAAATGTTGCTTCCTGCTTTTCTCTGTTTGGGAATTAACTGATGGACAAATATTAATATATAAGCATTTCTATTTCTTTACTTCCCATTAAGGCACATGTGACTTTTTTCAGGATTTTACGTTCTATATAAATGTAAACATTACTCATAATTCTTTTCTGTAACAGAGTTCAGACTTGGGAGTAAAACAGAAAAGTGAACTGAATAGTCGCTTAGAAGAGAAGACTAATCAGATGGCTGCTACCATTAAACAACTGGAACAAAGGTAAAATTGCTGTTTCTCTAGTGAAACACTTAGGGCATTCAGTCCTGGAAGTGAGGAGAACATGCTGTAGATTTGACAGAGAGTATGTGGAAATCACCCAGCTTATCACCAGGCATGTTCATAGAAAGAAAGCCAATTAAATGTTATTTTTTAAGATGTGACTAAAAACCATTTCAGTGTCATGTGTTAGAGGAGGGATACGTACAAGGATGAAAGGACTTTTAAATCTGTGTGTGATTCTGTTACTGTTTATTACTGAAGTCTTTGAAGACTTTAGTGCTAGGTGATCGAGGGGTACTGTGAACCTCTTTCCCTCCTTTTTCATCTCCCTATTCTCTCTGCTTTCTCCTCAACAGTTCCGCAGCTTCCGCTGTCACCTCCTGCCCACAGTGCTTAGATCTGTCGATCTCTAGTTCTGTCTTCCTTCTATATTTTCATCCCCTGACCAGCTATTTCCCACTAGTGCCTACAACTCAGTCTGCCCAAAGTACATCTTCTTCCTATGCTATTCTTCTGTCTTTCTGTCTGGAATCACCACATTCTTGCTAGAGACTCAGCTGCCAGGAGAAATGGCTAAGGCTTCAAGATTAAATGAGCCACAGTACCCCTGGTCATGAAAACTTTGCTACCTGTAACACCCACTGATCACCCTTCTTGCACTTGAGCAAAACTACACTACTAACTGGCCCCTGGACACACTTCCCATATTCCCCATCCGTGTCTTTCCTAATTGTTATTGTTCAGTCATTAAGTTGTGTCCAACTCTTGGAAACCCCGTGGACTGCAGCATGCCAGGCTTCCCTGTCCTTCACTATCTCCTGGAGTCCACCCAAACTCATGTCCTTTGAGTCAGGGATGCCATCCAACCATCTCACCCTCTGTCATCCCCTTCTCCTCCTGCCCTCAATCTTTCCCAGCATCAGGGTCTTTTCATTGGAAGAGCCAACGTTGGCTCTTCACATCAGGTGGCCAAAGTATTGGAACTTTAGCTTCAGCATCAGTCCTTTCAATGAATATTCAGGGTTGATTTCCTTTAGAATTGACTGTGTTTTCTAATAGTTTCATCAAATAGAAATGTCCTTCCTCTTTTCACTCCCTTGTTCTTCAGATACATCTTTTATGTTCAGGCTAAAATGCCACTTATCCAAAGCTTCCTCTGATACTTCTTCCCAGTTTGTCCTCGTTGGAATTCCTATAGCCTTATATCTATACCTAGCCATACTGCTCATAGCACTTCTCACTTCCTGTCTTACCTTATAAACCTTTATATATGTATCTTATCTTCTGATGAGAATGTGAGTTCCTTGAAGCTAGTTAACTGTACCCTTTAGGTTCCCTTGTTGGATCTATCACAGTGCCAAGTGACCAAAGCATTCATTGAATAGACATGTAAATGAATAGGTGAATGGATGATTTCTTTTATTCGAGTGGTTCTTGACCAGGGTAGGTTCTGAACAGCACTGCATATTATTGTTGACTCAGAAGTTAATTGTAAATTAATAAATAAGCTTGAAACCTCTGGCTTGGCTGATTGTAAATGAAAAAGTTATCAGTCTATCTCAAAAGTTGTCTCGTTCATAAAAGTTGTATGTTTATGATTTAACAAATCAATATTAGTGTTCGTAAATTGTGTTTTTGAAATGTGTCAGATGATTTTTCAGTGGATTTTTGTTTTGGTATTTAAAGCAGACAGAACTGAAATAATGACTTATCTCTTCAGGTATTAAGCTGACTTATTCTCTTGCTATTTTTGTCTTTCCTATTTATTCATTTTCTCATTCCCCTTTCACTCCATTTTTATTTTTATTTGTATTAACATAGTGAAAAGGATTTGGTGAAACAGGCAAAGACCTTAAACAGTGCAGCAAATAAACTGATCCCAAAACATCATTAGGCATTTTACAGCTGGTCACCTCACAAGTTGGATATCACAACTTAATTGTAAAAGGAAGAAATCTGAAAGCGATTGCATTTATGCTCTGATTCTATATAAAATGTCACCAAAAATTGACTTTGAATTTGCTGGACTTTAAGAAAAACAGTTTGATATATAGGCTGTGTTTTTTCCTTCTTCTTTATTTTCTCCCCAGAGGTAGCAAATTTAGTATAAGTTCTTAATTAATTACCAAATAAACTTTGAGAAATTACTTCTGAGTTGACCAATATATAAACACCCCTTTAAAAAAAAAAATCCTAGGGAATGGAAGCTCTGTACATACATGATTGATGCCTTTACAACCCAGTCCCCCATAATACGAGTTTCTAGGTACAATGTCTGTGTCAGTGAGCCTGTTCTGCCGTTGCGATGTAATGAACTAGAGGTGACGACCACACGGTTTTGGACTCTCCTAAAGTAGTTCTGTATCTCGTAGGCCATGACCCCTTTTCACTTTGGTTATCTAGGTTTAATCCCCAAGCCAAGGATAAGTACTTAGTATTTCACTACAGTCCTCTTCTCCATAACCAAGATTGCTTGCAACTTTTTTGCCTTAGTGACTTCAGGGGGTAAAAAACAGCATCCTTCCAGTTCTTTAAAGTCATAGAGATAAATTTAGTGATTAGGTAACTTATGATAACATAATAATATGGAAGCTTGGGAAGACCCTCCTAATATTTGTCATCTTCTACCTCTTCCATTTTCCTGCAGTTCCACTTCCTATTTAGGTAGCTCAGAGAAAGCAATTTTAATACAGACACTCCTCTCCTATATAAAAAAATAGGCTACACACTTTTCAAATCTATTCTGCTTTTCCTTTTGAAGTAAAGATGACGAGGCATGGACCCAAGTAATGGTTCCCTGCCTCTTGTCTCTTGTTGACAACCTCTACTTAAGAGTTTCTATTACTTTTTGTTCAGAAAGGAATTTGCTTAAGTTTTCAGAAAAATAACAATCTATTAGAAAACCATTTCAGAGTAGGAAACAGACAAATTTAAATAAACTTATATTTGTTATTATTTAGTCTAAAAATAAAGATTCCCAGTAGGTGTTCATAAACAGTAATTAGCAAGGCTTCTTTTTCTAAGTGACCACAGATCTAATCCTTCCTAGACTTTACATTGTAATAATCCTATAAATACTTTGATTTTTATAATGACTTGATTTGGGGGGACAGGCATTACATAAGCCTTTATTACTTCAAAAAAGGCTTGGCAAAATTTTTGTTTTTCTCTTTTGTCTCATTCTGATGGGATTTGCAGCATTTCAGCTGCTTAAGTGGGGACAAAGATAACCCCTTTGCTTCCAGCTGTTGAAATTCTTTATCACCTTAGAAAAACCAGGATTAAGAGGGTAAGATAGATTTTTATAGGTGTGTTTTTATAGGTCCTTGCAGACTTGAGCCAAAGTCAAGTCAAAGAGCCTATGGCCAACCTCATGGAAGCTCCTGTGCTTTTGAACTTAGTTTATTTCTTATAATTTTGCATCTATTCTTATCTTCATCACCCTTTTATGGTGATGAGTTGCCTTTTCTATGAGTATTTGGAAGGAGTGCTCAAACACCAAAATAAAACATTTTAAAGACTACACATAGCATGCTTCCAAATTCTATTAGAGAGAGCCCCAGATACTTCACCTTAGAACATACTTTTTATAGGTGCAAAGTTATAGGATATATGGGAGAAAACATTCATCAGAATCTTCCAGAGAATATGGTCAGGAATCTTAGGCAGGCCCAGTGCTGAAACGCTTGTCCACTTAGTCACACACTATGTGGTAGATATGGAAAAGGAATGAGATGTCCAGACTCTGACAAAGGCTTTTCATTATGTCAAAACCCGAAGCCTGGGTAAAGGTTGATGTATAGTGTCCAGTGATTTAATATATTTGTGGTTAAGGAAAGGGACAAGGAAGATGTTCTAATTCCGTATCATAAGAAGGTAGTTGCCCATTTGCAAGTTCCAGTTATGAGTGTAAAACAGAAATATAAAGTACCAAACCTATTAGGAAATAAAAACAAACAAAAAAAGTGGATTTAACTTTAATTACTGTGTACTTGAAGTTGGCTTTGGTATGGATTTTCTAAAAAGTGATGTTTTATTGTTTATCATCTAATGGCTGTAAACTGTAGTACTAGAATAAAAAAAAAAAAAATGGAAAATCAGCTTTTCCTCTGCCTGGTTCACCTTCATCTTGCTTTTTTTGGTTAAAGGATTTGTTCCTCCTCCATCTTTTTTCCCCCCATAATTTCTTCCCATGTCCTGCAGAGTTTATTTTCCTCTCTGTGTATCCCCATGCCTTCTTCCTTGGGTTGTTTTATTTTGTGCTGTGAACTTGGTCTTCCTCCCCACCATGGCTTTTGTTTTTTATCACACGTTCATATGGCTCACATCCAGATTGCGCCAGGCTGAGCGAGGCCGCCAGTCTGCTGAACTGGACAACCGGCTCTTCAAGCAGGACTTTGGAGACAAGATCAACAGTCTGCAGCTGGAAGTGGAGGCGCTCACCAGGCAGCGGTGAAGAAAGCGCAGCTTTGGTGGCCAGGGCGGTCGTGGGAAGTACTGATGCTAGACAGCCAGGGGGTAGGGGGGAGTCTCCTGCTCCAGCCATTTCCATTCTGTCTCTGCCAAGTCCTTTCTCCAGAACTAGAATCCAGAAAGCTTCACGTACACCAGCATTCCCCAAATCTTGTCAGCATCTTTTGCTACCAAAGAAACAGGAAATTAGAACCCAAGATCCCAGATAAATAGGATGGAGTAAAAGACTGTAATGGCCAACACAACACTAATAATAACAGGATTTCCTGAATTCTTACTGTGTGCAGGATACTTTACTAAGCACTTCATATGCAGTTTCTCCTAACATCTTCCCTTCAACCCTGTTTGTGATCTCATCACCCCTACTTTCAGATGAAATGGAAACTTAGAGGGGTTAAATTGTCCAAATTCACGTAGCTAATGTGTAGCCACATTCAAAAAGCCTATTTCTCTGACTCCAAGCCCTTAACCATTCTTCCACGCACGTGCATGCTAAGTCAGCATATCGTGTGTGGGTGCTAAGTCACTTCAGTTACGTCCGACTCTTTGTGACCCTATGGACCGTAGCATGTCAGGCTCCTTTGTCCATGGGATTCTCCAGGCAAGAATACTGGAGTGATTTGCCATACCCTCCTCCAGGGAATCTTCCTGACCCAGGGATCAAACCTATGTCTCTTTACATCTCCTGCATTAGCAGGTGGGTTCTTTACCACTAGCACCACCTGGGAAGCCCATTCTTCCATACCATCTCTCAGATGAGACTCAACTCTGTGCCAAAGGCACTGCTTTCAAACAAATATAAGTTTGTTGTTGGATATACAAGTACACAGCTACTAAGGACACTGGTGGTTGAGGGTGTAACTGGGGATCGACTGCATAACTGTAAAGAGATAGCTAATTAAAATGTGATGGGACTTACAGTGTCAGTGCTTTCATACGGTACCTTGAAATTTTAGGAATACTATCCTTCAGTTATAGTGAATCCTACCAGCATTCAGTTGACCATAACTATTCAGTAAGAGTTAGTGTTAATTGTCAATACTCAGAGTAGTGCCCGCAGGCACTGGGAGATCCTAAAGTACATTCTTAATCATCCCAGGAAGCTTAAATACGTCGAATGTATTGTAGTACTACTGGTTTTATTGTATTGTATTTTACTGTAAAACCTGGTTGTCCATAGTGTGGACATACCATAGTACCACTAGGTGGCACTAGTGGTAAAGAACCCACCTGCCAATGCAGGAGACCTGAAGAGACGCCGGTTCAATCCTCTCAATTGGGAAGATCTCCTGGAGGAGGCCATGGCAACCCACTCCAGTATTCTTGCCTGGAGAATCCCATGGACAGATGAGCCTGGTGGGCTACGGTCCACAGGGTCACGGAGTTGGACATGACTAAAGCAACTTTGCACACGTGCACTTTAAAACCTGGTTGTCCATATATACACGGTTGTTTCTATTGTTGTTGTTCAGTTGCTAAGTGCTAAGTCATGTCTGACTCTTTGCCACCCCATGGAGTGCAGCATGCCAGGCCTCCCTGTACCTCACTGTCTCCTGGGATTTGCCCAAGTTCATGTCCATTGAATCAGTGATGCTGTTAATCAAGTATTAAAATTTAATTACTGAATTCTAAGAAAAGGGTTTGGCATTCTTTAGAAAACAGTACAGAAATCCAAATTTTCATCATTTTTTTCTCCCACCCATCCCAGGAATCATCTTGAGTTAGAGCTAAAACAGGAAAGAGAAAGAAGGTTACAAAACAGCAGGAGCATCCCAGGAAAGGGATCCCAGAAGCCAGAAGAACCCAAAATGGTAATGTTTGTTATTCCCTTGTTCCTTTACTTTGGAGAAGGCAATGACACCCCACTCCAGTACTCTTGCCTGGAAGATCCCATGGACGGAGGACCAATTTTTAGAGGTTACCTTGATGGACCAGGCTATTTTCTCTTATGGAACACATTTCATTACTATGGCCTTGAGTACCTAGGTGGTAGGCAGGTGCT
Source organism: Bos taurus (assembly GCF_002263795.3). Taxonomy (NCBI): domain Eukaryota; kingdom Metazoa; phylum Chordata; class Mammalia; order Artiodactyla; family Bovidae; genus Bos; species Bos taurus. The sequence goes on from NC_037333.1 coordinate 86,177,675, forward strand.
GGGGTAGACACATGGAAGCTTGATTCTAAGTCTGCCTCCAGGACACTCTAACTTGAATTCATTTGGAAAAGGAGATTGATAACCATAATTTCCAGTGACCATCTTTTCGTTGTTGTTCAGTCACTAAGTCATATCTGACGCTTTGTGACCACATGGACTGCAGCACCAGGCTTCCCTGACCTTTACTTCTCTGTCCTACAGTGACCATCTTAATCCTTTCAATTTGTTAAGATTATTTTAGTAGCTAATATTTTTAATAATATGGTATCACCATCCCTCCCTAATCCTGAATTCCCCTTTAACAGAATTGTCTTAAATGTTGATTTGCTTCTGTACACCGTTTTCCAAGTCATGAAGATTTCAAGTTTAGCATACTCAAGGTGCTTCTCTTGGGAAATTTAGAAAAAGAGGGAACTAGGCTTGGGAAATGGGAAATAACACAGAGTGGTTTAAAGAGCAGGAGTAGAAGCTTCTAGAGAACAGTGTTAGGAAAGAGACCTCTAGCACCTATAGTGGTGAGAGAGCCAAAATTGGATTATCCCTGGGACCCCAGGAAACAGGGTTTTGTCCTAAGAAGTAACTGATACCTTGAGCCCATTTTGTAAGTAAATAGGATATATTCTGAATTCATTTCAGTCTCAAGAATTAAAAAACTATCTACTCTGAAAATCATTTGTTGCAAGTCTTATCCAAATAATTTGTTAAGAAACTACTCGGAACAAAGAATAAAGGCAAATATCTTGAAAGTTAAATTCCTCCCCTAACCTTTAAAAAAAAAAAAAAAGCTGCTTAGCTTCATACCAAGCTAGGACAATACAGAAGAAAATGTCTGCATGGTTAAACTTGTTTGGCAATCTGAACAGTTAACAAACTGGGCTGTTTTCTTTTGGCAGGATGGGAAGCACAAAATCCAAGAGGAAAATGTTAAACTAAACAAGCCCCTGGAAGAAAGCCACAGGTGTTTACTAATAAAGTACTAAGATATAAAGCTCTTTTGGGGTGGTGGGACAGAGGGAGCTTTTGTTAGACATTGGCAGTGACTCAGATCAGACACTGACTTGTAATATTAATATTCCAGAAAGACATTTTAAAGGGAGAGTGAATAAGGAATAAACCAGATAACACATATTGAACCAAACCCATTTAGTCAGTTTCAGAAGAAATAAAGGTGATCAGGCTGTCTTCTGATTCTTTCCTGGTTAATCCCCAAACTATCACTTAAAAGATTAGCTCTAATCTGATCTCTACTGGATCAGTAGGACAAGTGAATGAAAGACAAATCATAGCATTTCCTGGGTTCTTAATGCACTTGAGCATGACCTGCTTCCACCTGTGTGCTAAGTGAATGGAGGCTATGTTTCAAATAAATTCCCTTATTTCCCTTATGTTTTTCTCTTAAAGAGAAAAATAGTTTATTTTTCTTAACTCTTCATCTCATTTGCTCACTGAAGATCATGGGATCCCTTCCAGGAAGTTGACTTTTAACAAATTACTTTAACAACAAAATATTACACAGTGCCACTATATTAAAAAATGAAGGAGGTCCAACTACATGACCTTCTGGAAAAGGCAAAACCATGGAGATAATGATTACTAGGGATTAGGAGATATGGATAGATGAATTGGTAGAGCACAAAGGATTTTATAGGCCAGTGAAAATACTCTATGACACTGTAATGATGGATACATGTCGTCATATATTTGTCCAAACCCATAGAATGTACACCACCAAGGGAGAAGCCTAAGGTAAACCATGACTCACAGCGTGTCAGTTTAGGTTCAGTAACTGTTCGCATCGGGTACCATTCTGGTGTGGAATGTTGATATTGGGGGAGGGGGGGAGGTCCAACAATATATAAGCAATCTGTGTCCTTTCTGCTCAGCTCTGCTGTGAACCTAACACTGCACTAAAAATTAAAGTCAATCATAATGACAACAATAACAAAAGATTAGTATCAAGGAAAGATACCACAGAGGAGTTTTGAGAGACCTATATAGTATATATTTTTGGCAGCTGAATCTGTCCAATCTTTGATGCCCTAAGAATGAGATAATATGTCATCTGGAGCAAAACTAGCCGCTGGAGAAGATAAATCACACAGTCCAACAGCAGGATGATTTTGGAGGTGCTTAGCCTAAACAGTCCTTCCTTGCCTCCAAGGCCAGAGTGACTCCAGTACCTTTAAGTTTTACTCCCAAGAGAACATGGTCTGATCCAGGACCAGCCTTAAACTCCTTAAGATTAGAGCTAATCTTCCTACAGACCATCATGGGCTGTGGGAAGGAATTAGACCATAAAATTAACCAAGGCTTAAAAGGGCCTTTCAGAGTCAGCTCATGCCAGACCAAAATCAAGTCATTTACTTTCAGGAGTGTCTTACATGTCAGGTTCTGATTTTAGGCCCTAGAAATAGACAATACAATGACTATCCCTTGGCATCCAGGGTTCCAGGAGCCCCTTCAGATATCAAAATCCATGGATGCTCAAGTCTCTTACAAAAAATGGCCTGGTACAATGAACATAATGCGCTGTATCTGTGGATTGTGCCTCTGGGATTTAACTAACCACAGATGTGGAACCTGAAAACCAGGAGGCATGAGTATACTACCTTATATATGTATTATACTCTGCAGCTTAAAAAATGTGTCAACGTTCATTGTCTGCTTACAAATTTGCTACTGCTAAGTCACTTCAGCCGTGTCCGACTCTGTGTGACCCCAGAGACGGCAGCCCACCAGGCTCCCCCGTCCCTGGGATTCTCCAGGCAAGAACACTGGAGTGGGTTGCCATTTCCTTCTCCAGTGCAGGAAAGTGAAAAGTGAAAGTGAAGTCGCTCGGTCATATCCGACTCGTAGCGACCCCATGGACTGCAGCCCACCAGGCTCCTCCGTCCATGGGATTTTCCAGGCAGGAGTACTGGAGTGGGGCGTTACAAATTTACTTCTCCTTAAAAAAGCTTAATCATCTACTCCTACTTTACAGGTGAGAAAAATGAGGCACACAGAGACCCAAGTTGCCTCTCTTTATCATGTCTTCCTTTGTCTTCCTCTGCACTAAATAAAAGCTGCTTCCAGGGCCTCGCCTGGCAAGAACTGCCATCCTAAAACATACCCAAAGTTGCCTTGGATTATGGTCCAAGGAACAGCTGCCAAGCTGGTCATATTAATGGTCACACTGCCATTCAACTGAAGAGAATTGGAATCATTATAGATCTGTGGTCCATTTCCCCCAGAATTTAATGTGGGCTTTGCTTCTCTTGTATAAGTTCTGTTCCAAGTTGGCAAAATTGGGGTTAGCTCAGCTGGTCTCATGAAGAAATAGTTCAATCTAAATGGATAACTTGGGAGAAGGGACTAATACATGACATATGAGAATCAGCAGGTTTCCATAATACTAGATACGAAAAAAAGCTATTAAAATGCATGGCCTCAGCCACTGGGGCTTTGTAGGTTGGGAAACACGAAGACTATTTTCTTGATAGTAGGAAGAAAACAAAATATAACTCTCATCTATTTTTAAACAGGAACCTAGACTAATATAGGATCTTATCCTAGTAATAGATTTAACAACCAAAATTTCCTCTCCTTGGAGGTCAACATTAATAATTACTTTGGTCCCAGCAACATAGAAGAACCATGGTATTGCTTTCTCCATGCTTTGAAAATGATAAAGGAGATATAAGCCGCTGTTAGTTACTGTTTTTACTTTCCTGTTATAGGCTGCAGTCTCACCCTGTGGATCAACAGGTAACTGAGTCTCCTGTCCTAAAACATCTTGTAAAAAATTAGGTAGGTAGTTGGCTGGGCCCTGCCTAGTTGTAAACAGGGCAGCAAGGGAGGTAGGTGAACGCATACAAGTCTCTGTGCCCCATCCTTTTAATATCCTAAACATGCATTTCCCCGACACTCTCACAGCAAGTAGGACAGTTTTGAGCAATTTACTAAGTAAAACAGCAGTGCTCACTTCCTATTTGAGATTCTCTTTGACTTACTGTGAGACCTCAGAGAGCTCACCAGACCTCCCTTGCCCTTAGCTTTCCCTTAAATAAAAGGAAGAGAAAAAGTACCTCTTGATCACTTGGAAATAAGCAAACATCAACGGTTAAGAAATACATTACAAAATATAGTGGTAACTCCATGAGAAAGATGATAAATGCTACTATGTCTGAGTTACCATGGTCTTTTATTTACTAGGTATACTGAAGCCTACTCCCTTCCATTCCTCATGACAGAATAATATAAAAGGGATGGAGATTTTTACATTTATATACATGAATTTCTATCAGTAAAATTGCCTGTTACTCTATTATAAAAATTAAGAGGGTCAACAAGGATAATGATATTATCAGAGTTGTATTAAGGTGGTAAGACTATATATATATATAACTTGTTTTTCTAGTTTCCAATAGTCTGCAGTGTGATTATATAATTTTGTAACTAAAAATGCATATTCTGAAAATATATTTCTGGGGCTAAGGGAGACTGACTGGCTCACTGTGTGGTTTAGGATCAGCCGTTGCCCTCCGAAAAGCCACCGAAGTATTGTCAGCTATGCCAGGAAGACTGCAGCCTAACAAAGGTAACAGTGATGAGAAACAAACAAGTTCTTCGTAGGGACGCCCACTGCATGACTAGCTGCTTCTGATGACAGGGACTTTGCCATGTAGAGTGCAGAGTGGGGGGTGGGAAGCAAAAGGAACAGCAGTGAGTGTGTACCTATTATTTTCAGTCCTATTAAGTCATATCAGTAAATCCCCATTCAAATATTAAATACAGAATTTACTACATAATTTAAAATAAACGAATGTATAAATTTGTTCATTACAAAAGGATAATGAACAAAGTGTACATGAAGTCCTGGTCTCATTAAGCTTATGTCCTTTGTGCCATCATTTTATGAAGAGCCTTGGGCTCAGAGGTGTCACCTGCATTTCCCAGTTACTGAAAGCTCAGATGCAGCCTGACTTTGGCTGCAAAGTCTACACTCCTTCCAGTACTCCATCCTGTTTAGAACAGAGAAGACAGGTTAGGGAAGGGAATCCTTTGAACTAGTTGGGGAAACACCCTCTGAAAGGAAAACAAGCTCTCTTTCCACCAAACCACTTGTTTTCCCTTTGGATCCTCAAGGGTCTCTGTCTGAGCACCTTCCCAGCTTGTCATTCTAGAGTCAGCTGGGTGAAGGGAGCACCCAAGGAAGAGTAAGCATCTTTGACGGCCACATCTGTGCCTTGCTCACAGTAGGATCCCCCAGTATCTAATATGTGCCCAGTTCATAGCAGATGCTCAAGAAATGTTACAGACAAATGAGTGTCAGGAACAAGTGCATAGAGGAGATGGAAACATGCCCAAATTCTACATTACAACCCAATTGCCAGTGTCTGTGATCGTGCTAAAATTTTAACAAGCAAAATTGTAGTATGACCTAGTCTTAAATTAGCAGAAACAGATAAAGATGGACTGCCTTTATAGAATTGGAAGTTGTAGTTAGAGAAATGTGTTCCGAAACAGAAGAGGCTGCTAATCTAATTCTGGCTTTTCTTGTCTAAGACCTGCAAAGTAACTGCAATATGTCAGAGGAAACATTCCTCCCAGGCTTTCAAATAAGATTGATTCCCCCCTACTCCACTGCACCCTCAGAAAGATGAATTGTTTAGGCAGAAAGGAGCATTATTTATGGGGAAAACTATTCTTCACAGCCTTTATACAGGGCACCTCGGAGCTGTGTGTGCACTGTCCTGTCACTCTCTGCAACACGGCCATAATGACCCACATGCTGTCCCCCAGTTTGGCTACTAAAGACTCCAAATGCTTAGTCACTCAGTCACCTCCGACCCTTTGCACTGTAGCCCACCAGGCTCCTCTGTCCAACCCAGGGATTGAACCCGCATCCCTTGTGTCTCTTGTGCTGCAAGCAGATTCTTTACCCGCTGAGCCATCAGGGAAGCCTTTGCTTAATAGATTAATTTCCCAAATAGAAAGGAGGCAGGCAGCTGTGCCTGCACTGATATCCCAAAAGATGTGCTCGCAGAGCATCACAGGAAAACATTAAGCACATCATGTATTAGAAATTATGCTTTTAGTTCATGCTCAGCAAAGTTTCTAAGTGTTTTGCTGGTTACCAAACCCACGGCTAGGTCACCGCTTGCCTTATTTGGAGTATGCTTAGGTAACAGCAAACTAATTTTAGAACTAGCCCACCTAAAAGTGAATATAAATGGAAGTATATATTCTGTGAAGATAAATAATCTGTGTATTATCTGTTCATGTGACCTCTGTGGAAATGCTTGTCTTCATTTAGATCTAAGAACTTGACTGTGCACTTTGTAGACAGGTTGTTTGGTCCGATACTGTGTGGCATACAGCACATATTCAGCCAGTATTTTATTGGACATTAAGCATCCATCATATTTGGCCTCCTGCATCCCATGCATACTTATGCCCTGCTCTTCTGTTACCCACCTGACCTCGCTTTCTCTTTGTAGAATGTATGTAGGAACTGCAGAGGAACCTTCTGTAACATCTGTTCAACAAACGAACTGCCTCTTCCTTCAAGTATCAAGCCTGAGCGAGTTTGCAATCCCTGCCACGAGCATCTGATGAAACAGTATTCTACCAGTCCATCGTAAGATGGAGGCCAAGATCTGGACCAGAATGTATCCACCCACGTTAGATGTCAGAATCCCCTAAAGCAGACTTTAGAACCAACTCGAGTTGATAGGAATGCTTTAAATAAACCAGGTCCAGGAAGAAAAGGCAGTGGTTAACAGTGCTGGAAATTTTGTGTGTTTTCTCTAATAACTGTATGAATAAAAGTTACTCATTTGAGCCTCTCTGCTAAATCTAAACAACCTCACTTTGAAGCATTGATCTGCTAGCTTGTCTTTGGAAGGGCTATTCATTTTTATGAATAGTGATATTAATACTGAGCTGCATGTTAAAGGAGAGAGGGTCCTTAGTGAATAAGAATAAAAAGGAAAACGATCATCCCTTTATTATATTTGGAGATTCAAGAGGGAAAGATCATTGTTAACCGAGATTGAAATGATAGAGGTTACATGTTCTCTCAGGTGCTGCTAGACAAACATTATTTCCTCTTTACCCCTCCCACCTACCTCTTCTTTAAAGGATCTCTACCAAACTGTGAACCCAAACTCAGGGAAAAGAAATTAAAGAGTAATATAAATTTTGAATGTACTTAATATTATAATGTATTCTAGTTTTAGGACCAGAATTTTCTAGTTCTGGCCTACACGTTTTCACTATCAGAATAAGGAGGAAGAATGTTTGCCGTTTTTCCACTTACTGACTTCAAAAGTAAATACCTGCCCTTTTCAGAATCTGCTACGCAGCAAGCCAGCTCTTCCCCAGTCTCCCTCCTCTCTGGGTCATGGAAATTATAAGGGGTTTTAAAGATAGGGTTTGACTTTTGCAAACAGGAAGTACTAAAGCAAAGCCATGTCAGGTGTAGAGTGAAGAAATTTAATTTGTCCATGGCTGAGAATATTTGTTAAATTCTTTCGTGAATAAGGGATTCCTTATTCCAAGCCAAGATTCAGAACTGGTAGACAGGTTTTTTGGAAAATATACTCAAAACAGTTCTTAGCAACAAACGCTTTGGGGAAAAAAAAAAAGATGTGCATTCAGCAGGGGAAGGCAGGAAATGGTCTATTTTCCTTTGATTATGTTGCATGTACATAGATTGTTTGATTCCAATTAAGACCTAAGAAGATTCTGTTAACTGGTTTAGAGTTATGGGGTGGAAACATCCTGGAACTATGATATTTGATAAATTCTGTCTCCTAAAAAGAGTGACAGCCCAGGAAAGTTGTTATTCCAGAAGTCTGACCTGTTACATGGTGGATCTGAATTTTAAGAGTCCTAGGGAGAAATAAAATTCGTTAATTCCAACATCGTTTGTTGTCATTGTTTCTCTTTAAATAATATCTATTGCTTGTGATTCTCCATCTTCCTTATTTTTGACTACATATATGTGTCAGCACTGTTCTAGGTTCTACAGAAAATGGGGGGGAGGATTATCCTAAATTAGCAAAAGTTATTTTATAATTAGTTTTGAAGTAAATTGAAGAGGCCACTCTGTACATGGCATGTAAGGAGAAATAAATAACTAGCCACTTGAGATTTGTTTTGGAAATGCACATAAGCTGTTTAGTGTTTCGGTTATTTTTTTAAGACCAAAGCTCCAGAGATTTGTTATTAGTGCATATGCCCACGAAGCAAGGGGACCAAGTCATGAATACCTTGACTTAACGATAGGCCTTTCTTCCTTAAAAATTGTTTCCACTGTTTACAATACAGTTTCCACTGTTTACAATAGCATCACCAAGAATAACATATTAGGAATACACTTAACCATAGAAGCAAACGACTTGTATACTGAAAACTAAAGCACTGCCAAAAGAAGATACCAGTACACGGAAAGACACCTCATGTTCATGAATTGGAAAACTTAAATTATTGACCAGACGTATTAATACGTCTTTTGTTACCCAAATGTTACTGACCAGAGACATATAAATATATTTTTAAAGAGTGATACAATTAACATCACTGTGCAGAGTTTTTAGAATGTAAAATTGATCAAGGGTTCATTATACAGCTTAAGATTGTCATAATCATTCACATTTTACTGGTAGGTTTTTGTCCTACCTTGTGTATGTTATAAACGTAAGTTTATTAGCATAAAACGTTAAAAAATGACACATCGTGAAGTTTTGAGATAAGAATTTGTCTGGTTTTATGCAGATACTTTTGATTGTCCAAGAGACATATATACTAGTGTCTCAGAAGATGGTATTCTTCAGAATATAGTTGATTCAGATGATGTGAATGTTACACACACACAAAAAGCCTTAATAACTGATTCTAATAGAGAAAGTGAAAATGAGACTCACAGTGCTGGAGACGACAGGTATGTCAGGTATAACTATTGAATGTAATAACCCACAAAGTGTTATAACACAATTGTGGGCCAGCCAAAATAAAAATCGCTGACCACAAGCTTTAGTTTCTGAAAAATTCCCTCAGTTGATGATGAGTTTATATCTTTTAAATGTCAGTACTACCTCAACCATCTACAGATTCAGTGTAACCCCTATCAAAAATCCCAATATCTTTTGCAGAAATAGAAGCATTTATATGGAACCTCAAGAGGTGCCTCAACAGCCAAAACAATCTTGAAAAAATGTTAAAATGTCTCACACTTCCTGATTTCAAAACTTACAGAGCTACAGTGCTGAGGGCAGTATGGTAATGGCATACAGACATAATAAGCCATCAGAGTAGAGGGCACAGGAATAGACCTTCACATCTACACTCAAATGATTTCTGACAAGGGTGCCAAGACTATTCAATGGAAAAAGGATAGAATTTTCAAACCTGATACTGGGAAAACTAGATATGCACATGCCAAAAAAACTAAGTTGGACTTTTATACCATATACAAAAGTAACTTGAAATGGATCAAAGATCTGAACATAGACCTAGAACTATTAAATTCTTAGAACAAAGAGGAGGTAGATTCATAACACTGGGTCTGGCAGTGACTTTTTTGGATAAGACCAAAAACGCAAGCAACGTAAGAAAATAGGTTAGCTTCGTCAAAATAAAACTTTTAAAGAAACTGGAATCCTTGTGCACTGTTGGTGGCAATGTAAAGTGGTACAGCCAGTACAGAAAATAGAATGGCAGTTCCTAAAGAAATGAAAAGTTCCATGTAATACAGCAGTTACACCTCTGGATATATATACCCAGAAATGAAAGCGGGGTTATACCCACGTTCATAGCAGCATCATTCACAATAGCCAGAAGGTGAAGCCACCCAAGTGTTCATTTATCAGTGAATGGATAAACAAAATATGGTAGATACATTCAGCCTTAAAAAGCAAGGAAATTCTGACACATACTACAACACGGATGGACCCTGACATGAGATAAGCCAGTCACAACAAATAGGATTCCACCTATGTGAAGTATATAGTTAAATTCACCAACAGTAGAAAGACAGACAAACACAAGTTACCAAGGACTTGGGGAAGTGGGAAATGGATAGAGTTTCAATTGGTTGGGAGGTGGGGCAGGGATGAAAAGTTCTGGTGATGGATGGTGGTGGTGGTGGTGTTCGTACAATATGAATGTACTTAATGCCACAGAAATGTACACTTAAAAATGATTAAAATGGTAAAATGTTTGTATATTTTACAACTTTTAAAATACCACGCTTTCCAATTGGATACAGAAAATAGATATGTATGTGTATATGGGTGGGTACACAAACATATATCCCCATGTGCTCTGAGGGTCTGGAAGCTGACACCCCAGTAACAATGGGCACATCCAATGCCCGGTCTTTAATCAGAAACCAAAGCTTGGTTTATAATACCATTCTTCAATAAAAGGAACCAGGATTCATTGGAGAAATGGCTGATTCTAGGTCTGGGGCATCTTGCAACATCAAAAATTAAGGAAGTGCTATTGAAAAAAAAAAAAAGGAAGGCATAGCAAAGGTATACAGGAGAAAACTAGAAGCTTCCAGTGGGTAAAGCTGAAAAAATGCGAGCAAAATAATGCAGAAGTATTACCCAGAGAATAAATGAGTCCATATTAATATGAGATTACATAAATGACAGAGAAGTATCATGTCTCCTACAAAGAAAAATTCCAAGAAATTTATGTAGCTACTATTCCTTCAAGAAGTGGAGCTTACCTCCCCACCTTTTGAATATGTGCTGTGCTTAGTAATTTGCTTCAAAAAAGTAGAATATAGAAACAGAAATAAAGCGGTTTTATAGTAACCAAGGAAACACTGTTTCGGCCACGTGATCAAAATTCACATGGTCAGTGATGTCATGTTGATAACAAGAATCCTTGATAAGGTGAAAGCAGTGAGAATAATTCCTTTGTATTCTTCCTCCCAAAACCAATAAACCTAGTCTAACCATGAGAAAACCTTAGAAAACTCTGAGGGACATTCAACGAAATATCTGACCAGTACTCTAAAAGTATCAGGTCATTCAAAACAAGACTGAGGTTAAGGAGACACAAAGACTAACATAATGTGGGATCCTGGAATGAAAGATACTAGGGAAAAGCTAATAAAATCTGAACAAAGTGTGGAATTCAGTCAATGGTTATGTATTAACATTAACCGTGACAAATGTAGCAATATAAAATGTAAACAGGGAAATTAGGCCAGTGTTTACAAGAATTCTATTGCTTTTGCAACGTTTTTGTGTATCTTAAACTATTCCAAAATAAAGTTTATTTAAATTTAAAAATTTGTGCTTTCATATTCCAAGCAACTATAGGTCAGACTTTACAGAACTTGATTGAACTCCCTTAAATGCAGTTTATTTACAAATAGAATCTGAGGATTTTCCTCAGCATGAGGATTTTAAATTAGATCTGTAGTTCAGCACATGGCTCTTTCATTGTTTACAGTCAAGTTATAAAAATGATAATTTGAAAAGATACATGCACCCCTATATTCACTGCAGCACTATTTACAATGACCAAGACATGGAAGTAACCTAAATGTTCCATTGACAGATGCAAGGATAAAGAAGATGTGGTATATATACACAATGAAAAATTACTCAGCTATAAAAAAGAATGAAATAATGCCATTTTGCAGCTATGTGGATGGACCTAGAGATCATCATACTCAGGAAGTAAGCTAGACAGATACAAGACAAATACATGATACCGCTTATTTGTGGAATCTAAAAAAAAAAAAGGATAAAAATTAACTTACAGGGACTTAGCTGGTGGCACAGGGGTTAAGAATCTACCTTGCAATGCAAGGGACTATAAACAAGATCCCACATGCCACAGAGCAACTAAGCCTGCACTCCACAGCTGGAGATCCCACATGGAGCAACAAAGACCCCGAGGGCCACAAGCAAGACCTGATGCAGCCAAATAAATACTTTAAAAAATATATACAAAATAGAATACAAATAGACCCACAGACATAGAAAACAATGATTATCAAAGGGGAAAGCAGCGGGGAGAGAGAAATTAGGAGTTTGGGATTAACATATATATACTACTACATATACAATAGATAACCAACAAGGGCCTACTGTATAGTACAGGGAACTATCCTCAATACCTGGTGATAATCTATAAGGAAAAAAAGGATATATGTCTATATTTATCCATACAGATATACATGCATAACTGAATCACTTTACTGTATACCTGAAACAAGCACTTTTAAATCAAGTACATTTTATAAAAACTTAATGAAAAAGAACTGCAAACTTGTTAATAAAAAAGTGAAAGTTGGAAAAAAATGTATGAAACTCTTAAAGGGAATTTTAACCATTCTGTGAAAGGACTCCAGGTATAGCCTACTGATTTTGAAGTAACTCTCAGGGCTACTGTCTATATTACAGCCTCATTTCAGCTTTGCCCAGCAGAAAATGTAGGCCTTCCTAAAGAACTGTATTTCAGAAGTAGCACGTTTTGATTTAAAGTAAAGCATCTTGCTAATAACTTAGCCTGCTGCTGCTAAGTCGCTTCAGTCGTGTCTGACTCTGTGCAACCCCATAGACAGCAGCCCACCAGGCTCCCTTGTCCTTGGGATTCTCCAGGCAAGAACACTGGAGTGGGTTGCCATTTCCTTCTCCAATGCATGAAAGTGAAAAGTGAAAGTGAAGTGGCTCAGTCGTCCTAATAACCCCCAAATGTTCTCCTGGGTCAAATCTTAATGAGTCTTAGACTTTTGTTAGCTTGGGGATTGTCCATTATTAAGGTCTTCTATTTTATTCTCACCATTCCTGAGGACAGCTGATTTTGTTAACACATTAATTACTTTTGTATATAAGATTTGTGCAAGCATGTCAATCTACCAAATCAAAAATTAAGTATCTGATAAGGAGTTCTACACCTATAATACAAGACAAACTTTATTCAAAGAGTGTATCACCTTGAAATGTAAACTTAGTTAAAAACAGAACCAGTGACCAGCTGTAAGCATTGCTGAGCATGTAAGTAAGCTTGGTAAAGATAACTCGGGCCTCCAATGGGCAGGTAGAGTGGAAAAACCTGCTCAAGTCTCCAGATAGCCATAGTGCCATGCCATCCTGGGATGCTACTTCTCAGCACAATGCTGCTGTGCTGCTAAGTCGCTTCAGTCGTGTCCGACTCTGTGCGACCCTATGGACAGCAGCCCACCAGGCTCTTCTGTCCACGAAATTCTCTACCAAGAATACTGGAGTGGGTTGCCATTTCCTTCTCCATCTCAGCACAATAATATCATTCATATTCAATTGTAAGGTCTGTCACCAATAGGTTTGTTCTTGTAAATTAGAGGTTAAAAATTAGCTAATATTACCACCTGTATTCCCCTATTTGCTCTCTTGAGGGGGCAAGAAACGGATGGAATTATAGCCAGCCTACTAGAAATTCCAAGTAACTCAGCTTCTTATTAGTTCTGGTCTACATTTCCAAACGTCATCAAGTGACAGAAAGGTTGAGGGCCTCTCTATTTCAGTTAGAACGAAGTGAGTTTTCAAATCACAAGTCTTTGAATATATTTGTGAAATTTCACAGGCTTCAGATTTAGTCTGGAACATTTGAAAAGCTTATTCTTAAATGTACTATAGTGATGTTTCTTGAGTTTCTTGGAGTAGTCCATATCCTAGAGTCAATTTGGCTACACACCTTCATGCTTTATCACCAGGTGCTTTCAAAATCACTTCACTGGAACCTCCTAGTTCTGACACAGAACCCAGAGGCCATAAAAAAGGGAGATTTAAAAACCTACCACGTAATTTCTGCCATGAAAAGCCAATAAAGTGACAAACTGGGGGGCGGGGGAGGGTGTGTTTAAAGCCAGCTCATTGTGAGGGCTCTTGCCACTTAACTAAGAAAAAGACCACACGCAGTAGAAAAGTGGTCACTTGACATCACTGAAAGGCGATCAGTGAAACTCAAACTCAGCCTGTAGAAACCACTAAAGGTTCACAGCATTTCTCCAATACATAAAATGGAAGGGGAAACATAAAAGAAACAAAAAACAGAAACTTCAATTTCACTTAAGATATTTGGTCAATAAGCTTACAAAAATATGCTTAACGTCACTGATTGGGACAGTAAATTAAAACCTTTTGTGTGTCTTATTTTACACAGAATATGGCTAAAATTACAGGCTGGAAATATCAAATAGTGAGGATGTGGACCAACTGGAACTGTCATATTGTTTGGGATATCTAAAATAGAATGATCACTTTGGAAAAGGGTACGTCAATTTCTAGTAAAATTAAATATATATCAACCTTGGGACTTCCTCAGAAGTCCAGTGGTTAGGATTCCACACTTCCACTATAGGAGGCACAGGTTGAATCCCTTACTGAGGAACTAAGACTCCATATGCTGTGTGGCATGGCTAGGAAAAAAAGAAAAAGAAAAAAAAAAAAAATATATATATATATATATCTCCTTGCAATTCAGGATATTCCACTATGTACTTACCCAAAAGAAATTAAAACGTAGGTCCACAAGAAGCCTTGCACATGATATTCATAGCAACTTTATTCATGATAGCCAAAAAATAAACAGCCCTTCACCAGACCAGTGAAAAATTAAACTATAGCATATTCATACAGTGAAATACTACTCAGCAATGAAAAGGAACAAAGGGCTGACACACAAAGATGAATGTCAACAAATGCAGAGTGGGAGAAATTTACATAAGAATATATGATTCTATTTACAGACGAAACTATGGTGAAAACAAAATCCTAACCTTAAAGGACGGAGGAGGAACAGGAACCGACTGCAGAAATATTCTGATGTGATGGAAATGCTCCACAGCTTGTAAGGGGTTTGGGTTACAGCGTCATGTATCAACACTCATCAAAGTAACATTTGTTCACATCACTGTACATTTTACCCCAAGAATAAGAAGTCTACTTAATAATACGGATGCTACAAAGCTTAAGATTCAAGTATAGATGTCTACAACTTGGACACACATAAACAAAATGCATTGATGGAAGCATAAATACATGAAGAAAATATGGTAAAATGTTACTTCCAAAATCTAGGTGGTAGTATGTATAGGCATTCAATTTTTCCAAATATTTGAAGTTTTTATTAAAGTTTGTTATTAAAACATGTTGCAGAGGAAAAAGAGACATAATAACCACTGCAGGGTATGGACTGTTGCTTAGATCCTGATTCAAATGTACTTTTTGAGAAATTATTTGATAAGAAACTAGTATTTTAGTAGGAGTAATGGTTATTTTTAAATTTGGGGGGGTTGAGCAGCATGTGGGATCTTAGTTCCCTGACCAGAGCTTGAACCCACCCCCCCTGAATTGGAAGCACAAGTCTTAAGCCAAGAAAGTCCCTAAAGTCCTATTTTTAAAAAGAAATATAGGATATACATATATTCAGAAAAAATGATGGTTATCTTGAATCTGTTTTAAAATTAATGAGGATAAGTAGATGGGGATTATAAGAGAAAAAGAAATATGGGGACAGGCTATGAAGACAAGTTCATACAAAAGAAAATCCAAAAGCCTTTAAATATGAAGAAATTGTGTATTTTTAACCTTGGCAGATTGGCAAGGGTAGATTGCTAATACACTGTTTGAGGGGGTTGTGGAGAAATGGGGACTTGCATTGCTGGTGCAAACTAAGAAAAAACAAGCTATAGATAGAAACTGAATTTTAGATATAAGTTTACAAGTGCACATGCTCTGACCATTTATCCTATAGAGAAATTTATGCATGTACAAAATGATCTAAATTTATACAAGGTAATTCATTCCAGCATTAAAATAGCAAATGACTATAAACAATTTATATGTTCATCAGTAGTGACAGGTTAAATTATAAATTACATCCATACTGTATAACCATTTTAAAAAATGAGGAAGGATTTTATGTACCAATATAAAATATTTAGGATGTATTAAATGGGAAAAAAAGGTAAAGAATAGTATATTTTTAAAATAAATGAAAATGCCAATATTCACCTATTATATAGTAAAATCACTGGAAGTTTACATTAGAAAATATAACCATGATGACATGGTTGCCTGAGAAGAGGAACTAGGTGGCTGAAGTACAGGATGGAAGGAGACTGTTCACTATATACCCTTTCGTATCTCTTGAATTTTATTTCCTTCAAAAAGTAAAAACACAAAAACTTTAAATTATCCTGTTTATTCTTGTATTATCAAGGCTTTAGAACCAAATCAAATCTCCCTATAGTCCTCTTCCTAAAATTCAGTAAGGAAACTACCCAACTAAAAAACTGGGCAAAAGATCTGAACAGACAATTCACCAAAGACAACATGCCCATGCAAATGTATATAAGGATGTCAATATCTTATACAATTTATGGACCTTCAAATTAAAACTAAATACCACTACACACCTATTAGAATAGCTAAAATTCAAAACACTGACACCACCAAATGCTGGCAAGGATGAGTTGCTACAGGAATTCTTATTCATTCCTGGTGGAAATGCAAAATGGTACAACCATCTTGGAAGACATTTTGGCAGGTTTTCACAAAACTAAACATAGTGTTACCATATGATCCAGCAATCGCACTCCTTGGTATTTACCCAAATGAGCTGAAATCTCATGTATACACAAAAAACCTACACACAAATGTTTATAGCAGCTTTATTCCCTTAGTACAAACTTCAGAGATTTATTTTTTAATCTGCTGAATTCAGGCAAGGAAAATGTATTCCTACTACATTAGAGCAATTTTTTTTTTCCTAAACTGCTGAAACCTAGGCACTTTACTGCTGAAATATGCCATTCTACTAATTCAGGTCCTATTAATTCAATGTCAACCCTTTCACTTAATTTAGGGAAAATTCTCAAAGTAACAGTATGTTTTAAATTATAAGATAAATAGGATGTAACCCAGAGAAAAATCTCTCAAATGAGAACCTGCTAAGGCAGGGGGTCTCCAACCCCTGGGCCATGGAGCACTCCAGTTAGGAACTGAGCCACAGAGCAGGAGGTGAGCAGAAGGCGGGCAAGCAAAGAAAAGCTTCATCTGCATTTACAGCCAGTCCTCATTGCTCACAGTACCACCTGAGCTCCCCCTCCTATCAGATCAGCTGCAGCATAATAAATGCAATGCCCCTGAATCATTATGAAACCATCTGTGGAAAAATTGTTCCACAAAACCAGTCCCTGGTGCCAAAAAGGTTGCAGACCATTGTGCTAAGGAACTGTAGGGCAGAGGATGCCAATAGAGTATGTTAACTAATAATTAGCAGGGTCACTTCCTCAGAATGTCACATAATAGCAGTGGCTTTCTCCTGGTTCTTCCTGGCCACACTGCAGAAATACTGAGGAGGATTCAGAGCCTTTCGCTCCATAGTGGGTTCAGTCTCCCCCCGCACCTGGCAGAAGCCTCTCACCCAGACACAGAGGGACAAACAAAACGGTTCTGCTTCACTCTCTGCTAACAGTATGTCAGATCAGAACACAGTCTTCAGCAATTTTCCCCTTGGTATCTATATGCTCCTTATCAGTATCCCTTCCTTGTAATTCTTTTGAGCAGCCCAAAGGAGGATACAGGTAAACCTTGACACATCCAATCCCACTATTTTTGACAGCTTTACCACAGAGGAGATTATAAAGACACAAAGGACCCAAAGACAAGAGCAAATTCACTGCCACTATTCTTTCAATAGAAAATGATGATGCACAAACTAGTTTTGTCACATTTTGAGGGGCGGGGGGGAGTATGTCTTTAGATTGGATAAAAATAAAAATTACTTTTATTCTATTATGTGCTGCTTTTCTTCTCTTTCCTGCACTACATTTGCCTTGTCAGCTATTACTAACATAAATTATGAGCAATAACCTATTAAAGGGAGTATTGGAAAGTATTACATGAATTCATAAGATGACTTCCCAAGAATGCACGCCGGGTTTTTTTTTGTTTTTTTTTTTTGAGAACTTGGCCACTAGTATGGTAAGAAGATATATCCCTTCAAGCTTACCCACCACAGAACATCTTGCTCTCATTCTTTTCTAAGAGTTGTACAGAGAGAGAGAGAGAAAAGATCATATTCTAATAGCTCATACAGCTACAGACACCAGTTTACATAGCTCAGTACACTCAACCACGTATGGAAATACATTTCTATCTAGGTAGTAACATGGAAGATGTTAAGCTGGTTGATTGAATCACATTCTTATAGGATGATAAAAACAAACACAACTAAAAATTAACCATTTCTTCTTATATTAATAGACCAGGACTTGACGTAACAAAAATATATTAGGTTGATTCACACACTCCAAAATAAATACTCTTAGGTAATCTTCAGCCTGAAATAAGTCTTCATTTATTGACTACTTACAGTACAGCGATTTCATCTTAGCTGGTATTCAAAGATGGTTATGATTTAAGTGAGAGAAGGCATAATCTCTCTTTCAGATACCACCTCTCAGAAATCTGGGCTAATTCAACTTTAAGAACTAGAATTGCATCTCCTGGTAACCACGTGACAGTTGTCACCCTGAGAAGGGGAACAAGGCAAAGAAACTATACAGAACTTTGATTCTCCTACACAGGTTCACATAAAGTTAGTTTATTAATGACTACAATTTGAAGCCAGCCATTTTGATCCAGTATTTAAATAACAAGCTGTTTAATATTAAAGCAGAAGATACTGCCACAATGTGACAGAAATACAGCTTTACCCATAAACCTTTCACACAATTATACATTAAATGCTATTTTTATTTAAGCAAGGCACCCCTACTTGTTCTAAAATATGGGATGTGCTACCCCACTGAAAAAGCAAATGAGGAGACAAGATTTTTTTCCTACCTAGAGCTGGTTTAAATTCAAGTGAAGCCATTAATGTCCTTACAAGTCAGGACTGTTATGACATGTCACTTCACAGTTCTTAGACTAACACACACCTTAAGGTTTACCCCAAAATCAAAACAAGATGATTGAGCGGGGGGGCGGGGGGGGGGAGCTCACTGGGATGAGGAGGGGATGGGTTAGACAACTTTTAAGTTGAGACTATAATTCCCTCCTTAATTATACAGGCACCAATATTAAATGCCTTTAGCACAAGGCTGAAAAAGGCAAAACATTTCTAAGACATAAAACTGCCAAATTATTGTCATTTACACTCACTAACATGTGGTATTTATTTTGTTTTGTTTTTTTAATTCCTACCCCATCTAAGTAATCAAATACATCTAAAATTAAAATAACTCTGCAAAACTATAATGGTTCAAGGGCCTGAAACTTTTCCTTGCTTTGGTGAGTATTTGGCTAAAATAAATCAGTATTTTATTCCATGAAAAGTTTTACATTGTATCTCTTAATTTATAGGCAAAATCCAAAACCTCAAACGGATAACTTTTAAAATGGGAGAAATATTTTAAAGGACAGTGCTGAATAAAAATATGTAGCCTTCTGGGTCACAAATCATCTATGAAAACAAACTTTAATTATATAAAATAAAGACCAGATTTTTAAACCAGATCCTGGACAATTTAAACAAAAAAACTAAATTTGAGGTTTGTATCATAATTCTAAACTGAATCTTTTTCTCTGAACAGTCCACTATGTAATTTTTCTTTTAAGCAATTAACCCAAAATCTTGAAATCGCTTCTCTAGCAGTTGCTGCTAAAAAACTGGAACTTTAGATCCCAAGTCCAAGAAAGATGTGCAAATGAAATGCTTCTTGCTTCATCCTGAAAATGAAACAAAAAAGTTGCACATTTTTACTCAAACTAAAAAAGTGCTGCACACATTCCCATATCATTTAAAACTACAAATTCAATACTTTTTTTCTTTCTGATTTACTGCAAGTTATCTAACAAACAACTAAGATAAAGAAAATTAGTTAGGCATGAGTGTTTGCAGCCTGGTAGAAAGACAGCAGATTTTCAAGGTTGAACACAAAATATATTTTACACAGATTTTAGCTAACATAAATATATTTAAGGCCCACAACTGTGGGATTTTATATCCAAAAATGGCCTGACTACAGTAAAGAAATGCCCCATGTGTTTTCAAGAAATCATTACAGTTAAATGTTTTAAAGTAATGCACCAACCACTACATGTAGAAAAACGATCACAATATATTAATTATAGGGAAAAAGATACAACATAGCACTGAGTCAGGGAAGCAACATCAAAATATATCTACTTGATTTGTCACAGATAAAACTCTATGAAATCTATGTACTTCCTAGGAAAACAGTTTTCATGACACTATTTTCGGAAAAGAAGCAGTAGTATATTAAACGTATATAAATCCATGATACACCCTGGTTTCAAATGTATTGTTTTAAACACCTTAAAAATACCTTCAGTTCAGTTCAGTTGCTCAGTCCTGTCCAACTCTTTGTGATCCCATGGACTGCAGCACGCCAGGCTTCCCTGTCCTTCAACAACTCCCAAAGCTTGCTCAAACACATTCCCATCGAGTTGCTAATACCATCCAATCATCTCATCCTCTGTTGTCCCTTGCTCCTCCTGCCTTCAATCTTTCCCAACATCAAGGTCTATCCCAATGAGTCAGTTCTTCGCATCAGGTGGCCAAAGTATTGGAGTTTCAGCTTCAACATCAGTACTTCCAATGAATATTCAGTATTGATTTCCTTTAGGATTGACTGGTTGGATCTCCTTGCAGTCCAAGGGACTCTCAAGTCTTCTCCAACACCACAGCTCAAAAGCACAATCTTCAGTGCTCAGCTTTCTTTATGGTCCAACTCTCACATCCATACAAGACCACTGGAAAAACCACAGCTTTGACTGTATGGACCTTTGTTAGCAAAGTAATATCTCTGCTTTTGAATAAGCTGTCTAGGTTGGTGATAGCTTTTCTTGCAAGGAGCAAGCGTCTTGTAATTTCATAGCTGCAGTCACCATCTGCAGTGATTTTGGAGCCCAAGAAAATAAAGCCTGTCACTGTTTCCACTGTTTCCCCATCTATTTGCCATGAAGTGATGGGACCAGATGCCATGATCTGTTTTCTGAATGTTGAGCTTTAAGCCAGCTTTTTTCACTCTTCTCTTTCACTTTTTATCAAAAGGCTCTTTAGTTCTTCATTTGTTTGCCATAAGGGTGGTGTCATCTGCATATCTGAGGTTATTGATATTTCTTCCAGCAATCCTGATTCCAGCTTTTGCTTCATCCAGCCCAGCATTTCGCATGATGTACTCTGTATGTAAGTTAAATAAGCAGGATGACAATATACAGCCTTGACATACTCCTTTTCCTATTTGGAACCAGTCTGTCGTTCCATGTCCAGTTCTAACTGTTGCTTCCTGACCTGCGTAGAGATTTCTCAAGAGGCAGGTAAGGTGGTGTGGTATTCCTGTCTCTTAAGAATTTTCCATAGTTTGGTGTGATCCACACAGTCAAACGCTTTGGTGTAGTCAATAAAGCGGAAGTAGATGTTTTTCTGGAACTCTTACTTTCTTGATGACCCAACGGATGTTGGCAATTTGATCTTTGGTTCCTCTGCCTTTTCTAAATCCAGCTTGGACATGTGCAAGTTCATGGTTCACATACTGTTGAAGCCTTGCTTGAAGAATTTTGAGCTTTACTTTACTAGCATTTGAGTTAAGTGCAACTGTGTGGTAATGAGAACATTCTTTGGGATTGCCTTTCTTAGGGATTTGAATGAAAACTGACTTTGTCCAGTCCTGTGGCTACTGCTAAGTTCTCCACATTTGCTTCCATATTTGACATGGATATGCTGACATATCCCCTTGAGTTCAGCACTTTAACAGCATCATCTTTCAGGATTTGAAATAGCTCAACTGAAATTCCATCACCTCCACTAGTCACCTCCACTAGCTTTCTTTGTAGTGACACTTCCTAAGGTCCACCTGACTTCACATTCTAGGATGTCTGGCTCTAGGTGAGTGATCACACCACCGTGGTTATCTGGGTCATGAAGATATTTTTTGTACAGTTCTTCCATGTATTCTTGCCACCTCTTCTTAATATCTTCTGCTTCTGTTAGGTCCAGCTCGTTTCTGTCCTTTATTGTGCCCTTCTTTGCATGAAATGTTCCCTTGGTATCTCTAATTTTCTTGAAGCGATCTCTAGTCTTTCCCATTCTGTTGTCTTCCTCTATTTCTTTGCACTGATCACTTAGGAAGGCTTTCTTACCTCTCCTTGCTATTCTGTGGAACTCTGCATTCTAATGGGTATATCTTTCCTTTTCTCCTTTGCCTTTTGCTTCTCTTCTTAGCTATTTGTAAGACCTCCTCAGACAACCATTTTGTCTTTTGGCATTTCTTTTTCTTGGGGATGGTCTTGATCATTGCCTCCTGTGCAATGTTATGAACCTCTGTCCACAGTTCTTCAGGCACTCTGTCTTATCAGATCTAAACCCTTGAATCTATTTGTCTCTTCCCCTGTATAATCATAAGGGATTTAAGTCATACCTGAATGGTCTAGTAGTTTTCCCTACTTTCTTCAATTTAAGTCTGAATTTGGCAATAAGGAGTTCATGATCTGAGCCACAGTAAGCTTCTGATCTTGTTTTCAATGACTGTATAGAGTTTCTCCATCTTGGCTGCAAAGAATCAATCTGATTTCAGTATTGACCATCTGGTGATGTCCACGTGTAGAGTTTTCTTGTATGTTGTTCAAAGAGGGTGTTTGCTATGACCAATGCGTTCTCTTGGTAAAACTGTTAGCCTTTGTCCTGCTTCATTTTGTACTCCAAGGCCAAATGTGCCTGTTACTCTAGGTATCTCGACTTCCTACTTTTGCATTCCATTCCCCTATGAAAAGAACATCTTTTTTGGGTATTAGTTCCAGAAGGTCTTGTAGGTCTTCACAGAACCATTCAACTTCAGCTTCTTCAGTATTACTGGTTGGGGCACAGACTTGGATTACTGTGATACTGAATGGCTTGCCTTGGAAACAAACAAGAGATCCTTCTGATGTTTTTGAAATTGCACCCCAGAATTGCATTTCAGACTCTTTTGTTGACTATGAGGGCTAGTCCATTTCTTCTAAGGGATTCTTGCCCACAGTAGTAGATATAATGGTTCAGTTCAGTTCAGTTCAATTGCTCAGTCGTGCCCGACTCTTTGTCACCCCATGGACCGCAGCACGCCCGGCCTCCCTGTCCATCACCAACTCCCTGTCCATTACCCAAACTCCGGTCCATTGAGTCGGTGATGCCATCCAACCATCTCATCCTCTGTCGTCCCCTTCTCCTCCTGCCTTCAATCTTTCCCAGCATCAGGGTCTTTTCAAATGAGTCAGCTCTTCGCTTCAGGTGGCCAAAGTACTGGAGTTTCAGCTTCCACATCAGTCCTTCCAACGAACACTCAGGACTGATCTCCTTTAGGATGGACTGGTTGGATCTTCTTGCAGTCCAAGGGACCCTCAAGAGTGTTCTCCAACACCACAGTTTAAAAGCATCAATTCCTTGGTGCTCAGCTTTCTTGATAGTCCAGCTCTCACATCCATACATGACTACTGGAGTTAAATTCACCCATCCCAGTCCACTTTTAGCTCACTGATTCCTAAAATGTCGATGTTCACTCTTGCCATCTCCTGTTTGACCACTTCCAATTTACCTAACATTGACCTATCATTGATTCATTGACCTAACATTCCAGGTTCTTATGCTATATAGTTCTTTACAGCATCGGACTTTACTTCCATCACCAGTCACATCAACCACTGGGTGTTGTTTTTACTTTGGGTCTGGTCTCTTCATTCTTTCTCAAGTTATTTCTTCACTCTTCTCCAGCAGCATAACAGGCACCTACAGACCTGGGGAATTCATCTTTCAGTGTTATATCTTTTTGCCTTTTCATACTGTTCATGGGGTTCTCAAGGCAATACTGAATTGGTTTGCCATTTCCTTCTCCATTAGACCACATTTTGTTAGAACTCTCTACCATTACCTGTCCATTTTGCGTGGCCCTACAAGGCATGGCTCATAGTTTCACTGAGTTAGACAAGGCTGTATCTTAGAACTAAGAAATGTGAGTTAATTTTTTAGGAAGACAAGCTAATATGAGGCACATTTTCAGTGTATTATAATATAATATACAGTTACTAAAGGTGAAAAATTATTTTTAGGCACACAGAATGAATGCTGGGAACGATGCAAAGAGATTCTAATAGGAAAATCAAGCCATTGTACGATCATAATGAATTCTATTTCCCAGGAGAATTTCATTTCTTATAGTGAGGCTTCAATCATGATTAGTTTGATCTTTATTAAAAAGAGAATGGTTTTACATATTACAAATTAGTGAGTTAATGATTAATTTATCAACTGAAAATAATTTCCACAATTCTACCTCTTAAATTTACCTTATTATCTGGAATCCTTTGAAGTTTTATTTTCCTTTCGGACATGAATTCAGGAACAATTCAATATACCTATGATCTGAGAATAACATAAAAGGGTCCATTTTTAAAAAGTTACAAAGGCAGAAGTAATACTGTAGCCATTTTTTTGAGTTTAGCCAGTAACTCAAACCCTCTGTCCCATCCTTTCCTTATTTAAAAACGAAAACAAAACAAAACCTAACTCTGGATAGAAATATTCAGAATAGTAAATAGACAAATAAATGTTTCTCATTATAAGGTAGAGTTTTGTCTTCTTTACATTTATTTAATATTATTAGCAGAATACAGTTCCCCCATGAAAGACTTCTGGGTAAACTCTACAACAGTAAAAGGGATTTGTTGTCAAGACTGATAACAAAAATCATGGGCAGCACTTACGAACATGGGACCGATCCTTGAGCATAGCTGCAACAGCATCCTCATGGGTATCGAAGTGCACATCAGCTTCTCCAGTGGCCTTCCCACTGGAACTGTATTCCATGGTGATTCTAACAGGCTTCAATGGAGCAAAAAACTAAACAAAGAGAGCCAAAAGGAACATAATGTTACTAGGTCCAATTTCTACAAGTCTGGTGGCCCTGCACTTTTCTTTCAGACTCTAATTCATACATCTAATAAATTTACTTTTAGGAAATCTCTTTAAGCAACTATGTAATTACACATCTACCATTTCATTTGGCTCTTCTGATCTTCTTAGAACTCAAGGTTATATTTCAAATATCTGTTCATAGAGAACTTACACTATAAATACAATAATATACAAATAGTTTTCAAACTTTCCTTTATACCAACAAAGACTACATTTATTATTCCTCCCATATACATCCTTTTGTGTTTCTAAAAAATCACCCAACAAAAATACTTCATTTCTTAATAATCATTCATTTTTACCATGTTTTAATCAGACATGCAGCTAATAATCATTTTCTTACCAGCACCACCTAAACAGAGCTACCACATTGAGTGGTTAATATTCCAAACCAAAGCAACAGAAAGCAATTCTTTAAAGAGACTGTGCAACCTTCATTTGGGTAAAGATATGATTTCTATTAGGCTCTTTGAAATAATGACAATTCTGATGACCCCCTGCTAACTGAAGGCTCCAGCTTTGGATCTACCTTAAGTATACATCCTCAAGTTCAGAAAATCAGTAAGTACTTTGTTGTTTCGTATCTTTTCATTTCACATAATATCTATCATAAAATATTTTTAAAATTTCTTTTCTCAAAAATCAGGGAAGCTGGATGCAAGAAGGTTATATGGTCAACTGAAAGCTCCAGGCATTTAGGATAAGTAGATTCATGTCTAGTAGATAATTACAATGTGAGAAAAGCTCTGAGTCTTTTTTTAAACTCAAAAATTAACTGAACTAATTTAGAGAAAACCAAGCTTTTTTACTTTGAATACTAAACCTATACCATATAATTCTACATCTGTAAAATCGTTTTATGCCATTATAGATGACTTGAAAATGTAATAAAACCCACACTTCTCAGCTAACAAAAATAAAACAAGCTTCCAGAGTCATGGAGATGCCATCTTGCTCTACCTTCCCCAAATAGAAGTTCAAAACTTCAGAACTATTATTCAAAGCTATTGAGATTGGATATCTTACTGCCACACACATTTATAATGTCTTGGGCATTGGCTTGGAAAGGCAATCCTCTCATATGGACAAAATGTAGTGAAGACGTAGTTCCAAAATCAACAGCCTCTGGTATCTTTTCTGACATCTCCTTAGGCAATTCTGAGAAGTGGAACAAAAAGCACTGTCAGGAATATCAAAGCTTCAGAGTTATTCGCAGACTGCAATTATGAATGATTTTAATTTCTTTTTTTTTTTTGATTTTAATTTCAAAATCCTCAATTCCTCTTCAAATAGTAAGGAAGAGGGCTTCCATTTAAAAGCCAATCATCTGAAATTTCCCCCACCTAACAGATATCACCTGAACACTTATAAGGATTTAGTGTCTCAAACCATTACCAGATTATAAAGAATGTATCTTTTTCTAACAACAAAGAGAAGGAAAAACAATTATGAATGAAAAATAAAGCCAAGAAATTTCCTGGGTTACAATCACTTAAAAAAAATTAATATGGTAATGGGATATTTCTAGGGCACAAACTTAGAACGTATTTATCAAACTTTCAAGATTCTAAACACTGTTTTAGGATTAAGAATCAAAGGAATAATTAAACACGGAGGCAGACAACATTCCTTCCTTTGTCAACAATCCTGCTCTCTTACACACATCTTTTCCCAGCTTAAGTTTAAAATGCTGACAAACTTACTTCTTTTTGTTATATATGTGAAAACTGGCTTTTGACACAGAATCTACAAAAAAATAAGTAAAGTTTTTAAAAACCTGTATCTTCGGCCTGTACAGTCAACCCTTCATACCCTGGAAACTCTGGATACAGAGGGCTGACTATCAGACTTGAGCATTCATGGATTCTGGTATCTATGACGAGTCCTGGACCCAATCCCCTGTGAATACTGAGGGAAGACTGTGTATTCACAGTACACACTATACTCAAAGACATGTTAAATATTTACCTCAATACCCTTTATCCTATACTATTACAATGTCATACAACATGGTCATAAAAAGTTTTTTTTTAAAACAAATATCAAAACATACAACGCAGACCCAATGAATTTCAATAAGAGGCAAGTCCTTACCTATTTCCTTCTCACTTTCAAAAGCTGTCATGGGTCGGATATCCTCATTTACTTCATGCTCTTCAAAGACCATTTCTGGCTCAGTTATATATTTAGCAGTGGGAGAAGATGCTATTTTTTTTCCCTTATGAGAACCAACATGTGTTCGAACTTCATTCCTTCTGCTTGGAAATATCTCTATATATCTATGTCAAAACAAAAGTGAATATGTGCAAATGGTACAAATTAACTTCACAGTGAACTCTTTTAAAATAAAATATGCATATATATTTCCAAAGGTCAACAAACATGGGTGTCCAAAGATAACAGGTGGGGAGAAAAGTAAGAATGGACATAGACATCAGCCCATGAAAAAGTACTCTCAACAGACCAGGTCAACGATTTAATCCTCCATAAGGTAACAGTTTCCTTTTACCAATGTTTTCACCCCATTTCACTCCACAAGGACAAATATGCAAAGGTCAACTGTATATATAAAAAGAATCTGTTAAGAAAGGTTTTGTTATTTTTTAATACAGTTGATTAATAATCTCTTGAGGCCTTACAAATCATTTCTGTGAAAATTCATCATATCTGCCAAGACATTAAAAGTCACTGTATAGGAGGAGCTAACTTGCCTCAGGTCTTAACTAGAGGCTAAGGAGAATTCATGAACTAAATGTCCGTTCTAACTTGCTTTCTGTATGGCTGTGGAACTATTAAATTCAGGCTTCTGGAACCAGTTTCCTTCTTCTGAACAATGCTTTTCCAAATTAGGTTATCAAGCTCAAATTATAGGAGTCATCTGCATTTACAGACCTAGATGGGCAACATTTCTTAAATTTACTAAGGAGATTTATTGTGCTCGTGCTTCAGTTCAGTTCAGTCGCTCAGTCGTGTCTGACTCTTTGCAACCCCATGAATTGCAGCACGCCAGGCCTCCCTGTCTATCACCAACCCCCAGAGTTCACTCAGACTCACGTCCATCAAGTCAGTGATGCCATCCAGCCATCTCATCCTCTGTCATCCCCTTCTCCTCCTGCCCCCAATCCCGCCCAGCATCAGAGTCTTTTCCAATGAGTCAACTCTGCGTGAGGTGGCCAAAGTACTGGAGTTTCAGCTTTAGCATCATTCTTTCCAAAGAAATCCCAGGGCTGATCTCCTTCAGAATGGACTGGTTGGATTTCCTTGCAGTCCAAGGGACTCTCAAGAGTCTTCTCCAAGACCACAGTTCTAAAGCATCAATTCTTTGGCGCTCAGCTTTCTTCACAGTCCAACTCTCACATCCATACATGACCACAGGAAAAACCACAGCCTTGACTACATGGACCTTTGTTGGCAAAGTAATGTCTCTGCTTTTCAATATGCTATCTAGGTTGGTCATAACTTTCCTTCCAAGGAGTAAGTGTCTTTTAATTTCATGGCTGCAGTGATTTTGGAGCCCCCAAAAATAAAGTCTGACACTGTTTCCACTGTTTCCCCATCTATTTCCCATGAAGTGATGGGACCGGATGCCATGATCTTCGTTTTCTGAATATTGAGCTTTAAGCCAACTTTTTCACTCTCCACTTTCACTTTCATCAAGAGGCTGTTTACTTCTTCTTCACTTTCTGCCATAAGGGTGGTGTCATTTGCATATCTGAGGTTATTGATATTTCTCCTGGCAATCTTGATTCCAGCTTGTGCTTCTTCCAGCCCAGCATTTCGCAAGATGTACTCTGCATATAAGTTAAATAAACAGGGTGACAATATACAGCCTTGATGTACTCCTTTTCCTATTTGGAGCCAGTCTGTTGTTCCATGTCCAGTTCTAACTCGTGCTTAGTTGTGTCCAACTCTTTGTGACCACATGGACTCTAGCCCACCAGGTTCCTGTCCATGGAATTTTCCAGGCAAGAATATTGGAGTGGGTTGTCATTTCCTCCTCTAGCATGGATGTTCCCAACCCAGGGATCAAACCCGCATCTCTTGCATTGGTAGGCAGATTCTTTACCACTGAGCACCTGGTAAGCCTCTATAGAGTATTCATATCAAAATGTTAACCTGAATAAATCCAAGATTTTAACATCTAGTTACCAGGAAATAACACAGGATACAAAGGAGTAAGTTAAAGGACACCATGAGGAAGCAAAAATATAAATACAGAATGTGAGACACTATACAGAACCACTGATTCAATTTCTTCAAAAGCCAACTGGATATTAAAAGCGGGGGGCGGTGAATTCCCTGGTGGTCAAGTGGCTAGGACTCAGTGTTTTATTGCTGTAGGCGTGGGTTCAATCCCTAATTGGGGAATGTAGATCCCACAAGCTACGTGGCATGGCCTAATGGGGGAAAAAAATAATAAAAAGGAGAAGGGAATAAAAAGGGAAAGGGGATTTGCTCAAACTTAACAGAACTGCAAGCATAATAATCAAATGTAACGTGTGGACCATGTCTAGATTTTGGTGGGGAAAAAGAAGGCAACTAGAAAAGGTATAAATAGGTATAACCTATTGGCTTATACCTTTGGGTATAAACAGGAAAATGTGATTATGGACTGGCATTAGATAATAAATATTGAGATGTTAAAAAAAAAGACATAAACTGAAAAAACAGATGCAGCAGATGTAACAAATGTTAACAATTTATTCATCTAAGTGATGGACATCTGACAACTCATGTCTGTACTGAAATAATTTAACAGTCATGTTACACTGTGTTTATGAAAATGACCCAATGTTTGATCTTTCTACATCATTACTATCTGCTTCACTCACCGGTTGCCAATTTCTTCCCTGTGTTTCAAAAGGGCTTGGCTGGCCATTTCTGGTTCTTCAAACTGCACATAGGCTTCTCCTGTTTTTCTTCTCCCTCTATAATCCATGACAAAAGTAATGTCTACTATATTCAGTCCTAGGTGTCCAAAAATTATTACAAATTAGTGCTGCTAACAAGAGCTGTTTTAGTCTTACAACTTAATACATTCAATCACATTCTAAAAATTTCTTTTTTATTAGTAAAACTGTGCAGCTAGTTTGCCAGTCTCAAAGCCTATACCCACCTAATGGGAAGAAAATTATTATGCAGTAAAAAGCCAATAACACTCACCTATTCCCAGGATGTTTAGGGTCCAAGCAGTCCATCTAAAACACACAACTCTCTCTCTGTTTTTTGCCATTAATTACACATTAGGTGAAATAGAAATTTAGACTAACATCACTGCTGATGCATATCTTACTGCTAAGAATTAGATAATAATGCCTTTAAATCATATAAATTGCTGTCTTAGACAAATACAGCCACTTTTATGAAAGAATGTTTTCCTCATAGAAAAAAATAAAAACTTCATGTGAAATCACTTTTAAATGTGACACCCTCAAAGATTAGCATGATAGGTCAAAATACTTATATAATCTACAAATATTGGAACTTCAAATGAAGACTTCTCCTGTAAACAAGTGAGCCTTAGGAAACATCACTATGAACAAAGCTGGTGGAGGTAATGGAATTCCAGTTGAGCTATTTCAAATCCTAAAAGATGATGTTGTGAAAGTGCTGCATTCAATATGCCAGCAAATTTGGAAAACTCAGCAGTGGCCACAGGACTGGTAAAGGTCAGTTTTCATTCCAATTCCAAAGAAAGGCAATACCAAAGAAAGCTCAAACCACTGCACAATTGCATTCATCTCAAACACTAGTAAAGTAATACTCAAAATTCTCCAAGCCAGTTTCTACAGTACATGAACTGTGAACTTCCAGATGTTCAAGCTACTTTCAGAAAAGGCAGAGGAAGCAGAGATCAAATTGCCAACATCCACTGGATCATCGAAAAAGCAAGAGTTCCAGAAAAACATCTATTTCTGCTTTATTGACTATGCCAAAGCCTTTGACTGTGTGGATCACAATAAACTGTGGAAAATTCTTAAGAGATGGGAATACCAGACCAGCTGACTTGTCTCTTGAGAAATCTGTATGCAGGTCAGGAAGCAACAGTTAGAACCGGACATGGAAAAACGGACTGGTTCCAAATAGGAAAAGGAGTACATCAAGGCTGTGTGTTGTCACCCTGCTTATTTAACTTATATGCAAAGTGTACATCATGAGAAACACTGGGCTGGATGAAGCACAAGCTGGAATCAAGATTGCCAGGAGAAATATCAATAACCTCAGATATGCAAATGACACCACCCATATGGCATAAAGAGAAGAACTGAAAAGCCTCTTGATGAAAGTCAAAGAGGAGAGTGAAAAAGTTAGCAGCTTAAAACTCAACATTCAAAAAACAGATCTTGGCATCCGGTCCCATCACTTCATGGCAAATAGATGGGGAAACAGTGAAAACAGTGGCAGACTTTATTTTTTGGGGCTCCAAAATCACTGCAGATGGTGACTGCAGCCATGAAATTAAGACGCTTACTCCTTGGAAGAAAAGTTATGACCAACCTAGACAGCATATTCAAAAGCAGAGACATTACTTTGCCAACAAAGGTCCGTCTAGTCAAAGCTATCATTTTTTCAGTGGTCATGTATGGATGTGAAAGTTGGACTATAAAGAAAGCTGAGCACCAAAGAATTGATGCTTTTGAACTGTGGTGTTGGAGAAGACTCTTAAGAGTCCCTTGGACTGCAAGGAGATCCAACCAGTCCATCCTAAAGGAAATCAACCCTGAATATTCTTTGGAAGGACTCATGCTGAAGCTCAAACTCCAATACTTTGGCCACCTGATGTGAAGGACTGACTCAATTGAGAAGACTGTGATGCTGAGAAAGACTAAAGGCGGGAGGAGAAGGGAAAGACAGAGGATGAGATGGTTGGATGGCATCACCAACTCAATGGACATGATTTTGAGTAAACTCCAGGAGTTGGCGATGGTCAGAGAGGCCTGGTGTTGCTGCAGTCCATGGCGTTGCAAAGAGTCAGACACGACTTAGCAACTGAATACCACTGAACTGACTAACTAGGAAAATGTTCACCTAAGATAAAAGGAAACAACGGAGGGAGAAGACTGTTGCTGTTCTTTAGTGACTTAGTCGTGTCTGACTCTTTGTGACTCCATGGGCTCTAGCCTGCCAGTCTCCCAATTATGGGATTTCCCAAGCAAGAATAGTGAAGTGGATTGTCACTTCCTTCTCCAAAGCATCTTCCTGACCCAGGGACTGAACTGAAGTCTCCTGCACTGGCAGGCAGATTCTTTACCACTAAGCCACTAGGGGAGCTGGGAGGAAGATGATATGAGGGCCCAAACATGATATAACTGAAAAGCACCTGCAAAAAAATCTACGATGTCTTTCTCGTTGCAACTATAAGGAAGTCCTCTCAAGCGAACCACTCCATCATTTACCATAGGTGCAGATTTGACATGCAGGCTCTTCATTAAGGCATCCACATCTTCATTGTTTATCTCATAGACTAAGCAAAAAAAAAAAAGGTATGCAAAATTTATATAACAAAGAATCCATTTAAAAAATAATCACACTGGGTAGATTATATAAGAATCTAAAAACATACGTAATAATACTTCTCTGGTGAAAATAATAAAGGACATTTTCAGATGTTTACCATGAGCCAGCTGTAACATCACAACATCAGAGGTAAACTTTGTCAACATCCTCGTTTTACAGACAAGAAACAGGTTATTTTTAGCTTCATTTTCCCACCTTGGAAAAGGGTTATTCATAGTATCTAACTACTTCACTATTCATAATATTTAACATAGGATCAAATGAAACTGCTTTGTAAAGTACAGTTTAATGTAATGATTCCAAAAAGCAATAATATGACTCCACGTACCTTCCACATACCGCTGCCCCATGTACATGCGGTGTTTTTCTAAGGCTTTTTGCACATCCTGCTCGGACTCCATTTCAATTAAGGCATCACCCCTTCGTTTCCCATCTCTATTTAAGAGGAAATGAATTCCATTCTCACCATTGCGAATTCTGCAGTCTGAAAGTTTGTGAGTAAAATCAATCAAAACCAGAAATCAAAGTTTTAGCTCAATCATATCAATACAAGTAATCAGAGTTGCAATCTTCCAACAACAAAATGAAGCAGGATCCAAACTGCCTGCCATTTTCCTTACACAAACCCTCAGCACCAAAGGCATCCAAATGCTAATGATGGTAGTGGCCTCTTTAAATGTTTCGTGTGGAAAAGATAAGCAAACTTTAGCACATAAGTTTATGACCTCATGATCAGTAAATGGCAAATCAGGCTAGGCTCAACACAAAATGTGATTAATATGTCCTTCCAAATGTTTCTACAATTGGTTTGACATCATTCAAGGAATTAAAATATGGTTAGGTTTATGCATAAGTGTCTTCTTTGTTATGACCATATCCATAAGAACTCTAAAATATCTATCAGAATAACTCTGCAACATAATTTAACTTTTCCTCTTTTTCATTACCAAAGAAAAGACATCCCCAAACTGTGCACTCCTTATATTGGGAGCAAGTTGAAGATGTAAATACAATGCACATAGGTACTTAATATAGTATTACATGTTTATTTAACATGTAACATTTAAGCCAGCATCTTCTAGAAGCCTCTTAAGGAGCAGGAAAATTAAAAATCAGAGGAAGATACAAAAGCTTAAAATCAACCATAAATACATAAACCTTCAAACATGTTATTAAGGGAACAACAACAACAATATATGTGTTACAAAGAACTACTGAAGTATATTCTCACTAACATATTTCCACTAACAGGTTATGCACACATTAAAACTTCTGAAAAAACTGGTTTCACACCATATAGTTTTAACATTAAAATTTTTGCTATATTTAAGGTCTTTAAATCTGGTATATATGACAAATAATACATATGATGTCCTCAGAATGAGACAATTTCCATCCATCAAATAAGATGTCTACAGCATAGTCTAACTTGGATTTTATGGGAGTACCTTTTACGCAAATGAAATTACAACTTTTTTTCTGGCCACACCATGTGGCACATGGGATCTTAGTCCCCCCCCCTCCATTAAAGATCAAACCTGTGCCCCTGCAGTGGAAGCAGAGTCTAAACCACTGGATTGCAGTGGAGTCCCAAAGTTACATATTTAAAACATACATACAATATACCTGAGAAAAAGCTAAGCACATCTTCTACAGTGCAAGACCATGGCAATCCTTGAGCTCGAATGAGATAAACATCATCCACTTCCTCTCCCAACTTGGACGGAGGCAATTCATACTCAGGGAGAGGTGGAAGATCCTCCAGGTAGGTAGTTTTGGATTCCTTCCAAGAGAAATGAAGAATTGCAGAAATATATCTTGAACACGTACTTAGCAAATGTTTATTTCTACAAAAAGACTCTGAATGTTATTCTTTAGGGACAATTAGTTATTTCAGAGGCCAGGAAAATTCACAAATCTAACTCATCCTGTTCTGGCTTACATTGTCCTAAAGCAAGAAGCATACACAGCATAATGGCTTGGCAGAATATAAATTTTATTCCAGGCTTGTTTTTAAATTTATCAATCTTAAATTACACCTAATAGTGTTTTAGTTAAAGCGGGACAAGAGAGGTCCCTTCAATTTGACATATATTTAAACACCTCCTAACCACAGTAGGCCATAACTGGGCCTCCATCTCAAAAAGCTTACCATGTAGCATAGGACAAGGACACGGACAAGATGTTTTAAGTTTATAGTTACGATAAAAGATATTATAGAAATTGAAAACAGAGCACAAACAAAAGAATCAAGACAAGATATGAGATGAACACTGAAGGCAGGCTAGAATTCTGAGAGCAATATATAAGGGCCAGACAGTCCAGTCTGAGAAGGGGAACAAACAGTAGGAACAGAAGCCCATTTGCAAAACAGCAATAATTGCATTTAGCTAAACTGCAGGGTGCAATTAGGAGCCAAAGAAGATGAGCTGGCAAAAGGAACTGGGTACCACACAGCAGAGGACTTGAGTGTTAAGCTCAGTGTGTGTCCTTAAACTGGTAGGCAAAGGGGAGCTAATAAAAGACATTTAGGAGTGTATAAATCAACAAGTCAGCAGGATACTTGCAAAGATTAACCTGTCAACTGGTATGTCAGGTCAACTGAACAAGGAAAAGATCATTAATCACAAAAGCAGTAGTGTAAGGTAACTGGAGCTTGAGACACATGCAAAAAACTATATTTTACGAAACTAAACAAAAAGTGGAACATAACAAGGTTCTAACGAGCACCACAACCATAACCAGTGAAGACAACTCAGGTTTTAAGACTTGCACTCTACTAGGCTAAGGAAACAGATTCCTTTGTACCATCCTACCATTTACATGAAAACTTGTCTAATTTTAAGGAGTCAATGATAAATGTGAACGTGTAGCAAAGGCCTGATACATATTTAATAAGAATGCAACAAGCACTACGATTATCAACATATTTAATAAGAATGCAACAAGCACTACGATTATCAACACGGGAAGACAGGCTCTAAGTCAAGTGACTTGCACTCTACTGAAGAGAGATACTTCATGCTTTTTTATGTTCCTGTCATTTTCACGAAGATTTACACATAATTTTAAGGAATCAATAATGCAAGCACAGTATAATACTAGTAAAGGCTCAACACATATCATTATATTAGCTAAATTCACAGAAAAAAATATCAGAAAAAAAGAGCAGCCAGGTCACAAAGGCATACTATTTTCTTTTAATCAAAACAACATTCCCCATTTTCCCAGAATTCCATAAGCATCACAAGCTTTTACAAAAAAGGGCAGCAAAAACTATTGGGCCCAGATTCAAATCCATTAGCTCAGCCACTGGCAGACAGCAGCCATGCTGATCAGCTTCCCAGTTTCCCGAAGTTCAAGGAGAAGCAAAAACTGAATTAAGATAAATATGACCCAAGGCATCAGGAACATGTTAGTCAAAAAAAGTGTGCTGACATTTCCCAGACGCCACGTTAACAAGCAGAAGGAAAGCTTCCTATGAGGCACAAAATATTTGCAATCTGTACACACTTACTAAAAAATCAAGTAAATTACTGTAGACTCACTCCTGGGTCCCCAGGTCATCCTCAGCCCCAGACACCTCCTCTCCTCGGCCCCCCTCCCCCCATATCGGTCTCCAAGCTGTCCTTCCCACCGGCGGTGACCCACGGTCCTAAAGGACCTTCCGTCAGAAGAGGCGGAGGTGACCTTCAGTAACTGGGGCAACCCGCCTTTCCCCCGGGACTCGAGAGCGAGGACAGCGCCGGGGACCAGCCTGCTTGTGCCCCCAACCCCCCACCAACCCTGCCCACGCGAGTGCGGGAAGCTTCTCAGCAGCAGACGGCGAGGTGCGCCGAGGGCCGCCCAGGCCTAGTGCTCGAGCGACACATAAAGTCCCGACCCTCCGGGGGTCCAGCCTCCCAACTTCACGACCGGGGGGCGGGGAGCGACAGGGATGCGCGGCGGGGACGGAGACCGCCTCACAAAACCTACCATAGGCCGGCGGGAAACAAGGCCTCAACATTCACCCCCAGTCACACTTACACTGCCCAACCGACCACAGACTCGAGAGGAGAACAAAAACAAGGAGAAAACCCGAGGCCTGGGAAAGCGTCCCTTGTTCTGGGGCCCAATAGGAGGACTGGGCGGGCGGGGGTGGGAGCGGAAGGGGGGTGCGGCGCGTGCCGCGGAACCCCGCGCGCGCCGGCGAGACGCACGCCGAGGGGCGCGGGCGCGCGGCCGGGGGAGGGTCCGGCGCGCGGCCCTTCTCGGCACCCACGTACCTGGCTGTAACCCCGCGCCGGGCCCGCCGCAGCCGCCGCCAGTGACTGCGGCAGCAAAGGGGCGCGCAGGGCCGGGTACGAGGCAGCGGCCGCGGCGGCGGCGGCGGACGCGGCCGCTGTGGGAGGGCCCGCCAGCCTCCCGGCGGTCACAGGCCCGCTCTGGAAGCCCCGCGTCTGAGAGGCGGCGGCCGCGGCGGCCCCGAGCAGCAGCAGCAGGCGGCGGCGACCCGAGACTCCCGAGGGAAAGGAGCCGGCAGTCGAGTAGAAGGGCAGGCAGGCGGCGCCGGTGCGCCGGCAGCTGCTGCAGTTGCAGCCGCAGCCTCGGAGCAGCGCCCCGAGCACCCAGCGCGTCCCGGCCATGGACTCCGGAGGCGGCGCGGGGCCTGAAGGCGGCTGCGGCGGCAGCGCCAGCGGAGAGGAAGTGGAATCCAGGGCCGGGGAGGGGTGGCCAGGCACATGCGCCGCCGGCACCGGGGGCAGCGGCGAGTCGGGAGGAGGCGGAGGAGAGCTCGCGGCTCCGCCCGGTCTCCGCCCTCGGGGCGTGGCTGCCCGCGGGTAGGGAGGGGCCGGGGACCGGTACGACCCGCCGGCGGTTCTTTCACTTTGTGGAAACTGAGGCGAGAAGAGGACTTCCGGTTCTGAGAGGATTGCCCGCTGGAGACGTCCGACGCCGGGCGGTTTCTCCCGCCTTGTGAGGTGAAGTGCCAAAGCGCCGCTTCTGGAGGAAATTGTGATACTCTGGTTATAATTGAGATGCCGGCGGAGATTTAATAACGCTCCCCCCACCCCCGGCCCAGCTTGGGTTATGTGCGGAAAGCCAACTTTATTAGTTGTAAAATGAAATCTGTAGATAGTTATATGCTAATAACGTATATAGATATTCTTCCGGTGTTGGAAAATTCACTCCAGGTCACTTAGCTTTTATGGAAGACCCACATTAGTACCTATTTTTGTTAGTAGCTGTGATTTTTTTTAATGTGAAAAGACGAAAATTGAAAATAACAGCGTTTTGCAGCAGCCTTGATACAGGCTGAGGTGGCATCACCACGCTTTCTCTTGGGAAACTACTCAACATCTCCCTGCCATAGCTTTGAACTGCGTCTTTGAGCGTCTGTGCTTTATCGCGTTAGCAAGATGTGTGCTGGGGTAATTGTTTGCTCCCTTTATGCCATTTTGGCTTCCAACAGGTTTCATAGGAACGCTCTGCTTTCAAGTGAAACGTGTGTAACAGATCAGAGGGTCCCCTGAGCATTCAGTGTATTCACGAATAGACAAGCAGAGGTTTGCGAAGCACTGCTTGTGCTGTTTTCTTCCTGTGGCCAGAACCCCCTCAGGTTTTGTGTGTTGTTTTTTTTTAATCACAAATAATGCTTTTAATTCTTTAGCCTCTTACAGTACTCACATAACAGAAACTGACAAATCCATGATGTTGAGTTGCTAAGGCCTGTCCGACTCTTGACATGGCATGGACTGTAGCCCACCGGGCTCCTCTGTCCATAGGCAAGCATCTCAAGTTTTAGTAGGGGGGAAAAAAAAAAAAATCAGAGAGTGAAAAATAGAAAAAAACTAAAATTTTAAAACTTTGTTGTGGAAAATCTCTAAAGGGTGGTAAATTTCTAGACTTTCAGAAATTATCAACATTTTTCATTCTTGTTGCATCTGCCTTCACCACCACTCCCAACCTTTTTTTTTCATCCTTAATTGGAATATTTTAAAGCAAACTCCAAAGATCATGTCAATCACACTTTCATTATTCATCTTAAACTGATGACTTAGGAAAAAATGACATTCAGATTAGTTGCATTAAAAAACAAAATTCAACAGAGTATAATTTAAAGATCTTCCTGGTTTTAACAATTCATGAATTGGGCAGCATCCCATCTAGCAGGTAAAAAGGAGCTCCCTTTTGTACAGGAGCTGTACAAAATGAAAGACTTTTCTAGGCAGAAGAGGGCAGGACAAAGAAATTATGCTAGCAAAAAGTGGATTGGTTGTGCCAAGGTCTCTTTCCTTTAGGGGGTTGAGGTCTATCAGGGGTTGGTTGGGGTCTATCAGGAAGATTATATCCCTAGTGGGGAAAAGGTAATTCCTGACTGACTCACTGAAGATTCTGTTTCTGGGAAAGCAGAAAATGTGAGGCTTAGCATAACTGACTCCATTTTGGCCCTGTTGTCTTGTTTTTAATAGTAGATGTAAAGTTTCAAGATTATTGCATTTAAAGTTTGAGTTGTTTACTCTGGCCTACTTTTAGAGGGAAGTTCAGTATTTCCTGGAAAACCTTTCCTCACCAAAAACAAAAGTGAACAGAAAAATGTCTGACTGGCTTGGCTCTATGGACCTGGAGTATCAAAGAGAAGAGAACGTCTTCTACAACATTTAGGAATCTTAGAGATTGTTTTTTCTTAGATCTCCCATTCAAGAAGGAAAATGGGTTAGCTCTTCTTGACAGATTATCACTACTACAAATCACAATATGTGGACATGTTAGGAATTCTGCTCATATTTAGTCTTGCCTTCATCTTTTTATTTATTTTTGGCTGTGCTGAGTCTTCATTGCTGCATGGCTTTATCTCACAGCAAGCAAGGGCACTCTCTAGTTGCAGTGTGCTGGCTTTTCATTGCCATGGCTTCTCTTGTTGCTTAGCCCGGGCTCTAGGGCACGCAGGCTTCAGTAGTTGTGGCACGTGGCCTCAGTAGTTGTGGCTCCCAGGCTCCAGAGCACAGGCTCGATAGTTGTGGTGCATAGGCTTAGTTACTCTGTAGCATGTGGGATCTTCCCAGTTCAGGGATCGAACCTGTGTCCCCTGCATTGGCAGGCAGATTCTTTATTGTTTGAACCACTAGGGAAGCTCAAGGCAGTAAAGGAAATATAGGTCAAAAGTGGGCTATGTTTTGCTTTGTTTGGATTAAGTTGAGTGAGAGTAATATTGAAATATTGGGAAAGGAGTCTGGTGATAAAAATTTAGTTGTGTAACTAGAAGAAAGTAGGCATAATTGGTGTGTGGGGTCCTAGAAAGGTGAAAGAGGAGAGGCATCCAAGCTCAGATACAGAGATTAAATAGGAGAGAGCTCCAGCACCTTGTCTATGATAATTTAATCATAAACCATATAAACGTATTCTTCTAGTATGGTTATTTAGCACTTACTACAGTACTAAATGGGCTTCCCTTGTGGCTCAGCTGGTAAAGAATCTGTCTGCAGTGCGGGAGACCTAGGTTCAATCCCTGGGTTGGGAATATCCCTTGGAGAAGGGAAAGGTTACCCACTCCAGTATTCTGGCCTGGAGAATTCCATGCACTATGTAGTCCATGGGGTCGTAAAGAGTCAGACACGACTGAGCGACTTTCACTTTCACTTTTCACTTTCACAGTACTAAATGGGCTTCCCTGGTGGCTCAGATGGTAAAGAATCTGCCTGCAATGCAGGAAACCCAGGTTCTATCCCTGGATCAGGAAGATCCCCCGGAGAAGGGAATGGTCACCCACTCCATTATTCTTGCCTGGAGAATCCCAGGGACAAAGGAGCCTGGTGGGCTATAGTCCATGGGGTTGCAAAGAGTCAGACACAACTGAGTGACTAAGCACGGCACAGCACAGCACTGACAGGGTGTCAGCCTGCTTCTCTGACAAGAATTTCAGAGGTAGAACTAGTCTAAATTGGTAGAAAGATACACTCTGGATTTGGGGGAAAGTAAGGAAAAAGAATGAGAAAGACAACCGCCTCCCATCAGTAGGAATGTCTTCAAAAGAAGCCCTCTTGGCTCTAAAGAGCACATTATTAGGAGCTGGGAAAGGAGCTGGAAGGGGACAATTGTTCTGATTACTAACAAATAAATGAAGGGACTCATTTTATTGTCTGTGCCCTTCAGTTGCAAAAGGTGAACATACCTTTCTTCTGATATGCAGTGAAGTTGAGTTAATCTCAAAGGATCCCACCCCACAGCTGCCTTTGCATTTGAAAGAAACAAAAAATCATGAACCATGGATGTCAATAAGCCTAGGGTGGCAAAAGGAAAAGGAACTGAAGTCAAGTACCATAAAGAAACAGTGCCCATTTGTGTAACCTGTGATTAAGGTGCTATTCATCATCCAAGATTAAAGGAAGTTTATTACATTGAGTAGATACAAAAGAACTTCAGGAATTGAAGCTACCAGTTACTTCCAAGGAAAGACAAAGGTGCATTTTATCACCACTATCACTGCTTCATTCTTTTATCTGACAGGAAAAATTGATCCACTAGATCCACAAGTTCAAAGATTTGTTTTTGATGCAATGATATGTTTCTTAGGTTAGCTTTGTCCTTTGGTTTATATTCACATTAATAACACCATCAGTTCAGTTTGGTTGCTCGGTTGTGTCCAACTCTTTGTGACCCCGTGGACTGCAGCATGCCAGGCTTCCCTGTCCATCACCAATAAGACCATGGTAACTGATTTTTATCTTTTCCATAGATTGCATTTGGATAATCATTCTGTGACAGAGTAAAAGTAATAATAATGATTGACACATGACCAACCAATAAACCTCCAAATACTGCAGCTTCTTCACTTATTAAAATTAGTCTGTTAAAATTTAAGTATCTGGGAAAGAGAATAGCTGATTCATTGTTTAAATGAAATATACAGTCAAGAAATATTATTTTTTTTAAAAAAGGATTATTTTATATTAGTAGTCCATTTTTTCCCATGGCAAATATTTTTAAATTAACAAGCTGGAAGCCAGAATCAGGATGTAGTGAGGACCAGAGTCAGGCCATAGAGAGGAAAAGAGACAGGATGTAGTGAGGTAAAGGGTCAGGCCATAGAGAGGTGAAGAGTCAGGATGTAGTGAGGACCAGAGTCAGGCTCTAGAGAGGAAAAGAATTAGGATGTAGTTCAGTAAAGAGTCAGGACATTTGTGCTCTGAGACAACTGAGGAATAGGGTGAGGAGGGAGGTGGGAGGGGTTTCAGGACACATGTATAACTGTGGCTGATTCATGTTGATGTATGGCAAAAACCATCACAATATTATACAGTAATTATCCTCCAATTAAAATAATTAATTTTTTAAAAGTCAGGACATACAGCACAGTAGAGTTAAAATATAATGTCTACACAGTTATCACAAAGAATTGATTTACTGAAATGCTGGACTGGAAGAAGCACAAGCTGGAATCAAGATTGCTGGGAGAAATATCAATAACCTCAGATATGCAGATGACACCACCCTTATGGCAGAAAGTGAAGAGGAACTAAAAAGCCTCTTGATGAAAGTGAAAGTGGAGAGTGAAAAAGTTGGCTTAAAACTCAACATTCAGAAAACGAAGATCATGGCATCCGGTCCCATCACTTCAAGGGAAATAGATGGGGAAACAGTGGAAACAGTGTCAGACTTTATTTTTTGGGGCTCCAAAATCACTACAGATGGTGACTGCAGCCAGGAAATTAAAAGACGCTTACTCCTTGGAAGGAAAGTTCTGACCAACCTAGATAGCATATTCAAAAGCAGAGACATTACTTTGCCAACAAAGTTTCATCTAGTCAAGGCTATGGTTTTTCCTGTGGTCATGTATGGATGTGAGAATTGGACTGTGAAGAAGGCTGAGCGCTGAAGAATTGATGCTTTTGAACTGTGGTATTGGAGAAGACTCTTGAGAGTCCCTTGGACTGCAAGGAGATCCAACCAGTCCATTCTGAAGGAGATCAGCCCTGGGATTTCTTTGGAAGGAATGATGCTAAAGCTGAAACTGCAGTACTTTGGCCACCTCATGCAAAGAGTTG
The DNA here is from genome assembly GCF_002263795.3 of Bos taurus. NCBI lineage: Eukaryota > Metazoa > Chordata > Mammalia > Artiodactyla > Bovidae > Bos > Bos taurus. The sequence goes on from NC_037333.1 coordinate 86,220,187, forward strand.
ACTCATTGGAAAAGACTCTGATGCTGGGAGGGATTGGGGGCAAGAGGAGAAGGGGACGACAGAGGATGAGATGGCTGGATGGCGTCACTGACTCGATGGATGTGAGTCTGGGTGAACTCTGGGAGTTGGTAATGGACAGGGAGGCCTGACGTGCTGCGGTGCTGCGATTCATGGGGTCGCAAAGAGTCGGACACGACTGAGTGACTAACTGAACTGAACTGAACTGAAGATATATAAGGGTGTCAAAAAGCTGAATTCTCTATGGATGCTGAGTTGGTGCTACTGTGTAAAATTCACACTGACCAACCTAGACAGCATATTCAAAAGCAGAGGCATTACTTTGTCAACAAAGGTCCATCTAGTCAAGGCTATGGTTCTTCCAGTGGTCATGTATGGATGTGAGAGTTGGACTATAAAGAAAGCTGAGCACCGAAGAATTGATGCTTTTGAACTGTGGTGTTGGAGAAGACTCTTGAGAGACTCTTGGACTGCAAGGAGAGCCAACCAGTCCATCCTAAAGCAGATCAGTCCTGAGTGTTCATTGGAAGGACTGATGTTGAAGCTGAAACTCCAAATACTTTGGCCACCTGATGCAAAGAGCTGACTCATTTGAAAAGACCCTGATGTTGGGAAAGATTGAAGGCAGGAGGAGAAGGGGACGACAGAGGATGAGATGATTGGATGGCATCACTGACTCAATGGACATGAGTTTGGGTAAACTCTGGGAGTTGGTGATATACAGGGAGGCCTGGCGTGCTGCAGTTCATGGGGTCGAAAAGAGTTGGACAAGCTGAGCGACTGAACTGAACTGAACTGAGGATATTTAGAAAGTGGAATGATGGGCTATGGCATCCTCTGGCCATATTTACAAAGATCAGGTGGTAGTACTTTGGATTGGTCAGGAACTGCGTAGTAGTTACATCAACCAGCTTTTCCTAGGAGGGCAAAAGCTAGGGTGCAAACAGGGTCAAAGCTCTGAGCATCAACCACAGGATGCAAAATACCTGAGAAGCCTTTGTTACTAGCTCTCTTTCTGAATAATCATCTCTTTAAAATAGGTAATTAAGGAACTTAGCGTTTAAATAAAATTCAAGCCATACAAGATGATATATACACACATATACAAGCATGTTTTTAGAACCCACACACACACATACACACACACAAACACACAGAAAGTAAGGTTTGCCTCTAACCACTATCCTCCAGTCATCCAGTTCTCAAATGTGTTCGCAATTTCTTGTGTACCCTTGCTGTGATGGTCTATGCAGTGTTTCATCACTTTTAAATTTGGTAATTCTGCTATACTTGGGATTTTTGACAAGTTTTCCACCTGCTGTGAAATGATGTCTGAAGACTATGTTTCTAAACTGAGAGCAAAAGGAAAAGGAAGCACAATAGACAAATGAGCTCTAGTGTCACAAGGATCAAAGGACACTGGGGAAAAGAGGCATGAAAGAAAGGTGAATCTACTATGCTATTTGGAAGAATAATGTTTTTCCCTCTTTAACAATAATTTAATTAGGAAAAACAAGACTTAAGAGTCAGAGAGTCTGATAAAGTTCCGGCTATATCACTGTCTAGCAGTGTAACGTTGGTCATTACTTAATCTCTCTGAGCTTTGTTTTCCTAAATTAAAAGATGCTGCTGCTAAGCTGCTAAGTCACTTCAATCGTGTCCAACTCTGTGCAACCCCATAGACGGCAGCCCACCAGGCTCCCCCGTCCCTGGGATTCTCCAGGCAAGAACACTGGAGTGGATTGCCATTTCCTTCTCCAATGCATGAAAGTGAAAAAAACTGATGTCGCTCAGTCGTGTCTGACTCTTCGAGACCCCATGGACTGCAGCCTACCAGGCTCCTCCGTCCGTGGGATTTTCCAGGCAAGGGTACTGGAGTGGGGTGCCAAAGATGCAGATAATGTTAACTAACTCCTGCACAGAGTTGTGAGTTACTTGGCACTTTAGAAAAAAATAAGTGGCAACTATTATTATTTTCTTAGATGTTATTTAAAGGAAATGTATTTTAATTCTGCTTCTTTCCTCTGATCCCACCTCAGTATTTACTTATAGGTTAACTGACATATAATTGGCATATAGTCACCTCAATATTTGTTAATAATGTATCTAAGGATTTAAAACAGCTTCCTTCCCAGGCAAATAAAATTTTCTTCTAGATAAATTCTATTGAATTAGAAAATACCAAGCTGAAGGCTAAGCTCTAAGATAACTACTGCCCAAGCATATTCTAGGGTCTGTGGCAGATATATATATATACCCTGCTGGTCTGAAGGACATCAGAGGATTGAGACTCATCACTGTAAAGAGGTCTTTTTTCATCAGTCGCTCAGTCGTGTCCAACTCTGTGACCTGATGGACTGCAGGACACCAGCTTCACTGTCTTTCACCATCTCCCGGTGTTTGCTCAAACTCATGTCTGTTGAGTTGGTGATGCCATCCAACCATCTCATTCCCTGTTGTCCCTTCTCCTCCTGCCTTCTATCTTTACCAGCATCAGGGTCTTTTCCAGTGAGTCAGCTCTTCACATCAGGTGGCCAAAGTATTGGAGCTTCAGCTTCAGCATCAGTCTTTCCAATGAATATTCAGGATTGACTTCCTTTAGGATTGACTGGTTTGATCTCCTCCAGTCCAGGGGACTTGGAAGTACCTATTTCTTTTTTTTTCCTTTTGACCGCACCACGGAGATTATGGAATCTGAGTTCCTCGACCAGGGATCAAACACAGGCCCTTGACAGTGAAAGTGCGGAGTCCTAACCACTGGACCTCCAGAGAATTCCATAAGTATGGGTTTCTTATATGTTACATTTAGTCTGCTTTCTCCTCTACACTTAAAACAAAAGTCTGTGTCATAAAATCCTGATAGTCTATCTCTCTACCTACATGCCCACCTGTATCTGTATGATATATGTGTGTGTATGTGTATGTGTGTATACGTTTGTGGGTTAAGAGATATAATGCTGCTTTTATAAGTAACATTTATATTTGACAAAAAAGTAACAACAATGAAAAAGTCAACAGTAAATTGGACATTGGATAGGATATTTTTCTATTAAAAATATAAACCTGTACTTTAATCTTTAAGCCAAGATATGTGCGGAAATATTCACTGAAGCATTGTCTATCATAAAAATGGGAGAATAAAAGTTAACCATCAATTTAAATAAATGATTTAAGAAATTAGGTCTAGTCATTAAAATGGAATACTATACAACCATTAAAGAGAATGAAGTGGATCTATATGTGCTGATATGGCATGATCTCTAACATATACTGAAGAATAAAAACCATGTTCAGGAAGAGTATATTACCATTTCTGCTTAGAATATGTATATTTATATTTATATGCACTCATATATTTGTAAACAAACACACACATGTCTGAGCTTGTACTTGGAAAGAAAATCTTGAGTGCATTTCTGGAAATTGTTAACAATAGCAACATCTGGAGAGAAATTGTGGGTCTAGGATGAGAGGAAGAAGTTTTTTATTGTATATATGTGATTAACTTGTTTACCATATGTATATATTTTTCCATTTAAAAACCAAAGTACTGAAAGGATATTTTTAGAAGTTGTATATCTTTATCTGAAGCATTATTTACTATTACAAATAAAATATTCCAAAATCTAAAAAATAAAATAATCTTCATATATATTTCAAATTTAATTCTACTTGTAGGCTCCATTTATAACAAACACTAGAGTCTGCCGTACTAACTTATATTGTATATAATAGTATACATAGTGTAATAGTGCAATAGTGTATAATAGTACTAATTTATATTGAATTCATTTGAGCAAATACACTACTGTTATTTGCAAGGTTGCATGTGAAATAATTCACCTGGCATATAATTATATAATGATCACTTACTATACTTCATTTACACAAAATTATTCCATTTAACATAATCAAATTAATCTCAAGATTTCAAGGAGGAAAAAGGATTAACTAATCCATGGCACCTGCTTTCTATGTATTTTTCTTCAAATAAAACTTGGGATAGAAGTCTAAGCTATCACAAGAACTATCCCTGGAAAAACTCAATAAAGTAGTTTTACTTCCACCAACTCCATTCTTGTTCCATTCTTACAACTTCCAGACATCTTTGTGAGCTCCTAGGCCTACTCTCCATTCAGAATTTATACATTGGACTGTATTTTCTTCTTTTTTTTTTAGTTGGTGGAAAATTTATTTATGATTTTATATTGGTTTCTGCTATACAACAATGCGAATCAGTCATAATTCAGTCAGTCATACATATACATGTATGTCCCTTTCTTCTTGAGCCTCCCTCCCCTGCCTGAACCATATTTCAATAGCACCCCCCACAATCTTTTCTACTCGTTACAATTTCTATTGGTGACAGTTATCTTGAATTTTGACCATGAATCTGACCTCATATCTTAGTAAGGAGTGAGTGATCTGTTCTGACAGTCATTAATTTCAGAGATATTTATTAATGCACTTTTTGTACTAGACCTGAGAAATGTATAATGAAAGTAGTTCCTTCTTTCCAGGTTCTCACAATCTGGTAGGAAGATGGATAAGAAATTAATTGCAGCATATTATATCTACTGTGATAATGAGGTATTAATATTAACATATCATGATACCATTGGACTTGAAAAGAGGGACACTTTCACGCTCTTATGGGGTTAAAGACCATGTCAAGAGAGTTGACAACAAAGTTGGATCTTGAAGGAACCAATAAACATTAGCAAAATGAAGGGAATACTGTCCTTGGTCGAGGAAGGAATTTTTACACAATCTCAGAAACATGAGATTTAGAGAATTTAAGGAATTGCAATGGTTTGTGGCAAGAATGCTAATAGTGGGGATGATGAAAAGTCCAGATCATTAAAAAGGCTTATACGTGCATTGTGAGGAACTTGAACTTATCTGAAAGATATGAGGGTGCCCATTTAAAGTGATATAAGCAGATTTACATTTTGAAACTGGGCTCTGGCAGTGGTTTGGAAGATGAATTATAGGAGGACAAATAATTTACAGGAGAAATAGGAGTGTCTAGACCGTGAGAGTAACTTCAAGAGCTGTTTAGACTGTCTATAGAAATCTTGCTATTTTGAAATCATCTTCTGAGCCTTATGGCAGCCCTGGGCAGAGGCATCTAGGGAAAGGTCAAACTAAAGGAGCTGAAAGACATATATCAAAAGTAAAGGCTTGGACTTCCCTGGTGTTCAAGTGGATAAGGATCCGCCTACCAATGCAGGGGACACAAGTTCAATCCCTGGTCCGGGAAGATGCTAACCCCAGTATCACAACTACTGAGCCCTCACTCTAGGGTTCTTGAGCCACAACTACTGAGCCCACACCTAGAGCCTGTGCTCCACAACAAGAGAAGCCACCACAATGAGAAGCCAGTGCAATGCGACAAAGAATAGCCCTCACTTGCTGCAACTAGAGAAAGCCTGTGTGCAGCAATGAAGACCTAGTGCAACCAAAAACTTAAAAAAGTAAAAGCTTTAGAGACTTCCCTGGGGATCCAGTGGTTAAGACTCTGAGCTTCCAGTGCAGAGGGCTCAGGTTCAATCCTTGGTGGTAAGGGAAACTAAGATCCTGCATGTAGCAGAGCAGCCAAAAAAAAAAAAAAACAAAACACAGTAAAGGCTTTAATCCTACTTGTCACTAACTGGGGAAATACCAAACCAAAAGAGTAATTGTTGCTATGTTATTGAGAGATTCTAACCTAATGTTTGAATACCCTTACAACATCCTTGCTCAGTATGGATCCAGCCCATGTTAAGTAACTCCAATGAGAACAATTCACTAGTCCGTAAGAAAGGTCATATACATTCACTTTCATTTAAAAAAAAAAAAAAACCAGCAAGCTTTGTAGGGACTTCCTAGTCAATATTCCAGGAGTTCTCCAGATTTTCCATGGATTTTGCCTACATTTTCTTTTCCTGAAATTCAACTCTGTTTAGTGATGCATAATTTATATGTAGGGCTGATTTTATGGGAAGGTAATAAAAGGAAGCTTTCCCTAGGTAATGTCATTTGGGGGAGCCAGGAAGCACAGTTTCTCCTCCATCAACCACCCCCACCCCAAGCTATAATAGAGGCCCAAATTCCACCATTAGCATTTCTGAAGAAATGGCACATTAAATTAAGTCACACTAGGATGTTTATTCGGAGAAGGCAATGGCACCCCACTCCAGTACTCTTGCCTGGAAAATCCCATGGAAAATCCCATGGATGGAGGAGTCTGGTGGGCTACAATCCATGGGGTCACTAAGAGTCGGACACGACTGAGCGACTTCACTTTCACTTTTCACTTTCATGCATTGGAGAAGGAAATGGCAACCCACTCCAGTGTTCTTGCCTGGAGAATCCCAGGGACGGGGAAGCCTGGTGGGCTTCGGTCTATGGGGTCGCACAGAGTCGGACATGATTGAAGCGACTTAGCAGCAGCAGCAGCAGCAGCAGGATATTTATGACATATCAGATAGATTTCGTCCTGACACTGAGAACCCTGAGAAGTACAGAACCACTAGCAAAGGGAAGAGCACTAAAAGTGGAAAGTTTGTTCAAAATACTGTTTCTAGGACTCACAATTTTGTCACAATAGATCTGGGGTGGATTTCTTGGTGATTCTGATATGCAGCTAAATTTAGGAACTATTAGCTATGAACCCACATTAAAAACCCCAAATAACAGACTCACCTCATAAACACACAAAGTCAATGTTCCTATAAAGCTCATGTCCTAAATTTCTAAGGTAAAGGCTAATAGGAGAGTCAATGGCACATTCGGTGCCTGATGAAATATGCCACTGACTTTTTTAAGTTTCTACGTTTTCTTCAATTTCTGCTTTCAGTGAGCAGAACTATGGTGAGAATAGAACAATTCATAACACTTTGCCTTTAAAACTTCTTTTGGCTATTTCAATATCTATGTCTCTTGCTGCTGCTACTGCTAAGTCGCTTCAGTCGTGTCCGACTCCGGGCAACCCCATAGACGGCAGCCCACCAGGCTCCCTGGTCCCTGGGATTCTCCAGGCAAGAACACTGGAGTGGGTTGCCATTTCCTTCTCCAATGCATGAAAGTGAAAAGTGAAAGTGAAGTCGCTCAGTCCTGTCCGACTCTTAGCGATCCCATGGACTGCAGCCCACCAAGCTCCTCTGTCCGTGGGATTTTCCAGACAAGAGTACTGGAGTGGGGTGCCATTGCCTTCTCCGTTCTATGTCTCTTAGGATGAGAATTTTATGAATCTGTAGCAAATATTAGGCCACTGGGCTCATGATATCTTTTTAAGTAAGTGGCAAGTTTTAGCTTTGATTTTTCTTAAGAAAAGAGACAAATTTCTCCAAGGACATAAAAATGCATTTTAAAATCATGCAATGACAAAAAAAAGTAAAAATGATAGCCGAAGCACTTAGATGGAAGATATAAAAATAAAAATTAGCAATTTGTTTAACATTTCCAGTTTACAACCTTCACTTGTATATTAGATTCATCTAAGAATTCTGTAACATGGGTAGGATACGTGTTGCTGCTAAGTCACTTCAGTTGTGTCCAACTCTGTGCGACCGCATAGACGGAAGCCCACCAGACTCCCCCGTCCCTGGGATTCTCCAGGCAAGAACACTGGAGTGGGTTGCCATTTCCTTCTCCAACTCGTGAAAGTGAAAAGTGAAAGGGAAGTCTCTCAGTCGTATCCGACTCGTAGCGACCCCATGGACTGCAGCCCACCAGGCTCCTCTGTCCATGGGATTTTCCAGGCAAGAGTACTGGAGTGGGGTGCCATTGCCTTCTCCGAGGTACGTGTTGGGGTACCAATTTTATTTGTTTTTTGGCTGTGCTGGATCTTTGAGCTCACACAACTAGAGAAAGTGGTAAAGAACCCTGTAAAGGGAGAATGTCATACATTGTTTTCTGTTTTCTGAATAGTTCTAGTAAACTCAATATGTTAATTCAGAAATTTTAATGATTTATACAAAGACTTGTTTAATGACTCCTGGACATATGCAGTAAATAATAATAGAACTACCTTTTATTGGGAACCTACTCTGAGCTAAACGCTGTGTCAGGTGTGTAAATTATCTCTACTTCTTATTGATAAGAATAAGCTACATTCCTGAGTACAGTCCTGACTGCAGTAGAAGCCGTGAGTCATTGCCACATCAGTAAGCCACTGGAGAGCTTTATCTAGTCTGCTAAGAGCTAGCACTACCAAAGGAAGAAGCACACTATACTTCCAATCTGGGATTCCGAACGAACCTGTGTTGTTAGGTTGCTGGCAGCGCTTCCATCCATAAAGTTTGGGGCACAGCTACGACAAGGACTCCCTTTTGGGACTCTGGTCCTGTATGGAAGAAGCCAAGAGAGATGCTGCTGAAGCTAGAGTTCCACCTCATTCCCAAATGTGCTCCTAGCAAGTCTAGGTTCCCTGTGACTACCAAGCTAGGGGTCTAAGTAAAAGTACACAGTAACGGCATGGATTACAAGTCCCCTGAAAGTCTATAATATGACAGATTAGGTTCAGTTCAGTTTAGTTCACTTCAGTCACTCAGTCATGTCCGACTCTTTGCAACCCCATGAATCGCAGCACGCCAGGCCTCCCTGTCCATCACCGACTCCCGGAGTTCACTCAAACTCACGTCCATCGAGTCAGTGATGCCATCCAGCCATCTCATCCTCTGTCGTCCCCTTCTCCTCCTGCCCCCAATCCCTCCCAGCATCAGAGTCTTTTCCAGTGAGTCAATTCTTTGCATGAGGTGGCCAAAGTATTGGAGTTTCAGCTTTAGCATCATTCCTTCCAAAGAACACACAGGGCTGATATCCTTTAGAATGGACTGGTTGGATCTCCTTGCAGTCCAAGGGACTCTCAAGAGTCTTCTCCAACACCACAGTTCAAAAGCATCAATTCTTCGGTGCTCAGCCTTCTTCACAGTCCAACTCTCACATCCATACATGACCACAGGAAAAATCATAGCCTTGACTAGACGAACCTTCGTTGGCAAAGTAATGTCTCTGCTTTTGAATATGCTATCTAGGTTGGTCAGAACTTTCCTTCCAAGGAGTAAGCCTCTTTCATGGCTGCAGTCACCATCTGCAGTGATTTTGGAGCCCCAAAAAATAAAGTCTGCCAGTTTTCACTGTTTCCCCATCTATTTCCCATGAAGTGATGGGACGGGATGCCATGATCTGTTTTCTGAATGTTGAGCTTTAAGCCAACTTTTTCACTCTCTACGTTCACTTTCATCAAGAGGCTTTTTAGTTCTTCTTCACTTTCTGCCATAAGGGTGGTGTCATCTGCATATCTGAGGTTACTGATATTTCTCCCAGCAATCTTGATTCCAGCTTGTGCTTCTTCTAGCCCAGCGTTTCTCATGATGTACTCTGCATAGAAGTTAAATAAGCAGGGTGACAATATACAGCCTTGATGTACTCCTTTTCCTCTTTGGAACCAGTCTGTTGTTCCATGTCCAGTTCTAACTGTTGCTTCCTGACCTGCATACAGATTTCTCAAGAGGCAGGTCAGGTGGTCTGGAATTCCCATCTCTTTCAGAATTTTCCACAGTTTATTGTGATCCACACAGTCAAAGGCTTTGTCATAGTCAATAAAGCAGAAATAGATGTTTTTCTGGAACTCTCTTGCTTTTTCCATGATCCAGCGGATGTTGGCAATTTGATCTCTGGTTCCTCTGCCTTTTCTAAAACCAGCTTGAACATCAGGAAGTTCATGGTTCACGTACTGCTGAAGCCTGGCTTGGAGAATTTTGAACATTACTTTACTAGCATGTGAGATGAGTGCAATTGTGCGGTAGTTTGAGCATTCTTTGGCATTGCCTTTCTTTGGGATTGGAATGAAAACGGACCTTTTCCAGTCCTGTGGCCACTGCTGAGTTTTCCAAATTTGCTGGCCTACTGAGTGCAGCACTTTCACAGCATCATCTTTCAGGATTTGAAATAGCTCAACTGGAATTCCATCACCTCCACTAGCTTTGTTCATAGTGATGCTTCCTAAGGCCCACTTGACTTCACATTCCAGGATGTCTGGCTCTAGGTCAGTGATCACACCATCGTGATTATCTGGATCGTGAAGATCTTTTTTGTACAGTTCTTCTGTGTATTCTTGCCACCTCTTCTTAATATCTTCTGCTTCTGTTAGGTCCATACCATTTCTATCCATTCTCGAGCCCATCTTTGCATGAAATATTCACTTGGTATCTCTAATTTTCTTGAAGAGATCTCTAGTCTTTCCCATTCTGTTGTTTTCCTCTATTTCTTTGCATTGATCGTTGAGGAAGGCTTTCTTATCTCTTCTTGCTATTCTTTGGAACTCTGCATTCAGATGCTTATAACTTTCCTTTTCTCCTTTGCTTTTCATTTCTCTTCTTTTCACAGCTATTTGTAAGGCCTCCTCAGATAGCCATTTTGCTTTTTTGCATTTCTTTTCCATGGGGAGAGTCTTGATCCCTGTCTCCTGTACAATGTCACGAACTTCATTCCATAGTTCCTCAGGTACTCTATCTATCAGATCTAGGCCCTTAAATCTATTTCTCACTTCCACTGTATAATCATAAGGGATTTGATTTAGGTCATACCTGAATGGTCTAGTAGTTTTCCCTACTTTCTTCAATTTAAGTCTGAATTTGGCAATAAGGAGTTCATGGTCTGAGCCACAGTCAGCTCCCGGTCTTGTTTTTGTTGATGGTATAGAGCTTCTCCATCTTTGGCTGCAAAGAACATAACCAGTCTGATTTCGGTGCTGACCATCTGATGATCTCCATGTGTAGAGTCTTCTCTTCTGTTGTTGGAAGAGGGTGTTTGCTATGACCGGTGCATTTTCTTGGCAAAACTCTATTAGTCTTTGCCCTGCTTCATTCCGTATTCCAAGGCCAAATTTGCCTGTTACTCCAGGTGTTTTTTGACTTCCTACTTTGCATTCCAGTCCCCTATAATGAAAAGGACATCTTTTTTGGGTGTTAGATCTAAAAGGTCTTGTAGGTCTTCATAGAACAGTTCAACTTCAGCTTCTTCAGCGTTACTGGTTGGGGCATAGACTTGGATTACTGTGATATTGAATGGTTTGCCTTGGAAACAAACAGAGATAATTCTGTCATTTTTGAGATTGCATCCAAGTACTGCATTAGGTTAGTAGTTCTAATTCTCCAGGCATTTACGGAATGATCAAAGAGACCGGGAAAAGCGACCAAGAAACCAAAGTTCGGTCCACACGTTTCGCCCATAGGCTTTCAATCACTCACACACACAGGTACACCATAGAGTTAGTAAAATAAAGCAGAAAACCTGTATACTGAGAAAGCAGAGAGGCTACAACTCTGAGTGTTCTTACCTTGTCCTGAAGATCCCGGATGAGCTCCCAAGATGATAATTTACGGTGAATGATGTCGAATTTGTAATCTCCGAGGATTTAGCTTCGGGACCAGGGACCAGGCTCGATCATTCAAGAGGTTTTGTGTAGCAAAAAAGGGACAGGGAAAGCTTCTGACACACACATCAGAAAGGGGATGGAGTGTGCCCCCCTTACTAGTCTTATCAAGGCCTTATATACTTTTACCAGACCCACTGCCACAACAGACTTCTGAAATTAACAAGAATAGAACAGTAGAAAGGTCTTACCAGACACACTCCTACAAGATACATCTTAAGATAACAAGGTCAGTCAAAAGGTTCTTGTTAAGGAGAAACATGTCCTTGAGCAAGATACATTGTTATAGTGTATCTTGACAAAGCCATGCAGGAAAAAAAAATTTGTCCTTTTCTCCTCCTTGAGGGCCCTGGACTCCTACCTAAGACTTAGCTCTCTCATGACAATGCTGCAAGATGTTAAGACGTTATCTCATTTTGCAAAAGAGGAAACTGAGACTCAGGTTAAATGCTGTGCTTAATAATTAACATGTTGCAAAGTTGGCAAACTCCCATCTTTCTGATCCCAAACTTCTTTTCATTACGTCTTTCTTAAATGATTATAAGGATGTTTATTAACAGTCATTAATTTTTAGTCACTTAAAAATTACTAATTTCCACACATGCCATGTTCACTCTCATTTGAACAGCCACATATACATATTTTCCCAGGTAAAGTATTTCTAGGACCTGGACATTAGCTGGGCACTGGACATACAAACAAAAAATAAAATGCTTATATAGAGATTGTAGGCTAGCCTGGGAACTGTATCAGTGAATAAATACCTAGAGTATAAAGTATGAATACCGCTTAGGAATATCCACAAAGCACCTTAGTGACTAATAGTAAGCTGACACTGCCTCTGCTGTGATTTAGTGTGCTAATTTTGAAGATGGTAAACTATTAAATCAAACCTTCAGTGGAAAACATTTAGTTGGTTTATTTAATATTATGGTGTGATCACTCATCTAGAGCCAGACATCCTGGAATGTGAAGTCAAGTGGGCCTTAGGAAGCATCACTATGAACAAAGCTAATGGAGGTGATGGAATTCCAGTTGAGCTATTTCAAATCCTGAAGGATGATGCTGTGAAAGTGCTGCACTCAATATGCCAGCAAATTTGGAAAACTCAGCAGTGGCCACAGGACTGGAAAAGGTCCGTTTTCATTCCAATCCCAAAGAAAGGCAATGCCAAAGAATGCTCAAACCACCACACAATTGTACTCATCTCACACGTTAGTAAAGTAATGTTCAAAATTCTCCAAGCCAGGCTTTAGCAATACGTGAACCCTGAACTTCCAGATGTTTTAGAAAAGGCAGAGGAAAAAAAAAAAAAAAGAAAAGGCAGAGGAACCAGAGATCAAATTGCCAACATCCGCTGGATCATGGAAAAAGCAAGAGAGTTCCAGAAAAACATCTATTTCTGCTTTATTGACTATGACAAAGCCTTTGACTGTGTGGATCACAATAAACTGTGGAAAATTCTGAAAGAGATGGGAATTCCAGACCACCTGACCTGCCTCTTGAGAAATCTGTATGCAGGTCAGGAAGCAACAGTTAGAACTGGACATGGAACAACAGACTGGTTCCAAAGAGGAAAAGGAGTACATCAAGGCTGTATATTGTCACCCTGCTTATTTAACTTCTATGCAGAGTACATCATGAGAAATGCTGGGCTGGAAGAAGCACAAGCTGGAATCAAGATTGCTGGGAGAAATATCAATAACTTCAGATATGCAGATGACACCACCCTTATGGCAGAAAGTGAAGAGGAACTAAAGAGCCTTTTGATGAAAGTGAACATGGAGAGTGAAAAAGTTGGCTTAAAGCTTAACATTCAGAAAACGAAGATCATGGCATCCGGTCCCATCACTTCATGGGAAATAGATGGGGAAACAGTGAAAACAGTGTCAGGCTTTATTTTTCTGGGCTCCAAAATCACTGCAGATGGTGATTGCAGTCAGGAAGTTAAAAGACGTTTACTCCTTGGAAGGAAAGTTATGACCAACCTAGATAGCCTATTCAAAAGCAGAGACATTACTTTGCCAACAAAGGTTCGTCTAGTCAAGGCTATGGTTTTTCCTGTGGTCATGTATGGATGTGAGAGTTGGACTGTGAAGAAAGCTGAGCACTGAAGAATTGATGCTTTTGAACTGTGGTGCTGGAGAAGACTCTTGAGAATCACTTGGACTGCAAGGTGATCCAATCAGTCCATCCTAAAGGAAATCAGTCCTGGGTGTTCATTGGAAGGACTGATGCTGAAGCTGAAACTCCAGTACTTTGGCCACCTCATGTGAAGATTTGACTCATTGGAAAAGCCTCTGATGCTGGGAGGGGTTGGGGGCAGGAGGAGAAGGGGACAACAGAGGATGAGATGGCTGAATGGCATCACCGACTCAGAGTGAACTCTGGGAGTTGGTGATGGACAGGAAGGCCTGGCGTGCTGTGATTCATGGGGTCACAAAGAGTCGGACACGACTGAGCGACTGAACTGAACTGACCTGAATGTGCTTAAGGTTAACTTTAAAAAGTTCTTTTCATTCTGAAATGGAAATTCCAGAATAGACTCAAATAGATGCTGAATACTCTGAAGCATTGGGGAGGTTTATGTAATCACTGATGTGGCTAGAGCAGTTGTCTCAGTTTCACGCTTGTAACTGTTACACACCTCACTTTTACTCCTGGTCACATGGTTGTAGCTGATATTTATAATTAGTATTAATTCCAGAGTCCCGCTGCCCTGGTTCCTTTTCTGGTAGGGTGACCCAAGCCTTCATTTCTGCTGCCCACTCTGAGTGGTCGGTTTTTCCTTGCCATAAATCTCAGGACATGGGAGTTGTAAGAGCACTTTGGGAGACCTCCCACAATTCAGACATATTCTCCCTTATCCCCATTATGCAGTAGAAATCTGATTTCCCCTTGGTAGTCAGGATCGATCACCACAATAGGTACAGTAATCACCTGTTTTGCCTGTTGATTCTTTGATATGAGGAGCCCAAAGTGGCCAGATGGCAGTCCCAATTTCCAGCTTCACAGAACCATGGTTGTGACCTCTAGTGGAAGCAAGCATTCCTTCCTTTGGAACTAAGACCTCTGTGCGCTAAGTTGCTTCAGTTGTGTCCGACTGTGCAACCCTATGGACTGTGGTCTGCCAGGCTTCTCTGTCCAAAGGATTCTCCAGGTAGGAATATTGGAGTGGGTTGCCATTTCCTACTCCAAGGCCTCTATACTAAACCTAAAGTCACAGGGACAGAAAGAAAAGTTTGCTAGTGAATCATGAAGGATAATAATGAGAAAAGCAACTCCCATTTTCACCTCCTAAATCCCCAGACCTGTAAATCCTGGCTATAGGAGAAAGACCACCACCTACATTATTATCTAATTTAGGGCATATACCCTGCACCCAGGGAGAAGGCAATGGCACCCTGCTCCAGTACTCCTGCCTGGAAAATCCCATGGATGGAGGAGCCTGGAAGGCTGCAGTGCATGGGGTCGCTGAGAGTCAGACATGACTGAGCGACTTCACTTTCACTTTTCACTTTCATGCATTGGAGAAGGAAATGGCAACTCACTCCAGTGTTCTGGCCTGGAGAATCCCAGGGACGGGGCATCCTGGTGGGCTGCCATCTATGGGGTCGCACAGAGTCGGACACTACTGACGCAACTCAGCAGCAGCAACAGCATACTGCACCTTGGAGGACACTGCCTCGGCTGCACAAACTATGCCATATGCCACTTGACTAGTGCCATACGTGATTTTTCAAAAAGACAGTCCACCATTCTGTCAAACCAGTGGTTTTAGGAAGGGAGCAGGGCAGGGTAAGACGGGTGAATTTGATGAGTATAGTCCCAGCGCCACACTTCATTTCTATACAAAGACCTCCTTCATCAGAAGTGACGGTGTATGGAATACCGTGAAAGAGGATAAGCCTCTCCATGAATCCATAGATGGTTGTTTGGGCATACACTTGATGTACAGAGAAGGACGATCTACATACTATATAGAGGGCCTATCCCATTGAGAACAAAGTGCTGCTCTTCCCATGATGGAAGTGATCCAACAAAAGAAACCTGCACATGGTAGCTGACAAGCCCTGCTCAGGGAATGGCTCTCTAAAAATGGCTCAGTTTCGATTTGGCTCCAGCAACAGAACCACACGCATACAGCAGCTGTAATAGGAATCATGATCTGATTCAGTTCATCATAATTCACAGTTATCCTCCCAAATTCATCTGTCTTCCACAGGCTCTCCCTAACCCTTATTTTACTGCCCAACAGATAACGCTTTTACAGATGGACTTTTTCTTCCTAATGTTGATACAGGCAACTTTTTAGATGTGAACACATCAAGACCAGAAGGAAAATGGAAAAAAAAAAATGGAGATCATTTTTCTTCAAAGCACTACACTGGGAACCTCAGCCATAAAGGAGAAAAAAAAAACAAGCACTTCTATGTTTTTATAATGACAGTTACATTTCTACTGTGCATTTATCCTCACAATCTACAAGATACATAGTAATCTCATTTATTAAACTGGGAAACTAAGATATAGTGAAATTAAGTGACATGACCCAGTCCCATAGCTAGTAGCGTAGAGCAAGATCTTAAGTCCAAGGGTCTGGGGTGGATTTCTCACCCCAAAGCTAATTCTCTTTACACTATACCACATTCTAACAAACAAGATTATTATGTTCTTCATTTTCTTCCCAGAAGATAAGTTACTCTAGTATTGCACTATATAATTTTATTCTTAAAAGAGATATAAGTAGGAGGGTAATGAAAACAGTTAAAATATGTTTGCTGGGACTTTGGTGGCAGTCGGGTGGTTAAGACTGTGTTTCCACTGCTGGGGGCACAAGTTTGATCCCTGGTTGCTGAGCTATGATCGCACATGCTTCTCTGCCAAAAAACCAAAACATAAAACAGAAGCAATATTGTAAAAAAAAAAAAAAAAAGTCAATAAAAACGTAAAAAACTCCACATTGAAAAAATATTTTTTAAAAAAGCAGGGAATAGGGCCGTGGGGGAAGGCAAGGGTACCCCTGATTGGGAGGGAGGGGTACAAGAATTCTGGATGAAGGATGTTGTCCAGGTAGTTCCTGGGTATGTCTGTAGAGGGAGGTTTTCGGTGATACTCTGTAAAAGAAAGTAGAAGAAAAGGAGATCAAAGAAAAATAAAGATGAATTTCATGTACTCACTAGTTCAGCCCCTTCTAAGTTGTTTGAATACTTTTAGCTTTGATAGAAAACTTAGATCATAGTCATAAAACTTGCAAATAGAAATAGTAATTTCTGATTTTTAGAATTAAATTCAAATAGCACTGTCTTAGATCAGTGTTTTTCAATTCATTTTTTCCCACTCCATACTTAGATATTTGTTATATCTAAGTCTGGTTTTCACCTAATATTTTATCTTAAATCAGTGATTCTCAACCAGGGGTGATTTTGCCCCCCGGGGAACATTTGGCAATGTCTGGAGACATCTTTGTTAGTCCTAACTGGGTGCTACTGGCACCTAGTGGCTAGAGGGCAGGGGTACTACTAAACACTTCACAAAACACAGCACAGCCTCTCACCAGGTCAGCAGTACCAAAGATGAGAAATCCTGATTTAAATCAGCTCATGTTTGTTTAAACTCCATCATAACTAACATTTATTGAGCAACAGGATAGATTTTTTATTGAAGTATAGTTGATTTACAATGTTGTGCGAGTTGCTGCTGCTGCTAAGTCACTTCAGTCGTGTCCGACTCTGTGTGACCCCAGAGACGGCAGCCCACCAGGCTCCCCCGTCCCTGGGATTCTCCAGGCAAGAACACTGGAGTGGGTTGCCATTTCCTTCTCCAATGCATGAAAGTGAAAAAGTGAAAGTGAAGTCGCTCAGTCGTGTCCGACTCTTAGCGACCCCATGGACTGTAGCGCACCAGGCTCCTCCGTCTATGGGATTTTCCAGGCAAGAGGACTGGAGTAGGGTGTCATCGCCTTCTCTGTGCTCGTTGCAGGTGTAAGCAAAGTGATTCAGTTATACATAAATATATCTATTTTTTCAGGCTCTTTTCCCTTATAGGTTTTTATGAAATACTGAGTATTATTCCCTGTGCTATACAGTAGGATATTTTAAATACTGTTCAAGTGAATGACATGCAATACTTCTTTGAATTCACAATCTTATGTGGTAGATGACACCATTAAACTTATTTTACAAGTAAGGAAACTGAGGGCTAATTAATTTGTCCAAAGTCAAACAGCCAGAAAGTAGCTGAATCTGGATGGCATGATGCTAGGGATCCTCAGCTTAACCAATATGCCCTATTTTATATCACTACTATAAATGAAAATGAGTATCACATGTCATGTACTAGAAAAACATATAAATAAATCTAATTAGAGCAAAATATTATTAAGCTCTAGCTAGATATTGTTGCCTGCTGAAGCCTCTGGGTCTAAAGAGTGGGGTCTTCTCATGGAAAGGGAGACTTCAGTGTTAGAGAAGTGTTAAAGACATGCTAGAATCAAACCATCGGAGAAGTTGGAGGCACCCACTCCACTGCTCTTCCCTGGAAAATCCCATGGATGGAGGGGCTTGGTAGGCTGCAGTCCATGGGGTCATGAAGAGTCGGACACAACTGAGCGACTTCACTTTCACTTTTCACTTTCCTGCATTGGAGAAGGAAATGGCAACCCACTCCAGTGTTCTTGCCTGGAGAATCCCAGGGACGGGGAAGCCTGGTAGGCTGCCGTCTATGGGGTCACACAGAGTCAGACACGACTGAAGTGACTTAGCAGCAGCAGCATCAAACCATGCTAGCATCAAATTCAGCTGACTGCTCCAATACTTTGGCCACCTGATGCAAAGAGCCAACTCATTGGAAAAGACCATGATGCTGGGAAAGACTGAAGGCAAAAGGAGAAGGGGATGGCAGAGGATGAGATGGTTAGATAGCATCATGGACTCAATGGACATGAATTCAAGCAAACTCCAGGAGATAGTGGAGGACAGAGGGGCCCAGTGTGCTGCAGTCCATGGGGTTGCAGAGTCAGACGTGATTCAGTGACTGAACAACAAACAACAAGCATCAAACCAAGATTTCCTTCTTGACATAATCAGAAGAAATGAAAATGAATTTAAAGGGGACAATTTTCCTATTACATAATTCAATATTACACAACACTGTGTGTCTGACTCTGTGCAATCCTATGGACTGTAGCTTTCCAGGCTCCTTTGTCCACGGGATTCTCCAGGCAAGAATAATGGAGTGGGTTGCCATTTAATTAAATGAGTTATAAAAAACCTTGCAAGAAACTGGCAGAGAATTACACAACAGAATTTGTGTAAATTTCATTTCCTGAAGATCCTGTGGTCTCTTTCCGGCACCAACTTAGATTCTTACATACTTCTGTGATTTGTTATTCAGTTGCTCAGTTGTGTCCAACTCTTTTGCAGCCCCACAGACTGTGGGCTCCTCTGTCCATGGGATTTTCCTGGCAAGAATAATGGAGTGGGTTGCCATTTCCTCCTCCAGGGGATCTTCCATATATAAGCTCTCTAAGAGCCAAGGAAGGACAGGCAGCCACAGTTGGCTCCAGAGTGCCACAGGGAACAAAGAGCTGCTCTATCCAGGGTAACCACTGCGCCCTCCTGGGAGGAAGTGGCCTTTTGAGCCGTGCTGTGTACCACCTCCCTTCTCCTCAATACATCCTGTGAGGGTTGTTGATCGTCCAGGGACAACTTACGGGATTTGCAAGCATGACCCTGAGACAGTAACTCTGCTAGATGACACAGGTCCCTGGAGGTTACCAGAGGGAGGAAAGAGGAAGGAGAGAAAGGGGAGGTTTTCATCTTAGGAACAGAGTAGTGGGTCCATCTTAATTTCTAAACACACACACATTGAATCCAATTTTAGGTCTGCCATATGACCACACAATCATTGAGTTTATGGCAAAAATTTGTACTTTAAATATTCACAGCACCTCCTAGAGGATTGTATTAGTGGTTCTGTGGTATCAGCTGAAGCCAAGTTCAAATAAGCATTGGAAATACTGTTGGCTTTTTAAAAACTTTTTATTTTGTATTGGGGTGTACCCAATTAACAATGTTGTGATAGTTTCAGATGAACAGAAAAGGGACTCAGCCATACATATACATGTATCCATTCTCCCCCAACCTCCCTTCCTAGCCAGGCTGCCACATAACATTGAGCAGAGTTCCATGAGCTATACACTAGGTAATATTGTTTGCTTTTGTCTTTAGAATTTTGATTCTAGAATCTCTTCCTTACTTGATTATGGATATCTTTCTTCTCTTAAAATATTCCTTTAATAAGTCTTGAGATTTCATGCCATAATCATGGATAATTAAAATTCGAATACACCTAGAGAGTAAAAACACTGACAAATTCAGAATATCTCTTGCCCACTAGAATGTAAACTTCTTGGGGGTAAGGACTTAAGTTTTGTACCCTACTAAATCCCCAAACCCTACATAAGTAACTAGCATATAGTTAGTGCTTAATAAATATTGTCAAATGAACAAGAGCTCATGCTAAGGTGTAAATGGTTATAGCAGTCAACATTTCTTTTGCTGCACATGTATTTTTTCATGCCTCTTGGCTTTACATGTGCTGCGTCACCCTTCTGCAGTGCTTTTGTCTGCCTTTTACTCCTCTATCACCTGCCCCTCTTCCTTACTGGGAGAAAGTCTACCAACCCTTTAAGACTTGCTTTTTGGGTAAAACTCTCTTTGACCCCATCTTCTTCCTCACATTAACACTCTTTCACTAGCTGGGCTCCTGTAGTCCTTGGTATATAATCCTGTTATGAGGGATGGCTTTGTGCTGTAATTACTTGTTTACAAGTTAGTCTCTGCCACTAGAAATGAGCCCCTTGACAGTTGTAATGTGGTACATTTCTTTTGTATCCTCACCCTTAACAGTGGTAACTGGTTTACCCTTAACATGGGTAACCGATCTTCAAAAAATTTTATTGACTGACTGAATCTTGTAAGTGGTCCTTTATCCTTCAGGACTCCAGGAAGATCTCAGATCCCTTTTAAGGAGTGTACTATCAGATTACTTCCTTTAAAAGCTCTATTTTGGAGAGGAAATCCTCCTGCCCACTATGGCTTTATTTTACTAAATCTCTTTGTCCTGTACTCAAATAGAATGATTGGTGTGGAAACACAGAGACAGCCTATAAATAAGGGATTTGGATATACTTGTTCAAATTTCAAGGTAGGACTGATTATCTTGGTTGTCTTCTCTATAGATGCTTCCTGGTTGCCCTGATGCCATACAGACCTTAAGGACAGTAATATTCTGGGAGGGTTGGGATACTTCTGCCAAGGAAAAAACAACACTTTGATTATCTGGGACACGATTATTGTTGGTGCAGGACAGGAGAATTATATCTTGTTTTAAAGTAGTAGCTCATGTCTCCAGCTATAAGAGGATTGTGGCCTGCTCAGGTTGCTGTGGTTGTAACTATGGCAACTATGGAAAATATGAGAGAGATGCCAAGAAGATAGTGTGGTAGCAACCAAGGGCAGGAGAGAACAAACAGCCAAGACTAGGGACTGCCCAGGGTCCCTGGAGTCCAGTGGTTGTCTATGTAGGAATTCAAGATCTGATTCCACATTTCATTATTTATTTGTATTGATGCAAATCCCGAACTGCTCATGGTCGATCCCTTTCATTCATCCATTCTGCTTGAAGTTACCCTGAGGAAGGGAATGGAGAGGCAACATGAGTCCTTAGGACAAAACCCAAAGGGCTGCAGAACTTGAGAACAGGCACAATTTAATTACGCCAACTGTGAATTTGTGTGGGTGAAATAACAGCTGCTGATCCTTAGGATATTTTAAGTTGCAGCTAGTTGGGATACTCTTTATGTCTATATATGGTCCTTCATGCTACAGGACCTCATGGAGATGAGTGGGCTAAAAACACAGACTCCTTGAAACTACAGCATCATCTCGTTCTTTGACAGCATGTCAGCAGCCTGCTCTCTGGGAAACTTCAGTGAGGTTAAAAGTTAAGCCTCTCATCTGACATACTCAGCAGGGACTCCTCCATCCCCCACCCCACCCTCCATCGTTGTCCCTAGGTTGTTTTTTTTTTTTAATTAAAGGAGAGACTTATTTGTCAGTCTCCATATATTTTCAAGCTGTTCAGTTACCACCTCTTGTGCACAACATGCACGCCAGGCAAACAAACTTTAAGAGCACAGCAGATTGAAGCAGCAAGCAAGCCCAGCAGATTGAGCCCCCTGAGCCCGTGTGCTATATGAAGCAAACCAAAACACAGCTGGTGGAGTTAATTTTAGGCTTACCGACCTTGGCAATGTTCTATCAACTGGGGAAAAGCAGCTCTGAATAGGTTCAAAAGGAACCTTCCTGTGCCTTCTCCCCAGGCAGCTAACTAGAAAAGAGGCTGTGTGGTTTAAGTTTAATAGGAAAAACAATTAATTATAAACCATGGTAAATTGGACAGATTAAGAAATTCAGTATTTATTAAGCAAGTCCAAGGCCCATGCAAGAAATCTTTTAAGATGTCTGTCCTATGACTAAGATCCTCAATATAACACTCAAAGTAGCACTTTCAGACAAGTTTTGGGCTTCCTTGGTAGCTTAGTTGATAAAGAATTCACCTGCAATGCAGGAGACCCCGGTTCGATTCCTGGGTTGGAAAGATCCACTGAAAAAGGGATAGGCTACCCACTTCAGTATTCTTAGGCGTCCCTAGTGGCTCAGGTGGTAAAGAATCCACCTGCAATGTGGAAGACCTGGGTTCAATCCCTGCATAGGGAAGATCCCCTAGAGAAGGGGAAGGATACCCACTCCAGTATTCTGGCCTGGAGAATTCCATGGACTGTATAGTCCATGGGTTGTAAAGAGTCGGGCACAACTGAGCGACTTCCTTAAAGATTGGCTACTCAAAAACAAAGATAAATTTCTATATCATGGTGCTTTAAGACATCAAAATGGTTTGGCAATGATGAGTGCGGAGGTAAAAGTTTTATTAAATTATGCTGTTTATATAAAATATATCAAGAATTTAAATGCAAGGAGTCAGTTCAGTTCAGTTGCTCAGTCGTGTCTGACTCTTTGTAACCCCAAGGACTGCAGCACGCCAGGCCTCCCTGTCCATCACCAGCTCCTGGAGCCTACCCAAACTCATGTCCATCGAGTTGGTGATGCCATCCAATCATCTCATCCTCTGTCATCCCTTTCTTCTTCTGCCGTCAATCTTTCCCAGCAAAAGGGTCTTTTCCAGTGAGTCAGTTCTTCACATCAGATGGCCAAAGTATTGGAGTTTCAGCTTCAGCATCAGTCCTTCCAATGAATATTCAGGACAGATTTCCTTTAGGATTGACTGGTTAGATCTCCTTGTAGTCCAAGAGACTCTCAATGCAAGGAGTAAACATATATTATTTACTTCTGAATGCACAGGATCCAATTCTCTGACCACCAAAATAGGTGAGGTCCCTGTTAACAGACTCACATACAAAATGAACCTTTCCTTCCTGACACTTATACCGACTTATAATTTTTATTTGACTGCCTGTATTTACCAATGGTCTATAAAATTCATGATGAAGGTAGTGACTATATCCTTGTTTTTTTGCTCATAGAGGCCCATTATAGACAAGAAATACTTGTCATGTTGATAGATGAATGATTTGTACCTCATCATTTCCCTAAACCTGACATTTTATTGCATAAAATTCACCTTCAAAGGAATGAACAGCTTGAAGAGGAAGGTACTGTATGAGGTTTGGGATCAATGGAAGACCTTTCTTCTATTGTAATACCTTATGTGTTTTGATGCTTTACAGTTTTGAGTGATAAGTGAATGCACTGAGAGACACCAAGCTTCACCAATCAATCTTTAATACTTCCATTCAAATAATATGTCCTTGAGAAGCATTTATAACCATTCTCAAGTCTGTCTTTAATGAAGATATAGAATTAAAATCTAAAGGCCATTGATAAGGATCAGGTTGAATTGTTAGTTATGTTAAATGAGATCATGTAGCATGCCAAAATTCACTTAGAATTTATTCATTCATTTTAAACTGAGGTCATTGTGGGAAGGGGGAAAAGAAATGAACTTTACTGAATTCAGATTGTACTTACAAGCTATGTGATTTTGAGAAAATTACATACATAACCTCTCAAAATTAGTTTCCTTATTTATAAAAGAGGGAATATAACACCTAATATCAACCTGATGGGGAAAACAAGAAACATAGAGATAAAATATATGAAAAGCTTAGCAGAATTGGCCTATCAGAAATACTCAGGCTTCCCCTGTGGCTCAGCTGATAAAGAATCCACCTGCAATGCGGGAGACCTGGGTTCTATCCCTGGGTTGGGAAGATCCCCTGGAGAAGGGAAAGGGTTACCCACTCCAGTATTCTGGCCTGGAAAGAGTAGGACACAACTGAGCAACTTTCACTTTCAGAAATACTCAATAAATGGCATGGCAACCCACTCTAGTGTTCTTGCCTGGGGAATCCCCAAGGACAGAGGGGCCTGGAGGGCTACAGTCCACAGGGTCGAAAAGAGTTGGACATGACTGAGCGACTTAGCACACGTTAATATAAAAGCAAAAATAATATTATGTAATAAACTAATTAGATGGAATAATTACTATTTCAACCCAGATACTATGTAACCAAAACACTCCTGCACAAATGAATGCATTTTATCAGGTTACTAAGAATTTGTTGCCCTGGTATACTTTAGCTCAGGTTTGTTTGTCAGGTATCTATTCTTTAAGAAGCAGATCACATTTCTGAATCAGAAGACAAAAGGTACTCAAGAAATACTGAGGCTCAGAGTTAGCCATAGGGTTTGGATTTTGTGTTTCTTCTCTCTGGCATTAGGAACATTTGCTTTTAGTTTTACAGGTAAAAATACCTTTATATATATATATATATGAGTAGAAGAAGCTGGCTAATGTGAGGGCAAGGAAAGAACTCTCTAATCCAAAAATTCATCTTCTATATCAACAATTACAATTTTAAATCCCCGTTAATAGTAATGCTTTTTCTAAATGAGACCTGCTACTTGTTCATTTTCTTTTAATTATGGGAAATTCTAAAACTAAATAAAAAGACACCACAGCATAATCCTTCTCATGTACTTGTCACCTGGCTTTAACAATTCATCTGTATTTCTACTTTCATTCCTCCTCCCATACTATTCTGAAGCACGTTCCAGGCATATTATTTCATCTGCAATTATTTCAGTACGCATTTCTAAAAAAATAAAGGCTCTTAAAAATATAGACACAACATCATCACTGCAATTAATAGTTATTAGTAACATCAAATATCCAATGTTTAAATTTTTTGATTCTCTATAAATGATGCAGACATTTGCTATCGTTCTTTTTGAGATTGCATGTTTGAATCGAGATGCAAATGAACGTATACATTACCACTAGTTGATATGCCTTTTATGTTTCTTTCAACCTCTAAGTTTCTTCAGCTCTATTTTTTCCTTGCGATTCATTTGTTGAAGAAATTAGGTCCTGCATATTTTCCCCACAGTCTGGACTTGCTGCTTCCCTCTATGTTGTGTAATTTAACATGTTCTTTACCATATTCTTCTGTTCCCTGTATTTCCTACAGTTCAGTATATCTCATCGTAGAGGCTTGACTAGGTTCAGCTTCTAGTTTGTTGGCAAGACTTCTTAACAGGTGATGATATATTCTTCTGTTAGGACACGCATAAAGTATGGTTTTCTTTCTTGTAATACCAGCAAGCCATTGGTGATCAATTTCTAGATCCATTTGGGGTTGCAAAATGGTGACATTCTAATAATAAGTCAACCATTCTTATTTCATTTTTTAAAACTGAAATACTTCTATAAGGAGAAATTTCCCCGGATCTACTGTTTGGGAACTTGGCTTTAAAATAACTTGGTGTTATTTTCTTTGGGAAAGGTAACATACTGACATGCTGGCAGTGACCAACTTATCCTATAAAAAGGTATAATGAATCATTTTCTTTAAGACTGTAGAAGCCCTCACCTTGAGAAAAAAGGAGAATATAACTACAACTGAGAGAGAGGAAGTAAATGTTGATAAAAAACCTGAGATTAAAAAAAAAAAAAAAACATATTTGGGAAGAGATGAAAGGAGAAATTTTAGTGCTTACAGGTAGCGCTTTGCTAAGTCTATTCTTATCCAGCATATAAATTCCTATTTGGAAGCTTACTGTAAGGTTTTGAATAATATTTGCTTACTGAGGAGTCCTATATTCTTACCTCCTGTTCAGATCTCTCCCCAGGTTTTGCACAGCACTCAAAGCTCTACCTGACATAGCTACTTTGATGTCTAAAAGACATTTCAGAGCTAACATATCTAACGTGAAACTTTTAGTTTCATCTCAAAATTGTGATTCAGATCTTCCCTATTTCAATAAATGGCAGCACCACCTGCCAGTTACTAAAGACAAAAAAATAGGAGTAGTCTCTGACTCCTTTCCTCTAATCCCTAGAGTCAATCAATCAATCACCAAGTGCTGTTCATTTTCAGATTATTAACTTCTTTCTCTTATCAATGTCGCTACCCTAAACCATGTCACAACTGCTGAGAAATAACTGGACTATTACAATAGTCTTCTGGCATCCATGCTGACATGCTGGCCTCCTCTAGAACATTCTCCACAAGAAGAGAGAGT
Source organism: Bos taurus (assembly GCF_002263795.3). NCBI lineage: Eukaryota > Metazoa > Chordata > Mammalia > Artiodactyla > Bovidae > Bos > Bos taurus. Next base: position 86,246,296 of record NC_037333.1, read on the forward strand.
GACCCTAAAAATGTCAATCAAGGATCATGAGCTGATAACTGTTGAAGCTGTGTGATGGATTCATTACACCAATTTCTTGCCCTGTTTATATGTTTGAACTTTTCCAAATTAAAAAAAATAAAATGATGGGAATTCTCTGGCAGTCCAGTGATTAGGACTCTGTGCTCTCACTGCTGAGGGCCAGGTCAGGGAACTAAAATCCCGTAAGATGTGCTTTACAGCCAAAAATAATAAATTTAAAAAATAAAATAAAACAAAATGTTATTCAGTTTATTTACCTTATTATTATTGTACTTCTTGGATGACTCTTTTATGTTCTTGGAATAAAACTGAAATGTCTTACCTAAGCCTGTGAGCCCCATGTTTACATGTCCTGTGAGCCATGCCTGTGAGCTGTGTTTACATGTCCAGCTTTATCTGATGCCACTCTTCCTGCTCAGGGTGACCCAGCCATAACCAGTCAGTTCTGAGAAACCTTTAAGCTCTTTCTTATCTTAGAGCATGTGTACTTATTATTCCCTCTACTAGAAAATGATCATTCCCTAGCTCTTTGCAAGGTTGGCTCCTTCTCTTCCTTCAAGTTTCAACAAAACTACCCAATCTAAATTAGATCATCCTCCTTTACCATTAATCTCTATCACATTATTCTGTTTATTTTATACCTTACCACAGTTTATAAGTACCTTGTTTGTTTATATATAAATATAAGGTGAATGGCTACCCACTCCAATATTCTTGCCTGGAGAATTCCATGGACAGAGGAGTCTGGCAGGCTTCAGTTATGGGGTGGCTAAGAGTTAGACATGACTGAGCCTTATGCAGATGACACCATCCTTATGGCAGAAAGTGAAGAGGAACTAAAAAGCCTCTTGATGAAAGTGAAAGAGGAGAGTGAAAAAGTTGGCTTAAAGCTCAACATTCAGAAAACGAAGATCATGGCATTTGGTCCCATCACTTCATGGGAAATAGATGGGGAAACAGTGTCAGACTTTATTTTTTTGGGCTCCAAAGTCACTGCAGATGGTAATTGCAGCCATGAAATTAAAAGACGCTTACTCCTTGGAAGAAAAGTTATGACCAACCTAGATAGCATATTAAAAAGTGGAGACATTACTTTGCCAACAAAAGTCCATCTAGTCAAGTTTTTCCAGAAGTCATGTATGGATGTGAGAGTTGGACTGTGAAGAAAGCGGAGTGCCAAAGAATTGATGCTTTTGAACTGTGGTGTTGGAGAAGACTCTTGAGAGTCCCTTGGACTGTAAGGAGATCCAACCAGTCCATTATAAAGGAGATCAGCCCTGGGTGTTCTTTGGAAGGACTGATGCTAAAACTGAAAATCCAATACTTTGGCCACCTCATGCGAAGGGTTGACTCATTGGAAAAGACTCTGATGCTGGGAGGGATTGGGGGCAGGAGGAGAAGGGGACGACAGAGGATGAGATGGCTGGATGGCATCACCGACTCGAAGGACCAGAGTTTGGGTGAACTCCAGGAGTTGGTAATGGATAAGGAGGCCTGCAATTCATGGGGTCGCAAAGAGTTGGACACGACTGAACGACTGAACTGAACTAAGCCACTAACATACACATTGGACGCACACTTGTTTATTACAATAAGAAATTAACTTAAATGAATAGTTAAAGATATCTGAAGGTACAGGACTTCCTTGGTGGTCCAGTGGCTAAGACTCTGTAGGCCCAACACAGGGGGCTGGGGTTCAATTCCTAGTCAGGGAACTAGATCCCACGTGCCACAACTAAGAGTTCGCATGCTGCAGCTAAGGATCCCGCATGCCACAACAAAGATCGAGGATCCCAAGTGCTGCAACTAAGACTTGGTGCAGCTAAGCAAATAAATACCTTTTAAAAAAGATATTTTAAGGCATATACCCACATTCTATTCTACTCATATTAAAACTCCAATTCTGTGAGAAACTGGTGGATAGAATACAAATTTTAATCATCTTGCTTCATAAACACGGATTTATAAGCAAAGTAAGATTCTGATCAGGAGAGTTACTTCTTGAAATTGAAATTTTAGGAAGATAGTAGTATGCAATATCACCAATATGGATTGGTGAAGGAGAAAGCAGAATTAGAAATCTCTGAATATACCCTCTCTTTGGTTCTAAATTGCCAAATATTTTCAAGTGCTGAATAATTTTAAGTCACAGTCACTGTTTAATTTAAATGCCCAACCTCTGAAATTATATTTTTTATCACTAACATGACACCTCTCTCATTTTTACCACCAATACATCATGTAAGTTTTATCAACTCTTCAGTTCAGGCAATTCTCCTAGTGGGATGATAAAGAAAAACTCAGCAAGTATTTTTGCAGATTTTGTCCTTTGCCAATCATTGTACTTATTCAGAGTCATAGGATTCATTTATATTTAGTTACACCAAAAACAGGCTACATAAGCCAGTCTACCAAACCAATGAGCAGACAGAAACTGTCTGCAAGTCATCTAAAGGATGTCCCTGGCATGACAGAATTTTAGAACTGGAAGATACCTTAGAGATTATGTAATAATCCAAAACCTCATTTTAAAGGGGGTGAGATTGTTCTAATAGATTTACAAACTTACTCTTCCCAAAGTAAAAGATAATATCCTAATCTGGTAATGCAAGTCTTATTTTCAGAAGACACTTAAGGAATTGAATAGTAAATCTGTATCATATTAAAATCTAGAACACAGGGCTTTTATGTCATAAATCCATTATTTTTGTTATAGTAAGATAATGCCTCCTTTTCCCTCTTTTCCAGCATTTTTCCTTTAATCTTTTCAAATTATTCCAGTGACCTCTGCTGTTCCTCAGATAGTACTGAGACTAATATTTTCTTGTTTTTTTTAAAAATGGTTTGCTTTATCAACATGCCAAACTTATAGTACATAAAGTCAACAGAACACATTTCAACAGAACACGTTTCATACTGGCATCTCCTTCAAGTCTTCCTAAGAGCCCAAGGTGGGTTACAAGCTATATAAAATTAAGTTTTGTTCAAATTCTTTGAAAAGTTACTTGTAGATTTGATGGATCTCATAAGGAAAGAAGATGGACATCTTTCAGTAAAATAAATGGATACCCAAATTCATAATGCTGTGGAAGGCTGGTTATCAGTCCGCAACGTCCATTAAGCATTTATTCGGCTCAAGCGTATTATTGCCATTAGGCACTCTGATGCACAAAACATTCTAGAAGCTAGAAGGAATTCAGTGCCCCTTACAGAGGAACTTGCATTTCACATAGTTAAGGGACCCAGGTCAAAGCTTTATAACCTACAATATCTGCTCAACATACCTTGAGTATGTCACCACAGCAGTTTTCCCGGCTGCTGATGACAGCCCCAGTCTCCTGCAGAGGCAGTGTTGGACCCTGGCTATCTCCTAGTTCTGGCTTTTAAATAAGCCCATAAAACAACCCACTTAGATCCTTTCCTCTCTTCGGGCGGAACCACACCCAAACCATTCCTACCAGATGAAATTCACTCCTCTTTTTACATACTTAGCAGAGAGACTCCACAGCCTTTCATCTGGGCACTCACAGTGGGCAGAACTCTGCTGGCAATTCCATCCCTCAGTGCAGGACCCTGACATCCCAGAGTTGAAGCCAACTTCCTTCCAGATCGCTGACACCCAGCTAAGCAGCTTGGAGCGCTCTGCCACCGCCCACAACCTCCAACGGGGTGGACTGGGCTCGACAGGCCGGGCAGCCACCCGGCACTGGCGGGGCGTGGTCCGCGGCTGCCTAGGTGTCCAGAACGTTGGGGACCAGGGGATCGCAGCGGGAGGGGCGGGGTGGGCGCCCTCCGCTCTCGCGAGAGCTCACGAGGTGGGGGCTGCGAGGGGCTGGGGACCGGGAGGTGCGGGAGCGCGCGGCGGCCCTTCTCGGGGGAGCAGGCGAACGGCCCTTTCCCCGCCTTCTTTTCCTTCCCCTCCCATTGAGTGATTCAAGCCGTGCGGTTCCCACTTCCGCCCCCTCTGCGAGCCATTGGAACTAGCGAAGCCAAACAAGTTGCGGCCGCCGAGCAGCTGGCGCTCCCCGCCTCCTCCTCTTCTCCTCCTCCTTGCTCTCCAGGCCTAGCCACTGCCGTCCCGAGGCCCCGCGACCGCCGAGCCCGCAGCCCAAGCCGCGGCCAACATGAGCTTCTTGTTGTGAGTAGCCAGGCCCCGCGCGCGCCGGCTTTGTTCAGGCAACCTGGGCCGCGGCCCCCGCCCGCCCGCCTGGCCCCGCGCCGGGCAGGTCTCCGGGAACCTGTCCCGAGAGCTCGCGCTGCCTCACCGCTGCCGCCTCCCGGGCCGGCTTCGAGCACGCGGGGAATCTCCAGCCCCCAAGGAAGCTCTTTATCCCCGGACCCCGAGTCCCGACAACCTCGATGGATGCCTGCGGCCGCGTTTCTCTACCACCCCATACCCTCCTCTCTCTCTTTTGCGTTTGTTTGTTTGCACGCTCTACAGGGATACCTCCCACTCTTCCGCGTGACCAGTACCCGAGGCGTGCAGGGTCGCCTGTTTCCCTCTCCCCTGGCCATTGCTTTTTCCTGGATCCCAACCACAGAAAATAGAGCTTTAACCTGTCCCCCTAGCATCCTTTACACTCCCCTCGTAGGTTTTAGGAGTGGGTAGTTGGGGCGACAAGTCTCGTGGCTGTAACACACTTAACGCGGCTGCTGGCTGGTCGGGATCCCTTGGTGACAGCCAGGGGTCTTGGGGATGGAGCTCCTGGCTTTCCCGAGGTGCCCCTCCTCCCTGCGTGCTCCCCTGAAGAGCACGGGCTTTTATCTTTCTAGACAATCACCATATAGGGTCTGGTCGTGTGCCCTGGGTTGATTAGGTCCGCTGGGGAGTTAATGATTTGTAAATGCCAACTCCGCGTCACTTTTAGTGCTGGTCATTATTTCCCTTACTTATCTTCAATTGCAGACGAATTGAGGGGGATGGGCAGAAAGATGGGGTGGCTGGAAGGGAGTATGGTGGCAGCAAACAAGCCTCAGGTCCTCTGAAAACAGACCTTAATGCTTTGGGGGACTGCTTTTTTGAAGGCTTGGTTGTGATTCACCTCTGTTTAATCTGTGGTTAGAAAACTAGTAAAAATTAGGAGATTGAAACCCACCCCATATGCTCTTTTACTGTTGTGGAGAAAATTAGCATTTAAAGATCTATTTTTTTGTCCCAACTTTCTTTTCCTGCCTCCCATGATTTTTCATCATCACACTGGCACCTGAATCCTGAGAACTTAATTCACCCTTATTTCCACAAGCTTATATCTAGAATGTTAATCCTTTTTAGGATGTTTAAGCAAAACTGAGATATCACAGAGGCTAACAGGCAGGTTAGACTTGCTAGTATTTCTGATATGCACAGGGTAGTGAGAGGCCTGGCTTGTCAACCTGCCTTAACACGTTTGAGCTTGTGAAACGTCTTTCTTAGGCTCATCCTGGAAGTTGATTCTGAGTTTGTCAGCTAGGTAGTACTAGATGAGAGGACTGAGTGACTTCATAAAAATCTTCATTTCTTATTTTAGTTTCAGTCAACAAATAAAACATCTCAGCTTGAAACTTTTCATCTTGAGTATTTTTTTTACGTTGCTGATGTTTGATTTCTTCAAGAATTTAAAAGCCATCTTTGAGATAGCAGTTAGATGGTGTCCTTGACTGCTTCTGATGGGCCTTTGTCTCTGAGAACTCATAGCTAACATTGGCTGAAGCAGGGAAGAACCATATTTGGCTGAAACCAGGAGATAGAGAAAGTTTTGGTGGTATTTTCTGAGTATAAATACAATATTATCCTACTCTTCTGTGGCTCAGTATTTGATAATTACAGAAATGCTGTGGATAAATTCATTTTCCTGAAACATATTAGCTACATAAATCATAAAAAAGAATCTTGTCATAGTTAATGTATATAGTACATGGGCTTTTCAAGGGGCACAGTGGTGAAGAATCCACCTGCCAAGCAGGAAACATGGGTTTGATCCCTGGGTCTAGAAGGTTCCCTGGAGAAGGAAATGGCCACCCACTCCAGTATTATTGCCTGGGAAATCCCATGGACATAAGAGATTGACGGGCTACAGTCCATGTGGTCACAAAGAGTCTGACACAAGTTAGCTTCTAAACAACAATAATTTGGAACACAGTTTTTCAGTCAAGTCACATGTAGCCGTTAATTAATTCTCAAAGTATTTTGTCCACGTGCTTGACTGTCCAAAAAAGTTAATCTAATATTTTTGGTTTTGATTTTCGTCCACTAGTAGTTTTAAAATATGGAGTAGAGAAATATTGATAATTATCAGAAGTATAGGAACAAAGTTTTGGTTATTATCTATTCATTATTTGGTATAGTTTCCTGGATATTATTTCTGTTCCAACGTATAAGCAGAGAAAGTAAAGTAAAAGCTGCACTTCAGGAGTTAAATACAAATATTTTCCCCAGTTCTTGGAAGCTTGCTTGTAAGGCTGCCATAAGTGGATGAAGGTGAGGGAATAGGGCAATGTGAGATACACATATAAAGGTAATGACTCATAACTTTTGCAGGCTGTAAGATAGAAGGAAAGAATTATTGGTTTTTAAAAATCATTCATATGCAGGCACTGGTGTAGGCACTGGGAATCATTTCTGAACAAAACAGATGAAAATTCCCGCTTTAGTGGAGCTTATTTTCTGGTACATGACCATAAACACTGAACATCAGTACCTTTTATAGTATGGTAGGAGGTTGTCAGTGGACCAGAGTCCCTGATAAAGATGTTTTAGATAGGAAGTGAAGTAATTTTAGGTAATCCTCGGGGGAGGTGTTTAGATAATCTGCAGCAGTGATACCTTCGTGTAGCTTTTATACAAATGGCTCAGAGTAAATTTGCACTTCATAGATGAATCTGACTGGGACAAAGCTTTGGTTGTGCTCCATATTGGCCTGTGTATGTCTTCAAATTTAGCTGAACTCCCAGATGGTGCATACAAAATCTTTACAGGAACCTAATTTAACTTTGTAGACTCAAATCTTTAAACACATCCTTAGCACCTGCTGTGTGCTAGGCATTGTGCAAGATGTGAGACTCCAGAAATGGTAGACAGTGTATAAATAGTCATCTGTAAGAGATGCTATGCAAGCCCAGGGATCCAGAGAATACAGAGCATTTTGTCCTGTCCTTTCATGGAAGAAATGATGAATGGAAGGTATAACAGGAGTTCTCTAAAAGGGGAAATGGGAGCTTTCAGTCAGAGGAAGCATCGGGAGGCATGAAGTTGCCCGTGAATTCTCCATTTTGTTCAGGTTTGTTCAAGAGGCTGTAGAATTGGGGACTTGGATAGGATGTTTCAGTAACACAGCCTACTCCCCACATCTTGCTCAAGTGGCAAAATCCCAACTTCAGGTTACTCACCTAATTGTTAGCCTGGGTAGAATCGGAACACAGTTTTCTTGATTTAGGGCTTTTCCTATCCTGATGTTTAATGAGTATAAAATTAAGGGAGATGTAGGATCAGAGTGAGTTCTTAACAGTATCATTCAACAAATATTAATATATAGTGTGTTCTCTTTGTTTCTAGCATTTTTAGATTGCAGGTCTCTTTCGACATGTAATTCCACAGAAACATTTGACTAGGAAAAATGAAGTGAAAGTCACTCAGTTGTATCTGACTCTTTGTGACCCCTTGGACTGTAACCCACCAGACTCCTCTGTCCATGGAGTTCTTCAGGCAAGAATACTGGAGTGGGTTGCCATTTCCTTCTCTAGGGGATCTTTCAGACCCAGGGATTGAACTCGGGTCTTCTGCATAGCAGGCAGTTTCTTTACAGATTGAGCCACCAGGAAAGCCCCCCAAGGTATAATTTCCTAATGTAAGACTACTCAGTTGGAACAGAGTTTAAATATAGTTAACTTTAAAATGGAAATTCATAGGAAAGGTGGTTTAGGAATGTGAATGAATATAAGCCAAACCTGTTTCTGTATAGGAAGAAACAAAGAGGTTGGGCAAGGAAGGAAGAAAGAAAAGAAATATTTATTAAGTATTATGGTGGGCCACTGCCATTTGTGTTTTCAAAAAAATAGCAGTTTAGGAAAGGGGACCCAGGTTTTCAGCTGTGTTAATATCTGTCCCTCCGTCTGTCTCTTCTGCTTCTCTCTTCTCCTTTCTTTCAAAGACCCCTCCATCCCACCCATCCCAGCATCTTTGTTTTCATTCAGACGATTTAACTGATTTTAGTACCTGAACATCGTCACCTATAAAAGAAACTCATAGTAAAATAACCTAAGTGCTATGTACCAGGCACTAAATGCTTTAAATAAGTAGTTTAATAACAAATAGGAACTCCATTTTTACAGATGAAGAAACTGACAAAGAGAAGTTAAATAATTTGCTCGAAATTCTGTGGCCAGTCCGTGGGGTAGCTGGATTTTAAATCCTGGCAGTCTCAATCCAGAGAATCTGCCTCATATTACCTTTATCTATAATTGATAAAATTATATAAAAAGGTAGTGTTCAAACGGGCCTTGTTTTTCAGAGAAGTCTTCCATTACCAGGTATTAATATCTCGTACTGTTAGGACTGTTTTCTAAGGTTCATCAAGAATGTAATGGTGGAAGAGAAAATCAGATCAGATCAGTCACTCAGCCGTGTCTGACTCTTTGCGACCCCATGAATCGCAGCACGCCAGGCCTCCCTGTCCATCACCAACTCCCGGAGTTCACTCAAACTCACGTCCATCGAGTCCGTGATGCCATCCAGCCATCTCATCCTCTGTCGTCCCCTTCTCCTCCTGCCCCCAATCCCTCCCAGCATCAGAGTCTTTTCCAATGAGTCAACTCTTTGCATGAGGTGGCCAAAGTACTGGAGTTTCAGCTTTAGCATCATTCCTTCCAAAGAAATCCCAGGGCTGATCTCCTTCAGAATGGACTGGTTGGATCTCCTTGCAGTCCAAGGGACTCTCAAGAGTCTTCTCCAACACCACAGTTCAAAAGCATCAATTCTTCGGCGCTCAGCCTTCTTCACAGTCCAACTCTCACATCCATGCATGACCACAGGAAAAACCATAGCCTTGACTAGACGAACCTTTGTTGGCAAAGTAATGTCTCTGCTTTTGAATATGCTATCTAGGTTGGTCATAACTTTCCTTCCAAGGAGTAAGCGTCTTTTAATTTCATGGCTGCAGTCACCATCTGTAGAAACCTTTAAATTTAAATAATACTTTAACATTATTTTTAACTTTTAGTGGATGAATAATACACATTTTGGTGAAATCACAAAATACTGATAAGAAAAGGAAGAAAATAAAAATCTCTTATAATTGCACCTTCAGAGATAGCTATTGTATTTTGTGATGTTACTTCCTAATCTTTTCCATCATGTTTTGTTTGTATATATTTAAAAATATACAAATGGATCTCTACTGTGCATAGATCAAGTTTTTCACCTGTGAATTTTTTATGTCAGTATACTACTGCAGCATCGCTTTGAGTGTCTATTGACCAAGTATTATCTTAACAGTTTTGTTGTTTGTTAACCCAATTAATATGGTATGTTTGTTTTGCAGAGGGAATTGAAGTCAGTTTGGTCATGTTTTCAGAACTGTAGTTTTGGGAATTGTGACTACTTGGCTGGCCTTGGTTTACTTTTACCATCTGATACAGAGTTGCATTTGTTTTACATTACTGAGTGCAAAATAATCACTGTTTGATTACTTTTACCATTAATGATTTTTTTTCTTGATATAAAGAGTTCTTGTACCTTTAGAGTTTTGGATGTATGAAAACACATGTAATACTTCTCTTTAGTTGTATATTTGATTAGGAGATATTGAAGTGGGGCTTTCCTGATGGCTCTATGTGTAAAGAATCTGCCTGCAATTCAGGAGACACAAGAGACTCTGGTTTAATCTCCAGGGAAGATCCCCTGGAGAAGGAAATGGCAAACCCCTGCAGAATTCTTGCCTGAAAAATCCCATGGACAGAGGAGCCTGACAGGCTATAATCCAAAGGGTTATAATTAATATTTACTTTTTAGGAGCTGTTTTGGGACTATATACCTATCCCCTTCCTCATTCCATTTTCACCTACGAGTTCTGATGTCTGTTGAAATTTCTTTTCTGTATTATTATTATGATGCTTGACAATGTTCTCATCCTATCACTGCTTTTATATTTATTATGTGACATTTTTACTGTAAGGGAGCCTTTATCCATTCCATTAATTAATTTTTTAATATCAGCATGGGCTCATGGGTTTCTGTTTTATTTAATGAGTTAATTTTGACCATCATAGCTTATTTTGGTGCTCAGATTGTCTCAGTTTTGGCTAGTGGGAGTCCTCTTGAGGCTGTCTTCTGGGTCCCTTTGATTCGTTCCTGTCTTTCTCTGAGCACTCCATTCCTTACAGCACCATCAGACATTCCCGGTTTATCGTACACTTTCCATGCCTCAACCCTGGGGCGGACCACTTCCCTGAGGGCCTTGGTTCTAGCCAGCAGTGGATAGTATTTGGGAACCAGAATTTAGGTGATAGGTGTCCTCATTACTGCAGATGTTTTGCTGCTCCCGGCCATCTCATTGGCCAATGCTAGAAAAATCCATACCCACACGAATTTAAATCCAAATACTTTTTCTATGTCTGTTCACCTGTATTAAATGAATTCACACTAATACTTGTAGTTCTGAGCACAAGGTTCCTCAGAGTCTCGTCTCTTTACATATTTTTCACTTCCTTCTTTGTCAGTGAGAAACCTGGCTCTTATACTCAGTATACTTAGTTGTTCAGACCTCTCTGTCTGAAGTGATTCTCCTAACTCTGCCTGACCACCTCTCTTGTGGCTTGGCCTCCAGCTGTCATCCAGCCACCATTACTCCTCTCTTGAGCACATGTGGACCCCCACTTCGCTGTAATAAGGATGAAAGCAGTCTGATACTCCATTGTGTGTGGTATGAGTGTGATAGTAATCTAATTTATTTCCCCATGGATCCTGTGTTTAAGACTGATACCTCAGACATGTTGGGAGGATAGTTTATCCTGAATGTAAAAGTTCTAGCTCAATAAATTGTAGTTCCATGTAGCAGTGGTATCTAGTTTGTTGTCAACATCTCAACAGTGTGATGGTTTCTTGTAGCTGTTCTTGTTTTTTATAAACATAGTCATCATTTCTGATGACCAAATCAGAGCCAATTTCTATAGGTTTATTATCATATGTATTAGTGCTACTTTGATTTTCTGAAATTAGAACTTAAAAGCAGGAGTTTGAAGGTAAATAAACATATTTGGGTAATAGTCTAAGAACCTCATAGCCAGGTGGCCTTATTCTTATTATTTGCAGTGGAAAGACTGGGTCTTATTTTATTGCTACTATTGTTTTTATCTTTTTCCCTAAGTTCTCCTGTTCTCAAACTGAAATTTGATGAGAACAGTTTAGTAGTTGTAGTATTGGGTATTGATTTTTGTGAGTTTCTTTGTGGGGATAGTTAATGGTTTAACTTAAATACTTTTTATTATTCAGTATAAACATAGAATAAAGTGGAAGCAGTAGGAGTCAAAGTCTTTTATGACAACTTTTCTGGAGTCTTGATGCCCAGATCATGTTCAAGACAGGTGGGCAGCAGCATGATCCCCTCTTTAGAGAATCTGTTTGCTGGTGGCCTGTATCATTAGATTTAACTACTAAAGTAGCTCTTTGTTTAAAAACTCCCCACTGGTTATAGGTTTTACTCACATATGCCTGGCTCCATTCTCCCTAGCCCTTCCTCAAACCCTACCAAATGTTCAGCTGGTTCTCTTAGTTTCAGCTCTTAGAAATTGCACTTTTGAGCCAGTGAACAACAAACCATTTTGTCAAAACTGAAGTCTCTCAACTGGAGCACGGCATTGTTTGGAGTACTGATGCTTGTGTCTCCACCCTATTTGTTAAGGACTCCCAAAGGAGTCTTTATCTGTCAGACTGTTCAACCTTTAAATCAATCCTTTCTTAAACTTTTCAAGCTTTTAATTTAAGAAATGGCAATTTATCAAGAACTGCAATTTAAAAAAAAATTTTTTTTTTTTTTTCAGATTATAGTGAGAGCCAAACTACCAAAAAATACAATTCTAAGTGGCTAGACATTGGGAAGGTGTTCCTCGGTTGAACTGTACTAATTTTAGCTTTTGCTGAAGTGGGAGCATCTTTGTAAGGTGTTGGGACTATATTGTCAAATGATGACTAGGTTCTAGAGATACCTTTACCCTTTTTTGTCATTGAATATTTAAAAGAAAGTATCACTGTCATTTCATTTAGCACCATTGGGACGAAAGGTTACTCTTGACCCTCTGGTGACAGAAGGTCATCTCCTGGGCTGAGGAGATCAATATCTATATATAACTCTTGAGAAGTCTACTTTAGACAAAGCTGGAGCTTTGGCATCACTTAGGAGATGGGAATACAAGACCACCTGACCTGCCTCTTGAGAAACCTATATGCAGGTCAGGAAGCAACAGTTAGAACTGGACATGGAACAACAGACTGGTTCCAAATAGGAAAAAGAGTACGTCAAGGCTGTATATTGTCACTGTGCTTATTTAACTTATATGCAGAGTACATAATGAGAAATGCTGGGCTGGAAGAAGCACAAGCTGGACTCAAGATTGCCAGGAGAAATATCAATAACCTCAGATATGCAGATGACACCACCCTTATGGCAGAAAGTGAAGAGGAACTCAAAAGCCTCTTGATGAAAGTGAAAGTGGAGAGTGAAAAAGTTGGCTTAAAGCTCCACATTCAGAAAATGAAGATCATGGCATCTGGTCGTATCACTTCATGGGAAATAGATGGGGAAACAGTGTCAGACTTTATTTTTGGGGGCTCCAGAATCACTGCAGATGGTGGCTGCAGCCATGAAATTAAAAGACTCTTACTCCTTGAAAGAAAAGTTATGACCAACCTAGATAGCATATTAAAAAGTGGAGACGTTACTTTGCCAACAAAGGTCCGTCTAGTCAAGGCCATGGTTTTTCCATGGTCATGTATGGATGTGAGAGTTGGACTGTGAAGAAAGCTGAGTGCCAAAGAATTGATGCTTTTGAACTGTGGTGTTAGAGAAGCCTCTTGAGAGTCCCTTGGACTGCAAAGAGATCCAACCAGTCCATTCTGAAGGAGATCAGCCCTGGGATTTCTTTGGAAGGAATGATGCTAAAGCTGAAACTCCAGTACTTTGGCCACCTCATGCAAAGAGTTGACTCATTGGAAAAGACTCTGATGCTGGGAGGGATTGGGGGCAGGAGGAGAAGGGGACAATAGAGGATGAGATGGCTGGATGGCATCACTGACTCGATGGATGTGAGTCTGAGTGAACTTCGGGAGTTGGTGATGGACAGGGAGGCCTGGCATGCTGTGATTCATGGGGTCGCAAAGAGTCAGACATGACTAAGTGACTGAACTGAACTGAACTGACTGAGGAGTGATTTTAAAAAGCACCTTCAAGTTTGAGAAGTTTTAGACAATAGTAAGTGGAGTTTGTCTGTATATTGAGTTAAATGATTCAAAATAAAGAAGAAAATTCTTTGGTGTTCAGCATAACACTACCTCTGTCCTTGAGAGACTCTGCGAGGCCCTGACAAAGATTCTTTACTTGACCACACTTTGGTCAGGTCTTGAACCTTGTCCTAGGCCTATCTGTGCACTTCCTTATAAAAAGTCTAGCTTTAGTAAGAACCCTGCTGGTCAGTTTAACTAGAATCCCCTGCCACCCTCAGGATCTGATCTGCTTCCTCATCCACCACCATCCCTCAGGTGATGTCTGATCACCTCGGCCTGTGTTCAACAAGAATCCTGTTCAGTTCAGTTCAGTCGCTTAGTCATGTCCGACTCTTTGCGACCCCATGGACTATTAAGAATCCTGTTAAGTCAGTTTAACCAGGACTGCCCCCCGACCCAGCCCCGTTCCCCTGATATATTGTCTTGGTAATTTTTTCATTCACCCCTGCACCTTGCTCCTTGGTTATAAGTTCCCACTTGCCTTACCAATGCTGTATTTGGAGTGGAACTCAATCTGTCTATCCTACTGTAAAATCCCACTGCAGTAGCCCCTATAGCTGCCTGATTGTTCCTGAATAAAGTCTGCCTTAACCATTTTTAACAAATGTCAGTGAGTATTATTTTTTCTTTAACAGTCCTCAAGGTTAAATTCTCTGGTTGTCTTTACACACATATAATTATTTATAATTATTATTTAAGGTCTTATCCTCTTTCCTAGACTGTAAGTTTCATGAGGTTTGTTCACTGTTTTATTTCCCAGCATGTTAGTACATGTTTGGCATGTACTTGCTTGGCAAGTATGTCCTCAGTAGATAGATATTTTTGATTAACTGAAGGTTGTCATAGAACAGTGGCTTGTGAGTGAGGAGACCTGGGTTTTAAGAGTCTTTGGTCTGTCACTGGCCATGTGACTTTGGACACATCAGTTAATTTTTTCTGTTTTCTCTGTTTACTGGGGCTAAAGAAATGCCTGTGCCATTGGGTAAATGTGAGAATTAAATGAGAGAATGTATATGGAGGTTTTCAACAACCAGAGAATCCTGTACATGAAATTCCCAAGCCAGTATGTAAACTCTTTCTGAATTCAGATTTTTTTTAGCTATCTTGGCATGGTATTGCTGAATATTACAATACGTATTTATTGGCATCGCCTGTGTATAATAAGCAGAGTGTTATTAGCTGCTAGTGGCAGGAGAAGAAAGGTAGCAGTTCAGAAATAAAATGTGGTCTGTGTTTTCAGGAATCTTAAAATTGGAGACTGGAATGTTAATATGGATGTGCTCTTCAGTAATTTTTTTTAATTCATTGGTTTCAAGTCCAGTGGTTAATGAAGGTTAAAGATTATTGAGATTATTATTAATGTCCCATTGAGTGTACAAACATCTTTGTATGAAATAGAGAAGCATTTATAAAAGTTGTAAGATGGGACTTCCTGGCCGTCCAGTGGTTAAGACTCAGCACTTCCAGTGAAGGGAGTGAGGGTTCTGTCCCTGTTTGGGGAACTAAGATCCTGCATGCTGCATGGTGGCTAAGAAAAAAAATTTTTTTTTTCGATGGGTCTGGTATGTATGTGCTGCAGAAGTTTTGCAGATACTTGCTCCTCTATTTTTAAGCAGAGGCTGTTTCTATGAGGATGGGTTTGAGGGACCATTTTGCTTAGTTTAGGCACTGCTGCTTCTATTGCTCCATTCTAGCATCACATTTTTTGTTTTTGCTTTGGCTGTACTGCAAGGATTGAGCCCAGGCCACGGCAAGGAAAGCGAGCCTAACCACTGGACCTCCAGGGAATTCCGTGGCATGGTGGGGAGGATGGGTGTGTGTGTGTCTGTGTGTTCTTTTCTGGTTTTTTGGCTTTGCAACGTGTGGGATCTTAGTTCCCCACCAGGGACTGAACCCACACCTCGCTGCCTTTGAAGCACGTTATCTTAACCACTGGACTACCAGGGAAGTCCCACGTTGTGTTTTTTTAATACTGAAATGAGGTGGCTGGAATCCTTTGACCCAGTTTTTTCTGCAGTTCACTTGGGTATCTCAAGTAGAGATTGGAATGGGCTGGAAGGGGTTGGCAAATCCCAAGATGTAGAGGGCCCTCGTGATAATGATGTTTGCTTACCAGTTCAGCCTCCTCTGCTCCTTCCTTCCTTGTCTACCCCTCCACCCGCTTCCCACTCCATTCCCTCCCCGTGTCCCTACCCCCCAACCCGTTTACCCCTTTATTCCCACTTCTTTCAACAGACATTTCTCCCAAGCCAGCCTACCTTTGTAAAATGTCGTTCCTGTTGTTCTGGCTAGACTGCCCTTCTCCATCCCATCCCCATTTCTTTAGTTCAGGCATTCGTGCATGCTCATGCATGTCCAACTCTTTGCGACTCCATGGACTGTACTTACTAGGCAAAAATACTAGAGTGGCCTACCATTTCCACCTCCAGGGGATCTTACCCACCCAGGGATTGAGCTGTGTCTCCTGTCTGCTGCATTGGCAGGCTGATTCTTTCTGGAGCCAACTCCTTTTCTCTGACTTATGCTTCCTTCCCAATCTGTTAGATATCATGTCAGTGTCCTCCTCCACAGTCCTTATTATAGCTCCTATCAAAAAGATGTTATACTTGTCAGTTTTCAGGCCTTTCTTCCTCATCAGAGTATGTGACCTCTTTGAGGATGCAGCAGTTTCAAAAGTCATTTTTAAATCTCTTATCATTTAGCATAGTAGTACATATTTGATACTTGGTCACGATTTTTTACATTTGTTATCAATGTAACATGTGGAATCTAAAAAATGATACAAGTAAACTTATGTACAAAACAGACTCACAGACTTAGAAAACAAACTTATGGTTACCTAAGGGGATGGGATGGGGGAGGTGGAGGGAAAGATAAATTAGAAGTAAAAAAATTGTTCAAGTATTGTCATAGTGGTAGGTGGAAGTATGAGTGATTTCTCCTTTATTCTGCTCTAATTTTCCCCTCCCAGAGACTTTTACTCATTGGAAAAGACCCTGCTGCTGGGAAAGATTGAGGGCAGGAGGAGAAGGGGGCGACAGAGGATGAGATGGTTGGATGGCATCACTGACTCGATGGACGTGGGTTTGGGTGGACTCCAGGAATTGATGATGGACAGGGAGGCCTGGCGTGCTGCAGTTCATGGGGTTGCAAAGAGTCGGACATGACTGAGCGACTGAACTGAACAGAGACTTTTGGAGAAATGGAAATAGGTGACTATCATATACAGAAAAATCTGAAACACTCATTTATTGAATCTTTATTTTATAATTTTGTATAGAGACGTGGTTGTCTTATCCTTTCAAAGACTTAACGTATGCCAGGCACATTCTCTGCCTGCCACTGTAAACTGTGTTCCAACAGCAGTGAGTGCGAGTGCTCACATCCCTGCATCCCCTACCACCATCACACCACTGAGAATCCTAATCATAAGAACTTCTTGGCCTTCATATATGTATATATCCAGTAGTCACGTACATATGTGAGTTGGGCCATAAAGAAGGCTGAGCGCAGAATTGATGCTTTTGAATTGTGGTGCTAGGGAAGACTCTTGAGAGTCCTTGGGACAGCAAGGGAATCAAACCAGTCAATCCTAAAGGAAATGAACCCTGAACATTCATTGGAAGGACTGATGCTGAAGCTGAAGCTCCAATACTTTGGCCATCTGATGTGAAGAACCGACTCATTGGAAAAGACCCTGATGCTGGGAAAGGTTGAAGGCAGGAGGAGAAGATGACAAAAGAGGATGAGATGGTTGGATGGCACTACTGACTCAATGGACATGAGTTTGAGCAAGCTCTGGGAGTTGGTGATGGACAGGGAAGTCTGGCATGCTGCAGTCCATGGGGTCACAAAGTGTTGGACACGACTGAGCAACTGAACTCAACTGAATAATTAGTGATGTTGGGTATCTTTTCATGTGCTTAATCAGCCATCTGTATGTATTCTTTGGGTAACTGTCTTTAGGTCTTTGCCCATTTTTGACTGGGTTATTTTTTTTGTTATTGATTTGCTTGTCTTCTTTATTTCTAATGGCATACTTAGGCTGCTTGCTTTTATTGTCATCAACCTTTTTACTCTTCATCTTAAAAGGTGAAATTAACATCTTTTATGTTGAAATTTAGAATGCAGTTTTTTAACAAGTGAAATTTAAAAATTAATAGTCATGTGAAAAGTAACAGTAGAATGTAATTATTCCCATATGGCTCAGTGGTAAAGAACCCGCCTGCCAACACAGGAGATGCAGGTTCAATCCCTGGGTCAAGAAGATCCTCTGGAGGAGGAAATGGCAACCCATTCTAGTGTGCTTGCCAGGAGAATCCCATAGACCAAGGATCCTGGAGGGTTACAGTCCTGGGGTGGTAAGGAGTCGTTCATGCCTGAGCATGTTGCATACAGGAAAATACTACTTTTCTCCAAGATAAGCACGAATTATCCATAGAGGTGGATTTAATTACAGAATGAGATATTTAACTCCAATTGAATTACCTGTTTCTTAGTTATCTTTATGATATTTTAATGCAGATAGGCAACTGATAATTTAATGCAAGTAATCAACATGTTCGGGAAACAGGTGACATACTGTAAAAATGACCTATAGATTCTGGAGGTAGATGTAAAACTGCTTTTCACTTATTACTCTCAATGCATTTATTGCCTTTCTTATGAAATCTGATAGAGAGCTCTGCCAGGGTTTTTCTCTCTGGATTATTTCAAAGTGGAGAGTCTTTTCCCCAAACTATGAAGAAGTAGTTGTGTCTAATTGCTAGTGACTGAAGAATATGCCTTTCTGATATGCTTATTGTTTTTGAGTACTTACTAGTCAAACTGTGGTAAGCAAAAGTAAGTTATATGTTATGAAAATTCAGAACACCTTCATTTTATCAATAAATACTTTGCATAATTTTATGTGTGAGAAACCATGCTAGTTTTGATTAATTTGTTCTTTTTTTTTCATGGCAGTTCTGATATTCACATTTCACTTAGTTCATAAGAAACTGGGAAGAAAGGAAGAGAATCTTGCATTTAGTTTTATGTGTTTTTTCTCTTCTTTGATGGTTTTCACTCATTTGTGTTACTCTTTCTCAGTTTTGGGCTTCCCTGGTGGCTCAGTGGTGAAGAATCTGACTGAAGTTCAGGAAACACAGGTTCAATCCCTGGGTTGGAAAGATTGCCTGGAGGAGGGCATGGCAACCCCTTCCAGTATTCTTCCCTGCAGAATCCCATGGACAGAGGAGTCTGGCAGGCTGCCATCCATAGGGTTGCAAAGAGTCATACACAACTGAAACGACTTAGCATGCATGCATGCTCTTAGCTTTAAATGGCCATAGTTGAAGCCCTTTCCAGGTACTGGGGAGTATAGCTGAATCTCAGATAATATGAAATGTAACTTTTGTAGTTGACAATATTAGGATTAAAGGGGCTTTTTTTTTTTAATTGTACCTTTCTTGTACAATACAGTTCTTGTTCTGCCTTTGGTTCCCAGGTTTGCCTGCATCTATGTATTATTTTCCATAGGGACTTTCCTGACATACTACTATCTATCCATGAGTCCTTTCTTGTTTTTTGTTGTTGTTCAGTCTCTCAGTCATGTCTGACTTTTTGCAACCCCATGGACTGCAGCATGCCAGGCTTCCCTGTCCTGCATCTCCTGGAGCTTGCTCAAACTCATGTCCATTGAGTCAGTGATGCCATCCAACCATCTCATCCTCTGTCGTCCCCTTCTCCTCCTGCCTTCAATCTTTCCAAGCATCAGGGTCCTATCTAATGAGTCAGCTCTTTGCATCAGATGGCCTTATCTAATGAATCAGCTCTTTTGCATCAAAGTTTTGAAGCTTCAGCTTCAGTCCTTCTGATGAATATTCAGGGTTGATTTCCTTTAGGATTGACTGGTTTGCTCTCCTTGCAGTCTAAGGGACTCTCAAGAGTCTTCTCCAACACTGCAGTTCAAAAACATCAATTCTTCGGCGCCCAGCCTTCTTCTTTTGTTTTTAGTCTTCATTTAGAGGAATTGTGATTGTTCTATGTTTGGGTACCATAAGCTTATGCTTAAACCATTGGTGATCTGAAAGATGGAAATCCTTGCTTTTGAGCAGAAGGGGAGAATGAAACAGTCTTGAATGAAAGAAATATTTTATCCAAGTTCCTTTATGGAAGAATTCAGTTATGCTTGTGATCTGGAGTATGTAAGTTGGGCAAAATAACTACTTTTGTGCCTATGTCCTTAGTTCTAAAAGAACAGTTTTATATTTGACAGCATTCAGTGTTTCTTCTTAATGGTGTTTGAAAAGATTTATGGTGACTTGTAAAATTCGTAAGAATGAGATCAAATCTCTGGAGAAGTAATTTACATTTAGTGATTTTTAGAAATGGGAAGGATTTTGTTCCTACATCTTATTTTTAGAAAAATCAGTTGAGACTAATATCTTGTGATTTCCAAGTCTACACTTAGTCAATTATATAAACAAATTCTCAATGATACCAAGAATTCCAAGTGTCTTACTGTTTTGCTGGTATTTTTTGATGTTACTAATTTCCCATTTTTTGCTGTTGCTTATTGTAAAAGGATAATATGTAGCCATAACTCAGCTTATGTCTATGATGGACCTTCACTGCAAAAGTGAAAGGGATGGTACACATATATTTAACTGCCATCAATTGTTGAGCACTGACTATACACCAGCTTGTGCTCTGTATTTCTTTTTTTTTTTTAATTAATCTATTTATAATTGAAGGATAATTGCTTTAAATATCATGCTGGTTTCTGCTGTATATCAATATGAATCAGCCATAGGTATACATATGTCCCCTTCCTCTTGACTCTCCTATGTTCTGTATTTCTGTGCATATAGTTTGGTTTTCAGATACCATCCTTCATGGTAGGTGATATGATTTCTTCTTTTTTGCAGTCAGAATGGTTAAGTAACTTTCTCAAAGTCACCTAACCAATACAAGGCAAATTAGGGATTACAGCCCAGAGTACCCAGCAGTAAAATCAAGGTTTCTCCTATGCCATATGAAGTAGATAATGCTCAAGGTAAATATTAAAGGTAGATGGCCTTTAAAAATATTTTTAAATATATATTTTTTGATGTCTTTGAATTTATTACAACATTGAATCTGTTCTGTGTTTTGGTTTTTTGGCTGTGAGGAATGTGGGATCCTAGCTCCCCAACCAAGGATCAAGCTGCACCCCTGCGTTGAAAGGAGAACTTTTAACCACTGGACCACCAGGGAAGTCCCTTGATGGCTTTTATTGATGCTTGTGCCAGGCATTGCATTAGTATTTGCTTACTGATTTCTAATCCTCAAAACAACTCTGCAACATAATGCTTCCTTCATTTTCAGATGAGGCAGAGAAGGCTCCTGAGAGGCTCAGTAATAAGTAACTAAGTCAAGGTCTCTCACTAAGTAGTACAGGTACTCTGATTCCAGGGCCATAGGTCAGTCAGCTGGCAGTATTTTTATACTACCCTGTGCTGCATGTTGCTTTTACAAATCACATCTTGATATATATATTTAACTAATGACTTTGGGTTTCCTCAGGGGCCATTGGCATATCAAACTGATTGAGTCTGACAGTTTCTAAGGTGAATGTTTTTGAAACAATTTTGATAATAGAGCTAAGGATGGTAGCAGTAGCAGCCACCAGGTAATAAAGCATTAGGGGTAAAAGTCTGCATGTATATATAGGTGATTTTGGTTTCCTTGTCTATTTGTTGTCAGTTGCAAAGTCCTTTCCAACTCGTTGTGACCACATGGACTGCAGCACACCAGGCTCCTCTGTCTTCTACTATATCCTGGAATTTGCTCAAATTCATGTCCGTTGAGTCAGTGATGCCATCCAACCATCTCATCCTCTGTCATCCCCTACTCTTCCTCCCCTCAGTCTTCCTTAGCATTAGGGTCTTTTCCATTGAGTGGCCTCTTTGTATCAGGTGGCCAAAGTATTGGAGCTTCAGCTTCAGCATCAGTCCTTCCAATAAATATTCAGGGTTGATTTCCTTTAGGATTGACTGATTTGATCTCCTTGCAGTTCAAGGGACTCCTAAGAGTCATCCAGCACGATAAATTTGAAAGCATCAGTTCTTTTGGTGCTCAGTCTTTATGGTTCTACTCTCACATCCCTACTCTCACATCCGTACATGGCTACCAGAAAAACCATAGCTTTGACTGTCTGGACCTTTGTCAGCCAAGTGATGTCTGCTTTTTAATACGCTGTCTAATACGTTTGTGATAGCTTTCCTTCCAAGGAGCAAGCATCTTTTAATTTCATGGCTGTGGTCACTGTCTGCAATGATTTTGGGGCCCAAGAAATTAAAATCTGCCGTTGTTTCCATTTTTTCTCCTTCTAATTGCCACGATGTGATAGGACCAGATGCCATGATCTTAGTGTTTTGAATGTTGAACTTTAAGCCAGCTTTTTTACTCTCTTTTTTCACCATCATCAAGAGGCTTTTTGGTTCCTCT
The DNA here is from genome assembly GCF_002263795.3 of Bos taurus. Taxonomy (NCBI): domain Eukaryota; kingdom Metazoa; phylum Chordata; class Mammalia; order Artiodactyla; family Bovidae; genus Bos; species Bos taurus. Next base: position 86,268,257 of record NC_037333.1, read on the forward strand.
TCAGTTCAGTTCAGTCGTTCAGTCGTGTCTGACTCTTTGTGACCCCAGTACCTTTTCACTTTTTGTCATTAGAGTTGCATCATCTGCATATCTGAGGTTGTTGATATTTCTCCTGGCAGTCTTGCTCCCGCTTGTGATTCTTCCAGCCTGGCACTTCACATGATATACTCTGCATATAAGTTAAATAAGCAGGGTGACAATATACAGCCTTGTCATACTCCTTTCCCTGTTTGGAACCAGTCTGTTGTTCCATGTCTGGTTCTAACTGTTGCTTCTTGACCCTCAAACAGGCTTCTCAGGAGACAAGTAAGGTGTCTGGTGTTCTCTGGGCTTCCTTGTCTATAGTGTGCTGTAAACAGTGCTGGAGTCAGAGATACATTGCACATGATGTGTAGATTTTAAAGATGCTTTACTAACATTTCTATACGTGACTCATTTTATTGCCATGTTTTAGCAAGCATTAGAACTATTTTTTTATTAGGCTTTTAAACTTCTTAAAATTTAGTTTTGATTTTTGTCAGTATTATGCATGTACATGACAATTTAATTCAGTAGAATCAAAATTCTATAAGACTTGTCAGAAAAACCATCCCTCTTTTCCTGTTTTTGGATACACCCATTTGAACTCTTTTACCTGATTGTCTTAATTTTTAATTTCTTGTCTCAAACTAGTTTATATTGTTACATACTGAATTTTTTTTTTTTCACTTTAGGCATTAACTATTCTTATTATGGAAGAAGAGGGTATCACTCCCATGGTATCCCCATGTATATCTATATTTATATCTGTATACATCCCATCTTGTATTTACATCCTTCCATCCTACCAGCTTCTCAATATAGTTAACCTTATATAAATAAACACTGTTGATAGTTGAGCCATGTATATACTGTAATTTTGTTTTCTTTCCTGAACAGCTTCTTACTGTATCTGGAAATTTTTTGTTATTTTCTATGTACTCAATACCTTTTTTTAACCACCAAACACTTCCTGGTTAACCTTGAAATACATTTCAGATTCTGTCACTTTATGTTCTTGAATACTGTCTGTTGGAGCTTTCTTATCTGCTCTAGTCCGTTGGCTGATGTTACATAAGTCTTGCTGTATAGCTGTTATTTGGGATCTCCCTTTGCCTTCATTCGGGGGATTCCCCTTGCATGGCTTTTGGGTTGGATTTCCTCTTTCTGGATCTCATGTCCTCTCTCTTGATTTACTCCCTTCTTTTTGGTGCAGCTGGAGAAGGGAAAGGCTACCCACTCCAGTGTTCTGGCTGGGAGAATTCCATGGACTGTACAGTCCATGGGATCGCAAAGAGTCGAACATGACTGAGCGACTTTCACTTCACTTCAGTTTTGGTTCGGCAGATTGTCTAAAAGCTCACTAAAAACAGTAAGTGGACTGTTAATATTTTGAGACTTTATATATCTAGAAATATACCTTCATACTTGATTGATATCATGTCAGAGTATCAAGTTCTAGGTTGTAGATTTTCTCACAGAATTTTAATTTTTATGGATGAGGTGCTCCACTTGTTACTGAGAGGTCCAAATGCCTTTCTGACTTCTGATGCTGTGTATCTTGTTTTTTTCCCTCTGGACTGTTGTAAGGTCTCCTCTTTGTTCTGAAATTTCTTAGTTTCTTCTTCTGTTGTGGGTTTATCCACCAAGTTGGTGTTCTCTCAGTCTAAAAAGGCATTTTCAATTCTGGGAAAATTTATTAGTTTATTTCCTTAATAAAGTATTTCTTGACAAAATATTCCCTTCTTTTTCTGTTATATGTTTCTGGAATTCTTGTTACTTAGAATTTGGGCCTCCTGAACAGATCCTTGATATTTTTCTCCTTTTCCGTATCTTTCTTTGTTTTTTCAGGCTTTGTGTTCTAAGAGATTACTTTGGTTTTATTTTCTATTCTTTTTATTGTGGTTTTAATTTCTGCTACCATTTTTAAAAATTTAACAGTCCTTTTTTGTTTCTTTTTTTTAATATAGTATTCCTTTCTTATTTCATGAAGTGGTAACTGTTTTTCTATCACTGAGGATATTAATAGTTTTGGGGGGGCTCATTTTTATTCTCCCCTGTTTATCCTTTAATTGCTTGTTTGTTTTGGGGTTGTTGTTTTTTTTTTTGGTATTTTGATGTCTTCTTGCATATTAGAGGCTTCCCTCAAGTCCTGATAACTCTTTTTCTTTCTGTTTTTATTTATAAGTTGTTGTTTAGTTGGTAAGTTGTGTCCGACTCTTTTGTGACCCGATGGGCTGTAGCCTGCCAGACTCCTCTGTCCATAGGATTTCCTAGACAAGAATACTGGAGTGGGTTGCCTTTTCTGACCCAGGGGTCAAACCTGTGTCTCTTGCATTGCAGGCGGATTCTCTACCACTGAGCCACCTGTAAAGCCTTTTATTTACAAGTAGGACAACTGAAAAGCAAATTGGAATCTGTGTGTAGGGGGCATGTCAGTTATGGGATTTGCTGAAGGGTGATATGGCTAGGCTGTTACCTTGAAGAATCCCTGATGTAAATTTCTTTCTATATCTTTATATGGTGTGGTTAGATTTACCCAAAAAAAAGCACAGTTGGTTTTTGGTTGGAGATTATTATCTGGACTGTAAGGTTTTAGAGATCTTGCTGTGGGAAAAGGCAAGGGGTCTCAACATTGATTTTTTTCAAACTCATCTAATCATCTAGTGTTACATATGGTGCATCTGCCTACAACTGTGCCTGTAATCGTATCTCTTAAGCCAGACACCCTCTCTGTTTTGCCCTCTTTTTATAGAATACACCTTTAGTTTCTAGTCTTTTCTCAGGATGAGGGTGTGATACAAAAGCCTACTGTGTAGATTGCAGAGGGGATCTGGGTGTGTACCTCTTCTTAAACAGACTGGGGAAGTCTTGTTCCATCTCTACCCCTATTTCCAGAGTATCCTACTGATAGTAATTCCTGAACATTCTATGGAATCTGTAGTGTAAATTGGGTAGCTTGTAAGTTCAGGGTTAGGTTTCCTTAGGTATATTAATTCAGTTATTTATTCATCTACTTTGCTAATTCCTAAAATTATTGTTTCCTCATCTTTTATTCTCCTTTTCCTTATGGGATTGATTTTTTTTTTTTAATTCACATTATTGCTTTGAGTAAGGAGTGGAAGGTAATGTCTGTTTTTAGCCCTCAATCTTTGACTGTCACTCTTCAAAACAGTCTTCTTATAGGTACTGATTTATTGTATTGCTGTGTTCTGTTAAGCAACCATAGTTTTGTGGTGTCACTAAGTAAAAGGAAATTGAAAGAGATTTATCACTGAGTTAAACTACTTAATATTTTTTGAGTTCTTTGTTACGGCAATGTATTAGTAAGTAGTGAGTCTAAGAGTCCTTTTTCTACCTGACACAGTTCAATAACTAATTTTTATAAAAATACAGATTAATCTAAATTTGAATGCAAGGAACTACTTTATTTCTTTATTATTATTCCTCACTTATATTCTAGATTATTCAGGTTATGCTTTAAAGTATGCTGTGACAAATCTCATTTAAACTTTAATGTCTTTGACGTTAATTATTCATTGGTTAAAATTTATCTCCAAACTAGGGATTATCTGTTTTACATTAAGATTAAAAAAAGTCAGCTACACTTGAAATTAGATTTATAGGAGAAAAATGATATCTTTTGTGTTCATGTTACCAATATCTTCCTTCGAATAATAAAAGAAATAAAGGTTTTTCCCATTTCCCATTACACTTGATCAGTTTTACAGGCATCAGTTCAGTTCAGTTCAGTTGCTTAGTCGTGTCCGATTCTTTGCAACTCTATGAACCGCAGCACGCCAGGCCTCCCTGTCCATCACCAACTCCCGGAGTTTACCCAAACTCATGTCCATTGAGTCAGTGATGCCATCAAACCATCTCATCCTCTGTCATCCCCTTCTCCTCCTGCCTTCAATCTTTCCCAGCATCAGGGTCTTTTCAAATGAGTCGGCTCTTCTCATCAGGTGGCCAAAATATTGGAGCTTCAGCTTCAACATCAGTCCTTCCAAAGAACATCCAGGACTGATTTCCTTTAGGATGGACTGGTTGGATCTCCTTGCATTCCAAGGGACTCTCAAGAGTCTTCTTCAACACTACCATTCAAAAACATCAATTCTTCAGTGCTCAGCTTTCTTTACAGTCCAACTCTCACATCCATACATGACCACTGGAAAAACCATAGCCTTGGCTAGACGGACCTTTGTTGACAAAGTAATGTCTCTGCTTTTTAATATGCTGTCTAGGTTGGTCATAACTTTCCTTCCAAGGAGTAAGCGTCTTTTAATTTCCTGGCTTCAATCACCATCTGCAGTGATCTTGGAGCCCCCCAAAATGTGGGCTTTTTATTTTCTTAAGAATATTAGTTTAATGCATTGACTTTCTTATAAATGTCATAGTTTTGAACTTCAATATACAAATATGGTGAAAGCTTTGTGTTAGAGTTACTATTTTATAGACAAAGAATAAACCATAGACTATAAACTGTAGATTATTTTTCATCCAATAAAAGACCTATACTTATCCTGAACGTCTGTGTGGCTTTATCCAAAAGCATATCTCTAAAGGATTAGAAAATAAATGTGGTGCTCTTAGATTTTAGGAGAAAATGAATGTTCTCATAATAGATAGCCTGAGAGAAAGGAGACAGACTAGGGCAGGAGTTCTTTTTCCAGGTTTATGAACAGGTTTTACATGTCCCTGAATTCCGTTATGCAAAATGTATCTCTAGAGAGAAGGTTCATAGTGTCTTTCAGATTACCAGAGGCTTAAAACAGGTTAAGAACCAGTGGTGAAAGGTAGGTAAAGAAAAAATTGTATAAAATTTTAAGAATATTACAGGAGATATTTCCATATACATACTGTGTTTATATAGCTGTTATGACTGGGCCTATTTGTATAAGCGGGGAATATAAATTTAGCAAATGCTGTCAGAATGTTTACTTTTATGTTACCATTCCTGACCTGATGTCCTTTATCAGTTTAACTCAACAGACTGCTATTGAGGAGCTGTTCTGACCTATGCCCTCTCCTAGGCTCTAGAGAAGCAGATGACTTGAAGCACTCCTTGCCTTTGAGAAGCTCATGGTGCATTGTAAAATAGAGACATTTTAGTGTTCTGTGTAAACAGAGAGGAGTCACCTTTAATGTGGTTTAGGACATCAGTGACGCTTCCTGAGGAAAAATAAACCCCTGAATTCATTTCCTAGGGATGACTAGACATCCTATGGAAAAAGAAAGTTCATTTACAAGTATATGAGATGAGGAGTAGACACCAGCTGATTTTAACTTTGTAAGTTTTTTTTCCTTGTCAGGCTGTCTTTATTGTAAGAATTTAAATTTCAAAGCATTCCCAGGTGGCACTGGTGAAGAAGAATCTGCTTGTCAGTGCAGGAGATAAGAGAGTGGGTTCCATCCTTGAATCAGGAAGATTCCCTGGAGAAGGGAATGGCAACCCACTCCAGTATTCTTGCTTAGAGAATCTCATGGATAGAGGAGCCTGGTGGGTTAGAGTCCACAGGGTCGCAAAGAATAGGACACAACTGAGCATTTGAGCAGTAGTAAACCATTAAAACTTCGGTGTCACTGATTAAATGTATTCCTGTTGTGTTACTGCTTCTTATTTGCACACAGATGATGAATTGTAGGAATTGTGGGTGAATCTTTGCTCTGGTATTAACTTGAGAGGTGTATCTGATGTAAAGATTGTTCCATTACTGCCAAAACTGCAGACTTGATCTTTAGTGGCACCCTTTATAACGAACTGTGGTTTTGAATTGGATGCCAGGGGAAATTGTGCTTTTCTACTTTGTTGGAAAAAAATGCTCTTACAACAAGAAATTGCATACTAGTTTTTAGAATATAGCTAAATTACTATACTATGGGAAGTAGCTGCAATCTATTTAGTTGTTTAAAATAACTAAATAAAATGAGTATAAATAATAAATAAAATAATAAGAGCTACCTCCTCCTTCCCTTTCCCCTCCCCCAGTGTAAGGAGTAGACTTGTTAGACTGAGATGTCTTGCTTTGATTGATTGACCCATTTTTTTTAGCCAAGGTTTAAGTAGGGAAGGACTCTAAAGGGCCTAAGATTGAAAATGAAATTTTGGTGTCAGGATGAGCAAACTTCACCAGTACATCTGTTACTTCTCTTGCTGCGGTTAAAATCTTTTAGATTTGTTGCACCAAATAAAGATGATGAGTCAGTCCCTTTCTCTAAAACTGGGAACAGCTGTTCCTTGCGATAATAACAAGATTTTTCTCTATTTTCGATATCATTATTTAAGTTAATAAACTTCTATTAGTAAACCTATTATGTCCCAGTTCGTGTGTTAGATTCTAGGGATTCACGGATGACCAAGACATGATCCATATAGTAACTCGCAGTCTAGTGAGAAAGAGAAAGAAAAATGTAAACAAATAAGTATGCAGAGGTCATGTTTTAAAACTGGATTAGTAGAAGTGTGACAGAAAGATCGGTGTGGTCTGAATACATCTGCCCAGATTCATGAGTTGGAATCTTAATGCCCAGTCTGATGGCCTTAGGAGGTGAGGCCTTTGAACCTTTGAGAGGTGATTAGGTCATCAGGTCTCCACCCTCATTATTGGGGTTAGTGCTCTTATGAAAAACATCCCACAGAGCTCCCTACCCCTTCCACCATATGAAGATGCAGAGAGAAGTGGGCAATCAGAAACCTGGAACAGGGCCCGACAATGCTGGTACCTTGATCTTGGTACTTTTCACCACCAAAACTCGGAGAATAAATTTTTGTTGTTCATAAGCCACCCGGTCTGTGGTATTTTGTTATAGCAGACTGAATAAGGTGATGACTATCTATCTATATGTGTGTATGTACATATGTGTATATGCATATACATATTGTCACTCCCTGAGTATTTTTAAGCTATCATTTCCCATATTGCCCATTTGCTGTGTGACAGCTACCTCAAAACTAAGCTGTTTTAAATACATTCATTTAATTGTCATAATGGTTCTACAAAATTGGTAATATCATTTCCAGTGTTTTAGTTGTAAGCTTAGAGAAGTTATATGATTTATCTGAGATCACAAAGTTATCTAAGTTACAAAGACAGGATCTGAAACTGGGTGTTTACTTCAAATCCTTTGCCCTTTGATCTTCTGTATGCCAGATATCACATTACAAAAATGAAGAGGACACAACCTCTCTTTTTAAAGAGCTATTTGAAGGAGAACAAACACATAAATATGTTACAGGTGCTTTAAGCTGCAGTGAGACACCAAGAGGATGGAGAGATTTTCATGCAAGGTTAGGAAAGGTTTTTTATAAAAGAAGTGATGTTCAGGCTCCCTAGGTGTTTCTTGGATGAAATGTCAGTATATTTGGAATTACTGCCTGCTCTGTTGCAATTTGATGCTCATTCTGAATTCTGCATCTGCAGGTTTTGTTTTCTTCCTTCTTGCGGTCCAACACATTGTAGGGGATTCTGTTACTGCTGTTGCATGGAAATCACCTAGACATTTGACAATAGTCATTTCCTAAAATCTCTTGTGATTTTAGTACCTGTTTACTGATTGCAATGAATTTAGTGCTAGGCAAAGAAAACTGCAGTCTTTATAAAACTCAGAGCTCAGAGGGTGATCAGAGATGAGTGATTAAATTTTAGTGTCTTCATCTATAGCGGAAATTACACCTCAATAACTTCACAGTTGTAGAAACTAATTGGCCTTTGTTGTGAAGTGCTTTTTATTTTCTAAGGATTAGATTATAAAAGTTTATGGGATATAAATAGTGACTTGACCAACCCTGTACCTGTTCTTGTATGAAATCATGGAGTTATACTTCATAAAATTGAAGTATTACGGATATGTTGAAAACTGAGAGGTAACCCAGTTAGCAGTTTAATATAATAGTGTGTCAGTTCAGTTCAGTTGCACAATCGTGTTCGACTCTTTGCAACCCCATGGACTGCAGCATGCCAGGCCTCCCTGTCCATCACTAACTCCCGGAGTTTACCCAAACTCATGTCCATTGAGTCAGTGATGCCATCAAACCATCTCATCCTCTTGTCATCTCCTTCTCCTCCTGCCTTCAATCTTTCCCAGCATCAGGGTCTTTTCCAATGAGTCAGCTCTTCGCATCAGGTGGCCAAAGTATTGGAGTTTCAGCTTCAACATCAGTCCTTCCAATGAACACTCAGGACTGATCTCCTTTAGGATGGACTGGTTGGATCTCCTTGCAGTCCAAGGGACTCTCTCTTCTCCAACACCTCAGTTCAGAAGCATCATTCTTCGGTGCTCAGCTTTCTTTATAGTGCAACTCTCACATCCATACATGATACTGAAAAAACCATAGCCTTGACTAGATGGACCTTTGTTGGCAAAGTAATGTCTCTGCTTTTTAATATGCTGTCTAGGTTAGTCATAAGTTTCCTGCCAAGGAATAAACGTCTTTTAATTTCATAGCTGCAGTCACCATTTACAGTGATTTTGGAGCCCAAAAAAATAAAGTCTGCCACTGTTTCCCCATCTATTTGCCATGAAGTGATGGGACCGGATGCCATGAACTTAGTTTTCTGAAAATTGAGCTTTAAGCCAACTTTTTCACTCTCCTCTTTCACTTTCATCAAGAGGCTCTTTAGTTCTTCGCTTTCTGCCATAAGGGTGGTGTCATCTGCACATCTGAGGTTATTGATATTTCTCCCGTCAATCTTAATTCCAGCTTGTGCTTCATCCAGCCCAGCGTTTCTCATGATGTACTCTGCATATAAGTTAAATAAGCAGGGTGACAATATGCAGCCTTGACGTACTCCTTTTCCTATTTGGAACCAGTCTGTTGTTCCATGTCCAGTTCTAACTGTTGCTTCCTGACCTGCATACTGATTTCTCAAGAGACAGGTCAGGTGGTCTGATATTCCCATCTCTTTCAGAATTTTCCACAGTTTATTGTGATTCACACAGTCAAAGGCTTTGGCATAGTCAATAATGCAGAAATAGATGTTTTTTCTGGAACTCTCTTGCTTTTTTGATGATCCAGTGGATGTTGGCAATTTGATCTCTGGTTCCTCTCCCTTTTCTGAAACCAGCTTTAACATCTGGAAATTCATGGCTAACATACTGTTGAAGCCTGGCTTGGAGAATTTTGAGCATTACTTTACTAATGTGTGAGATGAGTGCAATTGTATGGTAGTTTGAGCATTCTTTGGCACTGCCTTTTTTAGGGATTGGAATGAAAACTGACCTTTTCCAGTCCTGTGGCCACTGCTGAGTTTTCCAAATTTGCTGGCCTATTGAGTGCAGCACTTTCACAACATCATCTTTTAGCATTTGAAACAGCTCAACTGGAATTCCATCACCTCCACTAGCTTTGTTCATAGTGATGCTTCTTAAGGTGTGTGTGTGTGCATGCAAAATCGCTTCAGTCATGTCTGATTCTTTGCAACCCTATAGATTGTAGCCTGCCAGGCTCCTCTGTCCAAGATATTCTCTAGGCCAGAATAATGGAGTGGGTTGCTATGCCCTCCTCCAGGGAATGTATGTTAAAGAGCAAGATTTTAAATGTGGAAGTAAAATTTCCGTGACTAAAGATCTTTGGGAAACCTTGAGATAAACCATAAATGATTTTTTTAATAAATTTTCTTTACTATAGGACTTCTGATAGCTTTTAAAATACTCGTTTTAATAACATACTAGTGCATCTTTTGGCAGTGTGCTAACCAGTGAAGATGTCAAGAATATTAGTTACCTTCAGTCTGATCATTCATCTTAGCGTGACATGTATAGGTTCAACTGCATATTAACTTACCATTTGGGTGTTTAATAGGTATTTTAGTTAATACGGGCAAAATCCATCTCCCCAAACCTATCTTAATAAATGACCTGTTATCTACCTACTTGAGCCTAAAAACCTAGCAGTCTTCTTTGATTGTCTCGTCTTTACCACTCGACAAATTCTGAAATCCAAAGTGAATCCCGTTGGTTCTACCTACAAATATTGGAACCTGGCTTCATCTTTCTGTCCCCATTAGACCAGGCCATCTTTCTGCTTTATACTAGTTTCTTAACTGGTTTCTCTGTTTTCACTTTTACCCTCCTGCCAGTCCATGCTCTACATGGAAACTAGAATAGTCTTTTTTAGATCATTAAATTAAGTCATATTATACTTCCTTTAAAAAAAAAAAAAGATTCTGCCTTGGCTTCCCATTTATACTTAAAATAGTAATCTAAATTCCATACTTTGGACTCTAAAATCTTAGCTAGTGTGGGTCTACAAGCTTTTTCTGAATTCATATACTGTATTCTTGCCTGGAAAATCCCATGGACAGAGAAGCTTGGTTGGCTACTGTCTATGGGGTCGTAAAGAGTCGGACACGACTGAGTGACTTCACTATATCACTATATACTGTCATTCATGATGCCCTTATCACAGTTACCTTTTTACCCCTCTTTCTGAAAAAGTCACCTTTGTGCAAACACCTAGTTTGTCCTGTAAGCCTGGAATGCTCTTCCCTCTTTGCTAGTTGTCACATGGCTGATTCCTTCTTCTTGTCTTTCTGGCCTCATGGAGACCCGCTCTAACCACCTAATCTAATAAAGTGCCTTGTCATATCACATTATTTGTCACATCATTCTGTTATTTTCACCATAGCACTTAGCACTAACCAATACTGTATTGTTAGTTTTATTTATTTTTTTTCTGCCTCCTCTCCCTACCATGAGAATAGAGATTCTCTTGTTCAGTGCTGTGTCCCAGGGTTAGAACTGTGCTACTTAGAATATAGTAGGAGGGTGGTCAGAATATTCTAGTTGGATGAAGGAATGCAAGAGTGAAATAAATGGAAGAAACTGATGTTGGAGGTGGTGAGGAACATTACTGTCAGGCTACTTAGTTTTTTAATAGTAAAGATTTTTCTTTAAACATTAAAAAAATTATGCTATAATTAACACACTATAAAATTCATCTTTTAAAGTGTTCAGTGGATTTAGTATATTCACAAAATTGTACAACCATCACAGCTGTAGAAGATAAAGATAAGTATCATGTAGTATTGGGTAGTGGATAAAAGAATGGACTTTGAATATTTAAATCCTAGGCTTAAATTTTGGTTCCTTACTTTACCAATTTTAAAAGCTTAGCAAATTAAGTACTTTAAGCCTCAGTTTTGTTACTCATAAAATAAAGTATAGCATACCTACCCCCTGAGACATCTGTATGAAGGTCAAGAAACAACAGTTAGAACCATACATGGAACAATGGACTGGTTCTAAATTGGGAAAGGAGTACATCAAGGCTGTGTATTGTCACCTGGCTTATTTAACTTACATGCAGAGTACATCATGCGAAATGCTGGGCTGGATGAAGCACAAGCTAGAATCAAGATTGCCGGGAGAAATATCAGTAACCTCAGATATGCAGATGACACCACCCTTATGGCAGAAAATGAAGAGGAACTGAAGAGCCTCTTGATGAAAGTGAAAGAGCAGAGTGAAAAAGCTGGTTTAAAACTCAACATTCAAAAAATGAAGATCATGGCATCCAGTCTCATCACTTCATGGCAAATAGGTCCCATCACTTCATGGCAAACAGGTCCCATCACTTCATGGCAAACAGATAGGGAAACAGTGGAAACTGTATTTTCTTGGGTTCCAAAATCTCTGCAGATGATGACTGCAGCCATGAAATTACAAGACTCTTGCTCCTTGGAAGAAAAGCTGTGACTAACCTAGACAGCATATTCAAAAGCAGAGACATTACTTTGCCGACAAAGGTCTGTACAGTCAAAGCTGTGGTTTTTCCAATAGTCATGTATGGACATGAGAGTTGGAAAAAGAAAGCTGAGCGCCAAAGAATTGATGCTTTTGAACTGTGGTGTGGAGAAGGCAATGGCAACCCACTCCAGTACTCTTGCCTGGAAAATCCCATGGACGGAGGAGCCTGGTGGGCTGCAGTCCATGGGGTCGCTAAGAGTCCGACACGACTGAGCGACTTCACTTTCACTTTTCACTTTCATGCATTGGAGAAGAAAATGGCAACCCACTCCAGTGTTCTTGCCTGGAGAATCCCAGGGACAGGGGAGCCTGGTGGGCTGCCGTCTATGGGGTCGCACAGAGTCGGACACGACTGAAGTGACTTAGCAGCAGCAACTGTGGTATTGGAGAAGGACCTTAGAGTCCCTTGGACTGCAAGGAGATCAAGCCAATCCATCCTAAAGGAAATCAGTCCTGAATGTTCATTGGAAGGTCTAATGCTGAAGCTCTAATACTTGGGCCACCTGATGTGAAGAACTGAATCATTAGGAAAGACCCTGATGCTGGGAAAGATTGAAGGCAGGAGGAGAAAGGGACAACAGAGGATGAGATGGTTGGATGGCATCATCAACTTGATGGGTATGAGTTTGAGCAAGCTCCAGGAGTTGGTGATGGACAGGGAGACCTGGCATGCTTCATTCAATGGGGTTGCAAAGAGTTGGACATGACTGAGCAACTGAACTGAACCGAACTGATAAGACATCATAGAGTTATGAAGATTAAATGAGATACTGTATGTAAAATACTTAAAGAGTACAAGGTCTGCAGTAAATGTTAGTTAATATTAATCATCATCAATTCAGTTCAGTCGCTCAGTTGTGTCCGACTCTTTGCAACCCCATGAATCGCAGCACTCCAGGCCTCCCTGTCCATCACCAACTCCCAGAATTCACTCAAACTCATGTCCATCGTGTCCGTGATGCCATCCAGCCATCTCATCCTGCCCCCAATCCCTCCCAGCATCAGAGTCTTTTCCAATGAGTCATCTCTTCTCATGAGGTGGCCAAAGTATTGGCGTTTCAGCTTTAGCGTCAGTCATCATCATTACTATTGTAATCCAGGAGTTTCCAGTCTGAAGTTGACTGAAAAGTGTTTATCAAGTCCCTGATCTCTAGTGTTGGACTTAGACCTGTAGAAGGAGCTACTGATGTGAATGACAGGTTGGTACCAATTGTGGATCAAAGAGAGCTAATATTAATGGAGTTCTTACTACAGGGTTCAATAGTAAGGTATCATTATTACACACTGAAGCTTGGTAATGTAAAATGACTTGAAGATAACGGACTGTTGTTTTTTAACTGTTTATTTTGTATTGGAGTACAGGTGATTAACAAGTTGCGGTAGTTGCAGCTGGACAGCAAAGGAACTCATATACATGTATCCATTCTCCCCCATATTCCTCTGCCATCCAGTCTGCCACATAACATTGAAGAGTTCTGTGTTCTATACAGTAGGTCCTTGTTGATCATCTGTTTTGAATATAGCCTTATTTACATGTCAATCCCAAACTTTATCCCTTACTCCCAGCCTTCCTCCTGGCAACCATAAGTTCATTCTTTAAGTCTTTGAGTCTGTTTTGTAAATAAGTTCATTTATATCATTTCTTTTTAGATTCTGCATTTAAACGGATGTCATATGCTGTTTCTCCTCTGTCTGACTTTACTCAGTATGACAATCTCTAGGTCCACTCCTATTGCTGCAGATGGCTTTGTTTCATTCTTTTGAGTGGCCAAGTAATATTTTATTGTATATATGCACCACATTTTCTTTATCTGTTTCTCTGTTGATGGGCATTTAGGTTGCTTGCATGTCTTGGCTATTGTGCATAGTGCCGCAGTGAAGTGAACACCTGTGCATTTATCCTTTCGGACCATGTTTTTTTCTGGATGTATGCCTAAGAATGGGATTGCAGGGTCATATGATAGCTCTATTTTTAGTGTTTTAAGGAGCCTCCATACTCTTCTTCCTAGTGGCTGTACCAGTTTATGTTCCGAACAGTATAGGAGGGTTCCCTTCTCTCCATACCTTCTCCAGCATTTATTGTTTATGGATTTTATGATGATAGTTGTTTTCACTGGTGTGAGATGATATCTCATTGTAGTTTTGAGTTGCATTTCTTTAATAATTAGCAGTGTTGACCATCTTTCATGTGCCTCTTGGCCATTTGTATGTCCTTTACTGAGAAATGTTTATTTAGGTCTTCTGCCCATTTTTTGATTGGGTTGTTTGTTTTGATGATGTTAAGGCTCATTAGCTGCTTGCAGGTTTTGGAGACTAATCTGTTGTTGGTCACTTCATTTGCAAATATTTTCTCCCAATCTGTGTGTTAGTTGTTTTCTTGTTGAATTCCCACTTCTGCCATTTAATTAGCTGGGTGATCAGAGTAAGTTGCATAACTTTGAAGATATGGAGTTATTGATGCAAATAAGTTGATGTAAATTTGTTTCTAATTCTGAATATATTGACGTGTTTTTCACTGTCTAAATTGTATACAGATATATATTCTTCTAACCCTTCCTAGTGGGGTTTCCCAAGTGGCTCCGATGGTAAAGAATCTGCCTGCAATGCAGGAGACCTGGATTATGGTCCCTGGGTAGGGAAGATACCCTGGAGAAGGGAATGGCTAACCAGTTCATTTCTTGCCTGGGAAATCCCATGGACACAGGAGCCTGGAGGGCTACAAAGAGTTGCAAAGAGTCGCGAAGAGTCAGACACCACTGAGTGACTAACACTTTTACTTTTCAGTCCTTCCTAGTACCCCTGTTTTGAGTTCTCTGTAAAACCCCCTCCCCAATTCCTTCAGCCTTAAGATTCTCCAACCCAATTTAGAAAATATCAATTTTGTTGATAGTTGGATTGAACAGTAAATAGTTAAAATTGAGGGTAATGATGGGTGTAACTGTGTTGAGATGGTAACAGATGGTTTATGAGAATAAATGTAGACGTCACAATGGGGACCAGTCTATTCTTTAGGGTCTTAAGGAGTAAGTACACAATGCTTCTGAAATTTACTAAAAGTAGATCAAATTGAATGACTAATTATAAGGGGTTTGTGGTCAGAGTTTTCCCTTAAGGCTCAGTTATGTACTTGTCAAGCCATTCTGTCTTTCTCTAGAAATTGATTGACCTTCAAATATGAGTAAAAGGACTGGGATAAACAAACCTGACTGCTGGGTATTTATTTTAAAAGAAAAGACCTCAGGGTAATGCTGTGACTTTTCAATCACATTTACGTTCTAATCAGAAAGCTGTAAGTTGTCATACAGTTATGATGTCCTGTTGGGAGCTATACAAGAGAAACTAGCTGAATTCTTGTCCTCTAAGACCAAAAATGTATACAGCTACTCTCATACATTGTTAATGAGTTTTAAAAGAATCCAACTTATTTTGGGGGAAAAAATAGACCTTATATAAACATAAAAAATGTATATGCCCTTTAGCAGGGCAATTTTACTTTTTTTTTTTTTTTAATTCTAAGAATTTTTCTTTTATAATATGAGGAGACTTACTGCAGCATTGTTTAAAGTGATAAATGACTAGACACAACCTCAATGTTTATCAGTAGGTGACTGGTTGAAAATATCTGTCTATATAAGGAAATATTATTCAGTCTTTAAAAAGAATAAAGTAGATCTATTTCTATTTTAAAGTACAACAATCTTCTGGACATATTAAAGTGGAAAACATTGTTTAGAATACTGTAGTACGCAGCGGGTGTATAAAACAAGCACAAGCATTTTTTGCTTGTATAGACAGACTCTGAAAAGGGTGGGGTGGGGGGCTACATACTTTCTGTTATTGAAAATGTTTTTTTAATATTTGCATCAAATATCTTAAAATGCCATGTGAGAATACTGGGTTAGCTGAAAAGTTCCTTTGGGTTTTTTCATAGACCTTATATATTTATCCCCATTAGTGTAAGAGCTTGCACTGATTAGTGTAAGAGCTCGCACTCACTGATGAGGAATTTTGTGTACATTTTGGTATTTGTGCTTTTGAACTTAAGTGCTCTTCAGTTGGTCTTCTTTTGACATGGGAATAAGGAGCAGTACTGATCACCCCTTCCAGAGTAGGGTGCATCCTTGTTGAAGTTTCAGGTAGCAGTCAAAAAAGTTGAATATAATTTTTAAAAAGAACATTTAAAAAATCAGAATACTGAGATGATTAATTATTTTGCCTGAATAAAGCAGAAGGGTCAGAAAGAAGGGGGAATCAGTGGAGGACTTCAAAGCATTTTGGAAGTATGACTGTGCATGGATATGAGGAACTGAGAAGGGAGAGAACTCAGGGAACTGAAAGCATTTTATAAACATCATCCCATCTCTAAATTATACCCTCTGTAAAAAGTTATTTTCCAGACTTTCAAAAAAGCAAAATAAAGAGATCGAAGCCCAGACGATAATTTGTAGTTTCCTAAGTAACATAAGAAGAAAACAGCAAAATGAGGACTGGCACCTTGTTTTCTTGATTTCCTGTCTATCCCCACCATTATTCTGAGATCACTTGAACCTGATATAGGAAAAGCACCAAAAAAACCAAACCAAAACAATTTTTTTAAAAAAATTCTATTTGTAACTTAATGTGTAAGAGCATTTGTTTCCAAAGTAAAAATTTCCCCATCCAGTCTTAGGAAATTAGAGTGGGAGTAGGGGTTGAGTCCAGCTTTGGACATTGGACTATTTCATTTTTTACTGTGAGTCATTCTGGTTCAGGAAGAGGAAGGATACTAACATTTGCACAGCATTTTACAGTTTTAAGAGCTTTTTTTCTCATTTATTATTTTCTCATTTTGCAGCTCTTGCATGATACAGGTAATGGTAATGTTTTATTATTGTTAGGCTTTCACTATTAAAGAAAAAATAGGCTCAAGGAAGTTGGGTAATTTGCCTTAAATAACATAGCTGATTAGTGTCAGAACTGACCTTCATAAAACCAAACTCAGATTTTTTTTTTTTTTTCTTTTTACCCAAGTGTAAGGTCTTTGAGGAGAATGTGTTTAGTTTTGTGGCAGACCAATTCTGAATGGGTCATCAATCAAGAAAACATTTAGAAGCCTAACATTTGAAGGGACAGTGGTTCAGTAAATAGATATTTGTGGGGACCCTCCTGGGTGTAGGCACAGCTGATGTGCTTGTTGTTCTCATGTTCTCTGCCAGCCCTTTTCAGAGCAGCTTTGTTACATCATCACTTGCGGCACCAGTCTGATCAGTGGGCTAATTTAAAGGGAGAGTGCTTAACACTTGGTCTGAATACATACACCAGACTGGTGTTAGGAGAGCTATTTTTGTACTTAATCATACAAAAATTAGTAAAAATGTCTTTTGTCAAAAAATTTATTGGTCAAGTTTATTTTTCACACTGAATTTTGAAAAGGGAGAAGGAGGAGGAGGAAAATGAAATAAGCCTCAATATCATGCAGAGGCATGATAATCTTTTCTATGTTTTCGTACTTAAGAGATGGTGGGAGAGAATTTGACTTTTAATACATTATCTGATTAAACTGAAGAAGAGTTTCCATACTCTAATGTGGGTCCAGAGCCTTACTATGTTTAATATTTGACTTTGGGGTTTACTTTGAAGTGCACTGGGAAGCCACTGAGTGTAGTTTTAAGCAGAGGAGTAACGTCGCCTGATTGGTGTTTGTAAAGAGATTCTTGGCTATTGAGTAGAGACTGAAGTGATTTAGCACGTGCACATGTGCACACACACACACACACCTGACAGGGAGACAGACAGACAGACATACACATACCACACCCCTGGCACGGAGAGGGGTCAGTGTTAAGAGTTGAGCCTGGGCTGGGAAGATACTCTAGAGGCGGGACATGGCAACCCATTCCAGTATTCTTGCCTGGAGAATCCCCATGGACAGAGGAGCCTGGTGGGCTACAGTGCTTCTTGTACAAAGGAAATTATTTATCTTAGAATGAGAGCCTTAGAATAAGGGTAAAAAAGAATACAATGACTAAAGATTATCACAGACTCCTTTTTATTTTTATGTATTACAACCTATAATCCTGAATCATTAATTTATTGTTGGATTTGTTAGCTGGGTTATAGCTAAAAATTCTTTTTTCTCCTTCGTAGTTCTAGTAGGGCTGATGTCTATGGGGTCACACAGAGTCGGACACGACTGAAGTGACTTAGCAGCAGAGAATATAGAGAAGGTTTGTGGGAGTAGTTACAAACTACTCCTACAAACAGTAGTTACAGCAATGATATTTCCAAGATTTAATGTAGCCAGTACAATTTCAAGCTATATATTGGTGGACTTTAAGATCACTTCTATGTTACTTTATCCAGTAGTATAGTATGGTAGACTCTGTGGAAGGTCAAGCCTTAAACGCTTTTTTTTTCTTTTCTATTCATAGTGGGAGTCGCTCATCTAAAACGTTTAAACCAAAGAAGAACATTCCAGAGGGTTCTCACCAGTATGAGCTCTTAAAGCATGCAGAGGCCACTCTTGGCAGTGGCAACCTCCGGATGGCTGTCATGCTTCCTGAGGGCGAAGATCTAAATGAGTGGGTTGCAGTGAACAGTAAGTAGCCTTTCTATTTCTCAATGGACTCTCAATTAGGTTAGTAGACTCATTATAGGTGAGTGTTGGGTACTGTGTTTTCTAGCATTTAGTTAGCAACCTAATACCACAATATAATGGTACCTCAATCCACTTTAACCTTTATGACACTTTATTTCTGAATATGGAATTAGATGAAATTATCTCCTGTTATCATATAATACAAAGCATAGATTTACCATCTTCTTGAAAAAAATAATAATACAGCAATTGATGTCTATAGCACATTCTGTGTCTGGCACTCTGCTATTCTTTCTACATGAATTATTTTTAATTTATTTTATTAAGTTTAATTGATTTATAATATATTGTTTTCACATGTATAATATAGTGATTCAGTATTTTTATAGATTATACTGCATCTAAAGTTATTGCAGTATAATGGCTTTATTTCCCTGCGCTGTACAATATACCCTTGTAGCTTACTAATTTGATACTTGCTGGTTTGTACCTCTTAATCCCCTGTCTCTATCTGGCTCTTCTTCCTTTTTCTCTCCCTACTGATAACCAATAGTTTGTTCTCTATATCTGTGAGTCTGTTTCTGTTTTGTTATATTCATTCATTTTATTTTTTAGATCTACATTTAAGTGATATCATATAGAATTTGTTTTTCTGTGTTTGACTTAACTTCACTAAGCAAAATACCTTCCAGGTCCATCCATGTTGTTGTAAATGATAAATTTCATTCTTTTTTATGCTCAGTAATGTACCATTGTATGTTTGTATGTATGAAAGGGAGATATATATATATGTATATATATAAATACACACACACACCGTTATCCATTTATCAGTTGATGGATGTGTTAGGTTGCTTCTGTATCTTGGCTATTAACTTCCATATGCTGCTTTGACATTGGTGTGCATGTATCTTTTCAAATTATTGTTTTTATTTTCTTCTACATGTATTACTTTATTTCATCTTTACAACCTCATGATGTAGGTATTATTATTATCCGAGTATATTGATAAGAAATCTGAGACAGAAAATTGTCGTAATTAGACTAGGTTATATAGCTAGTAGTGGTAGAGGCTGGGCTCAAATATAGTTATAAAATTTCAGAGACTGATTTGACCACTATGCCAGATTACCTCTTTCAGTAGCATACTCAGTTATTTGCCTTAATTATGTTTTTTTTTTTTAATTCAGTAGTGATCTTATGAAATTAGTGAAATATATTTATGATATATTCTTAATCTCTAGGAAGAAAAAAATATAAGTAAAAAGTAAATATATTCCTGGGATTTAAGCAGAGAAAGTGGGGAAATAAAAGTGGTACTTTTAGTATTCAAGGTTCATCAGCCTTGGTGAGGAAATTAATAAAGTTTTATAATTGGAGGAAATTTATATGACTCTAGTAAAAATAAAATTAAATTTAATTGAAAATATATACTAAATGTCTAGGCTTTGATTAAGGAAAAGCAGAACCATATTTTTATTATAATATTTGATGGTATTTTATTGTGTTTTGAAACATATCATGGGATTTATAAATTGAGCTGCCACCCACTGATAACTTTTAGGAACCTAAAGGATTTTACTGAGATGTCTTAAAACCTCACTGTGACAGCAGTTCCTTAAGAGCAGTATTTATTATACTACAGTTATCCTCCTGACCCCAGAGAGTTTATTTACTGAAGAGATAAAAGTAATTTGTTTGCTTTATTGTTGAGACTCATCTAACTTATTAGATAGTTCTGTGATACTTTAAGGACAATATTCAGAATAAATTTCCAACATATGTGCATATTCTTTTTTTTTGATACTTTTTTGTGCCTTTTCTTGTACCATTTATTTGAGAGCTCATTTTCTAATTTGAAAAACCGAGGAAGTAGGTTGCTAATGGGAACTTGTGGTATAGCACAGGGAGCTCAGTTTGATGATCTGTGATTGACCCTAGATGTTGGGATGGGGGAGTGGGATGGACGTCCAAGAGGGAGGGGATATTTGCATACATATAGCTGGAATCACTTCATTTTTAGAGCAGAGACTAACACAGCAGTGTAACATAGAGCTTCTGTCCTACATGAGTTTCTGACTTTGAAGTATAAAAGCAGATCATTGTTATCTGTCTGTATTCTGCCTTCATAACCAGAACTGTCTGTACTATTGAAATGTCTAGAACTTCAGGAACTTATAAAATTTCACAGACATTTTGCAGTTAGAGCTGGAGGAAAATTACTTTGAACTGACGTGTTAGAACATCCCCATAGAACATGGAATTCTGCTTTTAAAATATAGCAATTGACTGAAATATTGGATTACAGTTTTTTATTATATGTATATATAGTAATCTTTCCAAATGACACTTGATAAAGTGAAGAGGATTTGAGACTAAACAGATAATTTCCATTCACTGACAGTGATTAAGTAATCATATTGGGTACATAAAAGGCTGAAGGGAATTTGTTGATAAGATTGATATCTTAATGGCCTTTTGGCTTCAATTTTACTTGCCAGATGAAGATAAATCATAGAAGATGGGACATTTTACAAATTCAATAACTAATCTCATAGCCAGAAACCAGAGGCTGTTTTTGAACATTCTACTGCTATAAAGAGTGATAGCTTAAAGAAGATAGAAAATTCAGAGTTTTGGAAAAAGCAGATGGATTGAGGCCATGTCTTTGTGGAAGAAAACTAACAATGACTAAATGTCTCCTTTATGATAGACAAGTATTTTTTTTTTTAGCACTCTGCAATAAACCAAATTTTAGAGGTAGGAAACTGAGATCCAGGGAGGTTAAGTAACAACTGGTAAGTATAGAGTTGGGATTCAAAGCCACAGGTTACCCTTTGTTCACATGGAGGACAACTCAATTAAAAATGGGCCAAAGAACTAAATAGACATTTTCCCAAAGAAAACATACAGATGGCTAATAAGCACATGAAAAGATGCTCAGCGTCACTGATTATCCGAGAAATACAAATAAAAACCACAATAAGTACTTGGGTGCAATCTCATAAACGACAGAATGATCTCTGTTCGTTTCCAAGGCAAACCATTCAATATCACAGTAATCCAAGTCTATGCCCCAACCAATAATGCTGAGGAAGCTGAAGTTGAACAGTTCTATGAAGACCTACATGACCTTCTAGAACTAACACCCAAAAACGATATCCTTTTCATTATAGGGGATTGGAGTGCAAAAGTAGGAAGTCAGGACATATATGGAGTAACAGGAAAGTTTGGCCTTGGAATACAAAACAAAGCAGGGCAAAGGCTAACAGAGAGTTTGGCCAAGAAAACACACTGGTCATAACAAACACCCTCTTCCAACAACACAAGAGACTACTCTACACATGGACATCACCAGATGGCCAATACTGAAATCAGATTCATTATATTCTTTGTAGCCAAAGATGGAGAAGCTCTATACAATCAGCAAAAACAAGACCAGGAGCTGACTGTGGCTCAGATCATGAACTCCTTATTGCCAAATTCAGACTTAAATTGAAGAAAGTAGGGAAAACCACTAGACCATTCAGGTATGACCTTAAATCAGATTCCTTACAAATATACAGTGGAAGTGACAAATAGATTCAAGGGCATAGATCTGATAGAGTGCCTGAAGAACTATGGATGGAGATTCCTGATATTGTACAGGAGGTGGTGATCAAAACCATCCCCAAGAAAAAGAAATGCAAAAAGGCAAAATGGTTGTCTGAGGAGCCTTACAAATAATTGAGAAAAGAAGAGGAGCGAAAGGCAAAGGAGAAAAAGAAAGATATATCCATCCTAATGCAGAGTTCCAAAGACTCCTAAGAGAGATAAGAAAGCCTTCCTAAGTGATCAATGCAAATAAATAGAGGAAAACAATAGAATGGGAAAGACTAGAGATCTCTTCAAAAAATTAGAGATACCAAGGGAACATTTCATGCGAAGATGGGCACAATAAAGGACAGAATCGGTCTGGACCTAACAGAAGCATGTTAAGAAGAGGTGGCAAGAATACACAGAAGAACTATGCAAAAAAGATCTTGATGACCCAGATAACCATGATGGTGTGATCACTCACCTAGAGCCAGACATCCTGGAGTGTGAAGTCAAATGGGCCTTAGATAGCATCACAATGAACAAAGCTAGTGGAAGTGATGGAATTCCAGCTGAACGATTTCAAATCCTAAGAGATAATGCTTTTAAGGTGCTACACTCAATATGACAGCAAATTTGCAAAACTCAGCAATGGCCACAGGACTGGAAAAGGTCAGTTTTCAATCCAATCTCAGTCTCTTGGATCATAGAAGAAGCAAGAGAATTCCAGAAAAACATCTGCTTCACTGACTGCACTAAAACCTTTGACTATGTGGATCACAGCAAACTGTGGAAAATTCTCTCTCTCTCTCTTTTTTTTTTTAATATTCTTAAAGAGATGGAAATACTGGACCACCTTACCTGCCTTCTGAGAAATCTGTATGTAGGTCAAGAAGCAATGGTTTGAACTGGACATGGAACAATGGACTGGTTCCAAATTGGGAAAGGAGTACATCAAGGCTGTGAATTGTCACCCTGCTTATTTAACTTATATGCAGAGTACATCATTTGAAATGCCAGACTGGATGAAGCACAAGCTAGAATCAAGATTGCCAGGAGAAATATCAATAACCTCAGATACGCAGATGATACCACCCTTATGGCAGAAAGCAAAGAGGTTCGAACTAAAGACCCTCTTGATGAAAGTGAAAGAGGAGAATGGACAAGCTGGCTTAAAACTCAACATTCAGAAAACTAGGGTCATGGCATGTGGTCCCATCACTTCATGGAAAATAGATGGGGAAACAATGGAAACAGTGAGAGATTTTATTTTCTGGGCTCCAGAATCACTGCAGATGGTGACTGCAGCTATGAAATTAAAAGACATTTGCTTCTTGGAAGAAAAGTTATGACCAAGCTAGACAGTATATTAAAAAGTGGAGACATTACTTTGTGACAGAGGTCCGTCTAGTCAAAGCTATGGTTTTTCCAGTAGTCGTGCATGTGAGAGTTGGACCATCAAGAAAGCTGAGCACTGAAGAACTGATGCTTTTGAACTGTGGTGTTGGAGAAGACTCTTGAGAGTCCCTTGGACTGCAAGGAGATCAAACTAGTCTATCCTAAAGGAAATCAGTCCTGAATATTCATTGGAAGGACTGATGCTGAAGCTAAAGCGCCAATACTTTGGCCACCTGATGGGAAGAACTGACTCATTAGAAAAGACCCTGATGCTGGAAAAGATTGAAGGCAGGAGGAGATGGGGGTGACAGAGGATGAGGTGGTTGGATGGCATCACTGACTCAATGGGCATGAGTTTGAGCAAGCTCCAGGAGTTGGTGATGGACAGGAAAACCTGGCATGCTGCAGTCCACGGGGTCACAAAAAGAGTCAGACACAACTGAGTGACTGAACTGTACTGAACTAAGTGAAAAGTCGAGTTTTATTCTTTTCCGTAGAGATAGCCAAAAGACTCAGAAACTCTCACTCTTAGTGATCTATGGAAGTTCTTTATATATTCTGAATACAGGATTTTTATTGATTATATGTTGCAAATAATTTTTCCCACTCTGTGCTTGCCTTGTTTAAAATTTATTTATTTTTTATTGAAGGGTAATTATAATACTGTGTTGGTTTCTGCCATATATCAACATGGTGTGCTTGCCTTTTTATTCCCTTAAGGGAGTCACTTAACCAGAAGCTCCTAAATTCAGTGAGTTAAGTATTGTTTCTTGTATACTTATTATCTGTTCTTTTTTGAGGAAAGAATGTGGATAGAGCTCATATTTTGCTGAAATAAAAGGTTCTCTTTGAGTAAAATTAAAATTTAACATTTTACCTATAAATGATATTTGCTTTGCAGCTGTAGATTTCTTCAATCAGATCAACATGCTTTATGGAACAATCACAGATTTTTGTACAGAAGAAAGTTGTCCGGTGATGTCAGCTGGCCCAAAGTAAGATACGATTTATGATCAGCTCTCAATTTTACTATATCATACAATTCTTAGATAAGAAGGAAATTTCTGACCTTACAATTTCTATATTTACCATCTCCTTCAGTGATTCACCAATGACTAGTATCTTGAGTCAAGAGTTCCTTAACCTAAGCTTTATGGTCCTCCCTATTGTATTGTTCTCCATCCTGCCTTTTTTCTGTTTGCTTCTGCTTCTCTATCCAAACTAGATTATTAAAAATGCTTCCATTACATTTTAAAAAATAAAAATAATTGTTGATATACAGTGTTAGTTTCAGATGTAATGCATAATGATTTGACATTTACACACACTATGAAATGATCGTCATGTTAAGTCTAGTAGTCTTCTGTTCCCATACAAAGTTATTAGTGTCATTGACCATACTCCTTATGAACTGACTTATAACTGGAGGTTTGTATCTTTAAATAAATATACATATATACACATACTGCATATTCTTTATTTATTCATCTGTTGATAGACACTTAAGTTACTTTCATATTTTAGGTATTGAAAATAATGTTGCAATGAAAAATAGTTTGCATATATCTTTTCAAATTAGTGTTTGTGTTTTCTTTGCATAAATACCCAGAAATGAAACTGCCGGCTCTTATGGCAGTTCTATTTTTAATATTCTGAAGATATTCTGAAGCACCTCTATACATTTTTCCATAGTGGCTGCACCAATTCACAGTTCCATCAACAGTGCATAAAAATTTCCTTTTTGTTACATGCTTGCCAATACTTATTATTTGTTGTCTTTTTGATAATAGCCATTTTAACAGATGTGAAACAGTATCTCATTATGGTTTTAGGTTGCATTTCCCTCATGACTGATGAAATTGAGCATCTTTTAATGTGTCTGTTGGCTATCTGTATGTCTTTGTAAAAATGTCTATTCAGGTCTTCTGTCCATCTTTTAATTGGGTTGTTTACTTTTTTTTGATTTTGAGTTATATGAGTTCTTTGGTAGAATTCACCTGTGAAGCTATTTGGTCTTTCACTTTTGTTTGTTGGGAGGTTTTTTTTTGTTTGTTTGTGTTTTAAAATTACTGATTCAGTTTCACTACTGGTAATCCATCTGTTCATAGTTCCTATTTTTTCCAGATTCAGTTTTGGGAGATTGTATGTTTCTAGGAGTTATCACTTTCCTCTAAGTTATCCATTTGATTGGCTGTAATTTTTTGTAGTAATCTCTTAATGTCATTTGTACTTCTGTGCTATTGTTTTTAACTTCTTTCGTTTCTGATTTTATTTCTTTGGGTTTATCAATTTTGTTTATTTTTTCAGAGAGCCAGCTCTCAGTTTCATTGATCTTTTCTATTTTTTTTTTCTTAGTTTCTATCTCATTTAATTATGCTCTGTTTCTCATGATTTCTTTCTTTCCACTAACTTTGGGTTTTATTTGTTCCATTTTCCCAGGTAATTAAAGCTTAGATTGTTTATTTGAGATTTTTCTTATTTCCTGAGGTAGGCTTGTATTACTATAAAATTCCCTCTTAGAACTGCTTTTGCTGCAGCCCATATATTTTGGATCACTGTGTTTTTGTTTTCATTTGTCTCTAGGTATTTTTTTATTTCTTCTTTGATCTCTTCAGTGACCCATTGGTTTTTGGGTACTCTGTTGTTTAGACTCCACCTGTGTTAGTACTTTTTGCAGTTTTTTTCTTGGAAGTGGTTTCTCTGTTATTATTTATTATTGTTGTTAACCAAGAAATGAATATTTGAGAATTTGCAGTTTAAAAGTTCATACCATGATGACAGAAATAAATTTCATACAAGTATCTGTCAAAGGTGAAATAAAAAAATCATTGGGGACAAAATAGAGTCAGAAGATGAAGTCATCTTAAGTATAGTGAAAGTGAAAGTTGCTCAGTTGTGTCCGACTCTTTGTGACCCCATGGACTATACAGTCCGTGGAATTCTCCAGGCCAGAATACTGGAGCGGGTAGCCTTTTCCTTCATCCAGAGGATCTTCCCAACCCAGGGATCAAACCCAGGTCTCCCACATTGCAGGCAGATTCTTTACCAACTGAGCCACAAGGGAAGCCCAAGAATACTGGAGTGTATAGCCTATCCTTTCTCCAGCCGATCTTCCCGACCCAGGAATTAAACCGGGGTCTCCTGCATTGCAGGCGGATTCTTACCAACTGAGCTATCAGGGAATCCCCATCTTAAGTATAAACATGACAAAAGAAGAAGATTCAGGGGATCATAGTTATAAACCCTAAAAGTATAAGCAATATACAGTTTTGTTTTTCAGAATGCTTAGGGCATTGAAAATTAGTTTTTTTTTAATAAAGCTTCAGGATGTTGAAAATGATTTTTGGTTTACTGTGTTTACTTTTGACTTTCGCATTTAAAAATGAATATAGGGGACTTCCCTGGTGGTCCAGTGGCTAAGATTCCAAGCTCCCAATGTAGGGGGTGCAGGTTCTATTCCTGGTCAGAGCACTAGATCCCACATGCCACAACTAAATCCTGTATACTGCAACCAAGACTCCGTGCAGCCAAATAAATAAATAAAATACAGATTTAAAAAAATGATTATGGAACACCTGGAAATCATTAACAGAATGAAAAACATGATTATAAGAGAAATGCAAAAAACATTAAGGGTTCATAACATAAGGGAGAAAACGTGGGTAAATTCCTGTGTTTTTAAGCAAAGACTAAGCTGTTGCTCTTGTTTAGTCACTCAGTCTTGTCTGACTCTTTTTGTCCCCATGGACTGTAACTCACCAGGCTTCTCTGTTCGTGGACTTTCCCAGGCAAGAATACTGGAGTGGGTTGCCATTTCCTTCTCCAGGAAGACTAAGTAATGATGGTTTAAAGTCCTACCATTCATATTCTCTATCTCCAGAGAGAATCAAACAAGCTTAAGTCACACTTGAGACTTTGTTTTATATTAGGAAGAATCTCTTGACTGTGACAGTGATTAAATAGTGAAACAGGATGCCAGGAAGTGTTGGGAAATTGCCTATTGGAGACCTTCAAAGTTAACTTGACATTTCATCCCTGTTTCTCAGGGTTGGCAATAAGACATGGTGTCACAGTATTTATTTGAGTGTATCCTATTTAACATTTACTGTTCAAGTGTGAGTAGCTATGACTAAACAGAAAGCATCCTTATTTATCCTGTCTCAAGATGGTTTTCATTGTTTGAAATACCCTGCAGTATTTTTCCATTATATTTTCTTTCAGCTCCTTTTCTAGCCTTACTCATCTGTTGTTCTGTCAGTCCAAACTCTGGGGCAAGGTTAGAAAAACACAGCTGGTTCAAAGGGAGAGGCAGAGGTAACCTTTCAGAAACTAAACTAAATGCTAGTTCAGTTTAGACATTTTTGTTCTTTGGAGTTTCAACTGCATGCTTATTGTCTTAAAAATCAGGTTGTGGTTGTGAGTGTGTGTTTGTGTAGTTAGCTCCATGAGCATTCTGTCGCACTGTTTTTACATACTCATTTACAGGTTTGTCTTCTCTACCAGTCTTTTCTCTGTGAAAATAGAGAAAACATCTTTCATTTCAGTGTCCCTTGTTCAAGAGGCATTCCTTGACTCATCATTTCTCATATTGTAGGTGCACATTAAAAGTTTATTGTACCAAAGGATAGTGTCTGGTTAATACACAAATACTATAGGCATCTTTATTGGGAGTCCCAGCCTTCCTCAAAGGCTTGTGTAGCTCCTGAACCAAGTATACTCAAATATTGAATCATTCTCTTTTTCATTCATTTTACTTTGGCACTTCTGTTTCATTCTCTATCCTTAACCCAAATTTTAACGCCCCAAATTAAAGAGAATCGTACTGTGTAAGGAGAAATGTTTTTTGAGGAAAAAGACAACAATTATAAAGATTAAAGATGATCATCATAGAAGTAAGAAATAAACTTAGGGTTTCTACTATGGCAATTTATACTGTATGTGATTCTAAAATATAAAAGTTATATATGAAGGAAGGTTCACAAAAAATGAGTTTGGTGGAATCTTAGTTTGTATCCTGATAAATGCAAAATAGTCTAATAGCAATTTTAAAATGCCAAATACAAAAAAAAATTAATTTGGAGGAAGAGATTAAAATATATCCTGAATATATTCAAAATAAACATATGTGTAATACAAAAAATACAGACATTATTTATAGATTATATTGATATTCTGTGTGCTTTTTATCTTTCCAATACAGATATGAATATCATTGGGCAGATGGAACAAACATAAAGAAGCCTATTAAGTGCTCTGCACCAAAGTATATTGATTACCTGATGACTTGGGTTCAGGACCAGTTGGATGATGAGACATTATTTCCATCAAAAATTGGTATAATGGTTTTGGTTAACTGGGATCCCTCATGATTTATCTACCTTCATACTTCTCTAGGACTTAGAATAGAATTGCCTGTGTATTCAAGGAACCATGCTGGATTAATTGCCACTTCAAAATATTTCTAATATTTCTAATCTTATATGCTTGAAAAGTGTCTTTGTTTTTTTTATACCAAGTTTATCATGCATTAATTAGGTAAACCTCCCTATAATTTTAAACAATAAGAAGATCAGTATATCTTGGATTGTAACAAATCTGGCCTGTTTTAAGGGAAGAAAAGAGACTGGACATTGGGTAGACAGCCAGTTAGACATATGCTATAGTCATATCCATTTCATATTTAGAAAGGGAGTTTGTATGACATAAGGGACTTCCTTCATGGCTCAGCTGATAAAGAATCTGCCTGCAATGCAGGAGACCTGAGTTCCTGCATTGGGAGTCCCTGGGTTGGGAAGATCCCCTGGAGAAGGAACCAGCTACGCACTCCAGGATTCTGGCCTGTAGAATTCCATGGACTGTATAGTCCATGGGGTCGCAAAGAGTCGGACATGACAGCCACGACAGCCACTTTGACTTTCTTTCACTTTCATATGACATAAACCCAGTCTTACATTATATTTTTGTCAGAGCATTTGTATTCATGACCCATAGCATGAACCTGGCAGACTGTGAAATCAACTAGGTGAGAAGAAAACAAGAAGATTTGATGAGTTGACCTGTTAGCACCTAAGTGACTTTTACTTTTTTTTATATTCGCTGGCCTTTTAAAGGGCTAAACTTTCAAGCAGAAATTATTTACATTTAGACAGTTCATATGATTTTACTGTGTCAAACTGCTTACAGCTGTGTTTTCTAAAAAAAAATTAGAATTTGCTTTTTCAACGTCTTGACTGTATTTTATGCTTTTTTACTTTTGGGGAGAAGGATGTGGTGGAGGAGACAGCAATGTAAATAGTTGCTGTTATGACACATTCATTGAATGCTTTAACTACTTCAAAGCCTTTGTAATGAAAGGTCTATTTTTCAAAACTGCATTCCTTATATAGATAGTATGGTATGGGATAAGTGCCCTCATCTTTGATCTTCCATATTTTTAAACTTTTTATTTTAACCCAATTTCAGACTTTTGTTAGTAGAAAATTTGTAAGAATCATGCAAAGAACCCTTATATATCCTTCCAGATTCTTTAGTTGCCAGCATTTTAACTTATTTGCCTTCCCTCTCTCTCCCTCCTTCCCTTCCTGCTTCGCTCCTTCCCTACTTTTTCTTCCCTCCTGACCCCACATTCTTTCTTTTTCCTGAAGATTTGAGAGTAAGTTGCATATATGATGACCTTTATCTCCATGTGCTTCAATGTGTATTTTCTTAGACAATCACAAAGTAACTTTCAAAATCAGGAAATTAATACCAGTATAATATTATTGTCTAATTTACAGATCTTATTCCAGTTTTTTAGTCTTTTTTGGTCTTTCATGGCATTGACATTTTTGAAGAGTGTAACATACTATTTAGTATAGTGTCCCTTCATTTGGGAGACACTTATGTCCCCCCAAATGTCTTATGTTGTCTTATGTTTTCTTGCGACCTATAACTTTTTTCTTTTAAACTTTTAATTTTATATTGAAGTATAGCCGTTTAACAATGTTGTGATAGTTTCTGATAGGCTGCAAAGGGACTCAGCCATACATATACATGTATCCTTTCTCCCCAAAACTCCCCTCCCATCCAGGCTGCCAGATAACATTGAGCAGAGTTCCCTACTGTGCCATACAGTAGGACCTTGTTGTGACTTTTAATATTTTTGAGTGGGCAGTAGGCAATATGATCACATTGAAGCCAGTAGTACCATAAAAGTATTTGGCTTGTATTTTGCCAGTCTGGATCATTTAGCCAGTTTAACAAGGGATGTGGATTTTTGTATTTTTCTAGTTTTATATTTGTTTAATGCTATAAAAGTGCTCTAATTCAGAAAGCCAGTCTCTCTAATTGAGCAGAGACTACAGCTAATTTCAAGATAAATGTAGTCCTGGTGTAGTAATGCGATAACTTCCGTAGGAAAAAAATATAAAAATGTATTGCCAGCATTTCAGACAAAACTAAACGTGGTAATACATTATTTGTGTTCAGCATAAGAAATCTGAGGGACTAAGTGTGCATTTTAGCACCATTACCATCTCAGACATTTATTTGTGGTATTTTTGGTAAACTGGTGTTATATTACAGGCCTAAGGGGCCATACTGAAGACAGATTCTTATTCCATAGAAGCATTGAAGTTTGTTTTCATTCATGATGTATTGAGAACATTTGACATGTACAATGGGTATATTAAGTGGTAATAAAAATATTTCTTATTTTCAGCCTTGTTTTGGTAATTTATGTTGTCACTTGCTGACAAACTCATACTGCTGTGTTCTCTTCTTGTTAATAGAGGGAGTTGTTTATCTCTTTACTAGGTGTCCCATTTCCGAAGAATTTCATGTCTGTGGCAAAAACTATACTCAAACGCCTCTTTAGGGTTTATGCTCACATTTATCATCAGCATTTCGACCCTGTGATCCAGCTTCAAGAGGAAGCACATCTCAATACATCTTTCAAGCACTTTATTTTTTTTGTCCAGGTAAGTTTGATTAGGGATTTCCCTGATAGCTCAATATTTTGTAAAGAATTTGGTAAATTCTCAAATTCTCAGAATTTGGTAAAGAATCCGCCTGTGATGCGGGA
The DNA here is from genome assembly GCF_002263795.3 of Bos taurus. Taxonomy (NCBI): domain Eukaryota; kingdom Metazoa; phylum Chordata; class Mammalia; order Artiodactyla; family Bovidae; genus Bos; species Bos taurus. The sequence goes on from NC_037333.1 coordinate 86,299,636, forward strand.
GACCTGGGTTCGACCCGTGGGTTGGGAAGATCTCCTGGAGAAGGGAAAGGCTACCCACTCCAGTATTCTGGCATGGAGAAATCCATGAACTGTTTAGTCCATCGGGTCTCAAAGAGTCAGACACTCCTGAGCCACTTTCACTTTCAAGTTGGAGTAAGAGATATTTTTTGCTCAGTAAAAGCAGTTATCTACAGAGTTATGAGGTGAATACTACATCCATACTGTCAGAATAAAATTTGCTCTATTTCTTTAGTCTTTATCCTCTTGAATACTTGCCATGATGATAAAGACTTGCCTTCAGTTTCTGAATTCCATCGCAAGTCTACAGTGAATCTGAGCGATCTTACTTCAGCTGTCTGTCTGTAATGGAGCAGCTGAATAGGGAACTTGGCTGGTGGACATGGAGTTGAACTTGTCTCTGAGCACTCCTGCTACTCCCTTTTCCTGTCTACTCTAGATCTTTTTTTGAAGATCTGGCATGGAAATGAACTTTAAATAGCATATCTTTTCCCTCCTTTTAAAACCATATTCTGAATAAGTTCTGAATTTGATAACTGTCCATTATTCCAAAGTGGGGGAGAAATGTCCCAAAGAGCGTTGATATTCCGGACATCCATTAATCTTTGATCCAACTCCTTAAGTTGACCTCCTCTTCCTTCACTGTTTAGTTCTCAGACATCTGGCTTTAGAGATTTAGACTAAAAGAAATGAGGTTATTCTTGCCCTGCTATAGTAATTAGAGAACCAACAGGTAGGAGTGAAAAAGGGAGAAATGCATAAACTGAGCAGATATTTTTCAGTGGAGGTTGGAGAAGGAAAGTGGTAGGTAGGAGATGTCCATGACTTAGAGCTCTGTTGTTGTTTTTTTAATCTGTTTTTGTATATAAACTTATAAATGCCTTTATCACACTCATCTCCACAAAGAAAAATTTGTTTATTTTCCTTCTATTAACACTCCTCACACTGAGGGCACACGTTTTGTATCTTAATTTCACCTATATAAACAAAAGAAATTTAGGAGATAGTAACTTGCCAAAACCATTGCTCTGAGCAATTATTTTACTGTGGTGTCCTATCTATAGATACCAATAGAAACAAAGAAAATGTTATACTAAATGTCTGCCTCTGTGCCTTGGTTTATGCAGAACATGATTACTTGAGGTTTCAGTAGTTTGGGAGAGGATTTCTCTCACCAGAAAGTTTAGTTTTACCTTACTGTATGATGTTAAAGTACCCTGTATCTCCCAACTCCTAGCAAATAGTAAGAAATTGGTATGTGGCATTTACCACATCTGAGCCTCATTACATGTGAGGACACTGTGATGGTTTTAAAGATGGGTCCGTTGGTTATATAGGATCACCTCTTTGAGTGAGAGTGGCCCCTGCCCTGGGCCTCACAGTTTAGAAGTTTGACCCTGGCCCTTCTCCAGCTTACTCCTCCCCCCAGAGTGAGAAATCCGCATGGCCAAGAACATACCTGCGTAGGTCCCTTCTGCTATATACTTGGGTACGTGAGATTCAGAATTCCCTGCCCACGTGGTCCCAAGTGTATTTCCAGGATCTGCATGGATCTTTTCTGTTGGTCCATTGTTTTAAGGGAAGGTCATGTCTCTTATATGTATATCTCTAAACCTAGGGAATACCCATATTGCAGCTGTTCATGAGTGTGTGTGGACATTGCCTTTATAAGCCAGTCAGGGTGTCCACACTCCTGCATGTGAGACCCTTTCAAGTACAGGATAGATCTGGGGTTTGGTAGATCAGGGAGGTTTCCTGAGGGCCAAGGACTGGCTCTCCTCGTGTGTAGACTCTTGAGGAGTCTTTTAAAAATTCTAAATTTGAATCTGCCTTCCTGGCTACTATGAAGGTGTATTTGTCAAGGCAGGAGAATCAAACATATATAAAATATATTAGCTTAATATAAAATATAATAACTTAGTCATGTGATATAATATCCATTTGTGTTCTTGGTCCACACCCCACAAATCTTAGTGGTAGACTTGCTGTTAAATGCCCCTTAATGTTTCTTCTCAGTTCTTACTTTTGGCACATGGTGAGTGCCAATAAACGAGTGAAATTGAGAGCTCAGAATGCCCCATTGTGGCAGAAGATCAGAAATACTGACAACCTTTATGTTTTAACCTTATAATTTATAAACTATTTTTATAGAGGAAAGCTATTCAGAATTGAATTTCAGAATGACAGTGATAGAACTTCTAAAGAAGCACAAATTGAATCCAGGCTTTCTTATTTGTTCTTTATAGGATTTTATTACTTATCATTTGTGGACTCCACATTATTCATGTCATTCTCATACCATATCCTATGTAGCTTGCAGATATGTTAGTTAATAACATAAACTAAATCTTTTATTCTTCATATAATGCTGTAATTTTCCTGAGAATTTTTTTGGTCCCTGCTTGATTGGATATATCTAAATGGTGTCCCAGTTATTCATCCTAACAGGGAGCAGCAAGTCTCATTTATTGTTTACTTTCTGCCAGGGATTACATGAAGTGGTTCACACACAGTATCACATTTAGTCCCCATAGTAATCTTATGAGATATGTGTTTGTGTGTGTGTGTGTGTGTGTGTGTGTGTTAGTCGCTCAGTCGTGTCCAACTCTTTGCAACTCCACGAACTGTAGCCGGCCAGGCTTCTCTGCCCATGGAATTCTCCAGGCAAGAATACTGGAGTGCATTACCATTCTCTTCTCCAGAATCTTGAGATAATTTATCCTAATATTAGTAGAAATGTAAAATCCCAGAAGTGGTTAAGTGATTTGCTCAAGATGCAAGAGGTAGAGAATAGGGGGGGGAAAAACTTTTTTTTTTTTTTTTAAGATTTGACTTGCATTTACTTTAAAAGCTAATTTCCAACAAATGTTAATGGAAATCTATTTTGGAATGAGATGTAAATAATATGTTCTTGCTGTTTCTTCTGCCTTTCTCGGCACATAGGAATTCAACCTTATTGATAGAAGAGAACTTGCACCACTCCAGGAACTGATTGAAAAACTCACCTCGAAGGACAGATAAAAGGATGGGGACCTATGCAAATTATTCCTCAAATCAAGCTGTGTGGAGTGTATTTGAATTTTGTTGTATTTTATTTTTATCTTGGTTGTTTTTATCTACTCTTGGAGGGCTTGTTTGGGTTCCTTTTTCTTTAATCTGAATAAATGAAACCATATACTATTGCTAGAGGAAGCCAAGAACCACTGTCTATACATTTGATAGGGGTAAATTTTGTCTTAGTGGAATATAGTATTTTTTTTAACTTGGAGAATTTTTATTAATATTATATGTTGAAAGAAAATGCTTACTGATTAGACTGCTCATGGATGGCTGTTCTCCCTGTGTAAATTGTGGCTAATTTTTGAAGTCCCCAAAAGACGTTTTTAAGTGCCTTGGCAGGCTCACTTCTGAGGTGCAAAGCACAGACATAGAATTGAACAGGGCTTGAAACAATATTAGGATTTCTACCCAGGGCACTTACTGATGCATGTTTTAAAATATTGATAAAAGCCATAGTTTACCTAAATTGATGATCTCCAACTTTTACTACATTAGAGAAACACAATTTGTAAAGGTGTGCGTGTAGGGCATAAAAAATTAGTATTTCTTAATTATTTTTGATATTGATAGTAATTCTGTTCAATGGATGCTTAGAGTTCTATAAGCAAGTCTTTTCCATCTCTTGATATCTGTGATATTGAAACTTGAAGATGTTGAAATGTAATAGCTGTTACATTTTGGCTTCTTTCTACACTTTAACTGCACTGTAGATGTAAAAATTCAGGTTATATATAGGTTTGCGATCTTCAGAGGTGATGCTGAACTGTGAGGTTTCTTAGCAATTGCCAAATGAGCCATAAGTCTGCAAAATCCCCTTCTGCTTTGAAGAGGACTGGAGTGTGTGGTTGTGGGGGACGAGGGTGGGGTTAGTTTGAATGGGGCGTTATAGATGGGATTGAGTATGGGAAGTCAAGTTCAAGAAAGACCTTTCTCAGAACGCTTGACTAGAATGGCATGAAGATTTTAATCAATATCTTGTAAACAAAGTCTTAGAGACTTCCTTTTAGGAATCAACTTCCATGTGAAGTTAAAAATAAATAACTAACTTTAGATGTAGGCATGCACATGGAATTTAAGGACTCTGTGGGAAAATTGATCACTTTACAGCATT